>NC_088098.1:106852323-107553823 GCF_036370855.1 Dromaius novaehollandiae | reverse complement strand
CATGTAAGTCAAATTCTCTCTCTTTTTTGACCTGGATTATTAACTGTTTAAACACACTATTCCAAGAAATCTTTTTTCTTGTGTTTGATTGTTAGGTCTCCAAGATGATTTGGCTTTTATTTACACTAATTTGGGGATGTAACTCTTGTTTCTTTGATGTTACACTTAATTACATCACTAGTGAATTCAGACTTGGGATGTCTTTCACTACCTTCTTGTACAACATTTCAATAGTACTCATAGTCACTGCAGAGTAAGGAATAGTAGCAATAAAGTGTAAGATTTTATTTTTTATGTTGAATTAGTAGATAGAGACCCTAAACAAGATCAAGCCTCATTATTCTAGGTGTAAAAAACCAACATGACAAAAGATCCTTTCCTCAAAGGATTTATAAAACATTGTTATCAACATAAAGGAATACAAGAAAAATTCACCACTGGCATAAAATTCCATTGATGTTTATCTTGTAATATGCCTTTATATTAGGGGCGACTCTAGCTTTTCATTTCTGTTTCAAAGATGCTATAGCACATCCCTATTGGAAAAAAAAAAAAAAAAAAAAAAAAGCACTGAAGCTATATTCCTTCTGTTTCTCCAGTAAAAAAATGCTAGGGGCATATTTTCTATTCAGTCTACTCAGCAGACTAGCTCAAATGCCTTTTAAAAATTATAATTATAGGAAATATTGTGTACAACTTCTGCTCTGTGGTTTTGTTCTCGTTAATGACAAAATGCTAATCTGCTTAATATGTAATTTATATACAAACAACATAGTATTTGTTGCAAAACCAGTGTTATCTCTGATATTGTTAAACAAAGAGAGACCTGTCCCTGATATCTCAGTATTTGGTTTAAATGTTTAACAAATGAGCCATTCAGTACTCACTAGCTCCTTGCTCCTATAAAGAGCATTGGAAAGAGTATGAGGGTGTCACCTAGTGGATTGTTTGGACTGTATATCAGAAAAGAGAGCTAAGAAGCAAAAACATCCAAATGGCATTCAATGAACTAACAAAATGAAAAGGAAAGGATTCTTTTTTCTTTACTTAATTACTCCAGGAATTGTGAAGGCTTCAACAGAGCATTATTGTTCTCTAATATCTGCCTGTGGGTTCCCATTCATGTCACAGAAGCTATTGGCACTGAAAAGGGCTGTTAGAAAGATGCATCCAAAATTCTGAAGAGAAAATTACCTATATTCCTGACTCAGAGGAAAGGTCTAATATTACCAAAGATGACCATTTCAAATGAGTTGCACAAAACTTCTGTTTGGGATTATAAATAAGTGGAAGAAATGATATACAGTGCCTGTAGGTTCCATCAATTATATTTTAAAAGAAAGAAATATTCCATGGTTTTCAATAGGCCATCAAAAAAAGGTTTTTTACATGTATTAGTTGGAGATTGCTGCATGCCTTTTTAATTCATGAATAGTTAACGTTAACCTTAGCAATCTGGAAATGAAAAGGATTACATAAACTATCCATCTTATTTCTTTGATTGAATTACTGCACATATTTAAAGCAGACGCCACTTAAGAGCCGAATTCCTGCAGTGAATTAACTCAGTCAAATGCAAAGCAGACACCCAAGCCAGCTAACCCAGTACAATTTAAATTGCATGTTGAAATTTAAAATAATCAGCATACAATTTTTATTTGCATGATGAAAGTCTATCTGATCCCATTTATTTAACCTCCTTTAATTTAAAAAAATGCTTATTAGAGTTTTAATATTCTATTCTGCCCTTGAGTGGAGGAAGTGAAAAAGTAAGGATGGAACTACAAATGATAGAGACATCCTGCTTTAGTGCCTAGAGCATACATTTTATTACAGCCCCTGAAATGCTTCAGTGTATTCTGTGTGACCAGCATGAGAAGAGGAGAAACAGTCTCTGCCCCATGATGGTATGCTTATTTGTTGGTGTCAGAAGTACGTACTACTTGTCAGAAGACACAGTGTGCTGCTGGAAGCAGCAGCAAAAAAACTTAAACGCTAGCAGTGTGTTTTGCTGGCCTAGCTGTTGGCACCCTGTTTGAAGTGGTAAGATGTCTCTTTTAATGAATAAATGGAACTGCCTTCTTCTATGTATAAGGACTAGCCCAATTGTGGCCTTTTCTGCACATACAGAATACATATAGACAATCTAAAATACTTTGCAAAACCCCCTAGGTGATATATTGGAGAAAAGATATAAAGACCCCATCAATCAAAACTATCCTTCAAGAGAACTTGAAGGATATATTATATTATTTAATGACCAAACTAAAAATGTCTATATTTAAAATGTTTGGGTAAAACCCAAACAATCCCTGTGTGGTGATGTAGGAAATAAAAGAAAGAAGGAACAAAAATTATTTAACTATCACCCTCCAAAAAAAAGAGTACAGCATATTTTCTGTTGATCAGAAGCATCTTATTCTGCAAGATATAATTTTTCTGATCTTTAGAAGCATTTGCTTCTGCTTTCGGACATGAAGTTATTTCCCTATACTTTTTTTTCCTCCAAACAGTTGGTCTCTAGGTTCTAATGGATTTTGTTGAGAAATGCCCAGGTGATATATATTATCAGGTTCAGCAGTAGACACTGATAACATGTATCAAATCTGCAGGGCAAGTAAGAATTGCTGCTGAGGGACAGGATGCTGTCAATGAATCTTATATACCCATTCATATAGCAGGCTATTTTCTTTTAAGGTAGTTCCTTCCCATTTTGTGCAGGAAGCAGCGGAACCAGACTCCCATACTGCATACATCTCCTTTCTCCCAGAAGGTCCAGCTGCCTTCGGAATAGAAAACAACCAAAAAACAACCTACAGGGAAGGCCTTGGGCCTCAATTAAATATTTCATTAAAAAGAAAACTAGTCTTGCATGTGTTCTCTTTAAAACCTCCCAGAGGACAAATCTGTCAGGGTATGTCTACATAGTTAGGAGCATCCAGTAACACAACTATTACTCCCACTCTCTGAGACGGCCTGACATGAGCCAGCTCCAGTCCAGAAGCTGAGTAAATATGCTAGCGTAGTGCCAAGCCTGAGCTAACACAGGTTGTGTCTCAACAGGCCTCATTAGCTCAGGCTCATTACTGTAATAACATGGCTACATGGCTGCTGCATTGCAGCTGGCTCTGTGTGCCTGGCTTGCAGCGTGCAAGGAGTGGGCACAGAAGTATCTCCTCCTCACTGTGTAGACATGCCGTCAGCATGTTCCTCCTCTTCTTCCCGGAGATTTTGTCATTTAATTTGAAAGCCAGCAGCTGCTTCTCTCGAATTATTGTACTGGGATAAACGAAGAACAGTTGAAAATAGTAAGTTTGTGAAAGGTTGTGGAAGGCTGACTGCCTCTAGCAGGTCGGAGGATCATTTCTGTTATACCATGATGGAGTTTTCCTTAGTAGAAAGCACAACCTTAAGCGAGGATCACAGATATACAACTTTCAGTGTCCTCTCCTCTCATCTCTTAACAACACATAAGATGCAGGAGTAAATTACACAGTGAGCACTGCAGCAGGGGGTAAAAAATGCAGCAATCTGCTTTCGAATAAAAAGTGGGAAAACTTGCCCTTCTCTTTCATAGAAATGGACAGGTTTTGTATTTCCCAGGTTGTAACTGAGTAGACACAATTTATCTGCACTTACCCTCAAGTACTGCTGGATAAACATCCCACTTTTAGCTCAAGGTCACGGTCAGAGCTGCATAGACTCATAGCTAACGTCAAAGAATGCAACAAGAACAGAAACATAACTCTAAATTTCAATGCTGGAAAGGGACAGCACCAGAGTGGCAGTTCAGATAGTAATATCAGAATATAATAAATACTCGGACCAAAGAAAGTCTCAAGCAAAATTCCTATAGACCACAATAGGGGAGGATATTACCTGTGATCTACCCCTTCCACTTATTATCGCTATGGCTGTAATTCTTAGGTGGGGAAGTAGAAGAGCAACAGCAAGATACAAACATGATGTGCCAAAAAACTAATTCTAAACCTACACCTACACCCACACCCACACACCCACACACACACACAGGTATTCCCAAACACTCTGCATTATTTATTTAATAAATTCTTTTTGTTTTTAGCTTTAACTCATGTCTTCAAACTTTGCTTCCTAATGATGAAGATGGGAAACTTTTACATTTGTATATTCGAAATTGATATTCTTCCATAGAGATAGCAATCTCAAGCTAAGGAATTTTGCCTTGTGATATCATTGCAAGAGTTTGCAATATTGAAACTTTGTATATTGCTGTGAGAATGTCGCACTACTGGGGGACCTCTTCTTAACTGGTAAGTGAAACTATTCATCTGAGTAGGTTTGACAGATTAGGTTCAAATATACTCATTCAGTTCTCTTTACTAACAAATGCATTTTTAATTGTAAAATTTTACATGTTCTTCCCAACTTTTAAGAAAACAGACATGCTTACTCTTTATGTCACACTTTGGTATGTAACACTACTAGTACTGCAACATTTGCTGTATGATTTAAAGAGGTAAATAAGGTTTTAAAAACTTAATTTTTATGATTATAGTGGGGAAATCCTATCGGTTCAATAAGATCATTTTATAGTCTCCATGTCTTTCAGTAAAGGCCTCATCAAACCTCCATCAAATCTTGTCTGTTCTTAAATTGGTTTGTTTCCAAAAAGTAATGGTGTTTTTTAGTGAACTATGTTGTAATGCCCTCTGCTGGCATTAAGTTGGTAAAATCTCTTTAGATCTCCTGTTTAGGTGACTTTAAGAGGTGTAAGAACAGTTTAAATACTAAGACATCAAACCGCTACCAACTACTAACAGTATCCTAAGTTGGTGAGAATCTGTAAGAGACTTTTAAGTAAAAACAACCAACTCAATTTTAAACAATACCAAATTTAATATAAACTTTTTACAAAGTTTTCAAGACCTTTCAATGTTTCTCAGATGAAATTTTTTGCTAACTTCCCAAATTCTATGAAAAAATCCCAGTCTAAGTGAAGAAAGTAAGAATATCAACTGACATATCCATTCACTTCAAAAAAAGTCCTTCAGCATCAGCAAATCAAGACTATGAAAACTTTATCAGAATGGTTGTGTTAGATTTCAGTATTTCAAGTGGAATTTCAAAGCTCTTTGAGAACGCTTACATTTTACCCAGCCAATGCATGACAATAACCACTTACAAATACAGACAGTATTTATTGCACTTGTCTGAAGCCATTGTTAAAGCAATGAACTGAACATAGGCACTAGGGCTTAGTTGATCCTCTTGGTCAATATTTTGAATAGCTTTTAAGAAAATGGGAATGATAAATCAAACAATTATATATGTACTATAAAATCCAGCTTCAAAATATGGCATGAATACATAAAAAGAAGGAAATTTTGAAAATCAGCCTAATTGTTTTACTTCCCAACTTTCTGCTGTCCATTGAAAGCTTAGTGAGATGCTACCCATTCCCAAGGAGTTAATACTTTCCATGAGTAAATTTGAAACATATAAACATCTTCTATACAGCAAGATTAATCAAGTAACATTAAAGTGCCATGTCATCTGAAGTACATATTTTACAGCTGCTCTGTAAAAATTGCCGTAAGTATATAGATAGTATATAGAACTGATAAAATTAGGGTCTGAAATGTTCTTGTCATTTTTGTCTTTCAACTATCTCTAAGTGCAGAGTGAAAATTATAAACCTGGCCCAAATTTGGCATCTTGGAAACCTGTGTGAGAGTTTCAAAAGTGCTTTGTAGAGGGGGATGTTCAGCCGTCACTGAAAGAAATCCCATTAGTGTTCTTGAAAATCCCACCCTTAAACCTTTAGTAAGAATCCCTTGAAAGAGATTTTTGCTCCAAGCCATAAATCTTCCCATCAGATATGCAGGGCAGATCACCAATTAACACTAGACATGAAGGATTTTCTTGATTACAATATGGACATACTTTTCTCTGGAGAGCTGCTATGTTCAAAACCAGCTCCTTGTCACCTCACAGTATTTTTCACAGTCAAAAATAGAACATTTTAGTGCATCAGAAATATGGGTTTCAATGGTCTAAACTGTTTTCATGAGACAAATTGCTATACAATAGAGGGCCTCTTACTGTTCTGACACAAGGGCATTTCATATGGCAAAAACATTGTGCTCCTTCTGTGACACAGTGAGATTGGATCCAAATGAGGAATATATGTAGATGCGGTGATAAACATGTTACAAGGCAAACATTAGCGCTTAAGACTATTGTGTAGGTTTAAGCTAATCCTCAGAGGATTTTAGTTCCTTGGATCTGCCATGTCCTAAGCTAGCAGTAGCTTGGGGTGACAACCCACTGCCTGAGAGCAGGTGTGGGAGACAGCCTGTCACTTTTCAGCTATGTATGAAAAGCTGGAGTCCATCTGTTTTCTTCTCAAACATTTTACTGATTTACCACATCTCTGATTATCCCTGTCATTTAAGTCATACCTAAAAGATGAAGACAGCAATGGAGACAGATTTTAAATAGCATAATGTAGTTTCCTTCAAATTCTACTTTATAAGGACTGTACTTGTTTTTGTTTGGGTTGGTTCGGTTTGGTTTTTAAATTTAAGCTATTAGTTATTGGAAACAGTTTGATCAGTGATCAGAGCTCTTATCAGTGAAATAATGTGATGCTTAGCCTTTGTGAAATTTACTTTATTGCTTTGCTGAGACATACTGCCCAATACAGTCTACCAAAGCAGCATTCCTGAGTTGTCCCTTGAATCTCTTCTCTTCTCTACTAAACTATGTATTATTGGTAATGTTAGTCCCAATGATATATTGCTAATACTTACTAAACAGGCTATTATAGTGTCTAGTGGCTAAAATAGGACATCTTCAACAAATACCATATTCTTTTATTACCCATTAGATTCAGAAAAACCCTTTGATTTGACACTGATTACTCACTTGACTAGTGGAGAGATGGAAACAAAAACACAGTGCAAAACCCATTCTACAGAGAGGAGAGGGTTTATTTCCAGACTCTCAGTGCCCAAGTATGTGTAGATTGTTGCGGCTCGCTAAAAATGTAATTAATTCTGAAGTATAGCAGTCATGTAATATTCTTGCCCAAATGTCCCCATACTTGCTCTGTCCATTTACGTGGCATGTGAGCTGTTCCAAGGACAGAGGTGGCAGCCATTTCCTATTAGAAGACAAGTTCAGTGTTTTCCTTTTTCTTAACAGAACAGCAGTCTTCCCTGATTGTCACAACTAAGCATGTATTAACAGCAACAGATAGAAAGGAAAACTGTTTGAAGGGGCTTTGTCTCTTCAATGCTATACTCATGTACAGGTGAGAATCATTTAAATCTGACTGAGATTCCATAACCATAAAGTCAGATCTAAATCCATATAAAAACAGCAGTAAAGTATTTATGTATGTGCTGTCTACTCATTCTTCAAACATTTGCAGTCTGAGACACTGTCACGTCCAAGTAAAAGCCCAACAACTCAACCTCTGGAAGTTTAGGGTCATGACTTCTGAAGTAATATGAAAGTATTATTTCTGTCATATCCTGGAAAAACTAAAGAACATTGTAATTATTTCCACCCACAGGAAAAAAAAAGAAAAAAAAACAGATAAATAGCTTTTCGGGTTCATTTATGCCAAACTGTTGATGAGTTTAGTAAAACATTTGAACTGGATCTCAACTCTGAAATCAAATACCAGCTTCTGGAGCTGATAGTTAAAAACAAATTATTGTTATTACAAACTATATGACAATATGCCGTATCAGGTCCCCTTACTTTATTTAGCAATAAAGTATTTGACAGTAACATGGTGCCAAATAATTAGGGGAAGAGGTGGAATTCTTCATTTCTTCATCCCAGCAAATCAAGATCAGATGCTTTTCTAGAAGCCTTAAGCAAACACAAGTGTGTTTTATGGAGCCCAACACAAGGGTTAAATGGGTGAAATTTAAATGGCTTTGTATAGGGTTATACTTGTTGATCTAATGGTCTTTTCTGATCTTAAATGCTACAAATCATGCAACTGACACTAAGCAACATTTTATCTAGGATGATCATCAGTATTTAAAAGATTTTTATATATTACATGTAATTTAAAAGATTTTCTTTGTGTCTGCATCTATAACCATGCCACAGCTTGCAAGGGATTCTTTTTTATTCTATTGACAAAAATGAACACAGATCCAAAATATGATAGTCCATACCCACGAAATGGGAAAGGGCTGCTGTTTTCACACCTCTTTAATTTGTGGTTTACAGACTACAACAAAAGTAGATTACACTGATGTTTGTAATTATAAAGGTTATGTGAATTTTCATATCTTTCGACGCAGTAATGTCTTCAGTTGATTACAAGATTGGAAAACAAATCCTTTAATGAAATATCTACCACAATTGTACTAAATACAATCACACATTGCTCAGCAAGGCTGCCAATAAAGCGAAACGAATACAACTCATCAAATGTTTCCACGAAAGAAGTAATTAAAGGTTTTCTAGTATGCAGCTTCATGGAGTACAAAGAATAAATCACGTAAAATAAAGGCAAGACACTAACAACCCAATTTCATGCAGAATTCCAACTCCCAAAAGGTTTCAAGCCTCAGGCACTTAGAATTTACTGTTCTCATTCAGAGAAATGATTTGCAGACCTAAATGAATATTTTAGGATTTTTTCTTTGAGTCAAATGATCCATCTGTTTACTAAAACAATTCACTGCAAAGCCAAAGAGGTCATTTCAGGGTAAAACCTCCATCTTAGCAAATGGTAACCCAAACAGGGTGTCAAGTTGAACTATTTGAAGTATAAAGTGACAACAGATAATATTTGATGATGTTCAGATTCTATGATCTTTGTGCTACGGTATTTTTAAAACCAGGATAAAAGAATCTTTTTCTTGGAAGGTACAATATATTAACAAATGTCTGTATCTCTACATCATTATCCTAGTTTTATGCTGTCAGCTTGTATTAATTACAAACATTATATGTAAAAATGTATATACTAACCGACTTACTGAACAACTTATAGCCACATCATCAGACAAAGAAGCTGTTTACCAGTCGGTTATGAATTCATAAGTTAAATCAAGGTAATGGGCATAGCCCAGAGAATATTTTTCATCCTCTTCCATTTTAGAATGACGGACTCAGTTTATTTCAAATTGCTAATTTGCAGTAAGGTTGGAATGCTTTCATATGTGTCTTGGTGGCAGGGGGGAAAAGGGTGAGACCATGATAGAGTATGTTTTTATAGTATCAGCACATTGGAAAAAGCCTGTCTGAAATGAAACTACACCATATAACCTAAATTTAATATTAATAGAACTTTCAGTGGTGTTTGTTAGTTACAGTGTTGCTTCTACTAAAATCAAGGAAAAACTTCCTTTAAAAGGGTTGTGTTCTAAAAAGTAGAACACAGTTTTGCTTCCTAAAAGGGAAACATAATAAAGAAGTTGTCATGGTTCTTCAAATGCTATCACTGTGCCCAAAAATTAGCAGAATGTATAGAAATATAGAATAATGCTGTTCTCAGTGAGGTGATCCCCCTTTTCTTTTTCTGCTCAATGCATTGGAAACCGGCAGGTGGAAATGCTTTACTAATGACTTTGCAGATGGTACTGTCTTGTGGAAGAAACTAACTTAAGCAAAAAAAACCCAAAAAACTGTATACTCTCCCAACACGCAAACTTATCAGATGGATAAAAGTGCAATTAAGATCTTGTCCTAATGTTCGCATTACAGTTCTTGACTCCCTCCTAATCTGCCTTTGAACAAAATGTTTAATGCTTTAAAGTGGCTGGCTCCTGGATGCTGAATATCAAAACAATCTAACAACAGGAGTACCTTTTCATGTTTTTCATCACTTCTTACCTTACAGAAATTACATTATTAAGACACAAAAGTTAACAGAGTTTAAGATTTTCTAGATGATTACTTAAAAGAAATTATAGTGAAACTATGTAAAATATTAGCATCAAAATAAAGCTTTATTCTGTAAACATGCTACCTGTAGACATTAAGCAGGTGGAAAAGAGAATAAATCAGACCATTCTCAATGGAAGCTGAAAGAGTTCCCCCTGTTCTGCGATGTTGTGAACACTAGTATTTACAAACGTTCTGTACAGTACTTATGCAGTGCGATAATCAAGATGATTAATGACAAAAAATGTTCCCTCTTGCCTTACTCTGTTTTCACATCTCTTTTGAGGTTCGACACCTTTCTCTGTTTTCACATCTCTTTTGAGGTTCAACACCCAGGCAAGTGTTTAACCCTTGCCATTTGTTTCTAAAACTGTGGACGAATTCTTCCAAAGTTCTTTAGGCAAAGTTCTTTAGGCAAAAATCCTGTTATGAAAAGATATTTGTTGCTATCCTTCTGTTTCTTTTAATTCATCCTTTTGTACACTTCTTTTATACTACTTTTCAGATTATCAGACACACAGGCTAGAGGTAAAATACCGATATTACATCAGTATAGATTTAATCTTGTAAGAAAACAGATGCCATCTTTAAAATGATTTAAAGAGTACAGGTGCTTTATATTAATCAGCTTCTTTTTTGCTTTGAGTATAGCTATGTCAATTGACGTGCTTATCTGTTCATGTTCTGTTCAGATAAATTACTCCTAATTGTGTTTGAGGGCATGTTTAAGAGTTTTTAGACCGGTTATAGATACTACACCATTTCAGACCTATAATAAATATAACACTCTAACAGCTATAGTGCATCTGGATAACATTTGATCTGATTCATAATCATTGCCACCTACTGTGCTACAGTAACCAAGCATAAAGGCACATTGTATTAGTCTGTACAAACTACAATCAAGCTATATGATGAATATTTTTGAGGTGGCTATCTCACCCTCACCTGCTTGACTATCTCTATATATTTGTAACCTGTGATTATTAAGAATTTATTGCAAGATTGGAGCCCATGCTACATATTTAAACTTATATCACTTTCCTATGGGGCTTCGCTTTTAGCTGAAGAACCAAAGATATTATTTTCATTTTTCACTGAGAAATATTAGTCTTCTTGTTTTAAACTGGGGGAAGAGAGCAGGGACCAAACTGATTCAGACAACAAAATCAAACCTTTTTCTGACTCGAAAACAGAGATTCAGAAGAGGTGCGCTTCCAAGGAATCGTAAGTCTATTATTTTGCCGTATTATCCACAAAATGTAATTGCAGAATAAAAAGTCAGATAATCCAGTTAAGGCTATTAAAAACCTTTGTCATTAGCAAAGGATGCCTTGGAAGAGATGGGGTGTGACTTGGCTGACACTGCAAGGTGTAGCCACACAAAGTGCTCATGAAGAGAAGGGAGTAGGACTGGGCAAAGGGAATCTGAAAACTTTGCCATGAATTTCACATGATGATATTATGTTATCAGAAGCAGATAAGGAGAAAAGTGTGGGAGGGAAAATGGAGGAAGCAATACAGAAGACAGATCAAATGGGATATATTGAAGGGAACAAGGGAACAGGCAGATGCAGAAGCTGAGAAAAAGTGACAGCAATGCTCTAATGAGAAGGGGAAAGCATTAGAATAGCTACAGCAAGTCTTAGTAGCATAGCAATAACCATAAGAAACCTAATGACATTTGGGAACTTAAACAAGGCCTAATATCTAGTCTGGATGTTACCAAGGTAAATGAAAATCTTTAGTAACAGCACCACTTCAGTTCTCGTTTCAGTGTTACGACAGTTATTTGCTGCTTGTCAAAAGGCTGCACTGCTGAGAGTAGGACTGGGTTATGCATTAAATATCTGATTGGAAAAAAATACTCCTGTGTGAGTACACAGGAGTTCATATCCCTTTCTGAAGGATATCTCCCTCCTCATTTTCTTTGACGGGAGTCAAAATGTTCAGTGCTTGACAGGGATTGGGCCTTAAGAATCATCTCCAGTCATCACTGTCTTTATATTTTCCTCTCTGCTGCCTATCTTGTAAAATGTGATTTCCCAAACCCAGTGCCAGCCACCACCATTCTTCAGTCATATTCTTCCTAGAGACTCACAAGTGTCACATCAGCCAATCCAGCACCTCATTATAAAACAGTGGGGAAACTGATACGAAACATTGGGGAAGGAAAGCAAACAGAAAAGAAAAATGTAAATAGCATCACTGGGTTACCAGGTGCATCTTATCTTATCTCTCTCTGTCTCCCAGGCTGTAAATTCCTTAGGGGAAAGGGCTGCCTTAACAAGTGCTTTGTAGAGTGTTTATCACAGCATTATGCATGTGTTCCAGTGCAGTGACAAATATGTCACATAGCTACGTTTCAGCTATTGTATGTTAGGTTATGCAATACTATTTCTGGATGAATATATGTCACATGATTCGTGTTGTGCAACAGCAAAACAAAAATCAAGATATTTGGACTTCATTGTCACCTTTCTAGGACAAAAAGCCAGAAATTAGTGTCAAAACTGACTTCTAAATAGATCAGACTGCAACATGAGAAGGTGTGTGAGCAAAATGAGGATTTAATGTGTTCACACCCAATTTCTTTATGCTGAGAATTGCTGCTTTGTTGAATTTCTAAGCTCTGCTCAGATTACTGGGCCAATAGAACTGTCTTTATACCAAATTGCAAAACAGATTTCTAGAAACTGTCCTAACGTCAGGAATTGCCCTGGATTCCTATATTCTAAGCACTACAATTTGCAGACATCAGGCACTCAAAGCATGTGTACTTTTATAAATGCCCGCATAAATGCCCAAATTCTTGTATGGCTGTATCCCTGCATATTCTTTTCATTTTAATTGTGCTGATTCCAGTTAGTGTCAATTCAATTTAGTCCCAACTTCGTGACACATTGTCCCTTTTTAACCTAACCCTTTCAAAGCCTCCCCCTTGAAGCACAGGAACATGCATGAGCACTCAGTTTGCACTACCTCTAATGTAAGTTTGCATTTTTACCCCCATCTAACAAGAGGTGATATTAGGACAGCAATCAGTCATTTTTCTCACTTCTGTTACACTGGTCTTTTATACTTTCTATCCATATTCCACAATTACGATAGTAATACTTCTCATCTACATAATGCTTTTCTGCAGTTTCCTGATCTGCTTTTCTAAGAATCGCAGTGAAGTAGGTAGGTTGTATAACTAGACAGATTTTTGCGAAGTGGTTAAATACCTTGGGTCAGACAATAAAAAGGATCATTTCACAGCTGGTATTAAGAGATCACAGATTACAGTCTTAAATTCTAATCAAACCTTATAACATCATCTACACTTACAAAGTTGAACTGCAATTTGCATACAGGCCTAACAGTCCACTTACAAAGCTACGTGTTTAACACATTTATTTTATTCCTTCAAATAAACTAAGGCATGTTCGTATTAGGACTATGTGATAACAGTTTGTATGGCTTATATTCCAACAATAATAAGAGCAGTATTTCACATTTGGGCTAACAAGACACAGGAGAGCTGTTGAACAACTGTTGTCCTCTTATTTCTTGTGTATACACACTGTGGTAATCAGAGAATTAATAGTAGCTAATACTAGGGACAGAGCTAAAACCAGAGGACATTTTTTCAACTAGCTAACAAGTAGCATCACTCTAATTTCTACTAAAAGAAACGGGTACGTATTTGCATAACTTCATTTTCATGTGGAATGGAATTATCCTCACTTAAATGTTATTTGTACCACCATTTTGTGGTCAGTCCTAGAAAGAAACCTACACCCTTTTACTAGTGGCAGAAAATGCCAATATCCTTTAAATCGAAGTGATAAAAACCAGCAGAGAATTTGGGGCATTACAGCCGTGTACATTTTGCTTCCTAAACCACAGATTTTAGTGAATTAGTTCTTCTAAAGCTGCTTTAAATGAAAAGTGCTGCTGCTAAGCAGAATCAATGAGTACTCCTACTAGCCAGAAAGAGGAGATCAGAAATTACCCATTACTCAAATGAGCTACTTTGACATCAGCTATGGGCTACTGAGAAATAGTGTGCGTACACCAAATGGCCTATCTTGTTATAGCTTGGAAGATGTTATTTTTTTAGATGCCATGTATGAAAGAATTAAGCAGCTGTAAGGAGGGAGCTGTACAGATGAGATGACATCTCATCTGCAGGGGGAAACCCAGCCAGTGAGTTAGTGTGGAGTAAAACAGACTCTCCAGTCAGGTTTTCTCTGGTAATTGCTGAGGGGAGGTAAGGACGCGCTAGACTGTACATTTTGCTGCACATCCTCAGCATGGAAGGGATATGGCAAAGGCAACTATTATTTAATGAGGATCCATTCCCATGGATAATATTTTCAGCCTCTGACTGAATTCCAAGTCTCAAAGTACGTGGTAGAAATATAGGCATTTACTACAAGAGGAAACATTGCATCTAAGCTATAATCACTGGAAGGTTTGTTTTTTTTAACTCTGTATTCAAAATTGAAACAAAGACTTTTTCTCACTTTAAAATGAAAGAAAAGTGAAGACATCATGCTGGGGAAATTATGCAAATTAAACAGCGTCCATACAAGCCAATTAGTTTCAAGATCAGAGGTGACATATTTTCTAATTAATACCAGTTTAAGCTTTTATTTATGACCCTATAAATAAATATTCCCTCACAGGCACATGTACAAAAGAAGACAGAGTATCTACAGAAGAGGACCAGTTAATTTTCCATGACACTAATACATTAAATTAATAAACAATAACCCTGCAAAGAAGAGCTTATTTAGAAATTACCGACCTCCTAATACTGTCCTGCAGCCGTGAGTTTATGCGGGATTTACAGACTACAAATTTGCTAAGACCAGGGACATAACGGCTAGCTGCCTGGGGAGCCTTATTACAGGCCCTTTGATTCGGAAAATCGTGGCGGGAGCATTCATTTGGTGGTTTGCCTGGTGTCCACAATGCCACCACCTGCCTTAAAATGGCTGCTTTGAGCCAGCTGCCCCCCAGAGCAGTCGGCTCACGCTCTCCGGCGCATTGCACACCCCTAATAGCGATGTACTATTTTTTCCCAAATACCACAGCATCTATTCATTTGGGAATCTGTGGCGAGCTGGAGCGGAGCCAGGGAGGAGTCTCTGTGCTCTGAACGCTTCTGGCAGAATCCCTGCCAGCAGAGCCGCTACCTGGAGCGGCATTCCCCGCGCAAGGTGTGTGGGAATTGTGCTCAGGGCTTCCTAAGGAACTTTGCAACTCTGTAATTTTTCCCATTCAGGAATGGAATAAAAAAGACCATATGAAACCTGAAGCACCTGTTTGATAACAAAGGCCTTCTCTAATTTTGACTTTGCTACTGAAGTTCATAAAAAGTGCTATGACAGGCATTAAAAAACGAAAATCTAAATGCCTTACTTGATTTCTGTCCTTATCGAAACACTTTTTTATTTTCTCTTTTGACTGATTTTTCTTTATTCATCTGAAATGTTTTGATTTTGGTAAATTACCATTTCAGAGGAAACGTTGTTTTGCTAAATATTAACTCCCCTTTCACGCATTCACTTTCCTGCATAGCTATACTGTGATCATGCCATAGCTTGTTTGATGCAAAAAAAGTCAAAACTGAGGGGTAGAGGGGAATAGTCCCTTCAGTTCACCAGAGTTTCAATTTCGCATTTTTTTCCCACGATAACACTTTCAGGTTACATGGAACACTCAGTACTTTTACTTTAAGAAAATAATATTAATATTAATCTTCCCAGAAGTGATGGTGAAGCAGAATATTCCTCTTGTACTTTTAGGAAAAAATTTCCGAATAACTGTAGTAACTTCTAAGTGTGTCCAAGCTGGACCTAACAGCAATAAAAAGAAACCTGTTTTAAACACAGACACATCTGCTTTGTAACATCTTCCAGCTTTTGTATCTCTCTAAAACAGAATTTCTAGGTTATAACAAGGCAAACAGAATTGGAAGGAGAGTGTAGGCTTCCTGCAGATTCAGTGCCATGCTACCACACAAAACATGGCACATTAGCCTGTGCAGGAATTTCATCTCAAGTACGAATTTGCTCCAGCTATTCTTATTGGAAGGCTATTCCAGAATTTTACTCCTCTGATGCACAGATGCATTTTTCTAAATCATAATCTAAGTTTATTCATAGATACTTTATGCCTTTTTAGTTTTGTGCCAATATCATCTTTATGTTTGATTACTCCTTCTCTTTCCCTAATGAGTAATTCCTGATGAATACTTTTGGGAGCATACTTTTTCCCTAAACTTTGTTTTTGCATTACTGTTTACCAGTTGTCATGTTGTGATTTATGTGTACACTCAGGTGTTTTTTCTTTATCGTTTCTCCATCATGAATTCTCAAGTTTGTAGTAGATAATCTAAGTACCCAAGTGTATGACCTTGTTCTTCACATAGTGCATGCAATCTCATTTCTGTTTCTCTAGTCCCTATGGTCAAAACAGCTTTTCCTAAAAGATACTCTAATCTTCTTCCGTACATCTTGTTCTCATACAATGATGGTTAAGGAAAACAGAAAAGTAGGGCAGAGCGAAAAGAAATATTTGAAAGACTCTGCTGTGACTTTTCTTCAGCCTCAGTATCTCTATAAATAGTTCCCCCTTCAGCAATACCCTTTGATTTGCTTTCTCAATTCACTGATCTTATATTAATTTCAATCTTCTACAACGTGTAGTTCAATAATTTGCTTATGTGGAATAGAAAAAATATTTACTTGAGTCCAGATATCAAATAGTCTGCTTTCCCTCATCGAGGGGGATCAGTTATCAAAGAAAATGATGAGAGCTCATCAGTTGTCTTCTGAAGTCATGAAATATAGAAAATCTTATTCCCATCTCCTTTTTTCCCTCCCTTTCTTGGTCATAAATATGAATCTCAGTTAATGCTACTGGGATCAGCGTTCTTCACAGTAAAAATCAATGTGTCTGTCAGCCCGTGGTCTTTTTTCCATCCACCATAATTCAAGCACAAAGCATGCAAAAGCACAGTTTTTCTTGAGTTTAGACCTAGTGCTACCAAGTGTGGTACGACAAATGTGGGTAACTGAAGAGCAGGACATCTCCCACCTGGGGATTTTAACACTGACTTCCTAGAACAGCCCCCAGCTTCCTGCCCAGCCCTTCCACTAGCACTTGTGTCCCTGGTCTCGTACGACCAACTTCTCTCTACTGTATCTTCTTTCTCCCTAAGTGGGAACCTCAAGCCTGTGGCCATTCCTCCCCACTCCATCAGCACTTCTACCCCACACCTCTACCGCACAAAAAAGGCTCCACACCTTCCTGCTGTACTCCAACTTGGCTCCTCTTTGTGTAGCCTCAGCTACAAGCAGTGCTCCTCAAACTGGCTGAGGGGCAAAAGGGTAAAAGTACTTGTGGGAATGGGAAGCTCTTGCCTCTCACCAGAACTTACTCTGTTTCTAAACATGCTTTTGCCCAGAACAAGACTCTTCCATTTTCCAGACATCAATACTAACATCTGACAGTCTGAGAAAAAGAAAATCTGGCAAGCCTACTCGGAATATAAAACAAGATCAAAATGAAATATAAACTTCAGCTGGCGTATTCTTTCCAAATTTGGTATTTGCTGTGATGGCTACTTCTCTCATACTAGGGCCTCTCAAAGTCTCCAGTAAAACACAGCATATCAAAAGGAATGGGTCTCAGGATCAGATGGGAGATCAGATCATTTTACTACAGTTTCTTCAAATTAATTAAAAATAATTTTGAAAAACTTCAGGAGAAAATGTGAATTTTTCAAAAGCAAATGGAAATAAACAGGCTAGATAATGTATCTACTTCATGTCTGCTATCGCTAGAACAGTAAGTAGAACTTTAATAAACATTTCAGCATTGGATCTGGAGTTTACACTAAGACTTGTGGCACATTTTGATATTTTTTTCTTCCACCATAGAGTAAGTATCTTTCTTGTTCTAGAGGGAAGGAATCCTGAAATCTGAATTGCTGACCACAGAAATCAAATTAATTTTTCTTTTTCCCATAAGGTGTAGATATATGAAATCTCGCGTCAAGTACACACCACACTGATTTTTTCCACTAGTTTGTTTTGAATACCTCAAAAAACTCTAGAATTACTCCAAGGCAACTTGTGTTCTTTGTGATGGTAGTTTCTGTAGCACAGCACAAGAGTTAAAAATTCTAAAAAAGCCTGATCCTTTGGGAAACACATAATCCGTGTTTGCTTTGTCTGCCTGAAATTATATTCTTGTGAAAGATGAGACTCCAAGAAAACTCCAAAGTAAACACCCGCTCCCCCCACCCCCACCCCCCAGCTAAAAAACTGCACTGGCGTCTGCTTAAGGACTGATATAATAGGCCGATCATTTGGGGGGCATCATGTCCTTTAAGCAAGTTCCCACACTCAGATGGCTGTCAATGGTGGTGCCAGTGAACCGTTAGGCAAAGTCCCCCAAACACTTTGTAAACTAGAATCTGGGCGGACAATAGTAAAGTTCAGTGCGAGAAAGAGATAGTGTACTGAATGCACAATACCCAGCTTTGTCTGCATGGGCTTCTGTTGAGGGAGAAGGCTACTTAATCTCCCCATTTGCCCTGGGGACTCTAACTGTTTTAATGTGTCCTTTTTGAGAGCCTGTGAACTGTGGAATATAGGCTGGTAACAACTTTCTTTAGGTCTGCCTCAGCCAAACCAAAAGCTGCCAACACAGAATACCAGCACAGTGGTGCTAATGAGCACAAAGAAAACCTTTAGCTGTTTTTACAGCTACCATGGCTAGGGTTTCATGTCATTCCTTGGTGAAGGAACTAATTCTTTGGCTTGTTTTATATGAGCCTCACTTCTATCACACTGCAGAGGATGGCCTCTTCACCTTTTTTTTTTTTTTTTTTTTTTTTTTTGAATAATAATAAAGCCTGATGCATCTTTAATGAACTGTGGGACTTTTAGGATTTTTTTCCTCCCCTTTTTACTACACAGTGCACTATACAGTGCAGATACACAGTGCATGTGTCCTGAATGACACAAAAATTATTAAATGATAGCCTACTGATTTACCTAAGGGTGAGTAGCAAAAGCATATGAAAATTGTTGACATGTATTTTCACATTTGGGGATAAATTCCTGAAGTCAGTGAAATTCCTGAAGTGGCAGTAGAATGAACTGATAATCTTTACTTCAAGACTGTTCTAGGTTTTCTAATTTTAAAAAGGAATATATGTAATCTGGACTTTTGGCTGTTCTTAATACATGGTGCATGAAACTGTGGTATGTATGAAAAATATAAAATGGTGAAAATTATGCTATATATTAAAATGGATGTGCAGTGCAAACATGAAGACATAGGCCCTAAAACAATAGAACAACATTTGAGACACCTTTCAGAGGAACAAATGACTTGAAGTCGTTAAAGCCTCATGTATGAACGTATGAACTCAAGGCTTTCCATTGTCCAATCAAAAATGTTTTATTTATTACCTATGGATATGTGGACATAAAAATTGTAAATCATTTTCTGTTTAGGTTTTGCGATAGTTTGTCTCTGCATCAATCTAATGACTGTACATGTCAGTGTGCTTACGACAAGCTATACAAACATTTGTATATGACTGTCTCCTTCTCTCTAGGTACCTAGATACCACATAAATTTTGCACGTACATATATCCATATAGGTATCTGAATATCCTTTTGTTTTCTTTGTTATCCCCCTTTACTTCCCTTTTTGTTTCTACTTCACTCTGAAGTTTTGCATTAAAAATTAAAGGATACAATGAAACTGAGGTTGAAGTCTTTATGACATACTCACGGCATATTCAAAAGCTGCATTTAGTTGCTTTTTGCTGCAGTAGCATAGGATAAACAGCACAGTCATTTTTATATATACATATTACTACTTCCTCTCAAATAATAAATGAACCGTAAGTAACAGACACTTGCCTGCTCAAGCCCACAATGCAGCTGCATGTTTCAAAGCACACTAGTATGCAGTTGTCTCTTTGTGAATGAAAGTACTTTATGGTCTCATGAGAAATCAAATATTTACCCATATAACCAAATTAAAAACAGGCTGATCAGATTGAATCCATGAGAAATATATATGGTGGCTAATCTGGAAGCATTAAATTAACTCTATTTTTACTACTTAGGACTTTCTCTAGCTAGAATCTTTTGTGCGCCATTAACTTTTTATGCAGAAAGCTCTACTATGAAGCAAACCTGCTTTAATATATACTGATGTCTCCTGAGACCAGCGAGCCAGGTGAGGATTCATGCTGAGACACTAGATTTACATTTATACATCATGAGCCAGATTCATGACCCATTTTAGTAAACTATTGCTCACATTGCACACGATACTAAAAGACAGTCAATAAATTCAGTAAAATAACATCATTTAAGGAGAGAAAAAAAGGATCGGGAATAAATAGCTGTAGTAAGTTTCTTTCTAAGCTATACTAAAATCACAGGAGATGGATCTGCATATCTGGCAAAAGGAAACACTATGTCTGGCATTTTACAGGCAATTGGGTTTTGCTTGACAACCAGCATTCGCAGAGAACCAAAGGTTTGTGCAAAAACATAAACTCACTCTAGAAAAACAAACAAACAGTTGTACCCTAGAATTTCTAGGGAATTAAATCAAATTCTTCACTGCTATGGGTCAATATTCACAGATTTCTCTGTATGACCAAGCAAATGTCATAGATTTGCCCTAGGATTTGTGTCATCAATTCAAACCCAAGCCAATTGCTTCTGTTTACTTTTTCCCCATGGCATTTTGAGCCAAAACCTGTTCTTATGGGATATAACTGACATTCAAGGAGGACTCTAAAATATATAGATAGGAACACTCTTAGTGATGCCACTATGCAATTAACCACCTCCTCAAACAAAACAGAACAGAACAGAACAAAACAAAGCAGAGATTTGGAGCCTGTTGCTTTTTGGAGAAAAGAGGAAACACACATGATCTGATGCAATAAACTACTAATGAAAAATACGAAATCTGGCCTAAAATTTTATGGGCAAGTGTAGGTTATCCACCTACAAAAGCTGTAGGATGAACCTGCAAAACAGAGCAGAAACACCTATTCTTTAGCCATCATGACTTCTGTAACGGGATAAGAAGATGCCCTAAGAAACTCCAAACCCAGTCAAGTTTACTTTAAGTGCTCTTATGGCACCAGGCTGGCTTATATCTGGAGCAAACGAATACAAGAAGATGCAATCTGTAGAAATCCTCAAGTGGCATGAAGTTTCTAAAGTCAGGCTTATGTCACTTGTACTTGCAGGCCCTGATACAGTGCAGCAGAAGTAAATATTTAGTGAGAGGAGAAAGAATGTGGCTGGAGCGAGGTCATGTTCATTGGCTGCCACAAGGCTCCGCTTGAGACATTACAACTGGGCATAAATTAGAGGAATCCTGAGATTCCTCTAGGTTGTGCTGGAATATAGATAGATCTGCTACAAAAGGGTATAGATAGATTTTTGTGCCCCACAGACCATTGGTCATAATGCTGGTGGCCCAATATAGGATGTAATGTTTGGTTACGTCATGGAGGAGAGACAACTTGCATAGGAAAGGCTAAGGGAAAAATCTCTTTCCCTGGTTTCAAAAGGAAAAAATTAATCTTTATTTTAGCTGTATAATTTTGGCCTAGAAAAAGAAAGCTAGTTGGCCACCCAAGACTGGTTCTGGATTCTCATGAATCAAACAAGCAAATGAAGAGGCGGAGAAAGGGAGATTAATTATATGAAATCTACATCCATGTTTTGCTCTCTGAAGCTGAAATCAGAACAGAAAAGCTTCCATGGCTTGGCCGAGTATGGAGGCAATGTCTGTGGATCACCGTGGATACAGGGAGTCCCTAGGTGACTATAAATTACAGATCCCTGCACTAATGCAAATACAGCTACATTCACACATCTGTGTTTTATTAGGTCAACATTAGTTGCCAAAATAAGTATTATCATTTCCACTAATAAATAAATAATATTCTTAGGACTAGTCAAAGGCAAACCTGATTTTATTGACACAGGCAACCCTGCTTCTATTGAAAATGCTAAGGCCCTGTACTTTACACACATTATTTTGGGGTACAAAGCATGTGTTATTTGATAGTGGAGTAATACGGTTTCCAGAAATTATCTCGTATAGCTGCAACAGAATTACACCAGTTGATCCTAATAAACAACAGCCCCATTTGTGAATTAGAACTTGTCTATATGAGGAAATGAATGCACTGTGAGCTAGCGTGTGAATTAAAAGTACGCTTGCTACTCAACACTAATTCCTTGTATGGATGTGCTAAGATCTAGATTCATCCACCTAATTTGGGGCATATAATTGGAGAATCTAAGTTAGGAGTGTATCTATCCTATAGCTTTTCTATTGTCGGTGAAGAATCTACCTGAAATTTCATGTACGTTGTAGAAGAATCTCTCTTTAGCTATCACCTGTATAAGGTAATGAAAAATGTGCTTCAAATTAATTGCCAAAAATTTGGTGAGATGCGTCCTGGTGTAAGTGTGCTCTGAAATTTTGAGCCACATGTTAATGTATGCAAGGATGCATCTTGCACAGATGTTGGCCTGGCTTCCCTTTATCCCCAGATCAGCAGTGAACAGGGATCCAGTACTGCAACTGCTTGTATTATACTGGCTCTATAGTTAAAAAGAAGAGTTCTATCTTCAGAGCTTTCAAATCAATACTTTTTTACAAGCTTTAAAAGTTTACAGTTTTCTAATGGAAAGAGGACAAATAATGAAAATACAATCCTGAGCTCTTTTCCTCTCTCGCTCCCACCCCGAAGTATGTAAGTGTGTTCTGTCTGGTATCCTTCAGCTTTAATGTTTCCTGCTACACTCAGTGAAATTTAAACAAAATCACTTTTGCAAACACTTAAATGAAAAAGTATGGAGTTTTGTCATTTCCCTCCTTGTGCAGCACTAATTAACAAAGCCTCTTTGTGAAAGCAAAAAGCTTTCCTTTTTTAGAGCTGGCATGCTCCTCCTGACTGACTCTCAACTGTGGTGGCACAATCCAGTATTTCTGAACAATGATGAGAACAGAAATAGCTGGAACTCAATGGAAGCACGAATAATGGCAACCAGAAACAGAGCGGTGACATAATCTGTCTTCCAAACCGAAAACATCATATTGTAACTTGCATGTTGTGATCTGCTATGATAGGTATCACCAAATAACTTGCAAGACAAATTTATCCACTCCAATTAGCTACTGAAACATTTTTTAAAGAAAGCTTACAAACTTATGTCATTTCAACTCCCACATCCTAATGTTTATCAGCTGGTTAGTTTCTTTCTCATGCTCAAAAAAGTGGAGATTTTACAGCATTTTGGAGACAGTGTTTTTTGAAAACATGTTCAGGTAGGATACGCCATGTGAAGAACACTTTGAACATGTTCGAGGTGGCAAAAGAGATGCAAGGCTCTGTAAACACAACAATGCAGCAATATGCAGAGAAATACTGGGAAAAACCTCAATGTGGTGTGAAGCTGTTAAAATTCAAAACCGAAGGAGGTGGACATATTCATATTTGCTACAATGAGCCCTATTTACAGCTGATGCTTTCTTTTGTTCCAAAGCTGCATGCATGTTTTTCAATACTATATTAGGATATCAGAAAAAGGAGTAAATTTAAACCAATAGTATATTTTGCAGTTTTTTTTAAATCAAAAACCTTACGATTCATTAATAGTAAAACAATCTAACACAGTGAAGATGCTAAATTTCATACACAGATTAAATTTACTGTCCTCAGAGGCATATGACCTATTACAATTTGCTTATTATTATAGCTTTTGAGGGAACAAGAGATGCATGGGAGTTAAAGCTGTGCCACGATTTATCACAGACTTCTGTTTTCATTTGTTTGTGACTTTCTGAAAGAGTCTTTTTTTGGGCTGAGACCTCTATAATTGGTCTCAGCACAATGGAGCTCCTCCTCACTCACCCCTCTTCCCTTCCCATCCCCCTGCATTCAATTTGTTCAGTATTTCTATGTTAGTGGCAAGTGGAAAAAATAGCACTTACTAGAGAGACTTTTTTGGCTTCACCATGACTCTAAAGCTGTCTAAAAAGAAACCAAGAGAATTTTTATTTGGCACAGTGAACAGCACAAGCTGCCCATTTTAAAGGTGCAGTCAAAGTGCTGCTTTTGAAGGTGGCTGGCAAAGTGCCCTAGGCAGCATTTTAGTTATCTTCACCATAGGCAGGTAAAATTCCTCTGATTGCTTCCTGCTAGCTGACATAATGCCATACCCACAACTCTCTAGAATGCTTCCCATTGCACATGCCAAAGTGGTTACTAAAAGCACACGAATGTCAATACAGCAGCAAGAATAAACAGAGCCCAGTGGTAGGAAAGGTAGTTTTGGGGCTACTGCAGCGGTCTACCATCTCTTTAAGTAAAGACCTCTCCCTGCCCTTTCAGCTAGATCTGTGCATGATTTTCATCTCTATTTCCTTCACATGCAGGAAAGAGCACTGCAGTTTACCTTTTTTCCTCTCTTTTCCCTCTTTCCATCTTTTCTCTCTGATTTCATTCTTTTCCCTTTTCCTCTGGCCCTTTGAGAGATTTGCTGGTTGTAGTTTAGCCTTTTTTAGCTTGCAAAACCATTCCATTTGTTTTTGTTCTGCTGCTAGTGCCAGTTCATTAGGGGTTACAGGCAGTTAGTAGTAATACACCCTTGCAGAATTGTGAGGCTCCATTGTATTGACAAAAAAGGCAACTGTGAAAGAGGGCTCAAAACCCTGCCAAAGCCGGAGCTACAGGCCAACCATACAGCTCTAGCATAGGGTGGTGTATCAGAGGTCAGCGGAGTCTTTCTTTTAGAAGTCTGTGTCCGAATCTACCAGTAGCTTTTTTTGTACCTGTGAACATTTCTGAACCTTTGTCTTCAAAAACTGGAAGTTCTTTGGAGTGGTTTTTCACTATATTCTCAGTATATTCTCAGTGTTTATGGCAAGAAGATGCAGCTCTTCGTTGTGACCTGTAGATATGATTTCATTGCCTCTAATTAATCACTGTAATTTTTGATGTGAGTTCAAACATTGAGAGTTGCTCCTCCTTTTCTTTATCCTGAGTTTTGAGAAGTCACCTGGGCAAAGACAGGCACTGGCTTCTCCTTGCATGCCTGCTCCACATCAGTGGGACATCCCTGATTTCACTGTGTTACTCCTCAGCCAGATGAGGTCAAGGAGAGAAATAATCACAAGCAACCAATGCAGTGTTGCTTGCACTTGATTAAATATACTGACACTATCATTAATCAAAGTTATGTTTTAATGGCATGTTCACCATGAAATATATGATTAATGCTATTGGTATCTGAAGAACAACCTTCTGTTATCTTGCAACTACTTTGTCTTCTTTAAAATGATTGGCAATTTGCATTTGAGCGTACATGTGAGTGAATGAGTGCACATGTGCATTTATTCCTGGCACTTACGTATTTATCCACAGCATTTGTAATACTGGTTTTCTGTGTATAAGGATGCCATATGTAGTAACTGCGCAAGAAATGTCATTATTTACACGTGTGAGCTACCAGTGCATACTTTCAGAGCAGTTTGTCGTGCTGTTAGCTGCCACCCAAAGAAAGACCGGGGCAGCTGAATATCTGCGCTCTGCCACAGGAAGTGGAAGACATTCAGCATCAGAGAGCTCCACTTGTCTGAACGCACAAAACACGGGTGTGAGGGAAAGAGCATGTTTGGTGTGACAGTGATTTATGGGGTGCAGCATACTCCTGCTGCATACCAAACACAGCGCGCAGGCTGGTGGGGAGATTAGAGGAGGTGAGGCCACACTTTATTTCTTTCCCCCTTGAGAGCCTGTTCAACCCACAAGAACAAGGCATAAAGAAGGCTCTGTAAACACCTGTTTCTCTATTTTTCCTTTCCCCCCCTGCATTGTTGTCATCTCCAGGCAGAATCTAGGCCATAGATACATCCAATTTCTTTAAAAAATTAAAATTCCAATATAATGTTTCCCATTGTGATCCATAAGGAATGGGTTTATCAAACAAATTACATTCCTAGCTATTCTCTGATGGGCCTTTGAGTTTTAAGGCTTTGTAATTCCAATCTTTTATCTGTATATACCACCTACACTACTTTCCCCTAAAGGAACCGACAGAATTTGTCTTGATTACTGAAAGCAGATGCTTGTAGCATATGCATCATGTATTATAGCTATGTTACATGAAAAAATGTGCAGAGAAATGTGTTTCATTGCCTGCAGACGTACAGGTCTCCACTAGAGGGAGATCAGTAGAAAGCAGAAGAAACATTCTGTATCCAAACAGGATGATAACAGCATGATCCTGTTTCTCCCTAAATGGGTGTTTTTATGTCCCTATTTAAGCATTCTTAAATAACTAGAATCCACCTATACTTGCTTTTCAAGCTGTTTTCATATTTATGCAAACAAAATTCCTCGAATTTATTAAATAATAATGGACTGCAGTTATTTCAAAGTTATCTTCCTTACAGAACAAGAAATTAGATCATCTCTAATCTGCAGTTGGTGAATGTATTAAAACCTCGTGTTTACCTTTGGATTTTGTAATTTTGGTTTATATATATCTTATAATTGAAAAATATACATAAATATTTAAGAAATACAGCAACTGGATCACAGTGACATTTTGCTTTTGTCTGACTTCTCTAAATTTTATTGCATGTACTAGAATTTGCTATCTCAGGAAATATTTAAACATATAAAATACTCTGTATTTATGGGTTTTAGTGGTTTCAGATTATCTCACTCAAGAAAAGAAACAGGTAATTCTCTGAAGGAGAAGAGAGCAGTTCAAATATTTTAGTATTTAGAACATAAAATCAGCAGTAAGAATGTGAAATTATAAGTGTCTTCCTAACTTAGTATTTTAAAAATAATAAAAAGAAAGCAACACAATGAAGACACAGTGTGGGAAACCAGAGAATGCCATGCCATGTACGAGATTTATGACTTTCCCTGGTTGGTGCCATTCAGTTCTAACCATATTGTTGGCACGTTGCCTTTTAAGAGCAGAATGTTTCCTTAGACTCTGCCTGTATTTACAAATTTTTCTAATGCTCCGACAAGAATAACCCATACTTGTAGCATCGGTGGTGCTGGACTTCCTATAATGGCTCAGCTGATGAAAGGGTGTTGTCATATCCTGGTTATTCTGTGCCTGGGAACTGCAAACTGGCAGCAAAATACTAACAGTACAGAAATGAGGTATCTAACCAACCTAGACAAAATGTGCAAGAATACTGAATATCTATCACACAATCTGTATCTATGTATCAACAAATGCACAGATTCCTTTTCTTGCTGAGGAATGCATATGATTCAAATAGATTCCATGCTAACACGCACGGAGCATATAAGATTTTCTACAGCTCTGCGGATGTTTCTTTTACAAATGCCCCACATGGGTCATCACAAAAGCACTTCACTCGGTGACGGTCTATAAAACATTCTGAGTTCTTTCTATATCATTCATAGCTGTTACAAATATTATTTTAAAAAACATTAAGGGACTTTTAAAAAGTTAATTTTCCATAATCTTTTGCCTGTTACATCTGAATACTTTAAGTAATAGTCTGAATCTTGCCCAACTTGGACCCAGAGCAGCTATAATTTTAAGATAAAATTCCGTAACTGGAAAAAGGAAGAAGTCTCTCTTGGTCATTTTAAAGCTAGTCACTTTGCCCACAAACAGCAAATAATTTCTAACATGTGAAAAATGTAGTAAGTTTCTGTATTCTATCAAACACAGTCTATCTAATCCAGGGTCCAGCCTTTGGGACTGATCAGTAGCAAAGGCCTAAAAAGAAAATAAAACAATAACTTTGTGTTAGGCAAATCTACTTGTCATGCTAAACCTAACCGAAACTATAATTAAAGTTTGGATTAGACTTCAAATATAAGGTTTAATATTCCACTATTTGTTGGCATTACCTATCATAACTTGGGATACAAATGAGTTCAAGAATATCATGTCTATTTTTGAGTCTTCACATCCGGTGTGAATAAGGATGAATGAGAAATAAAACTCCTTTTTTTTTAAATACTCTCTTTCCTTTCATTAAATGCTACAGAAGAAAACACAGATATCTGTTCCAGTTTGGGAGCCACAGTCTAATATTTTCCAGCAATAGTTGCTTCTGTGATTGTCTGAAGCTATTTCTCTGTGTATCTTTACATCCTAGTTTGGACTGTTCTGTGGATTTGTTTGTTTGTTTGTTTTTTTCCAAATTTTCTGCTACTTAAAATAACCAACTGTTATATGGTCTTATGTTTGTTTAACCTCTATTTCATCCAACCTGAGATGTTTTACCAGAATTGAAATTATGTAATGTTTTTCACTTTCAAATTCTAATGTCTTAATAGTAATGTCCATTGGAAACATTGCAGTATGTATTTTATCACACAAATAGAATTAATGTAGTAATCTAGCAGTTCTATGTAGTGTTACTCGATATCCTGTAACCGTTCTGTTCCTCACACATTTACAAGTTCCAGTAGAGATTATGGCCACACTTTCCCAAACTGTGGACTAAACCTCTCCCAACATCTCCAAATCCTTTTTAGCCTCCTTGCAAGATGCATACCGCATGCACTGTTTTTTTCCTAATAAATAACCTAGTATTGAGAAAAAGACAGTACTTTATGTAGAGATGTAAATCCCAAATTTGGCAGGCATACTGCCTCAAAATATTGCCAATCAGACAATTAATAGCACCTTGTTTCCGTGGAGATACCAGCACGAAGAACAATGCACCCTATTACAAATTCTTCAAAAGGATATAGCTCCCGAGTTAGCTAGAGAAAATCCACAATATGTATCAAAGTATACCAGAATTTTATCACCAAGGATAATATATTAGGGAAGGCAAATAGGTAAAGTTGTGTTGAACAAGGCCATGTAATATCAACTGGGTTCACATATTGGTAAACAAATGCATTTTTCTAAAGTTGCCACCTCTGTTTAGATGCTTTTCCTTATCTCAATCAAACAGTAACATAAATTGGGCTAGCAATAGATCTGCTTAATATTTATGCTCCTTGTATCTGAGAAAGTCAATATTCAAGTGCTATCAACAGATTTTGATTTCTAAAAGTAACAACTCTCATTTTTTCTTAGCTCTTATTTCAAAATATCTATTCTGAAATTAAAACCTTTTGATTGGCAATTGTGAATTTGATTTCATTATTTAAGAATTAGAAGCTTCTTAGAATTTCCCTTAAAATTTGGAAATGCAAAACATGCTGTGAATAATTTCTAATTACAATTTGTTATAGTATATAAAATTCCATTTTCTAATGAAAGGGTTATCAGGGTACAAAGGACAAGCTTTAAAAAAATATAAAAATGTCAAGGAGAGAAATTAAATCATTAATCCATCTAAAGGGTGACAGCCGTAGCCTAAAAAAATTAGCATGCATATATACAATGCAGATTTATTTTTACATCTATTTACATTCATATGTATTTACATTCACATTCATGTGGATGACTCCTCAAGCATTTTCATTCTGCCAAGGAGGATGGGAAAGAGGGGATGAAAATAATCAAAGTATAGCTGAAAATAGGTGTATTTTTTGTGCTATCTGGCTGAGATGTTGCACAGATTTTTTCTGCCTCGGGGAGACTGCTGTCTTCAGAAGCAAGAAATGGACGTGTTTTCCACTCAGCTGAGTCCTGAACATATTTATGCATAAAGATGGTGTGGTGAAAAGTTACTTTACACTCACATAGGTGTCTCACTATTCTGGATTATCACATGCGGTTATATATTATAGCTTTACGTATTCCAGAGTGCAAAAAAAATCGTAGAATAGGTCATTATCAGATAAAGGATGGAGTAAAAAAATCCAATAATTTACTTTAGGAGGGGTAGTTAGTTAACCTTACACAGCGGTTGTCGTCTAGCTTGTGCTGAGGACTTATTCACACATCCTCTTTCAGCTGAAATGGTGTCAGCCAAAGACGACTTCTCCACTAGTCACTGCCTACTACCGCCCTGCTGGCAGTTTGCTGTCTCTGCAGGTCCTCTCTAACCTGTTTCGGTCAACAGCGCAGCCATACTGTTTTACGCCTTTTCCTGCAACCTGTGCTTAGAGAAACTGCATCGTTGCATCAACTGCACTGCCACGGCCTCTTGTTTCAGGAGTCTGAAGACACTGTGAGATGAAGACCTCAGCACTCCCGGCACAGCGGGCTAAAATGCCTCCTTCTTTCTCCATCAAATGGCTGCTTTTCACTGCCATTTAACAGCTCTTCCTTCTAGAGCAAGAGCCACTTTGGACTGCATATTTTTACTCGTGTGGATACCATTATGCCATGATCAAATTTCTCCCTGATCTTGTTTTCAGAAATTAAGCTAAATAAACTGAGCTTATTATTAGTCTTTCGATGAGAGACATAACTCTTTGGCACATTTATTTGCCCATTTTTTCAATACTGTCCAATGCAATGAGCAGTAAAAAGATAAAATATAGGACTCCCTCTGTGCTATAGTTTTACGTAGAAAATCCTGAGCTACAGAAAATACATCACGGGCCAAGGGTATGGCCACACACAAGGACAGTTTGTCAGGCCTATCTATTTCAGATTCTGAAATAGGCTTTTAAATTGAAGACTTGCTTTCCACCCATCTGCCTTCTAAAGCTGTGGTATGATTGCGGGACCAGCTCATACATAAACTACAGTGGTAAATATTTTATGGATGTACAATTATAATGTTTAGTATGAAATTATAATAATCAAGTGTAGGGTGTTGATCATTCTGCAGTTTGAACTTTCCCTGCACAGAAGGGCCATTCAGAGTGCAGATGGGAATCCCAGGCTCGTTGAAATCAATGGAAAAATCCTGTTGACTTTGACTTTGGTGAAGTGAATCCTTAACATTTCTAATTTTCCAGAGAGAGTCTAAGAGCAAAATAATTACAATTTTTGTGTTTTACAAGGATCTTTTTTTTCCTTGTATGCCCTGTAAGTATGTAAGAACACTCACATATTTGTCAAAAATATGACTGACATTGAACGAAACTCATCACGCTCATACAAAACCCTATCATCTCACCTGCAAAATGTTAGTACACAATTTGAATTGACAAGCATTAGTAACATAGAATCCTATTTTTGCCACAGAGGTGCTAGACAGGCTGCAGCACTGGGAATCTTATGTATTTTATCCTGTTATTGCTTGCACTATTATTTATGGCAAAATTAATTCAGCATAGCATTTTTCTGCTTTACTCTTTTAAACAGAGACTATCATTCCCACTAGCTTATCCCATATAAAGTGATTATATAATATGCACTGATTTCTATAACAAATTAGCTGAGATATAAAGACTTTTTATAATTAAGTTGTTGCCATTTGATTCTGAACAAAGCTCTGGAAGTACAACAGAATTTTTATCCAATCAGCCAGTTTTCCCAAATATTTTCTTTTTTATTAAAGGTGTAATCCTCTTTTAACCTTTTAACTGTACACAACATTTCAGATGAAACTGCAAGAATTCTAGACTGCCACTAATATGCATGTCTTGTTCCCACAACAACAACAAAAAAAGGAACTAACACCTGCAAGACTTTTAAGCCACAGCACTGAATCATTTGGCAAGAGATCAAAAAGGACATCACTGTTTTGGATTGCTATGCATTTATGTGCTGCCAAAATATATTATATTGCTTTTAAAAAACATCATGCTGATTACCGCTTCCAAAGAAGATTGCATCTCTACAGGTGATAAGTTCTGCTTCATAGCCTTTGCCAAAAATTAACACTTTCATTGCTAATATTATCTCACATAGGTTCTGAAACACATAAAGGAGTTTATAAAGTCTGTCAAAAACAGAACTAACATTATTTAAGCCGTAGTCATTGCTGGTATAATTTCAAGTAAGCATAACCCAAACAGGACCAAGCCAGGTGTTTTACATGCCATTTTCTAGCTTTTCAAAAGATTTTGGGTCTGAGAGAAAAATTACTGACATCAACAGATAAACAGTCAGTGGATTTTCAATCAAGCCCCCATATCTCTTTCCAAATGAGCAAGATACTTTTACATGTGAACAGATGCATTTTATTTGTATGATTACAATTGTTCATACAAATAAGTCTTTTGGTGAATTGGGCTTTCAGGCTTCTGAAAAAATTGGTCAAATTTCAGAATTTAGCACAAAATCCATTTACCTAAACATAAATTAAGATTGTTCACACATTCATAGCTATGCACCTATACAATTTGCAATTAGAATATGCCTATGATTTTTACGGACTTGTTAGGTTAGAACCTGCCCATCACCCTCCCAAATTACAGGGCATCTGCCCCTTGACTAAAGGCTTAATAAGCTATTATGTTAAGATGTGTCAGTTGAATAAAATTAAAATACAGCTTTTCGACACTAATTTATACATTGTAGCTGTAAGTCATTGTCATGACTTACATGACTTAAGTGAATCTTGTCATAAAGCAGGTGTAGATTTCAGGGCTAGATGATGTCGTTTGGGTCAAACCTAAGTATATGTCAGTGCACATATTGCTATGACAGACAGAGCGCCTGGAAGGAATTATGATGAAGAATAAAACAGTTTTAGAAATAGAAAAATTTATTAAACAAGTCCCTAACTGAGGTTTACCATCTGAAAGCACTTTATGCAAAACAGGCAACATTCTGAAACACAGATCCATCTTTTCAAAACTGATCTCCTTTTGTTTACCTTTCATTAAAAAAACATATAAGAATGCACCACTTTCATGGACCTACTGAAGCTGTTTCTGAATGCACATTTCATAATATGAGACAGAAGAGAAGAACTGGGCAGTTTCTCAGTAGTCTGTCCAAGATTCCTTGTATGACTTTTGAAGCTTGAAGAGGACATTATAAATGGGTCCTATGTTGTCATAAGTGTTTTATGAAGTAGACAAAGTTATGGTTCTTGCCCTACAGAATTTCTAATCTTATTCTTACAAATGAGACAAGTAAGCATGAATAACACTTGAGAAAGAGGAGAAAAAGTGAAGAGGAAATGAAGATTACAAAGGGAATTAGCATATGGTCTCTCTGCCACAGTGTGTTTCCAGCTGCGTGAACCACTTTGTTGTAATCTGTAATGCAAAACCATGCTTAGATTTTCTTTGAGAGGGTTTTTAATAAGGGCCAAAATTTGTATATTCATCACATGAACCTGGTAAAGGGAAACATCTTAGCAGAGACTGACCACACTGAAGCAATCTCATCCTTTTTTTTTCTGCCACAATTAGGTGGATCTTGCATTTTGACAGAATCTCACTGCCATTTGTATATGAATTGAAAAGTCCAGAACATATGCAGAGACAAACAAAAACCATACCAAAACATGTGCTAAAGAAATTCCTGCAAATGCAGACTATGGAATCTTGTATGGTTCTATTGAAATAGAAATGAGTCCATCATTTGAGTTGTTTTTATGTTAAAATTCTGTTCTTATACATAGATATTATCCATGGAAGTGACCTTCATTAAGCAGAATTGAGCCTTCAGTTGTTGAAAAACTGAAAAAATAAAGCAAAGCATAAAAAGAAAGCAGGTCTTTGCATATGCCTGTCTATGTATTTCTTTATGTTCCTGCAACCTGCCATTACACTTGAATTCCAACTGGTGTTTCAGGATCCCTGATCCTGATGATACATAAAAGTGAAAAAGTAATTTTGGATAACAGCCATCCTTAAGAAATGTGGTATAAATCCAACCTCAAGTTCTTGTGATGACTTTAATTAGTTTACAGTTCTCCTATAAAAGACCTTAGTTACTACTTATCATGTAGGTAAACAGCTTAAGTCACATCAAGGAATTCATTAAATTATTCCTCTTTATGATTTTTATTGGTCAATATGTACAATTCTTGGAATCATTCTTCACTTATTTAGAATTATTTATTGACTTACAGGCTTGTAACAAATTACTACTAATACTAAAATCAAATAGTTGGGTGGTGAAGTACTGGCGTGACTAAAAGTAAGGACAACTTTAGCCAATTAACTTTATTCCAAGTATTTGTACTGGATGTGCAGATTATGTAACATACTTTTATCTTTCCATTGTATTAGTGTAATTCTAAAATTCATCCTTTTAATAAATAAATTTATGAAAATAAATGTCCATTTCTGCCTATAGCTACACTGCACACTCAAACCTGATTTTATCCTGATTTTCTCATTCCAATACAGAAAGAAGTAAAAATACATATGCCAGAGTATCACTGAAAAGTAGCTTAAACACAGTCCAAATGCATTTTTAGACTACAATTTTTGTATGTTTTCAATGATAAATCAAAGATTTCTTTGGGAGAAAGATATTTTCAATCAAAAGTAGCTCAAAGCCCAATCTTGTTTGAGATAATATTGCAAGAAAATTTTAGCCAGACAGAGAAATGGCATAGCTGCACTCACCAGAAATGGGTATGTATAAATGAAAGCAGAATATGTCCATGCAGTAAGTAGTCTGGTTTTTGGACAAATCCAGCAACCAAAGTTTAACAATTTTTTTCAGAAATATCAGCTTATCTATTAAATTCTACAGCAAGCTCACTTATGTTGAAATGCTCAGCTAAATACAGCTAGAACTATTTACTGCATACATTTAATGAATGGCTTTGGGGAAACTACTTTTTATTAATTGTTATAAGCCAAAATTAGGATCACAATCTCAGTATGGGGGTTCAGATCTAATTTCCCAATAACGTAGTGTGCAACTATATATATTCATCAGAAATGTTAAATGTCAGAGACTGCCCTAAGGATTTTGCTTCTGGGACCTGTCCAAATGTGGATGCAGCCTCTTTTCCAGATCTGTTTTGGCCAGCTGTTTTCACAGAGTTTCAAACAAAGATAAAAGAAAACTCAAAGGAATAGATGACCTCATGAGATTTTCACTCCTTAGGGTAGAAGTCTACTACGGGCAGCTCATGATATTTCCCAGCTGTCAAAGTCATAATGAAACCCTTGCATTGACTAATTTAATATAATATAAACACCTACCTCCAGACACCATTGGCTTGGCCAACATCAAGTTTATATTTAAACATCTTCCAAGAAAATATAATATGAGTTTATTTTCCACAAATCTAAGTGTGCCATAACTCTACAGAATACATGCTTTACAGAAAACATTTCACATTTCTTTTCAGAACGCATCTGTTTTAATTAGCTGAATGTGATAATGGAACTGTGTCAGTTTTCAGGTTTCTTATATTTAAACCAAATATTTTAGTTCCCAAAGATGGGAGCTGCTGTGTGGGATATTTCTGTAGCAGGTGGCAGCCTGCCTTCTTTCAACACACACCACACATGCATTCATTAAAAAAAAAAGAAGAGAAAGCACTGAATAAATTCCAATTTGGCATGATTGTGTGATGTGTGGCCTTGTGTGTATGGAAACTCTCACCTATTGGCACTTGTAATTTTAGTATCATGTAACTAAATTGATTTTTTTGTCAAGTCAGTTTTAAACTATGTCTTTGAGGTAAAAGGCCAGGCCATTAATCCACTGTGCTATTTATTATTTAAATACTAATCAAGAGGTCAATTAATGTTTTCATTGCTTTTGTAAATGAGTAATGGAGTACTGCTCAGAGCTCTTGGGAGAGTCTACTGTTAAATAGAAGCCTGATTTCATTCCTTCTTTTCAAATGGCTTTAAATGTATTTATTATGCAGCTCTTACCTTCTGGACATTTTGTGGTTCATGAAAGTGGAGCAAGCATTTCACTTTAATCCACATGCTGCCCATCCAAAAACTTGAGCTTCTCAAATATGCGAGGATTCTAGTTCCACTCTTCCAGTACATATCTATTTTGCAGTAGAAGGGCTTAGTGAATACACAGCTGATTTAACTGTAAGAATGAAAATCTCCCCATGTGCCAGAGATGAACTAGGAAGTTTCAGTTTGACTTCATATTATCTGCAGTACTGAAAGGAAGGGGAATCAATTTGGCAGGGGATAATTAGCCACTTTACTAAAATTGATTCAGTAGTATGAAAAAAACATTCTGATATATACATTCCTGAGTCTAGTAAACACCTATATAAGCTCTGTTTTCCTCACTGGGTAAAGTTGCTTAATGCATTTTTTGTTACAGCCACATTTTGAGTTCCTTTCGCCATGGGAGTCAGACTTGAACAGCTATTTTGTCCTATAATGAAGCTCCAGACTGCTACAAAGTGATTATGGTATATCACACTGATATCCTTTGCCTCACGGTTATCTGTGTTTCATTATTAACTCTAAAATTCTCCGGGCCTGAAAGCATGCTGGCTATCTCAGCTGAGAGCAGAGATGCCAGATGGCAGCACAGGAAAGGACTGGTTCAAGATCTTCATCTCAGCATAATCTTGCTTGCTGTCTCTCTCGCATCTGTTACTTTTCACTGAATTTCCTTTGCTCTCTTGTGCAAAGTGGAAAGAACGAATAGACAGGAAGGGGGGCAATGTCTAAGAACATCTTAAATTTATCACATATGTTTCTGACAAGAGCATATATAGCTGTTTTAAGAAGTCATACCTCATTTCCTGTTGCTGCTGCACCTGGGTACACCGTTGTTTCACCAGCTAAAACCTTATTTTGTTACTCTCGCTTGTTACTCTCGCTTGTACAACAACAGAGCCAAAGAACTATAGACATGACCTAGAACCTCTTACGCTGCTCAGATGAATTCTTCAAGTTAGGTCTGTAGCATTACATGAACTAAGTGGGCAGTGTAGTATGGAATTTGTGTCTAAATGAATAATAATAAATAATAGCAAGCAAAATAGCTTTTCACTGTGGCATCTTAGTGATCAAAAATAGCTTTAAAAAATGCCAGAGAGTACTTTTGGGAAGCAGACACTATTTACTGATGGATAACACAAGCAGAATTACACACCGGCAACTGAGAAGTTGGGAAGAATTTTAAGAATTTCATATCCTCAGAACATAAAAGCTTTATCCCGACAGAGAAGAGAGTCAAGCCCAAGCACGAACACTAAAAAAGAAATGGCAAAAGCCACAGAAACTGAAGAGTGGGGACCATGACTGAGCTCTGTACTTATACTTTGCATGAAACAAGCCCTTAAGTTACAGTCTGTCTGCCTCTTCTTTCACCTTGCTCATCTCTTCCTTATCTCTGATGTATGAAGTGGAAAGCAAAGTGCTGAAACACAAATAGGACTACAAATAAGGAATGAGTAATGATCATATCCTGTATGGGCATGTGATGCTGGTACCTTCAAAGAGGCTCTGAAAGCAAATCTACCACAGAAGTCCAGCATTACTGCTACTTATCAAGATAGACATGTACCCAAAATGATCATCAGTTGTCTGTCCCTTAGCAGAGGTAGTTAACTGACAATTCTCAACTTCTGTTTGAGAAAGGATGCTTAATGATAGGATTTTCTGTCTTCATATAAGGGGTGCTACTTCTTCACTGTGCAAGTGACTTCTTTGCATTAGAATTTTCTCTAGAACTGCAGGTCCTGCTGTAGGAGCGTATTTCCTCTATCAGCTCTTGCCCCTTCTCAGACTAAGGCAATATAAAAATTGACAATTTTTCACTATTAATATGATTTTCATAGTTTTTCAAACTTCTTATTAAAAGTTCATTTTCACAGGAGAAGGAAATAATGTTTATATTATAGTAACACCCCAAAGCTTATGCTGAGCTAACTGCAATATGATGCTGTTAAAGGGACAATTTCTGCTCCAAAGGCCTTACAATTTTATATTATGCTTAACAGTTCTGAGTATGTTGAATGCCTAGCTAAGATGCAATCTGAAGAATGATATTCAGAATATGACTACTGCTAATCACCAGCTGTTAACAACTGAAAAGAAGCATCTGGTACCAATACTTCAATGCCAAGAGAGAGAAGGGCTTTCTGCATGATGAGAGGTTATTCACAGGGTTGCGCTGGTTCCCTAAGTCAGTCTATTGTTTTTGGCACCCCTACTGGAGGGACAAAGATCTGATCAGTTGTGTGCAGGCTTGAAGCCATCCCGACAGATGGTTTCTGTTGTGGGTAGAGCATGTGTGTTGTATGCAATATGTTAGGGTAATGATTCCCTCTTAGGACAAGTGAAGTGTCTGCTTACCTTGATTTTCCACACTTTGCCATTCCTGATTAAGTTCTGAACTCTATGCATTTTAAAAACCTACTCATAGAGAGGTTTTCAGTATTCCTGGACTTAGCACAGAGCTTCAGTGGTAAGAAAGCTAACTGTAATGACAATCACGTCACCGCCTTTCATCCTTCAGCTAGAAGAATCCAGTGGAATGAGCCAAAATTTTCTTGTTAGGCAAGCCAAGGTTTGTAAATATGTCAACAAGGTGAGGAAACTCTGAGATAGCCCCTGTGCTTGAATGAAAAGCACATGTGTGGACAACTGAATCTCTAGTGCTTTTGAGTGAGAGAGCTTTCTACATTACTACTGCTGTACTGTGGTAAAGCAGTTTTATTTACTGGAGATATGTCAACTAGATATGCTTAATTCACAGGAAGAAGCAGCCCTTTACTGAGAGCATGTCTCAGATGACAGCAAACCAACTCCTTTATTAATATGAGATTCATTTTTGACATTTTTTCTCTCTACCTGTTTTGCAGGATGAATTCCACAGAGTAACATAATACTCCTGAAAATAATTTTCTAAGTCCTTAAAATTAAGAACGGGAAAGTTGCTTTCCTTACAATGCTGACAGTTTTCATTTTCCTTCAAATTATGCAGCGTCATCAGGGATGAATAATACATGTGCAGTACAGCACCTGGCATGAAAACAAACGGTTTCTGGAGCAGCCAAATCAAGGAAGCCTGGTTTCCTACAGATTTGTTTCTTGCCTCCTCTCCCAGCACTCACATTGCTACAGTCCTGTGTTCTTCCTTCTCAGGTTCGCTACGTTGTCCCCACTGCAAGGCACTGTCATCGGTTCTCCCCCAATCTCCCTTGCACACCACAACGTCCCAGCTCCCTCCCACGTCTTCTATTTATCTTTTTGGAGATGTTGGCTGGGGAGGAGTCTGCCCATTCTATAGCTAGTCTGGAGCTAAATATGTGTTGATTTGTCAAGTGGTCCAAACAGGATGGGGGTGTAATGATTTCTCCCTGCCTTTCGGAGAACTAATGGGATCTTTCTCTTCTACCCAGTTTCCACAAAGTTCATATACATCTTGAGACTTTTATCACTGTATCAAATTTAGTTGACATTCAAATATTAATAGGAGGGCTGTGAGCACAGAAGTTTGGTTCACATGGAAGTACAGATGAATAACGACTGCTTTTGCCTCTAAATCTAAAATCATTCATACTGTGTTTGTAAGGTTTTGATGTGTTAAGCAAGTACCAAATTCTTTTTTTTTTTTTTTGCTACTTAACATGTTGTGTTAACATTTTACTGACTCTAGAATGTCTGATTATTGTGGTTTATGTTCTCTACAGAAGAACCCTCTTGCCCTCTTCCCTTGCTTTTCAACAGAGATTTAATAGGAAAGGCTGAAGTGCATAACTATGTTAGGGAAGCCTCATAATTTTCAGTACCTCATGCATTTATTTGGTTTGCATTACTTAGCATGCTTTATAAAAGAACTGTCTGTAATTTTCAAAATATAATGTACCTTTAATAAATATCATCCTTTCATTTTGATTATATTTACTCTCCAATATTCAATATTTGCAACTTTCAGTCATTTAAAATATGTTTTTCCTTTATGAGAGACTGACTCTCTTCTTCTCAGTTGGATATGTATATATATATCATTAATTCAAGAAAGAATGGAAACAACTATGACAGAATTAAATCATGAAACACAACCTTCTTACGAACTCCTGCAGCTGATTGCTTGTGGAGCTCAGTCTTATTTAATTAGAATCCAAGATACTGTACTGTAGAGACAGAATTAAAAGCTTCTTACTGCATACCTGCCATGGAACTTGATATTGTTTAAAATGTGTAATGATGTCATTATATCACTGGTAGCCTGTTGAAGTCAATAAGGACAGAAGATGTTCTCTGATGTTTGTTTTACTTCAGAACCTTATTCTTGGTTTGTATTGATTCATTCTGATTTATGGTAGCAATATCATGAAATTTTCTGGTTACTGAGTTTCAAACAAAGGTTATTTGGGACATTTGGTATATTTGTCTTACGAATTTATGTCATTATCTATGAAAAGCACATGTCATATTTTTAATACAGTTAGACAGATCTTTTCCCTCCCTGTAACAGTTTCAGTGCTGAAATAGAATGTTAATCCATTCATCCTGATATATGAAGAAACAATATCTGTTTCATCATTGATTTCTGTTTATGTTTACAGCTGATCAATGGAGAGGTATTTCTGCAATGCGGTCGTCTGTAAAATTCACCATGTTTTAACCACAACTCCATTCATTTAGTGCTTTGGACCAATAATGTGTGTACCTGTCTTGTAATAAAGAGGATGTGTGACTAATAGCTACTCTAAAATATCTTATAAAGTATTTGTCTTATATGCAAGTTATTTATCTGTTTTAATTTTCCTATATATTTTTATTCTTCTCCATAACAAAAACATGTATTTTAGGAGTGACAAACGTTATTTAATCTAATGTAATAATGTTAGTGTTTACTATACCAGTTAAACAGATTGCTAGGCATTCAAAATTTTCACTCCTCTCTACTATTAGAGGTTGTTAGAGGTGTAGATAACTATTGCTGGTAGCTGTAAAGTGAATGAGATGTTCATTTTTTGAATCAGATGAGTGGTTAGACTCATATTAACACATGTATTTCAGCAGAATTCCTAGTAGGTTAAACCCAGATAGACCTATTATTTCCACTGTTTCTCCTACAGAACATATTTGACGAAGAGGCATGAATTAGGCAGAAGTCAGATCCACAGCTAGACAAAATTCAAGGCATGGATCCACAGAAACCTCTACAAGGCTTAATCCCTGCTTTGAGCAGTACTGACTAAAGGACTATAATCAAAAGCAAAACCTCCTGAATTGCTGGCCGCTGTGAACTGAACCACGTCTTCATAAACAATTGTGGATTGCTTTGTAACTCTATAGGTCAAAATAATCAACTGAAGTAGGACCAGGACATTTAGTAACAGTGTGTACAATGTTTTAGTATGGAATAATTCAGGAGTGCACTCGGCAACAATCAACCAGCCTGATCCAACTAAATTTACCAGTGCCAAAGGGGACCTTTAAAGAGATCTGGATTCTGCGTAATTAGCTTTTGCCAAAATAATGTTTAATTTATTGGCATTTCAAAAATATTGTAATCATTTCCCCAAATATGTTAAAAACTATACTCCAGTATTCAGTGTTCTGGTTTTTCAAGAGCTTGAAAAAAAGAAGAAAGCCCCAACAATTTTCTTGAGAAATCCCTGCCTTCTTATTTTTAAGTGGTAGCTAATCATACAATCCCTTTAAATACTCCAGTGACTTGAATACAATGAAAATCTCTAGGGAGATCATTTAAGAAAATGAATGATATGGAGCTACCACATGAAATTCAGAATATCCTGAATGGGTTTTTTGAAAGAGCTTTTTGATATATATCAGGTGTTACAGTAAAATCTCTTCAGCGAATGAGAATTTTCCATCATATCACACTGAGAGCCACACAATATGGAACAAAAAGGTGTTATGCTTGATTTAGTAGTTAAGAGGCATTTACATCTATAAATCAGAAATGGACTGCATACAACATGTATATCAGGTACCTTTCAGAAACATAAAGCTGTGAAATGTAGTTAGAGTCTAGTGGTACAGTTAATTTTTACTATTTTAGTGGTATGTTTCCAGGCTTTAATAAAATGATCATTCTTTTAAGGAAAGTCAATTGTTTCAAATCCCTTCTGATTTCTGCCTGTACAAAAAAAGGATACATTGCAAATAAAAACAATTTTAGAATGACACAAAGACTGTGCAGGAAGCTACCGCTTACTGCTTTCATTCTGTGGAATTTTTATAGGCTTCTTATTTGAATATTGTGGACTTAACTGTTTGTTGTTTCCTGCATTTCTTTTTGAGCCACATGAGGTTGAATTAAGGGATACTGAAAGTTAGTACTTATATTGAACATAGATCCTTTAAAATAGAAAGAACATAGAGAGGAAATGGGTTAAGATCATTCTTTGATTACACGACTATTGAAGGTATGCTGACCTAAGTATTTTTTGCATCCTTAGCTTTTGTACAGTGCAGTAGGGCCTGCTTTAGTGAGGCTATTTTAAAGACCATTAACAATAACAGAGGCACATTATGATCTCAAACACATACATATATGTATGTATATATACACACACACACGCACACACGTGTATATATATATATATACTTCATATATAAATGCTTTATATGTTAATATTTCTTTTACTAAATGATAGCAACTTAATACATACTTAATGTTGTTCCATGGATATTTTGATATTTTGATATGTAGCAGTATTCAGTCCTTTCGAGTAACACACTTGATGCTATAAAATGTTTAAAATGTTATCATGTTATTATCACAGGTAATACATTTACTCAGACTGAATGAACTTAATCAAGGAATTCATTTTTTGAAAAATTTTTTTTTAATGAGTAAATCATTTAGTAGCTAGTATTAATATGAGGTAGTAATAGACTCCATTTTAAAGAAAAAGCACCAGCTGAGGAGAACTTTTTTCATTAATGTCTCAGGAAAGTAGTCTTTGCTGTGCTAACGGCAGCATGTTTCAGAGAAATCTAGTTTCCTTGGCAGAGTGAAGAAGAAAATCTGCAAGGCAAATAAAATGGAGGAAAGGCTCTACTGCAAGATGTATGATAAAAACATTACAATAAGATTTCATTTCCCAAAAGAGGTAATTTTTTCCTTCTTCTCTGGAAAGCTATTTAAATGAGGTCTCATTAGCATCAGTGGTTGGTGCTCAAGGTGTGCTGGGTTTGCTAACCTTTTGATTAAATCCCCAGAGGGCTGTGACCTATTTCTTCTGTGCTGACCATCTAAGATTTGATCTGATGCACGCTTCTGTAAAGGTAGTCCCAGAACCAGGATTATTAGTGAGCCTAAAGCTATTCAGAGCTTGAAAATGCAAGCAGACATGAATATGGAATCTCATGTGGAATCAACCATCAGCACTGCCTCACTGGGAGCCTTTAATGTCTTCCAAGACTGCTTCCCTATATAACCCACCTGCAGCTTTGCTTAAAGAACAATGACGTTTATTGATAAAAGAAATCATCTGTCAAGAGAAGAATGAGAGCAGGGTTGGATGCTGTTAATAACATTGCAAACGAAGGACACAAGAAGTTGTAATTGTTAGTGATTTTCCACATGTAATTGTTATTTAGTTAACACTGTTGGGAATAGAAGATGCTTGTAAGCTACATACTGTTAAAAATACTTGAGTTCCGGTAGGTTTCCCATATATTGCAAAGGAGTAGGCATTTCTGACAAAACAAAAGGAAAGCTTCCTTGGGTTTTGTTTTGAGCTGTGTGCACTGAACCTTACAAATCGTGCAGGCCAAACTGTGGCTTGACCATCAGTCCGACTGATAGGGCAGCGTGCCCTTAAACTGACCTAAAAGCCCAGGAGATGGGTGGTGCCTCAGCAGCAGCTTGTGTCTAGGAGCTCTTCCTTCAGCTAAGTCCAGCTATGCCCCTTCCCTCTGCTGCAGTGTGTTCTGACTTCTGTACGTCCTCCTTGATTGTATCTACTACCAACAGAGCTGCTTCTGAATTTGTGCTGGGTGACTACAGCCTGGAAAACTCTGGAATGGAAAAGAGAAGAAGGGATGAAGGCTGGCAGAGACTATAGGGGAAGACCAGGAGCAGCGGGTGCCAAACAGCCCAGAGGCAGGAGAATCAAGAGGGTAACCCTCTGCTGTGCCTGCCCTTCTCCTTCCTTATGCTGAAGAGAGATCCTTATGTGAGAGCATAAACCCATGCACATGCTCTTGGTCCTAGCCGCAGCACCTTTTGGGCCCTACTGAAAAATATGTTATCTCTAAGCTTAGATCCTCTGGTGTGGTGGTGCATAGGTACTATTTGGTGCTTCAGGAGGAGAAGAAAACAAAGACAGTGCTTTATCAGTTCCTCACTCCTTCTGATAGCTCCTGCTCTACTTACATGGGGACATATAGAGAAGACCTTTCCTATGCTCCCAGAACTATACGTGGTAGGGGGCTATAGGAGAATATGAACATTGATTATGCCCCTTTATGGCTCATGGTGAAAGCTGAGAGTAGGCAGTAATCTAGCCTATTGGTTATGCAATTTTTTTAATCAAGAATTCTTCAGGATTATTTTTAAAGAAACACATATCTATATCTGTAAATCAGAAGACTGCCTACAATATGTCACGACTCTCAGAAGCATAAAGCCAATTTTCTGACTGATTGTGTACTTGGATTCAAAAGTACAGGAAACACTCAAACTGCTCCAGTCTTTCTCATTTTCATTCCAGGGTGCTCATTTCCCTTCCATCTGCACTACCTTCTTCTTTGCCTATTGGTAGTGGCACTAAGAGGCCAAGCTGGCTGGCTCAGCGGGAAATACAGACTAAATCTTTTATAAGGAGCCCTCTTGAAAGGAAAAGGCATGCTAATCATTTAGGCACTCGTAACTCCACTGTTGTCTCATTACAGTAGAAGATCCAATTGCTTAGTGGGTCACTGTATAAGACTGACTGGTATCTGCAGTGCTTCTCCCACTCACTTCTGTGGGACAATTACCTAAAAATACTCTGCTTTCCCATGTAGGTTTTTTTTGCCAGACAGACCCATTATAATCCAAGTTACAGATCTGACTGAGTACCCTGCGTATATATGTTGGAACACAGCTGTTTCAGAAGAACCCAGAATTGATTTTTATTCAATGGATCTCTGTTTGTGAGAGGGTGAAGAAAACCCACCAATTCTGAGATACTGAAAAGCACATTCAAAGGAGTGTTTTATATCTATTTAATAAGACTTTCTCACATGAGAAGTACTTTAAATTTTACTTTAAGCATACCAATAAATTAGAGGTTTAAAATCCACTTTTTCTATTATTTGAGTGTTCTAATGCAATGCTAAAAGTATGCTCTTTATCCCTGCTGGAAAAGACAAACAAATAAGCAAACAAACAAAAAATAAAATTAAGAAATGCTCCATAGTATCTTGGCAGAAAAAAGAAGGGGAACTACATTTCAAAACCAGCTAGAGGACTTAGTATCTGTGTTACTCTAGTTGGACTCACAGCCTTAACTCATTTTTTAATAATTTTTTGAAATCTTCCCATGAAAACTATTTATTGGAGTCGTTGTTTGCTGAAATAAATTGACTATAGCTGGATGGGCATTGGATCAGTCTCACTACAAACAGATGTGCTGCAGCTAGAGGGAAATTAATATAGTAGGCAGCAAAAGATTGCATTGAATCATAATTTCTCACTATATTGAGTTCAAGCTGTGTCTTGATGGATGTACTACACCTTCTAACACCAGGCCGGTCTGCCAGCACCACCATAGAGCTTATCAAAGGACACAGTTTTAGGAATGCTAACTCAGCCATTTCAACCTGCATCACTTTGATACACTTGTCTGCCTAAATACAGCCATGCCTCTTTTGATCAGGCCGCCAAAATAATTGTCATGACTCTTTCTCCTTATCTCACTTCAGCTTCTGAACTGCAGGTTTTAAGAGCACTTGCAGCTACAAAAGGACCTTAACCTTAATACAAGGACATTTTCCAACAAGGTAAGCGGAAAATTCATAAAGAATACACCTGGATATTACAAGAGAATTAATGATACAGATTTTCAAACTGTAGCTGAACCCATTCTTCAAAGATCTTTTTCAGAAATATTAAGGAAAAGATTGCACCACACATTCTTTGTAGGTATTATAGCTACACATCCATGAGGATTAAAAAGGAAAAAAACCACTTATCCCCTCACTTATCTACTCTATTCTGTTCTCCTCTGACTCCCTACTCTCTTGGTAATATTTGCAGCTATCTTAGTTTAGATCAGTATTCAGCATGTTGGCAAGCACAAAAACACAGAAACAAGCTAGCCTAGCATGTATGTGTGTGTCTACCCACATAAGCTTATAATTAATTTACATTCAATTTATATCTAAATTAATTAGATTATGAAGCACTTAACTAATGGAAATATATTCTAACACATTCATAAGTCCAAAGCACATTCCTGTCAAGAATAATGGGGTTCCACAACTCCAGGTTTCCTGCAAGACTGGAAGAAAGCACAGACAACTCTCAATCTTAGTGGTGTTTTTCTTTTTTTCTTTTTTTTTGGGGGGGGGGAAGATGAAACCACTGCATTCTGGAAATTAAGGGTGGCCAATAATCTTGCTGCTCTCCACATCTTATTATGTTTTTCAAGGAATATTTTTGGCCAAGAAAAAATAGTTAGCTTGAGATTGGTTGAGCTTTGTTTGTTTTAAAGTCTTTATGCTGGAAACTTCAGCAAACTTTTAGCCCAATATTGTCTGCTCTTGATATGCTAAAAAATGTCTCACTATGCTGACATACTGGAGTGAAACTTGCATTATGACTGCCCAGATGTTAGAAATGTGTTAAGGATAATCCTGCTTGTAAAGAATGCACACCTGTATTTCCACAAACATTTCCTCTGCAAGTTCTTCACTACATGATAACACCTTCCCTTTGGGCTGATTATAGTGTTTATCTGCCTTGTATACCATGTATAACCTGCCTTAGGATGTCTTGAATTTTGAAGAATTTTTATTACAGCTGTCTGGAATCAAAGCATTATGATTATGGAGAATTTTATTTTTTGCTCAAAATACATTCTTGCAAAGGATCCAAAATGTAAAAAGCAATTCAAATGGTGAATGTGATATCTGTATCAGTTACATTTTAAAATGATTTTTTTTCAGGGAATGTGTGCTTCATTTCTCATTGCATACCATCTGATTCTTTTCATTAGATTACAAATACAATTTTATCAATAAGTAATTATTAATAAACCCAGAGAAATCATTAAAATCATATTTATTTATTTATGTATATCTGAACTTTAAACAACAGTATAAATGGTAAATTTGGCATAAAAATCCAGTTATACCATGGGTGCTATTGTATGCTGAACAACTGAAAACTGCATTGATGATGATTTCTGTGTGTACTGTGCACAATGCTCACGTTATTCCCACAAGTTCCTACACTGTCCTTTCCTAAGAAGATTTTGTTTCTCTTTTATACATTTGATAATGGTCTGGAAGGTGTTTCCATACTCTTACAATTACAATTTTGGAGGGAAAAAAACCACAAAACTATTTTCAGTCTCCTGTGGTGCACTTACTGTTCACGGCACATTAAAAAAAGGTCCCTCAGCCCTGTATAATGTCTGAATGTTGCATGGTAGTTTTCTGCAGAGAAACAGGCATCTTCCTCCCCACTAGATTTTTATGCAGAATTTGCCATTTGGAGTTTTATAAGAAATCTGTGACACTAAGTTCATAATCCTAATTAATCCACTAAATTCATAATCCCGGGTTACTAAATTCATCATCCTTTCACCTTCCTTTCTCTTTCCCTTGTGCTTCATGTCAAAATTTACCTTATCCTTTGACCTGAAGAGTGCAAGATTATCCACTTGTTTCTCAAGTAAAAATTAAAGAGAAATAATGTACACACAAAAAGACTAATGGGCTAATTACTCACATCAGAGTATAAGGAAAAATTCTTCCTGAAAATGAAGCCAGTGATACTTTGCTATCCAAAAATTTAAATCTACAGAAAATGAATTGAGTTTCCTTAGACAACTATAGGAACATTTATTCCTATCAGAAAGAGTGACGTCTTTTATCCAACTTTGCAGCAATCCAGAAATAAAACAAAAAAACATATCCCACCAAAGATTACAGAGAAAAAAATACAGTAAATAGTTGAAAAGAGGGCACAGGAAGATTTTGAGCGGGTTGGTTATTCTATTCCAAGTTTAGCCAAACTGTAACCCTTCTTTTCCTGTTGGTTATTTAAAAATGAATCATGAAATTAGAAAAATATAAGAAAACAGGAGGTTGAAGCTGCTGGAGCTTATTACTTTACAAGAACCGTCTGATGGGAATAAAAGGGGTCTAAAACCAGGCAGAGATTCTAGACAAAAAGGTAGCTAAGATATGAAAGAGATTTTCTCCAAATTCATAGTCTGAAAAAAAACCAAAAACTAGGATTAGGGTCCTATGTATAATTAGGAGTGCAAAATAACTTTGGATTTTTTTCCACAATGAAGAAATAAATAGTGTGTTAGTTTCATGAGTAATTCTCACTGCCTTTTAGGAAGTATCAGTCAGACACCCCATAAATAACATATTGTCTAGTAAATTGTAAACTATACCACAGAAAAAAATCTGCTTTCATATACAAGGGTCACCAAAAAATCAATACAGTTCCTTCTAAAAAGCTCTCTACAATGTTTTAACACTTGTAGGTGATGGTGCAACCTGTTATTGCTTATGGACAAGTAATGTACAAGATCACACATACAAAAAGTGCTGAAATAAATAAATAAATGTTTGGTAACACATCTAAAAAAATTTGATCTAATAGAAACAAGTGACATTTTTCTGGATCTTCTGATAGAAGTTGATATTCATTTTCTTACTCAGGATTGACCTATGAAGCTATGATTCTGAGACAAGAGGTGCAATTCTTGACAGTGATAAAAGGAGAGATCAGTTTTGATGGGAAATCTTAATTTAATATATTCTCTGTTTTCTAGGCTCCCAAGCATTGGGTTCAATACTGTCTCCCACAGTATTCCTCTCTCCAGCCTAGGACATCATGATCTGGATGACTGAACAAACGGATGGGCAAAAAACTGGATGGATGTTTGGGCTCAGGAGGTAGTGCCCAATGGGTTGTAGTATACCTGGAGACTGGTAACAAACAGAGCACTGCAGGGATCTACCCTGGGACCTGTCCTGCTTAACATCTTTGTCAATGACCTGGAGAGGTGACAGAGTACATGCTTGGCAAGTTTTCAGATGACACCAAACTGAGGGAACCAGTCCATGTGCTCAGGGTCCACCTGGAGGGACCTAGATGGGCTGGAGGAACAGGCCAATGGGAACCTTATGAAATTCAACAAGAACAAATGCAAAGCCAAAATTTCTGCCCTGTCCTGCCACTGGGCAGAAAGAGCAACACAGCAGGCTGGGAACTGCCTGGGTGGGGAGCAGCTCTGCTGGAAAGACCTGGCGGGTCTGGGCCGACAGCAAGCTGAGCGTGAGCCAGCAGTCTGCCTTGGCAGCAAAGAGGGCCAGCAGAGACCTGGGCTGTATCAGCAGGAGCACAGCCAGTAGATCAAGGGGAGGGATTATCCCCCTTTACTCAGCACTCATCTGGAGTACTGCATCCAGTTTGGGCTCCCAATACAATAAAGACATCAATAAACTGATGAAAAATCAGCAGCTGGCCAGCAGGACGGTCAGGGCTGGAGCACTTGCCTGCTGAGGAGAGTCTGAGGGACTGCATCTTGTTCAGCCTGAAGAATGGACAGCTCAGGGGGACCTAACAACCTCCGTGCCTACAGGGGGTCATGAAGCCAGGCTCTTCACAGCACTGCCTGGCAAGAGCATGAGAGACAAGAGACAGAAGTTGAAATATCAGAGGTTCAGACTGGATATAAGGAGGAATTTCTCCATGAGGACAGTCAGGCAGTGAAAGAAGTTGCCCAGGGAGGTTGTGCAGCCTTCATCCTTGGAGGTTTTCAAGACCCAACCGGAAAAAGCCCTGAGCAACCTGGTCTGACCTTGTAGCTGACCATGCTTTGAGCAGAGGGTTGGACTGGAGACCTCCCTAAGTCCCCTCCAATTTGAATTATCCTGTATGCCTATGATCCTACACAGCAGTTATCATGAAAAATAATTATCAAGAAAAACACTAACATCTGAATTCTGAGAAACAGCTTTTCAATATTTTTCTTTCCTTTAATACTCAAGCTAGGCCACCATTTTAGACTAAATAAATAAATAAATGTTGTCTTCTACACATGGCATTTCACTGCTAGGCATTTAATGAGATCACATGTGTGTCACTAACTTCCTATTCCTTAAAATAAAACAAATTGCCTGTGTAAAACAAATGACTAACTGGTGTAACACACCTTGGTGAGGATGAGTAAGGTGTGACCTTACCCTTCTCATCTAGTGATAATTCATACTCTTTTGACCTACTGGCATAAATTGGCACTTCTAAACATCTTCACAATTTGTTTTGTACACTTAGTTCACTGAACTGAAGGCAGTGTCTGAGGCTAATTTGCTCTGCCTTTAGTCTAGAGGCAGATGCTATGAGGCCCTCAACAGAAAGCTTCTCTTCAGCTTCAGGGGCTTCCACCCTGCTACATTCCAGATGGAAAAGAGAGAGTATAAAAAGCTGAGAACTCCTTTTGGTTTTGGTGGTTTTTTTGGTGATTAGTTAGAAACACAAGGACACAAGACTAAAATGCTTATCCTAGGGAATCACATCTAGCTCCTATGTACAGCGCCCACCACAAATTTAGATCTCTTTTGTAGGGGAGATCTTTAAAACTCCTGTTTGAAAACTGTTGTAGAATCTCACTTTTCTGCTGTTGTAAAACATCCTGTATTTCTATCCTAAACTAATTAGGGCCCATTTTATGCCTTTGTCTTTGTTTGCCAAGTAAGTAGTGACATATGGATAAAAGCTTAGAAGCACCCATTATATGAGCACACATTCTGAGTATTTCTTGAAGATGGGTTATTTACCAATAACTGGATTTTGTCAAGATGTATAGTCAACATGTCCTTCAGCTAAAATATTTTTTCTTTCTATGTGTTCTCTAAGAACATAAGGCTGGCAGCAAATGCCAATCAAATCCCTTTCCATTGAAGTCTCTGTCAAAATAAGCTTTCTATTCCCTGATCATTTTAATAGTCCTTTCCTGTGCCTTCTCTATTTCAAATTCTTTTTTCTTAGGTATGGTTGTTCAGAACAGTCCATAGTATCTCAGCTACATAGGAGCATATACGATCTAATTCTTCACACAATGTATTGCTATCGTAATTTTCTTTGTCATTTTAAATTGGTCTGATGGCTACCAGAAAACTCACTAACTGATTGAGAAACACAGGACTTTGACACGGCTTTCAGTTTTAATCAAAAGTCTTCCTTGAAGTATAACACAATAACTAGAGGAGGATATTTTCTATAAACTTTTAACAAAAACTGGCAGTGCAAGATTTATGTAAGTGGAAGTATCTATGCTCCAATATTGCTACTATATGTTTTCGTTGAATGATTATTGCCTGAATGTTGCTATTGTTAACAAGGAATTCTATTGATTCCTTTAGTGTTATATTTGCATCTGTATTGTAATATGTATTAAAAAAAATCCTCAGTATCTGTGTTATAGGAAGAATGCTTGCAAAGAGGAGCACAAAACTGAAAGCACCTTTCTGGCAGTTTAGATTGACATGGTGGACAAAGGGACTGCTGCTACACAAGAGCAGTTTTTTTTTTTTCTTTTTTTAATAAGCATAACAGTATCCATCTGTTCCTAGATTTAGAGTGCAGATGTACTCTACGAAGTAACTTTGTAAAATTGGTATCACGGGGCTCTCTTTTCACTCTCCCACTGAATCCAGAGTACATTTGCTCAGCTGACAAGTTTTAAAAAGAGAAAGACTGTGAAAAATGTCCTAACTGCTAGGTTTGCAAATATATTCTGAGATGCAAAACAGAAATCTTCCGTGCATTACTTCTGGTGATAAGGATTCTGTAATTGCAATTAAGTTAAAACATTATTGCTGTCTAAGCCAGTGATTCATTCAGCTCTGTCTGTCACATGTATATTGGTTCTGCAGTACTAACAAATACTAGCTTTTCTTAGGTTCTGGTTTTCTTTAGGTTGCTGGACATGACAAACTGAGTGCAATTTCAGACATGCTGATAGCTTACTCGGAATACCTGCATGGAAACAATGTTGGAAACAACTTGTATGGAGACACTGTTATCTATTTCCCCCACATCTACTTCCCCCACATCTGAACTTCTGTCTTCTGCAGCCCTCTTCTGCTCCCCTGACAGAAATATCCAAATTCTGCAACTTCCTCCTTCACTCATCACTTCTTTGCATCTCATTAGCCATCACACTCTACTTACGTTTCATGGATTTTTCCCTTTGCAAGTTTCAAGATCACTCATTCCTTCCAACTAATCTTTCTATTCTTAACCTAATGATAATAATAATTTAGTATGAATGTCCAATAGAGTGGCAATTATTTCTTTGCAGCATTATCAACTGTTTTCCTATTACTTTTCTCCTCTCACCTACAAAATCTGCATGTGCATTTACTACTTCTACAGAAAAACATTTCCTTTCTCACAGGTTAAACACTACTGTTAATTTCCATATTTGGTGTCAAAGAAGCTTTAGAAATGTCTTCTTGAATGTGTTTTTAGAATTGCACTCTTCAAATGAAGTGGACCCTACATAAAATTACTGGAGAAGAAGAAGAAATGTCTCAACAGTGACCAGGCAATTAAGACAGCTTTCCCCTTCACTCCCTGAAATGCTCACCAAGGACATCTGTCCTATTTGACACGGGGCAAATGGTGATACACTAAGAACAATTCTCCTGATCGCATAACAACATAGTGGTAAAGAAAGAGGCCAGGAAATGTGAGAAGAAGAAGGGGGTCCCATGAGACACCCAAGAGCAGTGGCACAATGATTTTGCAATCTCAGTGAAAATCAGGAAAAAAACAAAGGCTGACTTTGGGTCACAGGTGGAAACTACAGATTTTTTTTGCACGCTGGAAGTCTTTTGAGAAAGCTATGAGTAAAAATGTTTATTTGGAAAGATTCCTTTAAAAACCAATGCATCTACTTAATGAGGAGTGGTGATCCTTGTCTGCAAATATTTGACTATATAGTGTTAATTTAAGAAGTCATCATTCTGGTTTCTGTAACACATGCAATACTCTGTGACCTGTTAAACGATCCCCGATATTTATGTCACAGTTGATTTAACAGGAAATGTGCTACTTCCTGGGATATAATGCATAAGCACATTTCAATAACAGAGTACAATGCAATCTTAGAGATTGCTTTGCAGCCGTTCATTATGTGGAAAATAACTGAGGCTCACACTCTATGCTAACTGCCCTTGCACTATTTTGGGGATGAAAAAAAGCCCAAAAGCTAATAGTGAACAGTTAGTTTACTGATCAGGCTGACAAACCACATGCCAAATCTAATGTGGAAATATTAAATTACTTTATTCCTTTCTTGAAAATCCGTTCTTACAGAAGCACTAGTAAGCTCTTAAACTGAAAAATACATTTATTGGTTTTAGTTGAAACTTTTTTATCCTAAGCTCTTCTTCAGGTTTCCTCACTCCTGCTGCATGGTTGTGGCTCGGTAAGCCTCTGTGCCACTTGGGGACATCATTCAGCACATTATCTGCTCCTTTTGGCCACAAACCATAAGCTCTGCTTTCTGAAATCCTGATGTTACCTGAGGCCTTTCCTTCTATGAGCATCCTTCCAAATTCTCCATTCTCCTTCCTATACGGAGGTTCCTCCAGTGTCTTACTTCAACGATTTTCCATGTATTGCCTCTTATTATTGAGAACTCTCCTAGACATTTTTCCTTGCTTCACTTTTTTTACTTTTGTCTCCAGGATTTTACTGAAAAAGTGATGATGGGTTCTTTCCACTCTAAACATAGCAACTGTCCAAACAATAGTCGTAGTCTGTCTGCCATCTCCTCAGCTTACGCTTGACAGATAACTAACTCTTACTTCTGTCTTCCAAACCTGCTGCTTCCCTAGGTCATCAGGAATGATTTCATTATACTCCCAGGTGCACAGTCCTAACACCTGGTTCTCCTTTCAAAGCCTAGGTACCAACTGATGGAGTGGGTGGTATGAATTGCAACCATCTTTAGACATCTACATCATTGCTAGTCACCTAATGTTCCCTTAAAATCAGTTTAAAAAGTGTATTTATAGAGAATTTCAGAAAATTATTTTAGATGTCTCCTTCAGCATAAATTAAATACAACACAATGTAACCAAATCATATGCTATCATCCTATGCTATCATTGAATGTCACTGTGATCTGGCCTATTTATGCACAGTTAAAATAGTCATCTAGTTTTTTAGTATTACCAATCCTAACTATGCAATTTTCTATTCTGGCCTTGACAGAGTAGCATTGGCCTTTTGTGAAGATGTAGACAAGATAATATTCCTGACTCCTTTCTTTAAACTCACACAGATGCATCTAAACTTTCTTTGTTTTTTAACCTCAAAACCTTTCCTAGATTAATCCAGACATGTCTAGCATCTCTTATATGATATCCAGGTGGTCGTACAAGCTTTGAAATGTTTTTTATTCTTAGCATTTCTCTCATATCAAACATGTGGGAGAAAAACTTCCTATAAGCTCTCTCAGTCTAACATTAGAGTGTCATATAAAATGATCATCAGTGACTGAACAGGTGTAGTTACACCTCTCTCTTTTTTCTTCAGTCTCTATTTCTTTATATTATAAATACTTTCCAACAGTGTTTGTCTTTAAAACACATGCCTATATATCCCCTTCATTTGGCCCTATAGTTAATAACTAATTACAAATGACATTCTAATAAAAAAAAAGATGATATAAAAAAGTGTAGCAATCTATTGGATATCAGGTTAGCATATTGGATAGGGATATAACAAATCTAGAGTGTGCTCCTGTAACATACTACGAATCACTAAAAATCAAACGCAAACTCATCCTTTTCCCATAATAACTGTCCTGATATTTACTTATAACTTCCATCTTTATTTGAAATAACTTGGATTAGCAGCTCCTCTCTTTGCCATTAAACTGATGTGTTTCCTATTTATTACATGGTTACTTTTCAAGAAAAGTTTTCAGATTCACAGTGGAGACAACAGAACCTAATGGGATAGACAAAGAATTCCTGATTTAAAGCGGATTTTAACAGAACATACTCAAACACTTCGTAAGAGTCATGTACATCTACTTAAGAAAAATATGAAACAGCTGTTTATACTGATTCTGAAAAACCTATATGGAAAGAAAAATGTGTAGAAAAAATGTCTTTGAGATTACTTGACCTTGGAACTTCCCATATGAGCAAGTGGTTTGCCTGTCTATCTCACAGCTAAACTTATATGGAACTGAAAGGAAGATATGTCCCATAAAGGAATCATTTCCATATGAGTATAAAAATAATATCCTACTGTAGGATTACAGTCATTCGCTTCTGCTTGGTTTGCGTGCATTCAGAATTAAAACAACAGCAACAGAATTAAAAAACAAACTGGTGCCTTTTTTGCCAATGGATCTAAATATTCTGGATTTTCTCTGACTGATTTTTGAAACAAGTCAGAGAGTTTTCACTACAAACAAGATTCTGGAATGGTTTTTGTTTTGGAGAATGATATTCTATAGGTAAAAGAGAACAAAAAATGATTTAAGAATACTTCTGTAAAATCGGGAATTCTGTATTACTACATAGATTGGGTCCATAAGTTAGAGAAAATATGACTTTACTCATAAAATTGTATTATAGTTAATGTTAATTCTATAAATCCTTACTGATTGCTATACAAACATGTTGGACTAATTTTAATAGACTCTTTCAATAACTCCAGGGCTTTTTTCATACAAACCAAGGTATACACACAGAGTGCTACTGATTATTATGACACAGAGGAGGAAAATCACTGAATCATTAAATCTTCAGAAATGAATAACTTGGTCATTCCTTCATCCACTGCTCATTCAAACAGAGGCACAAAAAATCCAACCAAACACAATTAACTGTCCTCTCAGTTTTCACTTTTGTTCAACTGGTATCTGCTTTCAACTTGATCCTGAATTCTTTGTTTTCTTGGGAAATATCTATTAAAACACAGCTTCTCAGCTAAGACCCTGAGACTCCAGAGATCTAGCAGACCAGGATTTGATTTTGTCAGACTTCTTGACCGACGCTCTTCAGTCTCTTGGAGCCCAGCTGAATACCTGCAGGTCACCCCAGAAGCCTGTGCTCCTGCATTGAACCCCACTGTGGGTGCTAGCACCTGCAAAGGCTTCCTACAAAAGCAGGCAGCAGCGTCAGAGCTCTCCACAGGAAATTGTCTCATGTCTGTGTGCTTGGAGGGTAGGTACAGAGTCTTAAGCACTGCCCTAAATGTCTTAAATACTGTCCTGCGTGGTGGGACCAGACGATTAGCCCTGCACGCAGCCCTCGCCCCATGTCCTGGACCTGCTCTCTTGGGATGGGAGGACACACATTGAAGGACCCGGAAAGCCTCAACCCCCTCCGAGAAACTAAGAAAAGATGATGGTATCTTCCCTTTAAATCTTACTCCTTCTAGTCTCGTAGTTAGAGCACGCATGGGCATACTTAGGCCCACGTCTCCCAACACGTCTCTCCCGTCTTGGCAAGGGGTCATCTCTCCTCCAGGCCAGGGAGGGAGACGAGGAGGCTGGAATGTAACTACATGTTCCCCTCTAGAGAAAACTGACAGACTTCATTTAGACACTGACTCATGGTCTCAGATAAGTTACTGGCTGTTTAAACACAGGACCCGGGAATTACAATTACAATTACAATTACAATTCCCGGGTCCTGTCTCCTGAAAGAAAAAAAATCTAACTCATAGTCAGTTAAAAAAGCATTATTTAAGCTATATTAGTTTCAGTTTTTGACTATGACGACCCCATCTGTGTCAGTGAGGACAGATGTTTTGTATTCAGTGAGAGGGGGTAAATTTAGAAGAAAAAAATAATAGGAATATTCAGAATGTATAAAATTCCTAATACTCTACATGCACCAGGGTTCATGCTATATTTTCTAAAGAGGCATCTATTTTCCTGACTGAGGGAAAATTTGTGATTGTTTGTATTGCTTTACTTTTTTAATCTTTTTTTAAAAAAAGTATTTTAAACTGGAAAAAATACGATTTTATACGATTACTCTTAAAGCTAGTATTACGTGTCAAGGCTTGAAACCACATGCAGAGATGATTGTGAGGGGTAGGTGATGAAAGCTGTAATCATGGTAAGTGGTGTATAACAGACCGGAAATTTTATGAATGGATAAGAAATTACTCTCTCTCTCATCTCTACCCATTCTCTTCTTGTATCCTGCAAGACTGTCTTATTTACGAATACCTGATTCAGATTCTTTAGTTAATAACTTAACTATATGGAAATTGTACAGTGTGACTAGTAGTAGCACTAGCAATCCACTGCTAAAATAGTTAAGAGAAAATCTTCCAGTTAAATATGTAACGCACCCTCACATTTTCATTCCCTTCTTTCCCTTTCCAAAAGTTGCTACCAGCAGAAGAGTTAATGCTTAGTTTCCCAACCTAAAAGTTATTTAGGTAATAGACTAGTCAGTTAGTCTGGACTCTACCACTGTTCTGGCCCAGGAGTATTTCAAGAAAACTCTAGATGCAGGGCTGCTGCAGCTGGTTGGTGGTGTGTTTCTGGGAGTCGGGTAGCATTTCAGTGTGTGTAAGAGTTGCAGGACTGGGTCCTCCAGCGATCACTGCTGCAACACACTGAATGATGCTGCTTATCTGTGGCTGTTCTTACTTAGCCTAGAGATGCATTTCTCTAATTCATGCAAAACAGAGGTCAGTGAAACAGATTCTTCTCCAATCACATCTTAGTTTCATTCGGATTTTTTTTTTCCACTGTGATATATTTTGGCTCTGGTTACAACAGCAGCCAAAACCCCTGAAACGAGCACATGGGAAAATCCCTGCCTTCGGTCTGCGGGAAGGTTGCTCTGAGATGATGTATTGCCTCATGCAGTAGTAGACATAGTTTGAAGGAAAATAATATATGCATTGCTTTAACAATAGAAAAGGAATTCAAGCATTTAAATAACTGAAAAGTACTGAAACACACAAATAAAGAGAGCCGTTGCAGTTAGTTAAAAAGCACAACAATATTTCCAAACTCTACTAACAATGTTGACATTCTAGGGTAGTGGTGAAGACAGCCAGCTAGCAGAGATGGTTAAGAAATTGTGTACAGGTGGTAATGGCAGATGTGGGTGGAAAGTGTCAGCAGTACACAGCCAGGAATATTTTGGAAAGAGGCACTCTACCTGTGTAGCCCAGTGAATTGTCACCATTATCAGAGGTGGGGAGTGGCGTCCCGCTGTCGTTCCCCCTCTCTACGTCGTCGGAGTCTGTCGGAAACAACACCAGAGTTGCTGATGGGGTCACAGGAGTAACAGCAGTTGCCATTGCGATCAAAACATGTCGAGACACAATTAAATCCACGTACAACAGCAAGAGCCACAGTGCCAGCGCACGGCACGCTTTGTCCTTCCCCCGCCTGCGTGCCGGCCCCCGGCGAGAGGCCGCCGGGAGCATTGCCCGGGGTCCCTACGCGCTGCCCAGCGGCTCCGTGCATCCACCCCAACTCTGCCCCGGCGCCTTCGCTGTCACTTGGCAGCCGGCGGCGGCGAGCGGGGCCACCCTGCCGAGCAGCCTGCACAGGCTGCTGCGAGCATATGGGGCCGGGTGGGCAGGGGAGCTGAATGCTAGCATTGCTAATTTTCCACCTTATTGTTAATCAAAGCTATTGACTGTGATCACTCCCCATCATCGCTTCATCTCCCGGCAATTACGGACTCGGGGGACTTCACCTCTTTGTGGCGCGGAGGAGGGGGCCGTGCGAGGGGGGGCTGCCCCATCTCTGCTGGAAGAGGGCAGGAGAGAGGGGAGAACCCCACTGCCAAAAGGCAACAGTTTAGCACCATCCGCAACAAGATGAGCAGAGAGGTGCTTGCAAAGAAACACGCAATTTTAATATCACGTTAAAAGAAATAAAGGGCGGGGGGAAGGCAGCTGGTCAGCTAAACACAGACGAACACGTGTTGTAAGGCTACAAGACAGATTGCTCATCACAACACCACAAAGCACCGTGAAGATGACTTGTCATAACGAACCAAATATTGCAATGCAAAAAAATAAAACAAAAATCCCAGTGGCTCTGAAAACAAAACGGCACAGCCCAGAGGCATTTGTTGCTGATATCGTGAGATAACTTCTTACCCTCATCTGCATGGCTTAATGTAAAACTGCAAATTAAACTTAAATTCTGTTTTTCATTTACTCTTGATAACGTGGTGGCAAACGGATAATAGCTAAAAGAAAACATCCATATTTTGTTTGAAAAAATGGCAAGGAGCAAATCTGCTTGCAAGAATATCAATATCAATAACACGACAATAGGTATTTCTGGCTGCTCATACCTTTTTTCTGACTAAGAATACTCCTTGACAGCTATCAGGTCATCTTTAATTATTTTAAAGACCGTGACTAGGAAAGGTCGTTTTTACTCACTTCCATAATGACTGAAAACAATTGTTTCTTTTTAATAAAATGCACATGGTACTAAAATCGTTCTGAAGTTTCACAAAACTCCTCAAATAACTATGAATGAAATTAAATTATAAAACACATTAGTGGATTTTTTCTGGATGCTTAATTTTACTACCTCAGTCAATCTATTTTTTTCAAATATGATATCAAACATTAATTGCCTCCATTTCTCTAAAACTGATCATAGACAGACAGCATCCTCACAAATTCATACCTCTTTAAGGAATTATATTAACAAAAGAAATAACCCTCAAGACCAATCTAGACAAGCAGACTCACTAGAAAAAGTATTTCTTAAAAAGAAAAAAAAATCAATTAAAGGAACTGATCGCACCCCTTTTAGAGTTGTTGTTCAAATTAAAAACAAAACACCTCCCCCTCCCCCCACCCCCAAGATACTGTTCCTGGCAGATGAAAAAAGTGAAGTATGTTCGTTTGTTGGTCCATTCATCTTTGCTGGCTCACTCGTGGCCAGTTCCGCGTACATCTTGAAAACCTGCTCTGGAAGTGGCTGTAGCACGAGTGGCTCCACATTTGGCTTCTCCAGATTGTTCATTTATTTGCATTCAAGGGTTGACTGGATCAGAGTTTTAAATTACAGCAGTAAAGGACAGAAGGACGGGACTTTTCATTAAATTCAGGGGCACAGCCTCTGCCTACTTTCTTTTGGGCAAATGCTTATGACCAACTAAAAAAAAGTGCAGACTTAGATTTCAAACAATGAACCTGCTGATCATCGTTTTGAAAGATTAATTGCCTTTTAGGAGACTTACTCACACACTATGCTCAAAAATGATTAAGAACAAGGAAGATGCAGGGAAAGCTACTCGAGTGATCCATGAGCTGGTAAAATACGTGCAAAATATAATAATGTAATGGATTGATCTTTTTTACCGAAGATACTCCCTGGGATATGGCTTTCTCAGCCATAGGCCAACCCTCCTAATAGCAGACATCTCACACAAAACCACCAATGCTGATGCTTACTTTGGTTTTTAAAGCTTTTGTTTGTTCCTATTTACAATCCAAAAGCACACACACATCATTCACTCTCATGCTGAGGAATGCTAGTTTTTGACTGGCCATAAAGAGGACATTCAAATAAAATTGTGGAATTATGGCTGATCTTCATTTGGAAGTTACTTTCATTAGTGACAATCAATGAAGTTTAGTTCTCATTACGGTTAAATTTTACCCGTTTCACAGAAGGGTAGTTCTGTGCTCAAGTCCTACCTTTTGGGCTTTGGCCCTCTGCACTGGGCTTAATTTCAGCTGCGTCACAAGATCAAGCTCTGTCTTTCTGAGAGTCCCTGATAAAACTTAAGAACAGTAAGTACTATTGACTTGAATGGCACATTTCACCATCAGACTGCTGCTAGGGCATTATGTCGAATGTGTGGCAAAGGGCCTAAATGCTAAGATGCAATGCATTTCTTACTACTTTCTTACTCCAGGATCAGGCAATTTTATATTTGGTTTTGCTAAAAATGATGAATAATTTTAGATTGTTACACTTTTTGAACCAGTTGCCACACACCAAAATTAAAGAAATTAATTATATAACCTAGAACAATTCATCTGATATATGAAAAATTTACTGCTTGCCTGAGTCTAAGCATTGCCTGAACTCAGTGGCTCATCCCTCAGAGAAGTGCCATAAACACTATAATAGGGCACTCTCAAGCTTTCTTAATGAACATCTAATTCACAATAACATAAAGTGGTAGAGGATTCAGAGAACAGACCAAGAGAGCCATCCCTCAAAATCAGTCACCTCCAGAAAAGTTGTGCTTTTAAGTAAGACAAAGCACCTAACTGCATTAATAAAAAAAAAAAAAAAAAAAAAAAAAAAATCATATCTTTCACTTAACAGGAGCGGCTAAGTTTACCGGCACTGAGTGGTCTACCTTTTTGGTTTCCACCGAAATCTGTAAATTCCCCCACTTTATTGGGCTGCAGCAAAAGCCATTGAACACCTTCTATTATGCTTTAATTTACATATCTCTAAAATATGACCTTCTAAAAATAATGACTAGAGAACTGTGGAATAAAAATGCTTATCATTTAATATGAATCTTATTTTCATGATGATACCTATTTTGCAGGAACTCTAAATAAATAACACATGGTGCTGTGGAGAAAATCTTGGCTTATTGAAGCTGAACTGCATTTAATTAATACAAACACAAAGACTACAGTTTCACTCAGTCTGGTTTCAGACATTATGGAGCTGTCTAACAAACTGATTCAAGAGGCCTAGTGTATGATCAGAGGATACAAATGCTAAATATCTATTACCATTACTCACCACCTCAGCTCCTACAATATCCTGAACTGAATATTCACATTTATTTTATAACTACTTACATTCAAATGCTTGGTGCGATACTCAAAAATTATACTAAACACTCTTTTAGCTATGGCTCGGTTATTCATATTGAGATCACTATCGATATTCCTGATGTACTTTAACAAGTGCCATCAGTTATTGCTTGTTTTGTACCAGGGAAGTATGCCTGTATGACATGTTATTGAAGATGCATCCTTAAAAGTCCCCAAATGATTCAGTGTTGATGCTCCAGCCCATCCTCCTGGAGGACATAAATAAAAACTAAAAAGACCTAAATATGTACAACTTCTTACTACTGTAGGAACCTCATGTATCTGATATTTAACAGCGATCATAGTTTATCAGAAATGAAAGTCATCCACTGAAAAATGTCTGGCTGTAAAAATAATAACTGTTGCTTTATTTAATTCCAAAATATATAGCTTCATTATTTCTTTGAAGTACCTATTTTTTTAATAAAAATTCCATTATCATCGTCAGCTTGGGGGTACAAAGTTTGTAGAAAACAGCATGAACAGCATTTTGAAGATGACCATTAATAAAAGATTAGGCGGAGCAAATGAATATAAACTACTATCAATATTAGAATTGTGTTCTACAAATTGGATCAATACCCATTGATTCCTTTCTAGGGATCTAGAGGAATTCAGGAAGAGACATCACAAAAACAAAACAACTTTGACCACATCAAACCACAGGCTAGAATGAGTAAGTAAATTAGTAGCCTGTTTTTTTCCTGATGTACAGCGTTAAGGCTGTGTTACCAAAGAAAAAGTTCACCAAAAACCCAGACTCAACTGTTAAAAGAGCAGTCAATATTGTCCTGTATTCATTATAGATACTACCCAAGAAGACACAAGGTATCAGGGTCAGGTCTCTGCAATGCCACTGTTATCTGGAGTATTTTGATTTATTCTAGGTTTTCACTGGAGTTATAGCAGAAATACACTATCATATGTCTTTAAGGGTCATTTGATAGAATTCTATTCCATCATTTCATTACTTATACTGATGAGACATTTTATGCTATCAGAGCATAGTCAAGCAAAGACAGTATCTAAGCAAGAACTATTGTTTAAGTTGAAACACATTATCAAAAATCGATGGGAACTAACTTTTCTACACAGATGTACTACATAAGATCATTATTATTTAGAAAAACACAGACAATCTTCCAAGCATGCAGACCTTTTCTTTGGATCTGGACCAGAAGGGGAAAAGCTTCAAGCTATGTGCAGAGTTGGGAATAATTAGGCCATCCTTAGACTGTCACAGCTTCATAAATGCTCACAGATCTATTTCAGAAATTGTGTTGCACATGGTTGATTCAATAGGATAGTAAGGATATTGTCTAGATTAATGTTTCATATTAGCTGAAGGAAAATATTCTATTATTTTTAATAAGACTTAATATGACAGCTTTCCAGAAACATATTCACATTCAGCCAGATCTTCTTTAAATTGGATAGCATTATGGAGATTTGACCATTTACACCAGCTGAGGATCTCCACAGGTAATTAAAAAGTTCTTCATTAAAAGTTTGCACTGCTCAGCTGGCTGAGCTGACTGATCTTAAAAGTTAAGAAAGGTTTAAACTAAGGGAGAAAAGTAACAATTTGTTCTCGCATAATAGCACTAATCTGAGGATTTGGCACAAGTGAATTACAAAAAGATCTGTAAGGATGCATTTTGTTAACAGCTATTACAAAGGTAGCCAGCTCAATATATATTTCTAAAAATAAAATGTACACTTGTGCATATAAACAGGCACAAAAATGTTATTCGGTACGCACAAGAGACAATTTTCTGGCAAGAACAGATTTACTCAGTGGTGTAAAAAGCTTAGGAGGAGATTCTTCTAAAACAAGGCACAACAGAGCTTATCTAACCGACCAAGTACCTTTTACAGATGGTCTTCAAAGAACTCTGTATATGACTGAAATCCTGACAAAAGCTCAGGATGCTATTTAAACACCTTCACTTTCAGGATTCATTCAATATCAGCCTTTAATTCAGTGAAGAGTAAATGAGGATGTCTAGTATTCAAAAGCATGCTGCCAGTAAACTATTTTTTTGCATTTTTTTTAAATGGTGGAAATAGACAGTAAACCTAGGTGTTAGCAACATCAACACAGACCCAGCAAATATATTCTGTGGAGTAGCATAATTATGTTTTGTTAAAAAAAAAAGTAAATCCTGCATCACTTGTCTCCTCTGAACATCCCCACCCCTTGACTTCTCTTAGCTATTCTGCACACTCCTCTGGCACTCTTGCATCTCTTATGCTCTGCATCTGCTACCATTGCTTTCCCTTGCAACCAAAAGCAAAGGTAACAGCCATTGAAGCTAATTAAGTGGGGCCTGAAGTGAGTTAACAGGTGGTGGCCCCAGCTGCTTTCATTGCATGGGTAGATAGAGGCCCATCACTAGCCTCTATAAGGCACGATGATTAATTAGGACAAGCAGCCATGTGCTTAGGAGGGACTACCAGATTTATAACAGAATTTTCTTCTCTAAGGCAACAAGCAAGCGTTTTCCAGAAGATACTGAAATAAACAATGTATTTTGAAGTGTTCACCAGTCATCTTGACTACGCTTAATATGGTGTACACATAAGAGTTAATTGCTCTGGGATTTCTTAAAGTAACTTGTTTTAACATCAATGTTTTGTGTTTTCTTTTTATCGCAAGCTCTCAATTTGACCTTAGTGTAGGCCCCCATATTTTGCTTTCTTCCAAGTGAACCTATATGTTCTTCCCATGAGTTCTGTTGATGGTGGGAACCACTATCAAGACATTTAAGTAATACCAACTAGCACCATGTACAGTTGAGGAACAGGTAATACAGGCTTCCTAGACTGTCCTCCAATTCCAGTCACTCACTGGGCTTTTCCTTGCAATATTTGCCTAAGCAGTATAGTGGACTTCAGTGAGACTATGCCCAGTCCTCTGGTCATTAACCCATAGATCTGCTTCTTCTACTACTTTAGTCATGCAAGGTTGTTTCAAGGCTGAATTTTGCAGCTGCTTTATGAGCAGGTACCCCCAAAACTGGAGCATGGGACTGGGTTCATTTTCTGTTTAATTCAAGATTGCAAAGCAGGCGAACTGGAATTAAACCACCAAGAAAGCCACAATGCTTAATTACCTCTTGTTTTATTCAGCTGAGTGATATACTTAGGAAAGCTTATGAATTTCCCTTGTTAATCACAGACAAACAATGAAAATACAGGAACTAATTCAACACTCCAACTGCCTTGCAAGCACATGATTTGAAAATAAAATTACTGTAAAAATGAATATTGAATGAGATGCATACAGTTTAAGAGCTGAGAAAGTCCTTTCTCATGTCCTTGTTTTTTGTATATCCAAAGTCATCATCTGAGTTGTCAAATATATATCTGAAACAAGTCCATGTCATCTATATTATACTAGGCTAGCTGCAGAAATCAGCATGAAAAATAATGTTAAATCAGTGTAGGCCAGTGCTTGTTTTTAGAAAGAATGGACATACACTAATACACTGTCCTGAAAGAGAATACTTTGGCATGCTAGGTAAGCCTATTAAATCCAGTATATAAGCTGGATATATAAGATAAATAGATATATAAGCTTTTCTTTTTTTTATTTAGTTTTAACAGGAGACTATTTTGAGCCATGGTGCTATTACCTCTGGCTTCAGTGCTGACACATGTTCTCTACCTCGCAATAGTGACCTCTGCCACAAAGCAATTATACCTGTAGCATATGGATTTCTCATAGGAAATGCATCCTGCTGTTGCTTTTCTATGCTTTCCCTTCCTTTTTGGCTTATGCAGTTCCAGCCCCTGGGCTTCGACACAGAAGCCAGCAGGTATGACAAGCCAGGAAGGTCCTCTGACTCTTTCATTTAAAGCCACTCCTGTTCCATTTTAGTCTCTGTTTTGCACGAAGTAGAGACCTGAAAATGCTATATCTTAACAGGACGATTTGACGATTAGAAAAAGAAGTCTTAACCCTGTCATAGCTTACAATTAGAACCTCTGTGGCCCAACCACAGCCTGAAAGAAAAGTAACTTAATAAGGAGCATACAGTGAGGATTTTGAAGGGAACATTTCAAACTAGAAGGCAAATTACAATGCAAAGAAATATTCACACTGACTTTGTAAAAAAGACTTTGAGTTGAAAAACATACTATATCAAGCAGCACAGTTCTGCAAGAGTAAATTTTTAGCAAGCTGCATGTGTCATCAGATCACAAGGATGTATCCACGCAAAGTAGTAGTATATTGAGTCTGTCCAGTACTCCCTTTCCTATTAACCTTCCAAGAGAGTGAATTACTTGTAGGTAGCAAATAATTCTCACAGCACAAGTTTTTTTCTTTTTTAAATCTAAAGATAAAAAAAGATCTTTTACTCATACAAACTAGATGTAAACACTTATAGGAAGTTTTTGTCTTTTGTTATTAGATCACAGGGGTTCTTTCTGCAAAGCTCTTTCTAAGAGCTACTGCTCTTATGCAGTGCAACAAAATGTAAACTACAAGGAAGGAATTTTAAGTTCATTCCCTGCAGAGGAGAGAAGCCATACAACAGGTGTTCCTCCTTTCTTTATTTACCTGAACTGCCTATTCACTGGTAAAAATCATATCCTTAAGAAAACAAATGATTGAGCATGCAAGCATTTGTCTGGAAAATTTGATATTAGGCTGAAATTCTTTCTTGTTAAAGCAGCAAAATGCTCCCATTGACTGTATTCAGAGTTCTGTTAGCACAGCTCTGAATACTTCAGGGAAATGGGAGAAAGAGCCACAAATAAAGAATTAGCAATTATTATCCAGGTCATAATGAAACATACATGTATGTCCTAATTAACTTAAAAATCCGGAGTCTAAACCGGGAAAGATTCATAAGATGGTAGGAAGTTAATTTAATATTTTGTAATAGTTCTTTAGCATCCTCCAGCTGGGAATCTCATCTCTCAGTGTGATTAATGTGAGCCTCAAAAGAAAGCATGGGGTCAAAAATTACTCCAAGTTTATGAACTCAAACTCCAGACGAAATAGAACTACAATGAAATGAAATACCCAAGGAGGATAACAATCAATAAGTCTTCTATCTTGTCAGAATTCAGCTCTGCAAAATTAATACCAGATAAGAAATCATACAACACAGCAAGGGGTACTTGGGGTTTACAAGGATCTACAGATACCTCCAGATATTGTCAATTTGTAATACTGTGTACATTGAGCATGGGAATTACTAGCTAGAGGCAGTAATTTTGAAACAAAATAGGACCTTCAGTAGATCCATGGGAACTCCTGAAATAATTAGAGCTATAACTGAAAGCACAGAGCCCAAAGCAATAAAGTATGAACACTGAAAAATAGCATGTTTTAAACTGCACAAATATGATGAGAACAATGCCAGTGTAAATAACAAAAGCAGATGCATCAAAATTTTGATGGATAAGAGTATCAAGATAATAAAGATGTACCAAAAAAATACCAAATCACGTATCTGTGTACAAAAATCAACTGGACCTTTCAGATAAACTGGCCAATAACATATAACAATTATTTTCCCCTAATAAGAAACTTTGCATGTTGGTGGATAGAGAACAATATCTAAAGAGCAAATGTCAGGGAACAGTTATACTACAGCTATACTACTATAAAAACACACAACCAGAAAACCCCTGGTGCTAGAGATCAGGAAATTAGGCTTCTAATAGTAAAGGACTCATTTAGCATCACAGCACTGAATTGAAAATGGAAGCACAGATTTTCCAAAGTATATTGTTGCCAGCTATGTCACAGCTTTAATATCTCTGAACTAAAGTATAATGCTGTATAGGTAGTAAGAATATTAGCTCAAAGCAAGAAAAATTTTTTTAGTAAACCCCAATTGTTTGTTTGTCCTAACTTCATTAAATGTGTTGATGCACCTGCTTTGAACAGGAAATAAAAAATACTACTGAAGCAACATTATACATATTGTATGTTTCTAGAGTGATTGGTTCCATATTGTTGGGGCCCTCAAGTGCCTCTAGCAGTTCATCTCGAAATTTTAGTGTGTCAAACTGAATAAAAGTCAGAAGTAGATGCTTTATCCCTACAGGGTAGGATGACTGCTATCCAGTACTGACATTCCAGCACAGAAGATGACATCCTGGCTTCAGTTTGAGAACTGGGTCTTCCCATAGGCTACAGCTAACAGCATGTGGCCTTAAATGGTAGGTTTGAGGTGGCCACCACCAGTCTTTGAGCTCCCGTGAGCTCTCATGCCCTCAGGTTCCCCCTCCTGCTTTGAATGGTCGAGAATTCAACCCTGTATTATTTAGATATTGTTTTCTATCTACCAGCACACAGAAAAAGGTTTCTTATAATGTTATGTATCATTGGGAAGTTTATCTGAAAGGTCCGGCTGGTTTTTCAGCATGGTAGTGGGAATGAAGGGATTGGGATTGGCAGCTCTCACAGTCATCTGCTGTCCCCTTGCTTGGTGCTGGGCATGGGCTACTGGGTCTAAAAGTGTAACAGTTTAGTCAATAGTCTAACTCACTATTTGACAACATTTTTACTACATAGTCATTGGACAACCTATAATCAGACTAGATCTCAAGTTGAAAACTTCAGTTCATTGGAATGAACCTTTAATAGTTACCTTTAAAAGTAAATATATGGAACAGAATATAAATAAAATGTACAGCAGACTGTATCAGAAGATGAAGTCACCAATAAATATGGAAGGAACTGTCGAGCCAGACCTTTACACTTAAGCCATCAATTGCAAACAACTGCTACCTCACAGTTCAGTGATGCATCATCACTACTTCTAAAGTTAAAAGACTGTGTGCAGTGTCTAAAGTTAACAGGCTTCTTAGTTTGGGATTTTATCATATTATGATATTAAATATTTCTAGATATGTCCAAGATGATCTCTGTTAGTATAGCTCTGTTAGTTATAGTGCCATACAATAGACTGAAATGGAACAACATTTAAGAGTTCTACAAACTTCAAGTTTATTTTATCGAACTTGATAGGAGCATAGGTATGAAAGATTATGAAAAAAGGAGATTTAAGAAAACAAAAGAGAAGCACAAGAATCTAAAGAAAGAAAGAAAGAAAGAAAGTATTTTAGGATATTACAGGCAATTAACCATCTTTCCTTTTAGGAGGCCAGACTACAGAAAATTCCTGGAGAAACTCTGTAACTTCAGAAGGTGCTAAATATGAAAAAAAAATAGACTAACACGTGATCAAATAACAATTCCAGCTAAAGACTGATCTGACATTCAACACTTGTTAGAAACTAAAATAACACAGAGTAGACTGGTATTATTTTATTATCCAAATTTAATATCTCACATAGAAGAACTTGCCTCAAAAATGGTGAGGAAATTTAAACTTTAAAACAAAAGAAACAGCACTGAGTTTACCACATCATTCCCATTACTCAAGTTTTACAGTTTATCTAATTCTACTGAAACTTGTGTTGTTCTTCTTCTATGACTGGAGAGAGACAGAGGAGATAATGACATGATCTTGAATGTATAACACTGGAGATAAATAGCCTGTAAGTGTGTGTAACTGTTCAAAACTGAATACAGCTGAAGCAGGAAGCAAGACAGTGAAAGATGTTATAGCTGAGATGAAGACTGCTTCGAGTGCACTGCAGCAAAGACTTCTAAAATTATTAGACATTTTAGATTTTTCTTTCTCAGCTACAGAGATTGAGCAGTGAGAACAGGAACAGTTGTCACTGAAAACTATTTTTTGTGATCATCCTGAAGACTGAAAAAAACCAAGATGTTTTCTCTATGATTTTTATTTTGCTAAATGGCTATAGTGAACAGCTGTATTTCTGAAAATGTTTTTAGTCTCAGAGAAGAATGCACTATCACATACAACATAAAGGAAACATAAAGGTATGTTCTGTGATAAAAGATAAACTGGGTAAAATATTGAGATGAACAAAATTCTCCTATAAGCACTGATTGAAAGTTGACTAGTTTTCTGTTGATTGACACTTATGCCTAAGAAAGCTGCTAAGTAAGCTCCTATTTAAGCTTTTCTCATCAGTTTTCATGCAACTTGAAAAAATTATGTTTGGCTTGATTCAGACTAAGTGTGTCTCAAGGTTCTGGTCTCCCAGTCATCCAAACCAAAGTCCTAAACAAAACCTTCCTTGAGGTCCTTTCAGCCTCCAGCCATGGGTATCTTTCTCAAGAAAACCAAAAGACTGGAGAGAAGCTGGTGTGTGGCTAGATCTTGTCCTAATATGGGGAGAAAATGTAACTACATCTCATGTCCATGAGTTCAGACAAAGCTTTGAGACTCATTCTGTCTTTATTTAAGATTTTTTGGTAAGATTAGCAAGTGAGTTCAGAAGATATTAGAGGAAGATATCCAACAGATGCAGACCTTGTGATGAAAGAAATAATGTTCTGCAGAAAATCAGACTAACCTAAAACACTTCCAAGCCCTCCCCCATCCCAAATCAGCTGAATTTATCAATACTATTTAAAATTTCAGCTATGGAATTACATATTTCCTAAATCTGAATGACCAACATAATTTGAACAATTACAAAGATCCTTATAATTAAAACAGGTAAACAGCAAGAAGAAAGAAATTTCATTTGATGAAAAATGCTATGGGCACATGGGGATTTTTCTGACAGTGTACTATCAAACAAAATTTATTTGAAGTTAAGCTGACCCCTCATTTATCATATCCAGTGGGTGAGTCAGTTAATGACTATATTGATTCTCTTTTGTGTTCATTTTTATATACCTCACTCAACCAAGGTGCAAGTTACCATAAGATATTAATTCCAGAATAAAATATTTCAATGATAAATATTTGAAGTTTCAATTAAAATTATTATTATACAGTAGATTTGACAAACTGAAGTCACAGGGCATATTAGTATAATTACAGTAGGAAATACCATACAATATGGACTAGATAATTCCTAGAACTACTGCATTGATAGTAACTGAAATAGACTTCAACAGAATTATACAATCTGAGGATCTCATCCATGTTAAGTATATCTATTACTTTTACTCTACATACAACAGTACTGAACTGCTTGGGAACCTTGGATTATTCAGAGAATAATGATGAAATAGATATCTGACACTATGGCTACTCCATCCTACCACTATCTGACTATGAGAAGAGGGAAAAGATAGAAATAAAAATTTCTATGCATATCTGATTTCACAGGAACCCTGTGGTGTTTGGCTTTTTACTCTCACTGAATTGCAGAGAGCAGAATATATGACTCCAAACCTAATGTCTGTCTGTTTTAGAGAAAAGGTTGGTCAATGAGAGAAATGAAAACGATCTTTCTTCCATAGGGAGAAAGAATGCTCTGCACTTTGCACAATTGGCTTCAATCTGTGAAGAAAGGTGTAGAGCAAGTGGAGTAGTATATGATTACAAAGGAACCATAAAGTATCTAAAACTAAACTATCAACACAATAGGTATTTTAAAAATAGGGGCAGCAGTGCAAGTCTTTTCTTTGACTTCCTTTCTATAAAATGTAACTATTATTTTACCTTTCTTGTGTAATTGGTTTTGGTTTTTCAACTAAACAGCAGAACTGATGATCCATCCTTGATTCTTAGATCAATTCAATTAGTTACTATTTTATTATTCACAGGTTTAGACAGTTTAATCTTGGCAAGGCTCTTTTTAGGGATTCTCTTCATTTATAACCCCCTTTCTCAAGAACAAACTTTTTCTCCTGGCATTTTTTTGAAAGGAAGCTATCTGGTTTATAAAAATAAAACAAAGCTGAAGATGCATTTTTGTGAAAACTGTGTTCACACAAGCTTCCTTTAGATGCAGAAAGGTCAGCATATATAAGGGAAGCTGCGAGGTGATAGACAAACTATGATTTCTTTAGGCTCTTTGGAGAAAGGAAAAAGAAGTGAGAGAGCAAGAGTGAGAGAGAGCGCATTTGCTTTGGTATGTGGCTCCTTTTAAGGAAACAGTTGATTTCTTTTGTATTTTTATTACCAGATAAAATGAAAACAGATATCTGAGGAAAAAAGAACCAGATCCCATTACAAGAATACTCAGTAAAATCTGGCTGGTGTCCCCTGTAGTGTTCGACCATAGGGAAAAATTGGGCTTGAAAGCAGCCCCCTGACTCCTGCAGCTGGGGCCGAGAGCCCGGCAGAGGTCAGAGCAATGTACCAGTGCCTCGGGGGAGAGCTCTGCCGTGGCCAGTACTGGGAAGAGTTACAGCTGCTGCTGCAAGGGCAGAGATAAAATTATAATGCGTGCGTGTGTGCGCTTGCGCATAGAAAAAAAAAAGGGCATCTTGAGGGGAGGAAAACCCCACAATTTCACTTTCATCCCTCCAATATCGTCAGAACTGGCTTTGAGGAGATGAGAAACGATACTTTAAAGTCTGATTTCCCCATCGTCATGCTCTGCAGGCATGAACTGAGAATAGAAAGAAACCAACAATGAACGAACACTGAAAACACAGTACAAAGTGTTGGCTGAATCCTAATCAAGTTAATGCAACCAGGTACATATTCCTTCAACAAACACTTTGGCCAGTTATTTTAGCGAACAGCATCATGACAAAAGGCAGTTATAGCACAACCCTCACCCTCAAAACAACACAAATCCTTATAAATAAGAAGACTCTTAAAGAGTTTTGAAACTTTGGAAATTGTAGAACTGAAGATCCACAAGTGATCTTAATAGGGAGTCCTCAAGCATATTTCAGTCATTAATTCCATGACCTGATCAAATTATTCTTCCAGTGCATAGAGCAGATGATGCTCAACTGATAAGCAACCAAGTATTTAATTTCTCCTTATTGTTCATTTGTATTCCAAACCCTGCTCTAAAGGTAGATTCATTCCACTAAGGGACTTGGCCCTATAGAAATTGAAGTTCTATAGAACTGAAAGTGCCTGAGGTACATAGACTCCAAACACTAATTAGGAATTAGACTTCTTCAAAACCAAGAAACTTGCTGAACCTGCTGCTGAATGTTCTGCAAACACACACTAATACATTTTCCCCAAAGCCTCGTGAGCCAAGGAGGTACTATTAGCATTTCCATTTTAAAGACGAAGATCTGAAATACCATTGTGATTACATTTTTTTCTTTGAAGAAAGTTATTCTGTTCAGACTTTCAGGATCAAGACTTCCAGCTCCACAATAAAAGCCTGTAATATGAGAACTGATATAAGGACCATCATTAGGGAGAGGAGTGCATCAGTGATGTTCCGCTACACTGCTGATCTCTGGGTTTTAGAGCTTAATCTGCTGTCTGATAGCACAAGGTTGACTAGTTTCAATATTTAAGCCTAACTGGCCCTGGGGACAAGGTAAGTGCCTCTGCTCCAAGTGGGGACAGAAGCTTTACATCACCTCTTGCCTTCATGAACATTACTTGACCAATAAATAATGAATTGATTAACTCACAAAAGAGCATTTCTCTGTCTTTGGAAAGAATTAATAAGTACGAAATACATTTGTTGCTCCCACCAAATATATTTGAATGATGTAATAGTTATTCTGTAATATTCTGAACAAGACTTATATTTAATGTCTTTTTTTTTTTTTTTTTTTTTTTTTTGCAAATGCATTTAAATGATGTTATATTCAATCCTACAGAATCTGGGTTCATGTTTGGATGGCTAATATGAAATCAAGCATAAAAAACAGACTTTGCTTGCTATCTTCTTCTATCTTCTATTTTTCTTTCTTTCTTTCTTCCTCTCAATCCATCTTCCCACAAAGCAAAAATTTAAGTCCCATTGCCATTTTTAAGTAAGCATGTGGAAGAAAATTGATTGCTGAGGCAAAGTTCTGCGTGTGCTGCAAAAACTAAGGTCATGCTGACAAAGGTTCATTTTGTATAAAGGAAACAGTTTGTGACTGATTGCTTTGGGAGGAAAACAAAGGAAAAGTTATTTTACAGAACACTTTGGCTCTTGGAATCAAGACATGAAAAGAAAGGAAGTCTTAAGGACAGACAGACATTTTGAAAGAAAGATTGCTAACCTGGAAACTGTCTCAATAGATGACTTTTGAAATCAACTATCTTAATATGTCACTTTCTTTCTGGGTGACCACAATCAAATCAATAGTACTCAAATCCAGATGTGTATTAAGATGCCAGACACCTTTGTGGATTTTCCCCATGAGCCTTTCTTTATCCAGTTTACAAAACAGGAATAAAAGACCCTTAAATTATAAAATATAAATGTCCATATCAACTTGAAATGTGTATTAATGGCTTTGTTATTAATACAAAGTACAGTATCAAAAATGTTTCTGTAACAACCTCAAAGGGTCTTTTGACAAGGGCATAAATGATGGGCATAAATTTACCTAAGATATTTCTCAACCACTTAGCCTGCTTAACCCACTGAAAGTTTAACAATTGTGTACGTATAACTCTTACATATTAATCCTCCACTTTGGAGAGAACCTTGTATTTGCATTGTAATTACATCTTTAGAAACATCAACTGCTGCGTCCTGTAAATGCTCTATTAAGCCTAAGTTCACCATCACTCTTGAAAGCGGGCATTTTGGTGAGAGTGGGCACTTCAGTGTGGCTAAATGCATGCAAAAGAGTAATTTACCTCATACCACATTCTTCATGTTTTAGACCTAATGACAGAGATTTTCTTCTACATGAAGAGAAATATTAATACGTAAGTATTAACAATGCTCTGACTGCAAGTCTCTTCAATGGTCAAATGACTGCTTACTCTTACAAACTCAACCTCTTTGCATGAGACTCCTAAATTACAAAGTCTAACTACTCCTACCAACATGAATGGTTTATCTTAAGGGTTTAGTTTTTGGCATTGAAATAACCTAATGTCAGAACTGTTTCTGTTACTTCTGTAGTACTGCACATTGTATATTAGTGATAGCCCCTAGCAACATTTGAACATGACATTTTGCAACGCTACTCAATGCAATCCTGAAATAATACGAGTCTGAAATACTTTCCCCTTTCCCCCAGTGTCGCTGAATGTAAAACCCACTTCTGCAAAAGATCTATTTACCTAGGACTGTTGACTCAGGTTCTGCAGAATTTGTATTATGAAATGGACTGCAAATGAGCTTATTTGTTTGTTCTCTAACTATTGCCCAGAATGCCCTGTCACTAAGCTGATTTCCAGGATCATGTGGATCCTAGGTGAAGGAGCCACAACAGGTTCCTATTTTCTAGTCAAAGAAGTTAGTAAGCTTTCAAATGTATCAGAAAGTCTAACTTAGCAAGAGTGTATGATAATGTGGTCTAAATATTTTTTCTTCATGAAGCTGGGCTAGCTGCATTACTCCGAAGCTATTCTCCAGATAATCTCCATATATAATCAACAAATTATCATACAAATGCCATAATGGGGTTTGCACATGTCATTACTGTATGACAAATGCCATAATGGGGTTTGCACATGTCATTACTGTATGACAAAATCATCTCTCAAACACCTTTTCAAAGTTACTTACAATATATTGGCACTTCTGCGTGTCCTTTTTCTTCTAAATCAGGGAGGAGGGGAATTAAGTTATTTCTGAGTCCAGAAGACAGAGAAAAATAATGAGGTTAAAAAACTCCAGCTACGGTCTGAGATGGCCTTTCCAGGCATTAAAGTGCACATTATTAAGGCCTAGTGTCATGGGACCTTCAATGGCTTGAGGCAAATGCTCTCCCAAGCAAAGCTGAGGATCTATCCTTTCTCATAGTTTAAAGCTGCTGTTTCTAACCTCCATGGTTTGTTAGCCAGGTGACCTCCAACCTTTGATCCTGGAAAGACTATTAGCAGTGACTCCAGGAGATTTGCCTTAATGGCATGGCTGTAGGGGAGCCATCCCAGGTGTATTATAAATGCAACTTATCACAGTGTTCTACAATTTATCACTGGGATATCAAGATGCACTCAGAATGTGTGTATATAAATATATATTAAATAAATAAATATATATGTATGTATATAAACAAAAATGGACATTTAGAGATAAGTCAAGGTGCATTCTTCAGGCTCCTGTGACCTGCTTTTATATATATATTGTCCATTCATCTTGATCCAAATTAGGACTTATACAGGTAATTTCAAGCACTAACTTAGTGTCATGACTGGGGAGGGTTTTTTGAGCAATGTTATGGAAATCAATTACACTAACTTCTAGAGAATTAGCTATGTGTTTCAGCAACTTATAGCCAATTGTGGCTCAATCCTAACTCTTTAGACTCTACAGTAACATTTCAAAGCTCAAGCAAGGTTTGGCTACATGTCAGGTAAATAATTTCAAACCTGCCATTGCTGGGGACCAAAACAGGATGGCACTGTGTAAGACAGCAGAGAATCTCTAAGACAGAAAGTGATGATGTGGTAACTATGATCTGTGGCCAGCATGTGTGCACGTGAGTTGCCAGTGATCATGATGTGCCTTCCTCCCTATGTACCAGCAGCCATGATGTGGCTTCTTCCCTGTGTACCAGCAGTCACAGTGTGCCTTCCTGCCTACGTGTCAGCAGCTACGGTGGGCTTGTCCTGCTGGCCTGCCTGCCAGCCAGGGATCAGGAGATGTCTTCCTACCTATCACAAGATGCCACAATGCTTAGGAGATACTTGGAGGAGTGGCTGGGCTTGATTGCTATATAACCGGCCATTGTGTTTTTCAATAAAGAATCTTTGCACTACCCTACCTCAGGTCCGTGTCGTCATATGCCACATGCCATGTTTGGGGCATTACTGCAATACTAATAATAAGTAACATTCCAGAGCTAGGAGATGTTTAGAAGAATTGTCAATGAAGAATAAAAGTTTTTTCTCCCTCCCTCCCTCTCTCTCACTAGTTGCACTTTTGCTTTCTCTTCAGGATTCTCTATTGCATTTCTCATTGGAGTTCTCTCTAAAGTATTTCCTTCAGGTTAAAAGGCAAAAAGGAAGCTTTCTATGGTGAGAATGTTGCATTGCTAGTTGAATTCCGCTGCATTTCATGCAGTTGCAAAATGATAGCATACATGATATACTAATGTTGTTTCCTATCTACCAATCTGTAAACCTTAAATCATTCATTTTTCCACTTAAATAATAATTAAAATGGTAATTCAATAATGATAATTAAATTAAATTAAAAAAGGATAATTAAATAATTAAATAATAAATGATAATTAAATAATAATTAAAATGAAAGCATGTGCCAAAGACAGACAGAATAGGGGACTGGACAATGGAAGGGCCAGAGAAGATGCCAGGATGTCCATGTGCTCCTTAAAGCAAGTGGGACAGAGCTGCCTTGTTCTACGGAGCTTAGGAGTCTGGAATATACATGGTTCATGCAAACAAACAAAACATGATTCAAAACAGTTGACCTTTCCTTACAAAGAGATAAGAAATGACTTACTTTGGTGACAATTATAACGTAAAATGACTCTATTCAGATAACTGTAACACGAACCAGAAGCCTCATCTTGCAAAGGCTTGTGCTTGTGAGGAGTCCCATTGACCTCCCAGCATTTAAGCCTAAGCAGGCAACTGTGTCTTCACCTCTCAATAGTTTACTTGACTTGTGGTCTAGCAAATCAAGAACTCTCAAGCTTAAAACTAAGCATTTTTATTCTGGGGTCAATAATTATATGGACCGAAAGGAAGAGAAAGACAGAGAAGAAGAGCAAGTGACAAGGATGGAAAAGGCAAGAAAAAGGTTTTGTTGAGAAATGAGGTCTAGCTGCTGACACACAGAACTGTTTCTCAATGAAGTCCATGAGGATATTCAGCATATGGATTCAGTATGCACGTGTGACTGCTGAATAGTCTATGGATTAAGAGCCATAGACACAACTTCCCTCCTGAGCTTTTAAATTCTAATGACTATCAAGTCTGAAAGTTTCTCTTTTTTCCTCCAATAAAGTTTATGGGTTGTATAATATGCATGTAAAGACCCTAGACAGTTCCCATGCCTATTTTGACTGTAAGGTACCCTCTGGCAATATTACTACATACTCAATGGTAAAAAGTGAGAAAAAAACTTTTTCCAGACTATGTGAACTCTGTATACAAAGATCGTTCCTAAATTTAAGTAGCTGAAAAATATTTAGTCTTTAGAACAAATATATTTATTAGTACTGAGGGAAAGATATAAACCCTAAACAAGCATAAAACCTGCCTCCAGCTTTCTACTTGTCTCATTCCACAGTTTCCATTTTAAGACAGCAAAACAGGTAAAACCTCTCTCTAAATTTCTCCATTATCATTACTAATAGAGCTGCATCATTAAGAACACCACAATTTAAAGCATCAAGACAGTGAATGCACTCCTGTGTTATAAGGTCCCCAAATACTTGGTAGTATGATAGGATGTATAAAATGTTCCCAGTTCAGCAGAACAGTAAACATATATTTAGGCTTATTCCTTAATAGCAGTTAAGCATGCACTCCATTTAAGCATATTTAAGCTACAAGAGGACTTAAACATGTGGTTAATGGCATAGTTATCTGCTTTGCTGAATAAGGATAAAAGTGCTATGAAATGAATATTGGTTTTCCACTTGAATTTCCTTGTGTCTTTTCAAGACAGACTATGAAAACAGTCTGTAAATATGTTCATTTATTATTTATTATTTCATTTATTATTGCCTGTTCAGTAATAGACTTGTACTGGGAAGCCCTATAATAAATATTACAGTGCAGATTTCTCATATTATACAAAAAAAAAATCAAAATACCTATTATATGCAATGTCTTCCCTACGAAATGATATGCCAACTTTCATGATGATTTGCTATTCTTGCTTTAGAAAAATTTGATGTCTTTTAAACCTCCTAATTACAATAACAAATAAAAAGTCATTTTTAGTAATAAGGAAGGAAAATGGCACAGATTCATAATAAAGAAAAGCCAGCTGAGGAGCCTGCTACAAAACAATACTATGTATAATTGGTATTTAATTATGCAGAATTAACAAATGGCAGCAGCACTGGTTGTATTACTTGACCAGGGCTCTTTGCCAAGTCAACAAGCTGGTTTTAATGTAGGAAGTACCCCATTCACTTATCTGGCGCCTTTGAGCAAGGCCCTGACTGCTGTGTTCTCCATCTGTGTTGCCAAAAACATTTAGCAGAAGAAAGAAATCTGTTGATTTGCTACAGCAAGATAAATTTCTGTCATTGATATGGGTGAATGCACCAATAAGATCATAAAAAAGTTTTCTAATCATTTTATTCATCTGGTGCCAAAGATTCAGTAACACTACGAAAGCTCAAAACACTAATTAGTATGAATTTGCAGGGCTGATATGTTATACAAGAGAAAATCAAACATGTTTATTTGAATACATTCCCTTCACTACCCCTCCCCTCTCCATACACACATATTTGAATGTATTTAAAAACATGTTCAAATATTTATGTTCTCTGAAACTTCATTACCTAATTTCTGCTCCAGTAATCAATTAATTTGCATTTTGAAGTGAACACAGCTATAACAATGTGTAGTAAGGATGAATCATCCGTCTCCCCCATAGTGACTTCTATAGGTTTCCCCTCTATTTCACAGTGCCCTAGCGGATGAGGGGTTCCTGGAGTGTGTGTCAGCTGAGATACCTAAACCTACAACTAACGGCGGTGACAACGCTGAGCGCTGCCCTTACCATTAGCTCCTGCTGTTCCCCCCCCGTTGCAGGCTGCCAGATGTGAGGTTCTCTTTCAGCTTTTTGGATTGGAAACCAGGGAATTCCAATTCAGTTTCAAAAAATCCTTTTCAAATTAAATAAAGATAACATGAAACCTGTGGGGAAGGAGAAGGCAACCAAAACTCTGGAAGGCTCCTATAAGCTTGTGGCATAAGCATGATAACAGTAGCAGACATGCTGTTAAATCAATGAGAGCCTTCAGAAGAAGGCGGCCCACAGCTAGTCAGGATAGTATATTGATATATACATGATATAGATATTTTATAAAGATGCTTGCAGGAAGGCAGAAGACCTACCATGGAGAGAAAAGCTGGAGCTAACTTTAGGTTTTGACAGAACTGGGAATACAGACTGAAAGTAAACAAATGGGTAAATCTCTGTTAACCGAATTTTTCTAGAGATCTGCATAGATTAATTTCATTTTAATAGCTGGAGCTGGTTTTGTTAAGATCCTGACTAGTTTTCACTTCAGTCAGGTCAGGATTTAGACTAGGCAGGACACAGTGAGCCAGTCCCATCAGAATTCCTAGGAGAATGGCTATTTTCGCATCATCTCCCTCAAGAAAAGTCAGTGTCATGAGAATCTGGTTGTAGCTGAAGAGAAACTAAGATTACACAGATTGCTTTTCTGCTTTCAGAGCTCCTTTAAAAGAGAGGGTGCATCCAAATCAAGTACACCAACCTGTAGAGCACAGTGTGACAGAATTAAATACGGGACTCCTTTAGATCCCATAAGCTATCCCTTCTTCAAAACAATGGGGTTTAGAATTCAAATGCTCATTTTAGTCCAACTTTACTGGCAAAGAACAGCAGCTTTCTCATTACTTTTTGCTATACTTTTTCAGTGACATTCAGCATCATAAAAACTGATTCTAAAATCCATAGCATGTTATGTTTGGAAATAGAAAGGAAAATAAAAATGTCCCTCTGTATATGTGTGTATCAGTATGCGACTTTACAAAGCTGAGCTGTTTCCAATGCAAACACAAGCAAATCTGGACATCCTCATATAGTCTATATTTTATAGATCCAGTAAAACTTGATCAAAATCCACTTATACTTGTTGGTTGTGTGACTTAACCTTTAGGGTAGATTAATTAGATTAACAGACCACATACTGTAGATTCCAGTACTTCCTCAATGGCTATTAAATTACACAGAAGGAATTATGTTTTAGAGTCCTACTTCCTTAAATCAAATTCCAGCCCTGTCACCTTGCTTTCATTTATTAGCCTGCAAAGCTCTTGTTCCTTTCGTAATAAAAGCTGAACCTCCGCTAAATTCCGTCCTTCATACTCGAACTTATTTGCAATTACTGTGCTTAGGATCAGGTAACAACAAAACTGGAACCTAAACTGGGAAAACAGAGCTCATAATAGGTATGCTACCAAAGGAATGATAAAGGGCTGCATAATGTGGAAAAAAGCAAGGAGGAACAGAGCATTCTGACTTTTGAAAGGCCAGCTACCAGCAGCGCTTCGTGGGAACCACAATGATGGGAGCGCAGAGCACACGCTCCTGCGGCAGAGGGGTGCACGCAAGCTGGGAAGCGGGTGCCCTCTGCAAGACGCCACCTTCAGCCTGCACCATCATGGTGGATAGTGCAAACAGGCAGAATGGCTTCTGCTTACAGCACCAAGTTGGGTAAACAGGCCTAAAGAAATACATCTGGTGCTTCCCCAGCACGTTCACTTTTTCTTTCTCAAAATGTCCTGACCGACAGTGAAGGTTTTGCACATTTGGCCTGGGAGCCTGGGCATGTCCATTAACATGAGCAGAACGTCCAATATTTCTCTGAAAGCGTCAGAGAAATCGTGTGCACAACGCAATGCAACTAGTAAGCTGAAGGTGAGAGAGAAGTTTTGGGGCGTATACATCCTTGCATCCAGCTACTAACAGTCTTCCCAAGATACCTCAAACAGCATAACAACTAAGAACATGGGCAAATAAGCTGAAACGACTAAGGAGATGGGAGTTCTTTGTTCTGAAAAGGCTATGTACAGCTGGCAGGAGCATAGTGACGCACGGTGCCAGGGAGAGGCCTGCCCTGTGTGCTTTGCTGCTGCGCCAGAGGCAAAAGAAGATGGAGCCTAAAACCTGTGACACAAGAACGTGACTGCAGCCAAATTACCTATGGCACCGTTGCTGAGGCACGCTTTTGCACTCCCATGCCGGCATGTTAACTGCAGTCAAAATTGCTAGAAATATTGAAAGAATTCGCACAGAAAAGCCAGTGACTTTTTTTTTTTTTTTTTTTTTTTTTTTTTTTTTTTAAGTACCAGGATGTCTAGACTAGTTTTGAGTAGTGCTACACAATCTGGTGCTAAACCAGCATGGCCAGCTTCGGTCTCCACCAGCACAGCAGGCAATGCAAACAGCATTTGGAGTCGCACCATTCGGCCAGCCATAGGAAAGGTTTGTCGTCATCGAGACATCACTCTCATTCCTCTTTCTCCGCAACTCATTTCTGGTCTGTGATATTACTTATTTCTACACTGCATGCCTAGATAGCTCCTTGCATTTAACTGCTGGCCCGGCTCTTTCTTAGCTCTTAGGATGGAGATACTGGTTTAAGTACGTGCTCACAACTCCCATTACAGTTAGTACATGTTGCTTGAGCAGCTAGGGCAGTACATGGTGATAGTGACAGGCCAAGTATGTTCAAGGGCAGCAACTTACCCACAACCGTATTTCTCCAAAACTCCATGATTAAAACCATATGGTTTAAGTAAATAGCAAAGCAATCTTGGAGAAAAAACTTGATGAATACAGACAAAAGAATCCCCCACCTTTATTTATGATGTGCTAAAAAGCCACCTATTTATATACATTTTTAGGACGGAAATTTCATTTTAATCCAAGTGGGCAGGCAGACTCTCTAAGCAGCGTGAAACAAAGAAGGCTGGGAACAACAGCTGAAATAGCAAATCGTGACAAGGCACTGCAGATCAGGTAGCAGGACCCAGGAGTGGAGCCAGATAAGGTAATTAGGTGCAGGTAATGCTTGTCAAGAAAGACTTCAATCTTTAGGCAATCTGTGCTAGAGGGACTTTGACAGAGCCTACAGAAGAATGCAAAGCCGCCCTAATGCTCAGATCTTCTTCAGAACATGAAGCAAGTGCCATATCTGTTGCAAAGTATGACAACTTGCAAAGATTTTTTACTGTAGTCGTGGCAGTGAGTTGAATTTTTTTTTTTCTATCGTACTACATTTTTTGCCCTGCTGATACTGACATCTCCTGGTGTTGCACAGTGGGATGAGGAAGAGTGTACATATTTACACTATCAATTTTTAGCATCTTAATTTGGATGCCACCTACGCCTGAGGTTCCTTCCATGGTGGCAAGCTCCTCCGCAGTGATTGAAAGCACCTAAACTACATGTACCGGCTGGAAGAGTCGGTCCTCATTCTTAAAGTATAGATATGGATCCGTCAGCTAGAGAGGAGCATTTAAAAATGCATGCCTAAAATAGGTGATCTGATACTGCACTGTAAATGATGTTAAAGGGTTTCTGTCCCAAAGTGCTTACAACGCTAAATAGGAAAAGGAGGAAAAAGGACAGAGGCCTAATTTGCTGTAAGCAAAACCACAAGTTAAGATCAGAGAGAGAAACAGTACCCAAGGCCTATTCCTTGTTCAACAGACTTCATTTGCACAGTCACAGAGCTATGTATGACCACATTTAGAACAGAAACAAAAATTCTTCCACCAAAAAAAATCTTACCATAAATGTTAGGGAAAAAAAGTAAAAATGTCCCTCTCCCTTCCTTGAATCTTGAAAAAATAGAATTCTTTCAAGCCTTCACCTTCTCCCTTAAGATATAAATTTGCATTCTGAACTCTATTTTTCTTTCATTTGATTACCATGTTCAATCTAGAGGAAAAAAGCACACAGTGAAAGATACAGTCTTTGAATGAAAAAAGGAAAAATTCTTAGTGTCACAGATGGCTGTCAGAATGAAATGAAGCTTGTGTCTGCTGAGGGAATCAGACATTAGTGTGAAATCTGAAAAGAAAGCAACATAGCAGAAGGCAACATTTCAAAAGGAGTTTAGCACCAACTGGCATTGTGAGGGTTAATTTACTGCCAGGAACTGCTGGGCTTTTCATTCTGAGTAGACACACAATAGACAGATCCCAAAAGTACCCATCATATTCACAGATGCTGGGGATTAATGCTAAAATGAAAGCTTCATGAATATTAAAAATATCAAAACTGCTAATGATGTAGCAGAGTTTGGAATAACATCCAATCTGAAAATCTAAGAGTGTGCCACACAGACATAGTATGACACTGTCTTTTTAAAAACTGATTAAACCTACTCAATTTGTAACAGAAAGAGGTTTATGCATATTAGGAGCTGAATTGACTGCCAAACTTTACAAATTGCACAGGCTAATTACCATAATTAAGCCTTGGACTGAAGAAGAAAATTCCATTTATCTCAGAATGACTCAGTGGAACTTCAACAAAGAAGGCAAAGTACATCAGATGTTTTGGACTCTTTTTTTTTTTTTTTTCCCCCTGCCCCTAAGTCGTGTTTCAAAAGCAGTGGTGAAAAAATAATCAGACTGACAGCACAGAAATAGTTTTGCTTGAAAATCAGAAAAAAATGCCTAATTTAAGGCTCTGATTTTTGGAATTTATTGCAAATCAACCCCTAGAACCCAGTACAGCAAAATACAAATGTTGCATTTTTCAAAAATATAAAGTCTGAAGTCAGAAGGAGGGGAAGACTGCATAGCCATGTGCATTTTATAACCTGAACCCACATGTAATTCCTTTAAATGTGCTTCACCAGCTTCCTGGGGGAGGCCTCTAACAAGGGCTTCATCCACCCTTCATACTTTTAATTTGGTATTACTCATCTTATTTACAAAAATCATACATATCTGCATCTATGAGAATCTAATCTCATATAAAGACTAGGAGACAGAAAGTATCACTGTATTAGTACTCCCTAAGACATCTACAGAAATTACTACGTAAAAAGACCAGATCATAGGTACTTCTACAAAAATCTTCCATCTATATATATATTTCCCACTATTATATGACTGCTAATGCAACTAACTTAAAGACAGCCATCATCTGAAAATCCACACCACACAAACTAACCTTCCTGGCAGAAAACACTACATTATTTTGTGAATAATCAGAAGGCATTCACTCCACATGCCCAAAATTAAGCATGTGTTATTTTGTGTGGAGACAGAATAAAGAAATATGCATTGTGGAGACCGTGTAGTCACGGTGAATGTATACCATTGGGACACATAAGTGATTATGTTGGAGATGTATGCATTTGAGCAACTTTGTTACTAATTCTCTATATGAAAATACATCAGTCTCCCTTTAAAAGCTGGAAATAACCCCATCAGATATAGTAGAGATATCAGTAGCAATGGACTCTTTAGGAGAACCCCAGATTTACATCGCTCTCACTCTTTCGTATGCTCATCATTAAAAAAGGCAAACAAACACTTTCATTATTAACAAATATAATAAGGAAGATTCTCTTCTTTTTAGCTCTTTTTAAGACTCTTTTCTTGTCCTTTTGTGGAGCTATTCTGGAAACACTTGCAGCTGTCACCAGCTGAAATAGGCAATAGAATAAGCTGCATTCTAAACCATCCTAATGCGATTATGTCAGATTCTTTTTATATCACTCTGTTATCAGAGACCACATTTTCTCTTTTTTCCTCAGCATTTCTGTACCCAACAGAAAGCTCTGTGGCCAAAAAGTGCATAGGAAGCCTGTGGCTGGCAAACCACTGAAATGTCAAAGCACTGCTTTTAAGTGTTCAACTGTCATGACAGTTTTATCCACAGTGGATTAAAGAGGTAAGTGACATCTAAAGACAAAAAAAAGTATGTGTTATTTCATTATCCCTCCAGTAAGAGACTGGTTGACTGAACTCAAAATAGCCATTCACAGCTCAACACCTTGAGTGAAAAATGCCAGCACTTAAGATGTACATGCTTCACCTGATCTTTGGTTTGATGTACCATGCCTGGAGTACTTGTGCTAGAATGAACTTTACACACATAACATGCAACTGAACATAGCAATCTATGCACTTTCTCAGAAAATTTCTACTGACTTTAAGGGCAAGGGAAAAATCTTTCTATTCATAGCCTTGTAAGCAAGGTCTTTAAACATGTATTACTCGATGTTTGCAATCTTTCCAGCAAGAAAACCCATAAGCTAAAACAGGTGAAGGAAGATTCTTTCAGGTGCCCATGCAGTGGGAGATGTCCTGTTATTGGTAATTCTTATTATTATCCCCTAGATAAGAACAGGACATACGAGTTCTAAACATGCAAGTTTTGATTTTTTACTTTGTGGTATCCATGCATGTTCAGTTCATGATGCAAGACTTCACACAGTTTGTTCCCTATTGCTTGCCTGTTTGTTTTAGATTTCACGTTTAAACAAACTAGAAAAATCACTTAAAATATCTCAATCCAATCTAAAATCTTGGGGAAGAGGGAGAGGAAAGAAAAGCTACAGTTCTATTGTTTACTACATGCAGAAAACAAATGTCTACAAAATATTTAAAATCATAAAGAAGTACTAGGGCTGTGTGTACTGATACTATAAAATAATTTAATACAATATTTACTTCTTATTTTGCATTTCTAGAAAGAAAATAATGGCTTTCTATTGGCAGAAAGCTATATGTAAACATTTTTTAGAATACAGAGTACAAGAAAAAACAGAGTCCTAAACCACTGATGTTGCACCAGCTTAACAAAACTTTAAGAAACTTTAGAAACCATTATACTATTACTCTAGAATAATTTCTATTATAGTTTCTATAATACGTCTGTTATATTTAAAACCACTCAGTATTTTATTAAGTTTTCTTTACATGTACTCCTGTTCTATGACAGCGTGATAAAATCTACTAGCCTTACCTCGGTGTTAAGGATACAGAAGCTAAAGAAGTAACCCCTAATCATTAAGGGCTGTAAGAACCCTAAAGAGCCCTGCCTTAAAAATTCCTATTCTTGAGCTGGTGTAGAAGGGGTGCTCTAATTATATCAGCTGGTGCTGATGAGGCTCTAGAAGTCTTCCGAAAAGCATCCTACAGAATCTCACACTTGCATGTTAATCTGTCAACATAGTAGGGCACAGATATATAGATTTTTAGAAGCTTTCTTCTTTTTAAAGTATCTCTAGACATAGAATAGAAAAAGAAATGTGTCAAATACATTCTAGTCAAGCCTTTAGTCAGAAAATGTGTAGACATGATCTAAAAGATATCTGCAATGAGAGGAGAAATTTGGAAAATACCTCCAGGCCAGCCTGTAGTTTAGAGAAGAACATTTCCTTATATTGAACTATGGGCTATAAATATACTGAAATTTCATTTATCCTAAATCTTGAACTATGGACAAAATTGTGGCAAGATACAAAAAACTCAGAGAATTAAGGAATATATTGCCTATCACCTGTAGATTACCGGTTCAAATTCTGTCAGATGAATAGTGACAGAAAGTCAATACAAAGCCAATGGCTGTTTTGTGAACTACATGTGAATCAGATAAGTAGTCCAAGAACAGATCCCAGTATAGTATAATTCCTGATGAGGAACAGCTGGTGGCTGTAGCAAAAAAGTCATACTGAGCTTGGAGAACAAACTCCTCTCTATTAATAATAAAGGTGCAGACCCACATTATGAAAGTATACATTTAAAGCACTGGCTGTGCATCATTTGCACCGTGGATTCAAAAGATCCTTTGTCTTTGAATGTTGTTAATGTGGCAGGGGCATATACTCCAAATCAATGTCACTATGCACCGTATTCCAAAACCCTGGACAAACAGCTCTGCAGAGATCACTTCTGCTGCCCAGAGACATACATTCATTTCATAAAAATATCCACTTTAATACATGGTGTTCTCCAATGTGTTTTCTTGCAAAGGAACAAATGAGGATGATCAGAAAGACTCGGGGTTCGATGACTGAGTATCATAACATTACTTAACCAATATAAAGATGCTATTACATAATGGGTTTTTTTTAATAGTGTTTTTAGAAAAAGGAGAGAAGAAAAGACAGGTAGATGCTATTTTTTTAAGAAGAACTGCTTCTTATCTAGCACAACATTTTTCCCATTTTCATTTTAGATTTACCATTCTAGCAGTGCATTTCCAGTATATTTCAATGAATGGTAACTTACAACTTTAATTCCCAGGAACCCCAACGTGCAACTTTTTGGTGCCAGTGTAGCCAGAGCAGCAGGGAGTACAGCCAGGAAGCAAATTCATTGCTGCAGTAAATCATGTTGCTTTCTAAATTTAATTTCCCACACTGGCCGAAGTTTTTGAGAAAACAGAAAAGCAAGCTCTTTGCCACCTACACTGTAGATAATGTGAAGCTAGTATCATTTTGCAGCACAGTTAAAAAGTTATATTATTTAAATCATTGGAATTTAAATTACATTTTTTTGGAACAGTTTTAAGTAGCTCTGATATAAAGTTAACAGATTACAGAATAAAAAACAATCAAGAAAAAACAGAGTGGTATTATCAATGCTTCTACAGATACTCTATGTATCATAGTCCTCTTCATGTCATATTTTCCCGTTTAATAGCTCTCAGGTTTTTGTAGAGTGCCATCTACTTTGGAGCTTCTATCATATCATAGCTAATATAACACAACTTTTCAATACCTTTATTTAAGGTAACTACCTTCATTCTATGCATTTTAAAGGAAACTCGGCTATCAACCTGGTGAAAAAACTTGGATTTTTTTTCTATCGTGTTGTCATTCAATTTATTTTCAGTAGATCTAGCTTCTTCTGCTTTAAGTAACTAGCTATTCCACAACCTTTATTTTTCATTAGTTTGGAGACTAAATCTAAAAATAAATCTATGCTTTACTTTTTGTCACACATAACTGATTCCATTGTGTCTGAGCTGCAGTTTCACCCATACACTTTTCTGTAGGCTGCTTAGTCTCTCCTTGTAGTAATCTATCTTGTTGGTAGAATAGGAATAATGCTTTCTAGGAGCTGAGGAATATTTGAAATGCATTTAAAATAATAACACGAGATACTTGAAATGTGCAAGAAAACCCCCCCAAACCACCACCACCCTAACTTGGTGTGCGCGTGTGTGTGTGCGCGGAAAAGAATAACCTAATTTGCCATACCCCTGTGAATTCAAAGTACACGTACTTAGGAAAACATGTGCACATGTGTGTAAAGGCTAGCCCCCTCTCCAATATTGGACACTAATATTAAACACCTGCTTTTACAGCCTATTGGATGAATATGGCTGCTTTTGACACATAAATACTGGTACAAAACCATCAAATTATAAACTGAGTCAATCTAGAGAGGGATGGAAGAAAAGGCAAGAGTTAAAAAGAATACAGATGTCTGCTCATGTGTAAGCAAGTGATAAATCATGGAGCACAACACTATTTCCTTGCACCTTTTTATAATGTGGCTAGAGACTGATGAAATACAGGACCAGCCCTAGTAAATCTGAGAACTGGTTCTACCAAGCCCAGATTTCTGTCCAGGCTGGATATTCATAGGAGTAAAATATGCCCAACCTATTGGACAGTATTAGAGATGGAGGAAATGATTTACAATGTATGTATGCTTAGAGGAATGACTTAGTTTATTTTTAAAGAGAAAAGACTAACAAATAAAACAAATTATACAGAAACAAAATATACTCTGTGCTTGAGACACAGCAGAATTGTTGCTAACTGCCACAACTACAGCAGCCCCAAACAACATACTTGCAGTGGAAATCACTGCCACATGTTAAACGTATTTAGGATGTGCTGCAGAAGGGCAAGATTAGTACAAAAATTTCAAATATGTGCAGGGAAGGAGATAACCCCTAAAGAATTCCAGTTGCACACAATAAAGGTGAAACTGCACTGCTCAGGTTTCTCCAGACTCACTGTAGCTACATCTGTGTTGCTATTCCCATCACCAGTTTCATATGCAGCTGCACCGAGACCTAAATGTGAGGGGAATCAGAGCACCCATCTGTGTTCAGCATAGTATCGCCACAGGCGGCGGAGTGGCAAACATGCAAATGGGCTGATTAATCAGGAGGTAATTATGCTTGGGTTACTCTGTCTGCTGCAAGAATGCTTTGATACCAAGATTAGGCATTATGCACAGGAGCAGCTCATAGGAAAAAATGTTACAACACCCTGTGAGACAGTTTAAAGTCCTTTACAAGCACGTCTCCTGTAATATTCAGATGATCGTTTCATTTATGAGAATAGGTTTGTATGTCATTAACTAAGTGATTTTTAATGGAGAGAATCAAGTCTATAAAGTATTGATTTCCAGGATAAAACATTTTCATGGCACTTTCCAACTAAAGTAAACCCAGCACTGGGTACAATCTATTTACTAATTTCCTTGAAGAACTACTTTTTCAGATTAATTCTCAGTTCTTTCCACCTCTTGGGATTGTGCTGCTGCAAAATGAAGCAGGAATGACTAAAGGAATGTAATCTTAAAAAAAAATGGATTGAGCACCTGTATTGACTATATAAAAATTACTGGTTTTGAATCCAGGTCGGATAAGAGAAAAAGCAAAAATCTGCAGCAGTTACACTGCAAAGGAACAAACCATTTGTACTCAAGAGTCAAGTGTAAGGCAGTAGTGAATTCGTATTTCCAACTTCGAGAGGTTCTTTTAGAGGATGTGCAATGACAGGAATTGAGGAAAGCTATCCCAGTCTGCATCTCGCAGGTCAGCAAGTCTGGTTTACTGATTTTCACACCTTCTCAGTGGCTCCCAGTGACAGCCCCTGCTCTGCAAGCAGTAGGAATTGCCAAAGCTGGTGACTGTATCTTATCGTGCAGCTCTGCTGGATCTAAGTATATTCTCAAACTGCATATCCTTACATTACTCTCAGTGTCCAGAATACAGCAGACATTTTTACATTCATTACTGTATTCAGTTTAATTCTCTATATGCTTACATGTGTATATTTCCTACTTTTGTACTTCTGTACGATCTGGTCATTGATTCCCAGAAGCAACAGGACAACATGCCCACTGCCTGGGCTAATTCATGATACAAGGACTTTAATGTTCAGCCCACTGACAATAATAAATCTCTAGGTACTCTAGGTTGTGTTATCTCTATCAGTTAAGGTTACCCTCCCTGCTGAGAAGATTTAGTACACTTCACCGAGAGGGCAGTATGCCTGGGTAGGAAGCAGACTTTCACAGATGTCAAACACAATAGTTTGTTCATAGGTGAGAGTTACATGATGATTAGGATCACAATAGCAGAGGTTCAAGTTTCTGCAGGGAGCACTAAATGCCCAGGGATCCATTATTTATACCAAAAATATTTATATGTGCACAGGTATCGTGTGTCCAGCTTTGGCCTTCTGAAGGGCCTAGCTCGGTATAGCAAACTGAGCTGAGATGCAGGGACGTGCTCACACTGTTCCCACTCCTCACTACCGCGACTCCTGCAACTCTCCATGCTTTCAGTAGTTGCTGAAAACAAGATTTGCACCTAATACTGAATACTGTGGTTAATTGTGGATGAGATGTGTATGCCTAGAATGGTTTTTCCCCCCTATAGGGAACTTCTCTGTCTCACATCTGAACTGAGATGTCCGTGAAGTGTGTTTAAGTGATGTGTGATTACTGTACTCTAGTACTACTCATACAAATACATCCTTCTGCAGACGCTAATGAAAGGTCCCCGCAGAACACTTTGGTGCATCCCTTTTCCCGTTGCTTTGCAGTCTGTCTAACGTGACTGATCAGACCTCCGACAGAAAGCTCTGCCAGTGATTTTCCACTGGGCTTCTTCATAGATTGGGTGCTGGCTACAAAAAACAGCTAGTCTGGAACCCAGTATTCATCTTGGATCGGGCTTATTTTATAAAACAAGCTGAAATACAGCAGCAGTGACTGCTCACGGTGGGCTGCCTTGAGGACAGTTTCCTGGTAGCTGCCTGGCTTAGGAGATGCTCAGTGTCTGGCAGAGCCGACTATGAATCTGCTCCTGCTCTTCCTGTGGGAAGGCTGATGATCCACTGGATCCTAGTGTGAAAAATGAGGTCTTCTCTATTCAGAAACTCTTCAGTCATTTCACCTGAGCTCCTAAACCATAGCTTGCTTCCCACAGCATGTTACATCAGCTTGAGAGCTGATGTAGCACTGAAATCCTGTCAAATACGAAGCCTCTTTACTAGAGAAGAGGCTTCCACCACACACAGCTGCTGTTACGAATCTCTGCCACCTCCACCTCCCTTGAAACAATACTAACATCTCTCTGTATCAACCAGCAGAAAAATAAGATTAGCAAACAAAGCTAAGCATATTTCTTCTTCAAAACATCATTCAGTACTGTCTACAGTATCAACTGTGAAATTTCAAGGTTACTGAACACTCTTACTTCCATACTTCCAATTACTTCCATAATTTCCTAACAAGCTGAACCGAATTGCAACTCAAAAAATAATAACAATAAAAATTTAAAGTCACTTCTGTATGTAAAACAAGTAACACTGGACAACTTCCTTAATGTTCCTGCTGAGGAGGCATGCCAAGCTGTGTTAGAGAAAGTCAAACAACTTCATTTTGTGGAATGAAAACAACCAGTAGACTTGAAGGCACGGTGGGGCTTTTTTGCACGTCTTATGTGGTAAGATGGGACCTTGAATGGACCAAAGCTTTAAGGTCAATCTGCTTTCACCTTTTCTTACACTGAGTACCCAAAGTGAACCCTAAGATCCAAAAGCTAGGTTTTACTCAAATAAAACCTTCAGTACTGAACTTCAAAAAGAGAAAAAACTGCATGTACAGAAAAATCAGAAAAGTAACGTAAAAATTTATGCACATTTCCCACTGCCCACTCGGTCTGTGTGTATTTGCCTCAGCCTTGGTTCTACTCACTGAGTGACTTTTTGAGTGAAGCAGTTCTGCCTGGTCCACTGTGATTCTTGGGAGGGATTACTACCCTGCTACCATGACTGGTAGTAATTTTTTTTTTTTTAAACATGAGCTCCCAGATATCTCTCTGCTGTGATTGTCTGATCTTTTTCCTGCCATTCACCCTCATTTGTCAAACCTCTTTTCTCCTTAAAAGAATATAAACAACATGTGGATTAAAGCAACTAAAATATATATTGTTCATCATACCCAGATTCCTAAAATAGTAAATATTCTCTGTGAAAACTCTTTTACAGTTTGAAATCTTAGTAGAGGTTTCGCATCAGGTGTGTTAAAAAGCAACTGAAAATATGAGATGACCAAAAGAATGAAACACATTTGATGAAAGACAAGTGATCATGCTTAGTAAGACCTTAGAAGTATAAGTTTTGCAAAGAGTGGATTACGGATAACACATACTTGCAGTATAATTTACCTTGCTAATAGCACACTTCTATTTTGTACTCTAACTTCTTGATATAGTTTTACAGAACATAAGAATTGCACAACATTTAAAATCTAAAAAACAGGTCACTATATTAGAGCTTTAGAGAGGTGAAGCCAGGATTTTCATTTTTGTTTTTTTTCACTAACAAAAATTGGTAAGACATTTAAAAGAGATTTGGCTCTATACATCTGCCAAGGTTCAGAGAAGAATGGGTTCTTATCTTTTCAAAGCTAACCAAATGGATGAAAGCCATTACAGTCGCAAGACTTCCCAGATATATAGAATAGAAAATAGATACAGATAAACCTTTCTCTTCACTGCACTTTTAAATCATGCTACTTTTAAAGTGTGATTACATGTGTTCTTCTTCATCTAGAATCCTTCAGATTAATCCTGAATATAATAATTCTTAGCACATACCAAACTTAGATTTTCAGCACTCCTAAAGAATAATAATGATGTGATTAAAATGACTATAAAATAATATGGTTAAATCTTTTTAGGCCGTTTTCAGGAGCTTCACTGAAGCACTTTGAAAGCACCTAAGCCATGAGTGTGTTCCTGAAAAACATACCAAAATATATTATTTTGTTTGGCTTTTAAAGCAAACCTGTAAATAAATACTTTTTTTCTCTTATTCTGAGCTTGAAAAATGTAGCTTTCACAACATGCATGTGTGGCCGATAAAAATACAAAGCTGATGTAAAAAAATCAGGCTGTTACTATTTTCCTATAAAAGGGTAGTTAGATCAAATTTTGGGTAGAGTTTTAATGAAGACAGTAAAATTTGTCAACTGGTAACCTAAATAGTCAAAGAGTGGCCAGATTGGGAAGGGTTGTTAAGAATGTTGTAGTGAGCCAACTCCAGGAAAAACTGGATTCTATAATACTTGCTACTATTTATTCTTAACAGGCTCGAGTGATGTGGATAGGGGCCTGAAACCCTATCAGTGTAATGGCCAAGGGAAGGCTGTTCTCCAGTGATTTTATTAGCGTTATACACAGCTTCTGGTACCATGACCAAACAGTGCTGCTGCTTTTCCGGTGAATTTTAGCAGACCAGACAGACTGCTCTTTCAGGTTATTCATGTCAGAGGTCCCAACGGAAAAATTGACATTTATTCGCCTTCTTACGTGGATTAGAGTTTAGGTCCTCCCGGGGTAACCTGTTATGTGCTGTTTACAATGTGCAAATATGCTGGTGGAAATATGTGAACCATGTTGGTCTGTATAATTTGCAGCTCATGCAGCATCTGATGCTTAGCTGTGTCATTCGTTCTGCATCAGTCCACTTGGTTGAACTTCACCGATGTAGCCTTTACTGGCTAAGCAGCAGACTGCGTACAAAATATCTAATATGATACATCAGTGATTGTGAGTTTGTTTTCTCTCTTATAACTGGATTTTAATAATGAAAAACCAGAAGAAAATTCTTTGGTCATCAAGTACAGTCCTTTGGTACTACAGGCAACCACATCTTGTAATCCCTTCTGTAAACTGATCAAGCTCCCTCAAATCTGTAATATTTTTATGACCTTCACAGATGACAGCAAGGCATATTTATTTTGTTTTGCACTGGATGAACTCCTCCTAGCTTATGTTTTACTGCGTTATAGCTAAAGATTTAGCCCCCAAACAAAAAGAACAACAGAATTTGAGAAAACAACATATATTACTGAAATTACCTGATGTATTGTAAAAGAGCTATCTCAAAGAGCTAGGCAAACAGTTTTGTGTGACAGAAAAATCTAATATCGTCCTATCCTAAAATTTCATTCAGATTATACAAAAACCACAAAATCTACTTAATTATTAATTTATTTGATGCTAAACAACTCTGCCATACCAAGCTGTAGTTACCACTACAACTATGGATGGTACTGATCATCCAAGTTTAATTCAAAGCATTTGTCAAGCTGAAGCTGATCAAAGGATATAAGATTTGCCACAAATCCAGCTTAACTTGATTTTATCCAATTTGTGGAATCATCCCTACTGCAACCAGAAGAAAAGTATGAACAACGCACATTGCATAAGCGAGCAATTCAGCATCAGAAAAAAAGCCTAATGAAACAGTATGACTCACATCTGGATAATCCATCCATAAATTTCAAATTTAAACTAGAACATGTTGATACCATCTTTCTAGCCAAATCTATAAATCTTTTTAAGACCTGGGAATAGGAGTGGCAGAAGATATTTCTGATCTGATGCTAAATAAGAGCATAAAGAAAAGACAACTGGAACAAGTCGTATACTTTTTTCCATAGACCACGAAGATCTGATAACTACTGGGGGTAGCACGTAAGACATTCTTTAAATATAGAATGCTGAACAAAGCATTTGGTTATATTTTCAGATTATATTTTGTGTTGCTCAGAAAGCTGTCTTAAGGAAAACAAACACTTGCTGTACTTGCATTTGCAGAACAACAGCTTTATTTGTGGCCTCATGAAATACCTCATATCTTGCTGATGACAGACAAGTGCCTGTGCTTCTTCCCCAAAGGCAAGCTGGAAATCAGGATTTTAGACCAGAAAACAACTAATAAAATAGTGTTCAAATCATGACTGTAGCAAGCAAATGCTCAGTTTTCAGTAAGTAGGATTTGCTAAGGCTTGCTTTGCTGTAAGCTGATTATGTATATATATTGTAGCCTTCTCCAAAGGGGCTGACTGGGGAGAATGAAACAGGCTCAGACCCAGTACCTGACTGCAGTGGGCAGGGGAGCATAAGCAGCGGCATCTGTGCTGGGCTTGGTTAGCAAGCCCAACTTCAAAAACAAGTTCATCAGATCAAGCACAACTCTTTGCAAAGATCTAGATCCTCTTTGACCTGGTGGCTGTTACTGTCTATCTCTGGACTTGGCAAAACTCGGCAGCAGAAGTTACAGCATCTCCTCCTTTGCTCAGTTTTTCATTGTCCTTCATCTAGGACCACCATTTCCATATCTGGTAAGTGAGGGTAAGATGATACTGTTCTAATACAGTAATGTTTGCAGCTATCTTTTCCTCAGACCCCCTATATCCAAAAGCAATATTAATAGTGCAAAGGAACATGCTGAACTATCTGATACAAATTCCATTCATGTCACTGTTACCAAGCACTCCGCAGATGGATTAGTTATGCTACAACAGTCCTATTTCTATAGGTCTAAAGTTGCGAAGTCCACTTCAAAAAAAAAAAAAAAAGAAAAAAGAAAAAAGAAAAAAAAATTTGAAAACAGGGACCAACAGTCAAAATCAAGCCACTGCAGACCTTGAAATACCAGCTCAAACTTTTCTTGAGAAACACAGATATCTCACCCAGAAATCAGGCTCTATTTGTTTTGCAATTTGAGTGAGTCAGACACATAAATATTTAAGTTTTAATTCAATTGCCTCTCCTGCGGTCAATGAGTCACTACTGCTCTGATATCTGAGGAGTCTCACTAGGGGAGGTACTGCAAATGTGTTATGACTCCCAAGTGGGTTCCAGCCGGAAAGTCTGAGCGCTGCACGTTTAAACTGTATAAACTTATTTTGCTTTCATACACTCAAAATATATGTAATGAACTAGAATATGTTTGCTTCCTGAACAGCAAACAATCTTGCAGCCAGAAAAAATGTTTACTTTGTAAACAGTATTTTCTTTTCCGAATAGTGCTATAGCAATAGATTCTATGAGGAAAAACAGTTTAGGTCATAAAAGACCTAAAAAAAAAAAAGAATCTGTAACACTTTTCCCTCTCTAGACTCCTGAAATTAACTTACAAGAAGTTATAGTCACTCTAACATGCTAAAATTGTAGAGAACATGCTCTATACAAATGGATGATGCAAGGAAATTTCAAAGCCTTTGATCAAACAGGGAGTGTTATGACTCTTTCCATACATAAGCATAATAAATATGAAGCTGCAAAATGAGTCTAATTAAAATAAAATAAAATAAAATAAAATAAAATAAAATCCCACATTCCATTGGCAGACACACTGCAAATCAAGAGGGAAAGTCAGCTGTGAATGCAGCATAAAAATAATTAATGTGAAGGTGTAAGAGAGGCACTCCCTTTCCTGTGTGACACCCTATATTCCTGCAACCTTCTTCAGTCATCTTTCTACCACTTAGCATGAAATGTGCCACTTTTGACAGTTCTGATTTTGACTCACAGCGGTGTTGGTACTGAAGAAGCAGGTGGACACTAAACTCAGCCCTGCTCTGAATTCCCGAGAAGTGTGTTTCATCCACGGAGCTACAGCTGAGAGAAGGAGAATAACCCTGCTGGAGCTCTGCGGGTCCAAACCAGTGACTGTGGCGAAGCCAAAGCCACCTCCCAGCCTTCGTGGCCTGGGGAGCCCCGCAGCCTCCGGGGAAGCTCCTGCCCCTGGCTGTGAAGCAGGCCAGCTACTTCGCAGATGAAAAGTAAACCTGCTGCAGATGTCTTGAAACACAGCAAAATCCCCCAGTCTCCAGCTACGAGTTATGGAGCTTGTGCAAATGAGTTCCCCCTTGTCCACGTTCAGCAACTTACAGTCCTCAGAAAGGATATCTCTACACCTCTCCAGGGGATGGAGCCCACGGCAGCACAGCTTTGCTGCACAGCTGTTAGCGAGAAAATATTAGGTGTGACCACAGCATTGTTACTTCTTCCTCCCAATAACCACCTACAGTTATACGCTCAGGCCATATTGTCTGCTTGTACATGAAATGCAAAGCCATGCATATGCACTATGTACTCTCCTGCAAAACAGAGACTAAAACTCTTTGGTTTGGTTTCACTAACTTTTTGAAGCTAAAATCAGTATTTACATGAAGTCCAGGCTTCCATGGGTTGTTGGTAGCTTTTCTGGCAGCTCAGAGATATGCCATTAGATTGCAACATGCATTAAGAAAAACAGCATTTTCACTGATCAGTAAGACAGGACAGATAACACAGAATAAGCACCAAATGAAACCTGATTTTTATAGCATGCAAAAGCCCCTTAATATATGTTGCAAGCCTTACTCGTACTTTTTTTTTTTTCTTCCTGTAGCCAGCCTGTACTAATGAGGTGGTGGAAATGGAGGGAAATGACATAGTGCCTACATATGCTATTTTGGAATGAGGATTGCTAAAAGAACTCAGAATAAAACACCCCCCATGCACTTCAGTTCAAACCCATCAGTTCTCTTCTCTAATGGTTGTTTTTCCGCCTTCTTTTTTCCACTTTGTTATAAAGCATATACATTTTCTGGATGTCCTACGCTTGTCCTACATGGCGCTTCCTTCTTATCTGTTACATCTACCTTCAACCCATTTCATGTTTCTGAGATACTTACATGGGGCCACTTTCCTGCAGGTAGCCTAAACAGAAGGATAGATGGATATATCCCATGGGCAAGTGCATGGACACGGAATAACGACATGCCACTGGCGCCTGAAATTTAGCAGTTAACTGTGGGTGCTGTAGGGCTGTTTTTTTGTCACTGATGTCAAATTTACAAGAAAATAACCACAGAATTCCTTTAATGTTGGCTACAGTTTTCAGTTCTGGAAAGTGCCAGAGGGATGCAAGGTGATGCATCCCTTCCCATGCACCAGGATTTGTCTTCCAAAGTTGCACCTATTATGGATGACGGGATATAGTTTGCAAACAATTCATGTGAAATCAAGATGATGTCACCAAACTACAAAACATTTTTTCTTTGTATGTCACATAAGTAGGATAGAATTGAATTTTGAAGAAAATAATCAGTTTAACTTTTTTGTTTTTCTGTTACTAACTTAATTTTCAGGTCTCCATGTTGACTCCACAGCTGTAAGAAATGAATTGAAGTCATGGCATCACTTGAGACCTTATACAGTCACCAGTAACTGCTTGCCCACAATGTCCATGCAAAACAAAACACTTCGCTTTCAGAGAACCGCATAATATTCTGCTATTTCCTCTAAATAACATGCTCTTATTCACCAAAAGTACAGGTCTAGAGTACCATCACAGGTAAATTAGCATTATTGTATTAGTAATTGCAGGTATTGTCCGGCTTACAATAGCAAAATACCTAGTTCATTAACTAAATATTCACACTGAAATGCTAGGAAGAAAGTATTAGAATGTGACTTATTACCACTGTAGCAAGAGCAGGGATTTTAAATTCAGCAATTTGGCAAGATTTGACATACAGAAGTTGCATTTTCCCACAGGGAGAGCCAAAATCTGGCCAGATCTGTCATGGTTTTGTAAGTGTGCCAGATATGACACAGAATAGATGTGATTAATTATCTGAATAATTATACATACATGTATTTTCACAGAATAAACACAGTCTCCCTGAACAAATTATCCCAACAACAGCGGTCTTGCTGGGCAGGCTGAGTGGAGGGAACACAGAAATCTCACAGAGGCCATGTGGTTCCACTGAGTACCATAAAAAAACCTGAACAGCATGTATTTCTCTTTCCAGATAAGTTATTTTTAAACCACTTCCTTTTCCAATTTCTCCTTACTTGGTCCGTGGCATAAAACTATACAAAAAGATTCAAGCTTACAAAAGCACATAGTCAGTGGTCTGAATACTGAACAATGAAACTTGAACTTCTGAAACGGCAATCAGATATCTGAGAAATGGTCTGAATACTAAAACTGTTAAGCAACAGTGTATGTTTGAAAGACTTATTAAGAATTCTTAAATCTAACTGGCAGGACCCATCTAAGATCCTTCTAATCTTTCCCTACCCACTGCAATAACAGAACAAATACCTTTTTTTAAATTCTTGTTATCTCCTGACAAGGAGTAGCTTACCAAACTGAACCACAGTAACTGCAACCAAACAACTGTTGCAGTAAATCATACAGATTACACAAAAAAACAAATTAATTTTTAAAAATTGTATTTTAAGTACCTTTAGCACCAAAACATAACTTACTGTATCTTTGGATAGTAACTTTAATTTAATCTTGAATTACAAGAAAGCAATATTTTAGATACATTACAGTATACTCTAGCATTTCTGAGACTATAAACAATTTCCAGATTTTCTGGACTTCTGATTTTTGTGCCTTAGGCAAGACATAAAACAATCGCTTTATGGTTAATCATTGAAGTCTTTAGAAGACCTTGCTAGGGAAACTGCTACTGCCATCTGTAGTGAAACTGTATAGCCATAACTAACATGGAGCACAAGATACTCTTCCCTTATAAACTCAGACCTGCTGGAGTCATTCCTGTGAACAGCCACCTGCTTGTGGCCACTTGCCATTTGTTCCATTCGTAAAATGAATTTTAGCTCCTTATGAACTTCTGAATGAGAAATTTTCTAAGCTAGCCAACCACTCGTATCCGTTCTATTGTGTAAATTATGCATGTTCCTATACTTAACGTGTTATCATTCAGATGCCATCCCTGTTAGATGGTATTCCATCTTAGAAATGAAAATGTGTAAAGAAAGTTTTTTGGGAAAAAAGTTCACTTAAGCCAACAAATAGAAAGAAGAACAACAAGCAGATAATCACAGGATTAATAAGACAGAAAAAAATCACTGTATTTAAGTTGTTTGCTACTGAAAAACTGTTTCCCTTCTAGTACTATTTACCTCAGTAGAATAAACTCAACTTCTGCTTACCATAGGCTTCCATAACTAACATTAGATTTAAAATTTTTCTGCTGCTGATTTTCTTGTAGAAAATTAATGACGACAAATGTAATCAATCAAAAAAGTCCTTTTCAGTTAAGTCAAAGACGCTTTTCTAAATGAATCAGAAAGCAGAATTCAGCCAATTCAAATACTCAAACTGCAAGACAGAAGGATGCAAGACAAAAGAGTAGTATAAGACAGCTTTTGTAATTGTTCACAATTTTTTGAACTACACATTATACAGTTGCCCATATGCAATGTACACAGTCCTCTCATGGCCTCTGAAGTCATGAAAATATCCAGTAGTCACGACAGTCATGGAGTTGCATGATTACTTGCTATCTATACCAGACTGAGCCACACCTCCAAGAGAAAACCTGGCATTTATCCCCTAGCGAGTGACACAATCAACCTCTTTCTCACACTGCTAGTTGTTTCTGCCTGACACCATGACACCACGGTGGAGCTGGGCTCCGGCTGCCCGCACGAACCTCAGGGCTTGCTCTCACAGCGCCACGCTTCACATGGGCATACTCCAGAGTGGAGACACGAAGCACGTTTGAAAGAGGTTAACTGCAGAAGTTGTACCCTGAATGTTGTCCCCTTCACTAAATGCAACAGAGAAGTCAGATGATCAGAAATAAAAACAAACTGATTAGATGGGAATTTTCTGACTGCACGCTACAGTTAGACATCATGCGGTACACCTCTGCATTATGTTAGGGGGAGTACAGAGAACAAGGTGTAGCCCATACCCTGGCAATCATTGTCTGCTGTGGGATCCTTCTAGGATCATGAGCCAAAAGCGAACTCTAGGACTTCCTACCAATTCCTTCAGCACCACAGGAGCTGGGTCTGAGAGTGCCAGCTGCTGGCATGAGCTCTCGACAGGGCAGATGTGCTAACTGTGCTCCGGCACCAGCGCGTGAAGACAGATCTTGTCTCTAGAAGTCACATCAAAGAAAAGTGATGACACGATCTCCAAACCCAGTAAAACAGAATCTTAACTCTGTCCCAACTGTAAATGCAAAGCTGTTTTCTTCACATCATCCAGACTCTCAGAGATATGAATTTCCCTTTTTGTATAGTTCCTGCACATATATACACATTCAGAACTCTTCTGATGCCCTTCTACTAACACTGAAAAATCTCTTGTCACCTTGCAGTATGCACACAGGGATCAATCCCAAACAAAGGGAAAGCAAGACATGAGGAACGCTTCAGATATTTCATGTGCATATGGTATTTTTTCCTAAGTGGCAAAATTATAAAAGAGAAAAAAAAGGGAAAAGAGGAAAAAAGGAAAAACTAACTTCCTAGGTTTTGTTCACCAAAGTGCACTGCTAATAAATCAAAGATATGAATTCAACAGTGCATCTCTGAAAAAGTGATCTGATGAAATGAATAGATTTGATTCTAAAAATGTCATATGTGTTTGATGTTCATGATGCAGAATAGGGATTTTCAACCCTGCTGACTGTAGCCTTTCTGTCACCTAATCAGGAAGAGAGCATTAAAAAACCTTTTTCCGTTTTTTGTTATTTTTATTGTGTGTTCTCAGTAAGGAGGTGAACATTCAGTCCCAGCTGGCTACCAAATCTCATTCGTCAGATTATTTTTCAAGTAGTAACAATGTCACCCTTTTTATTAAACAGTAGAAAGTTTATATCTTCAGTATTAACTTTTTAAACCCTAAAATGTTGTTCTTGTTTCAGTGCCTAGATGTCTCAGTTTATTTCTAGACACTAGTTTCAACAATTGAACAAGGAAGGGAAGTGAATTAGCAGACCATATTTAGCCAACATAAGTAATGCCTTCTACAAAGGTCTTGCTGTTTTGAACCTATTCATAGCAGTAGAAAGCATTATCACTATCGTAAGAAGACATAGGATCATGCAGTTTGGAGGTTCGGTTCATTTGCTCTTGTAACAAACATCAAAGGCTGTTTTCAGTGTGGTGGCATTTCTGGGAGAATCAGCCATGGGCATAGCTCCTGGCTGGCGATTAGCAGAACGTTTGCTGGGCTGCTTTATACCGGAGTTGTGTAGTTATAAATGCCAAGACTATGAGGAGGCTTTTAAAACCTTTTTGTTTTTTCTCTCTCCATGTCTCTGGTTTAGTCTGTTCAAATACTCTGCAAATGAAGAAAATGGAATATCAGGTCACCCTTAATTAGCTATATGAGTGGTGCTGGACACTGCCATATATTTTCACATTTAGGAGATCACCCCAGTGAACTGATATCTTCTATTTAAGTTATTAGGAATTTCTTTTATCAGCAGGAACAGCAAGCATTTGAGTGATGTGTGGTTCATTCAGGAAAATCTGCATCAATTTTGTGCAGGGTGTCACACTGACCTCCCAAGAAAGCAAGTCTACATTATGGAGGTCCATCAGTAGTCCTGCTCAGCAGGGGATACTCATCAGGAGATACAAAGTGAGATGGCAGGAAGGTGAGGTTTGGCAAATACTGGCAACATGCTTCTAATTTGCTTTGTCACTCCAATAAGAGCCATGACCATGGGGTCATGACCATGACATGCAGATATGCCAGAGTTAGTCTGGAGAAAAGTCAGCAAGTACTTCCAGCATCTTCAGGATGAAAGCAGAGGGCATGTCGTGTCTTCTCCTCTGAGTTTTAATAAGCAGCACCACCCTACACTTCTTTTCATGTGGCATGAACTGCCAATCCTGTTCTAATATATGTTAACCAGTCACAAAACACGAACCCAAAGTTTCCAAATTATTTTGTTAATAATTGTTTTTTCACTGAGCATATCTATATACTGCCGCAATAAACTAGGGATGGAATATGGAAAGAATCAGCTACTCTGAAAAAAAATGCTAAAGCCATTTTTTAAGCACAGGGCATCTACTCTTAAGCCAAAACAGACTATTTTTGCATGTTACTCTTAGTTTTTAGGTGTAGGGTGCTAACAAATGTTACTTTTGGATGTATATCTGAACTGGATCCCATACAGAATTTGGTAATTTGCCTTGATTTCTATATAAGAACAAAAGAGAGATGGAGTAATGCACCAGTCCTCACAGAGAAGTAACTGCTGCCTGCCAGTCTTGTAATAGTCTAGAGCTAAGTCTGCAAAATTCTTTACTAACATTAATCAATCCTTGCAAGAAGAGTGGGACCAGCATGATTAGGGCCTCAGCCTGATGATATCAAGAATCAACACACAGACTTTCTATTTGACCTTGAATGAATCGTTTTGCTTCTGCATCAGATCCTACAGTGGCAATATTGACACGTTCTCCTTCATCATCAGTAAGATATGTGCGCTTGTCTAGGAAGAGAAAGCACACAAGTGCATAGGTGCAGCTGTTTTCTGATATAGATGACTTGAAATGTATCCCCACTTTATACACTGAGTGTTTACTTTTAGATAAATACACATACACCCCTATTTATAAAGTATTTTCACAACTATTTATAAAGCATTTTCCTCAGGTCTCTGTGTTTTGCTTTTGTTTGAGAACAGAAGCAAAATATTTCCACCATTACATGTAATAATTTCCTCTGAAATGTATTGTTGCAAGTGAAAGTATGAATTCTTTCTGTCCTATGTATTTTCCTTTCTACCTTGCTTTCTTCTGAGAGGTTGCATTAACTGTCACTTATATATACAATTCTAGTTATGCTTTGTTTATGACTTTTCAGCAGCTCTGTAATCCTAGAGGATGAAAATATTTTCCATTTGTCACAGTGACACGTGCTGTGGAGAGAAAATATGAACAGCTGCAGGCTTTCCTAATAATGGTATCAGATAACACACTGTTCAAGATTTCAGTTTATCATTTTTCCTTAAAGGAAAAAGCAGGTCTTCCATTCACACATCTCAAGCAAGACTCCATAAGGACCGTGACACTCTGAATCAGCAGCAAGCACTTCAAAACGAAAAGTCTCTACAATGTCTTGCTCAGAGACTTTCACCAATACAGAATCAACCTATTTTAACCCTCCTCTTTGACCCAGACTTGCTGGCTTTAAATTAGCCGTATGTGCTGCATGCAAGTACTCAAAGTTCAGTCCTTTGCAATTAAACAAACCCTTTGGAAGAAAAAGCAGTCTGCAGGTCAATGAAACTGAGGTGCTGAGTTGCCATTCCCTTACTGGGGAACTTACAATATTTGTCAGTGATATATTAGGTCCATAAAAAATAAAATATCATTATTTAGGATGTTTACTTTAGCTTGGCTCTGAGAGGCATTTGTGACCTTACAGAAGTACTTCATTGGAGGTCATTATTTAGACTAAATTCCAGATACAGAAAACAAAGAGCTCTATTCATAACAACTAAGACAGCAAAGAATTCACAAGAGAAATGAGCAAGAATTTCAAAATGTAGACTAAATAGGACTGTGATTCAATAGAGGTCCCAATCCAGGAAAGCACCCCTGGAAAGCTAACTCCTTAAGCACACGGTTATTTTCATTTTAAGTAGCAGTGAATTCAACAAAACTTCATAAATACTTTCAAATGCTTTCTTGACTTGTAGCCTGGGACTCCTCTCCCGCACTTCAATAGAACTTCCTCAAATATGGATAGGACATACTTTATAGAGAGCAAAAAGACCCACTGTAGCGGTGGTGGTGACTGATGTTACCAAGAACAACTTCTTCGTGGTCCAGACTCACATTTGTTCTTACCAAATGGCTAGAAGCTCACAGCTCCAAAAGGGAAGAAGCTCGACAAGAGGCAACTTGAGTTCACTGAATTGACAATAAATGAGCGAGCCAAAAGAGGGAACTTTGTATTCCCAGGATATGCTGTAGGTAGCCTGCAATACCTTGAGATCTTGATGAGTAAATCGTGTTTTACTGAATACTTCACCTTCTATCTTTTCAGTAGTCAAGCTAATGAAAATGCAGAACACAAAGAATGTAATACTGCTGCAAGGACATTGCTCTGCTTTGTCACAAAGGATACATGAGTGTGTTCTGAGGAATACATATGCATCACTTACAGGAAAAATATCAGGCAATCTCGACGATATTTATGTACCTCAAGATATAAACTAATACTCTCCTACATAACATAGAGACAGATGGAACAACACATTAAGAGCACAACTGCAAAAGGTCAGGAAAGATAACAAATTTTTATGATCTTTTGACAGCATTCACATTCATTTACAGAAGCTGTCAAAAATGGGGCGGTGGGTGGACAGGTCCTGAAGATCATCATGTCAGTGAGTCTCAAATCCCAAAAGACTCACCTACAGGATCTTCCCTGACACTCACCAGGAGTAAATCTTCTGATTGATCTCCATTAGCTTCCTTTTATTTAAAATGGTGATAATTATTAGGGCTGTACTGTCTTGTCCAAAATGATCTTTCCATGAAAAGAATGAAACTGCAAATTTGAAGTTTTCTGCTTGAAAATATGAAGGAATAGTGGAAGCTTTTACTGAAACATTAAGCAAAGCTAGCTTTGAAATAAACAAACTTTGTCTTTAAAATATTATCATGGAAGATTGTCAATAAATAATGTTATCAGTAAATGTCACTGATTTTCAAGTGGAATTCTTTGGCCTCTTCCTAAGATGCTTCATTTTCCATCCCTTCCATTGTTTTAATGTATTTATAATGTGAGAGCTTTGTATAAGAGTGGTTACTATGTGTTAGAGCCTGTACCACAGGGCCTGCTACGGCTTGGAGATGCTTGCAGTAATATAGTAATAATTAGTGAGCCATGATGCCAAGCGAGAGTGACTTTCTACAAAGTATCTTTGTGAACGCAATCTGGTTTCCCTATCTGTCGATGTGGAGGTTGAAAAGTATTACAAAGGTAGAGAAAATACTTTTCACTTTTTACAGAGATGGTAAGATAACCACTGTGCAATACTTATGCAACAGACATTTCCAAATATAAATTTAAATGGTGTGTAATCTTAACTATAGTAAAGACCATTGCTTTAACAATATGACCTATTCCTCCCTCCCAACTGAAGAACAAAGCTCACTCCATTTAAATCAGGTTAATTTTATTTCAAGGCAAGGAAAGGTCTTCTCTAACAATAGGGAGAAATGAGCCTTCTATTCTCCTATAAATTTGATGTTTATACTATATTATTATATTATATTGTATTATTTGAAGTCATTGTAGCAGATCTCCTGATCCTACTGGATCTTAGTGTATGATAATATTCTCTGAAAAGCTGTGGATCCTGTAAAGCAGGAAGGATCTCAGTTTCTAGAAGGAATGCTAGTAGGAAATCAGAAAATGTAATTTTCTTGCTTTGAAAAGAGAGAGGAAAAATCTTTGCAACAGTAGCCGGGATGTAGCCAAGAACGTACTCTGCCTTGTACATTCTTCATCTAATACATAGTTGTGTTGTTGTTACAGGCACAAGTCCATTTGCCATTCATTGTTTCAGGACTCTTAATGATTCACATATTTACCAATTGGCTTACTCACCACTGAGGAAACTCTGACATCACTTACAAGTATTTACAAAACTGTAAATTCTGATTTTGGAGCAATCCTCTCAGGAAGTATATTTCTTTATCAGCTCTATCTTCTGATAGAGTACTTGCATACAACGGATTTTGAAAAAGCTGTGTTTTTGTTTAACAGCAATGTTTAACCTTTTGAAACTGTGTGTGTCAACCAACTTTTAAGTTCTTCAGGAAAAAGCACATATAGCACATATGTTGAACATGCGCTGTAGAGCATACTTGGAGTGCGATATGCTAGAACATAAGTAATAAGCAATATTAATAAATTTGCAACAGTGTACTTACATTACAATTCCATTTGAATCTTTCTGAATAATCACTACAACAACAAACTTCTCCAAATCAAATGGACCTGATCTTTACACTACTCCACCACCACCACTGGATGGTATTTACACTGAATGGGCTTGTTTTCAGACCTCCTATATATCAAGTAAGAAACAAATCCAACAAAGGGTTTGCTACCATTCACTACAGACTGCTTTTCCATTATCTGGAAATTTCCTGGAGAAGAGAGACATTCAGTAACCTAAGGAATTACTTCCCATCTTTTAAAACACAGAAAAAATTCAAAACAATCCTTATTAGTGATGCCATTCTGATAGATGTTCGTAAGAAAATATCAAACCCAAGCAGAAAATTGCACTGGAAAAGTAGACTCCTATGCATACAGAAGCACAGGTGCTGACAAGGATGGAGATCAGTCAAGCAAAATTTTACTGTGCATCTAAAATGTATAAAGAACTTGAAAAATCTTAACCCAGTAATCCTAACTTGCACTTATTTCTCTGCCCTGTGACGTTTGAAGTGTCAGAGCACATGACACTAATTTTAACCATGAAACAAATCTTACTCTCATGTGGAGGAAGACACAAAGGTTTCAATTTCTACTAAACTGATGTGCAGACCTTCTGAATATAAATTCAGATTTCCAGATATCACTGGAGCTATTATGCATGCTAACAGGATTAGCTAGCATTAGACTGGCATGCACAGGAAGCGTGATACGCGGTACGACCTGAGGAATTCTCTTGGGAGGCAAAAGGTCTAAGTTGAGGCATGCATGATTTCAAAGCAATTCTTTGTACAATTAACTGCTTGACCTGCACAATGAACAAGCATATCATTTAATTAATTGCCCAGCTCTTTTGAGCAATGCTGCTCATTTTTCTCATAAGTGTATGATAATGATAATACACTGCCACTGTTTTTTAAGGAGATGATCAAAGAAATTATACATTAAATGGATGAAGACTTCATTTCATGATGCCATCGATCTCTCCTATCAACATTCTGATATGATTTAATATACATATACATGTGTGTGCATAGGGGTGTGTGTGTATATATATATGTATATATAAAATATTAATATTACTGTAAAGATGAAACAACAGTAATCCTACTAACAATAGTTCTGGTTCTTATGGAGATTACCTTTTGTATATTTTTGTCTCCTTGATAATATGGGTAGAAAAATAAACACAGAATAAAGAGATTTAAAAGTTATTTATAGAGCAAGTAGTACAATAGTTTCTATCACCTCTGGGTTACACCAAATATTCTCTATCTGTATATTCTAGTGAGTCAGAACAAGAACCAATTTTCCTTCCCTCTGTACAAGCAGATAGGTAGTTTTTTTCCTTTTCTTTCTATACAAGCACTTAATTACTCTTTGAGGTTGGCATCTATTTGGAAGTACAAACATGCTTTCTTCAGATTAGTGACAGAAAATACATTTGAACATCTATTCTTTAATGTGCAGTATACACGGGGAAGAACAAATGTTATAGTAATTGTAAATGCTGCATAGTAACTTTTAAAAATAATGGCTGCGGCATGTAAGAAAAACCTGTTTTCCCCATGTCTTGATTTTTCAAATGTTTATACAAAACATCCATAACTGTTCCCTCATGCAACGTGTTCACAAGCAGACGATCTGCTGCACTGAGCCTTCACAATTTTCGTGTTGGCAGCCAGACTGATGTACATTTTATCTGTGTATTGTAGAATTCTCTAAGGATTTAAGGAGATTCATCCTGAAAATCTGATTTTTCTTATATAGCCAACCTTATGAACAGTCAGGAAGACCTATGGAAGTGGCTCTGTGCTACTAAAAAGCTAAAATTTGTATTAATTGAAATTTTGCCTTGAAGTCTTTATAGTTATGTCAAAAGTTCCAGCCATCCATATAGTATACATATTACCTAATTGTCAGACTTCATACTAATTTTATGTAATTTTTAGTCAAATTGATCCACTTCATTGACTACAGAGAGTGGACTCACCAATGGCTGCTTTCTCATCTTTAGCTTTACTTTAATTCTTTTGGATTATACTGTTGTATTGCTGTTCTTTCCTTCCCCTCCCCCACCGGTAAACTTATAAAACTATTAGTTCATACCACCTATGTGAAGCCCAATATAAATATAACATAACTGAAATAGTATTTAAAGAATGAAGAAACCTAATGTCTTTACATGATCGGGTGAAGCAAACCAAAAAGTACAGCTACTTGATGTTCTCTTCCCTGATTGTCTCAAAAGGAAAAGTAGAGATCCATTTGTATTCTGTTTGATGTAGTCATTTAGAACAGGCTACACTTTTTCTAGGGTGCCTTAATTTTAAATTGCCACATCTTTATATAATTTAGATGGTAACTGATGGAACAGTTCTTTCCTTTCTTTGTAAAAATATGTCTATTTATAGAACTGTATAAACAACAAGACACTCACAAGAAGGTTCTAATAATAATAATTTCTTTTTAGTCCAAATGACCTCTCTTTGATCATACAGTATCTAATGTATCCCAAAACCTGTTGCTTTACCAGTTGGCTGAAGTATAACAAATTTGCAGGATGGCTTAAGAGCCTACTAAGGAATGTATGAGACTAGGGCAAGTGAGCCAATGATTTCAAACAGAGATATAGTGGAAACTGGGCAGCAAGTTCAGCAGCGCATATACAGGGGAGCACACAAGCCTTCAGAGAGGGAGGCAGCCCGCCTCCGCACCCCTTTGGGCTCAGAATCATTCTTCCTGACAGCAAGAGATTTGCTATTAAAAGCATTTTAGCTTTCTCAATATTTTTCACTTACAAAGCATGAAAGATTTTCTATGACCTTATCAAGGCTCTACTTGCTCACATTCACCTCTGCCCTTAAAGTACCAGCAACGGCTTTCTCTTTAATTCCCTAATATAATCAAGTGAAGCTTGGAGCAACTGTTCTCTTCTGTGATTAGCTTCAAGTTTGCAGTTTATGACCTTGGTGCCTGAGAGCCAAGGAAGCTATTTCCCAACTGTGTCACTTTGTCCAACAAAGAAATGTAAGAATCGCCTTGTCCCCCGAGCTAAAACTTTCAATCCTTCCTCTCTTCTGATACCCATCTTCAGACGCGTCTGGATTCGTTTTTAAAAGTGCAGCTTTCAAACAATACAAGCTGATTTCTAAGTATATGTTATTTCTGAAAAGAGAGCCCTTACCACACACTGACGCTTGGTAAATAGTGGCTTAGTTGTCTGGAAGAGCAACTCTTTCACAGTTAAAATTGTCAGGAAAACAAAAGCACACCAAGATCCCAGAGAATTGTATCAGGAGCACCTAAACAACGCAGGGCAGCAAAAGACAGGAATGTTCCCGCATAGGTAACTTATATAGGAAGTTGCCCTACCTATACAGGAAAGTACATTTGAAGGAGATAAAAAGCAGCAGCAACTCCAAACATAGCATTCTCCATGTCCCCAGATAAGTTTAAATGTTTTTCTCCCTCACCTCTCTGTTTTCATATATATTTAACCACAGGAGCTATTGATGGCAGAAGAGGTTAAGAAATTATCAAGCCCACTTTTTTTCAGAATGCAAGGCTGGAGCTGAGATAGCCATGAGGAGAGTGTAGGACAGAAAAGCAGCCTGGGGCTGCCTCCTACTCTCTAATCTTCGGTGAACACGAAAAGATATCAGCAGTAAGACAACTGACTAACAGCACGCAACTTGCCCATATTTCTCTGACAAATATTGGAAAGATATTCCATTGATTTGTACATGTCCCTTATCAACTCTTTTGGTAACGCAATGTTACACAAAGAAAGAGAAGCTGGAACTCCTACATATGAGCCATATATTTCTGCCTAAATTGTAAATTCTAAATTGTAGAAAGGAAAGAGTAAAATTTTATTTTGCCTGCCTATCCAGATAGCATCTTAGCCTCCTTAACCTGTCTTTGAAATTGTTGCTAGCAGGTACAGATGCCAACATATTTGATACATAGTGTTTACTACCAAATCTGTACATTTATTTCATGCATGTACAATTAGGATGATATATGAAATTTTGTGTACATCTGAAATACCATATGACTATTCCTGTAGGCTTTTTATCTGCCTAAGGCAGATAATCAAAGTATCAGCTGCAAAATTTACAGCAAAGTTGATCACAGTCCCCATCCAAAGTGTCATGAAAATACAGTCCAAGAAATGCTACAGGTCTCTGAATGATGCATCCCATGTTGAACCAAGTAGAAAACAATTTGCTCCTTTCAAAGGAAAGAAAATAGAGGAAATTTTTCTCATTTGCCACGCGGTAGCTGTCTTTCATAAAAATACTATTCTCTCATTACTTTCAGAATGAAATATGATTGGTATGTTAGTTGGTTCAGGTAGAGAAATTTCCAAAACTTATCTGTTGCGTTATTTTCACTACATTTTCATGGAGAAGGTAGTAAACACTCGTACTCTCATCCCTGAAAAATCTGGAGAAAAGCAAGCACAGCCTTTTATGCAATTTTTTATGACGTAAATATTTCACTGAAACATTATATAGGTCATTTCCTACAGATGTTGCTCCCAAGAACAACTTACCTGATCTTGTATGGCCCTCAACTTTATAGTATTTCAGTTGCAAATGTAGTAAAATATTAATATCCTGTGAGATAAGAACTATCTTGTCATCCCTAATACCTTTACAGATAATAGGTGCTCACAGATCATTTGACTCTCCTAACATCATAAGGACGTCTTTTGCAGCAAAACTTGAACGTACACATTGAGAATGACTTCTGGGCTACAAGAAGTCAAACTGAAATGATACATCTCATACTTCTTACTGCCACTATTATACAAGCTACAATCATAATCTTGTTTAACCTCATAATCTTGTCTAATTTAAGTAGCTGCTACTGTTGACAACTTTCTTACAGCTACTTTATTACTTCATAATAACAGCATCTTACCAACATTGATGAGTTTAATTCCACTGAAGATGTTAAAACAATTTTACGCTCACTGTCAAGTCCGCATCATTCTTACTGGTGCCACCCAAATAAACCCTTAAACTGAACAGTAATACTACCAAACTCCTTTCATCACATACAGACTATGAAGGAAGTATGAGTACATTCATCACAGAAAAACACCAACAGGACTGGAGAATTATAGCACAGCATTTTGCCTAGACTGTCTAACCTAGTGCCGATTTCTATTATTGAAATGGTCTCCCAGCCAGTCTGTGCTAAAGCAGAATTCATCGGTGGGAAAATGTCCCTCTCACTTTCCAGTGTTCCTAGTGGTTGTTCTTTGCAAACACTAACACCAGGATTTAAACCAAAATAAAATGAAACTCTAATGGATCTGAAGTGTAAAGGAATCGGTTCACCCAGGTATACATTTATTTCACAGGGGAAAAGATTATTGAAAGTGCACCAAAACTGGCAAGTAGAAAGGGCAAAATGATGTAATTAAAAAAAAGGGTTGTTGGTGGTGGTGGGGGCGGCAATGATGATTGAAAAGCATACCAAGCTTTTGCTTTAAGGTGAATTTTCTTGACAAGTTTGAGCCCTCCAAAGACAGTACTGATGCTTCTCTTCGATCTTTCAACCCCTATGGTGATCAACTCTGTCTTTGGATAGACCCCAGCTGCTTGTGAAACCGCATCCTTAATCTTCACAGAAAGATGCCCGGTACAATCTTGAAAAGGTATGAAGGAATGTAAATCTTGTGAATCTGTGTGTGCAGCTCCCAAGCAGAACTGTTCATCTTTAAGTCTGTCACCTAAATTCAATACATAATAGCTGCGGACAACTAAGCTCCTCACAATAAAATTTACAACAACTGACTGGTAGGATGAACAAAGTGTATTTTAGCTAAATAATAGGAAAGGCTGAAGAAGGAGTCTCCAACCCTGGAGATATGCAAAACATGATAGGACATGGCCCTGGCCAACCTGGTCTAGGTGACCCTGCCTTGAGCAGGGGGTTGGACCAGGTGATCGGACCAGGTGATCTCAGAGCTGCCTCCCAGCCTTAACTGTTCGGTGACTGTCAGTTAAATCCATGCACCTTTGGAAGGCTGTACAGTGATCGGATATCCACATCCCACAACAAAAGAAATTTGCTTTTTCCTATCATTTACACCTTTAAAAATTTCTTCTGCCCCACATAAGGTAAAGGCTTTTAAAAATGTTTTCTGGAATTACATATTCTGTATATGTATCACTGCATTATAGTATTAACATTTTGACCTTACATTTTTTGGATACAAGTACATCATGTAAATGATAGATTCAGAATCAAAAACCACATCTATGTAAATCCTAACAGATATCAAATATAAAGCAATCCCAATCTTTTGTCATTAAGACTTTTTTTTTATGCATTCTTTCTCAGAGAGGTGCCATAACTTAATGTTTTCATGAAACTTTTTGTGAAAGGAATTTCATGAAATTCCTGAATTCAAAATATGTTATTTTATATTCAGTACTTCTTCTGTCAGTCATTTAAACTATGCTTTTTTCTTTTTTTTGACTTACAGAGCTATAAGTCACTATTTAAAAATCCTCAAGAAATGAGATTGACTGCCCTAAAAAGCAGTCAATCATATTGACTAGTACTAAGAAAGGTGAACACCATGTTAATTGCCTGCAAAATTACTGGGATTTTGTAGATGATTTTCTCTAGCCAAAACCCTTCTATGCTCTGCATGTGTTGAATTACCAACCATTCTTACTATAAAAATAGCTCACGAAATCACTTAATGTTATCAAAACATAGGAAAAACAGTAGGAGATAAAGAAGTTTTTCTTTCAAAACCTTGGTTGCCTCAAAAGATGGTTAACGCACCCCTCGGAGGTTTTAGGGCCATGCCGCTCACACCGACTGGTGCATGTTAAAACATCGTAACAGCTGCTGCAGTTCTCAGACACTGGACTCTCGGAAAGTCTTAGCCAACTGTCAGTGTTACAAACGCAAGAACTAGTAGTATAACATACCTAAGCAAGGACAGTACATTCAAATTTACTTAACTAAAAGCCACCGTCAATATATTTTTAAATTCCCAAAATGTGCACTTTGGTAATCACGTGATTCATTTTGTAGAAGTTGTAGCATTTTAAAAAGAGCATTAATATTGTACACACAGCTGTATTCACTTTAGTTTGATAAGCCTTTGTTTTTAGTTTCAACCCTCTACTTTTCTCACTTTATAACTTGGGGGGATATTCTCATATTGATGAGTTCAACGTTTATTAGGTAACTCACTGTGCAGGAGAAGATAATTATACCCTGAGCAAGGTCTGACACCTTTCTTCCCCTTTCTTTCTTTCTTTTTTTTTTTTTTTTGAAATTGTAAGAGTGGGTAGATGAAAGCATGCTTTTTAAATTTTATATTGTATGTAAAATAATCATACTTCTTTCCCATTTGATCTGTATAATCTCTATCAAGCATCAGTCACATAAGCTTAAAAAACAACATGAGCAGATCACATGAAAGCATTCTATAGGGGCAGATGTGGAGATTAACAATTGTAAGCAGGATACATTTTCACCAGCCTGCCTGAGAGATCATAGCATCTTTTAAGACCATTTTTTAATCCTATAAGTAGCAGACTGATGACCTATAACATCCTCCAAGTGTAGCATTATGTATGACATCTACGTATGTTTGGGGAGTTGAAATCCAAAAACATACAAAAACGAGTGGGGATTCTGAGCGGTTTGGGCTTTTGTTTGTTTTAAAATCAGCCTGTCGGCACTTCATGGTCCATTAGAAGAGTCATCTTGCATTCTCCTTCAAACACTGTTCCTTCTGGGAGACTTTTCTCAAGAATATGAAAGGCCATATTGTAGGTTACACTCTCTCCACTTTGCCTATCTGCGTTGGCAAAGAAAAACTATAAAATTCTGGGTGATGGCAGGCCAGCCAACTCAGCTGATCTCAGAGGCTACTGAACGGGGTGGTCCACGTATTCCTTCCCTGTCCCCTCGTTCTGCTTCCTTTCTCTTTTGCTCCCAGATGCATGCTCCTGCCCCTCTCCTGTACTGCCTATGGCACCAATGTGACTTATCAGTGACCTGACGTGGCTCACTAAGACAGCAGAAATCTACTTTCCTCCCTGTTATTACTTCTCTGTCCCCTCCTGAGCTGCTTTGATTTCGCAAGGGGTCAACAAAGCACCAGGACAGTACACAGTGCAGAGGCAGGGGACAGTGAGACCATCCCTTTGGTGACAGTGAATCACCTGATCAGCTGGTTGTCCAGCTACCTCCTACTTTAACCAAATAGCTGAGAATTCCCTCAGCAAATGTAGTATGCTGATAATAAGGACTTGCATACTTCTCTGCAATCAAGAACGCATTGCTGGGTGTAGTTGGCGCATTACTGCTCAGAAGATGCTTTATATTTTACTTATTCTCAGAAAAAGCAACAGAGAGCAGCATTCAAAACTTTGAAATCTAGTCTGAAACTAGGCCTCAACACCTAGGGGTCAAGGGATGATAAAGCTGCCTCATTTTGCATCCTCCTAGCTCAGCCTATCTGAATCCAAAGGTGGGGAATTACACATCCAGAGGCGGCATCGATTCTGTCACTAAAAGGTGCCTGCATTAACCAGTCCTGGGAACGCATCGGTGGGCAGGGAAAGGAGACGAATCACAATTCTCAACGGTGAGGGGGGAGTGAAGCAAGATAAATGCTCAGAAAAATTCAGTCTTTGAAAGACCAAACCAAAACAGTGGTCTGTTCAAAAATCCAATTAGGGAAAAACGCGGACACATCCAGGAGACCTTAGATCTAGTGATCATATCTGTTACAAATTGAGTAAGAAGCGGGTCTCATGAGAAGTTCCAGATAATTTGAACATTTCTCCTCTACAAAGTTACATGACTTGCAAAGATTACTGCAGTACTGGCTCTCCCGGGGAACAGAGTGGGAACAGCTGGATGCACAGACAATATCAGAATATGGATTTCCTGGTCTAAACAAACCCGCTATCCCACAACAGCTTTTGTGCAGCAGTTGCACGAGTAGGAATTTTCCCTGGTCATTAAGCTTAAATCGCAGTTTGTCAAGCAGCAGCGGTACTGATTTAAACAGCACCTCTCCGCCCAGCTCCTCCCAGCGCCACGTATCCTTGGTCAGGCCAGGACAGCAATGCCTGAGACCACTGTGCTGGAGAATGGACCCACCATAAAATAACCTGCTTGGGAGTTTTGTACCTGTCTTTTGTTTTTCTTTTCTTTTTTTTTTTTTTTTGGATCAATTTTCTTAATAAATTACTTGATCCAAACAAACACATCAGCTGTCTTCTAATATGGTCAAACTAAACCAGATTTTCCAAGATGAATAAAAAGCAGCTAGTTCAGTCCCATCCTGCCCCAACCTCCCCTCTCAGTCTATTTAGAGAAAAATGCAACAATTGGGTTTCATTACAGCACTACTAACTACATGTGCCTTACCAAGGGCTCAGGTAAGCAAGCCAAACATTAATTAAGGATACAATTAAGGATTTTCTTTAACTTACTGCACATGTATTTTAGCCATAGCACTGACTGCTTAATACTGATAGATTTCCAGCAAGACTGGAGACTCCTTGAAAATACTGACACCTTCAGTGAAATACAGGAAATTAAATGAATATAATATACTACACACAGACTTTCTCTGCTTTAATCTGTAAATGCCTGAAACAGATTAAGCACAGATTCAGAACAACAAAGCCTACTGTTTTTAGATAACTGAAAGATAAAAAGCTGATGAGAAACCAGGATAAAGGCCAAAGGCTCAAATCAAAGCAAAAATGAATGGAGAAAGGTGTTGGGCAATCACAGTTGTTAAAAAGATGCTAAACACTTTGAATGCCAGACTAAATACAATTTAGCAGAACATCCAGTGCAAACATGCATATTTGAATTAAAGTTTAAAAACTGAACAGTAAAGATATGCTTATATTAAGGTGCACACTTAATTATATATCACGCAAATCTCAAGATATTAAAACTGAGTCACAGAAACCAAAGCATACGCCCTAAGCATTTGAGAATCTGAGTAAGGAAAGATAGATTAATTTGTAAAAATGCAGCAAGACATTCCTTTCAAGCCATTTTTCACTGAAAAAATAATTATTTTTTTTCCTGAAACTACTCATCTGCTTTGTGTCCGAAATTTAGGGGATTTATTCCCCCCCCCCCCCCAAAAGAACTACACTTTTCAGGAGAATATTTGTATGTTGAAGGCAAACCTGTAAATTTTAAGCCAAAATCCCTTTCTTTTTCAGAACTTCTGATTTCTTGCTGAAAAAATTTAATGAAGACACAGGCAATATAAAAACCAGTTTTAAAAGGAAGACTTTGAGTAAGAAGAGTATCATGTTCTTGAACAAGTTAGGCTTTAACTTTGTGCAAGACACTACCTTATTTTTACCATGGCCAGTTTAGCTATAAATTGGGTCAGGCACCTCAGAGTGAGGGTCAACTCCACAGAAATAAAGTGTTGCATCTGAGTGGAGCTAAAAAAGTGTACGTGGCTAATGCAGACTTCGTTAAGCTAAACTGCTGCTGCAAGGTCTCAAACCTTCTGATTAAATTATCATCCATGTTATTTCTATTCATAAAATTAAGAAAAATCCCACAGTAGCCATTGGGGCACGAAACATGTGAGCCCTCTTTGTGTGAGCAGCTTTACTGCAGCCACGGGAAGTGCAACAACCCAGTGTGCTGGATCAGACTTGCGCTACCCTCGGCCTCTGTTGTAATGTAAATGTGCCTGTCACTCTCCAGCATCCAGGCCGAAGGGGCACCTTCTGCTACGGGTGCGGCACTACTGCATGTAAGGAAAGGGAAGAAATTCAGGTCTGCTGCAGGATCCACACTCCAAGAAGGCCAGGGAGCTGAACCTGGCGGGTCATCAATGCAGCTGTGCTCAAGTAAGGGAGTCAGCTCTTTCTACCGCCTCTGCTGTGAAGGAACTCAGAGAAAAATGCACTGGGTGACTTACTGAAAGTTTCCTCTTTAAGGATAACCCCCTCAAGCTTGCTTTGGCAATAGCGAGAAATTTGAGCCTGCTGAAGGGCAGAGCTGGCTGCAGCCAAATGGAGTCCACATGCTTATGCAACATGAAAAGGCTGAATAATGGAGAGAAGTTCCTGCATGTCACGACTGTCGAGTTTCCAGCCCAGCTTCCTTCCATGTTCCTTACTGTCTGTCTCATTCTCATTCTCATTCACATCACAACTCCCTAAAAAATGAATAAAACCAGCTGGGTTTCTTTTCCTAGTATTATACCCAGGAAAGTACAGCTAAGCCCAGCGTATGAGTTACACACATTTAGATCAGCTCAGGATGAGGTCCATAAAACTTCTGAAGTAACTCACCAGTATCGTAAAAGCTCAAAACCACTGGCCAAGCCAAAAGATCTAAAAACACTGGGAAGCACTTGAAGCAGGCAAAATTATAAGCAATTGAAAACAGACTTAGTAATAGAAAGTGTGAAGAAACTAGCTACAAGCATTGCTGCCAACTCTAACTATAAATCAGACAAGTAAAATGGGAGGGGAACCTTCAGCAGCCTGTTCAGAGCTTTGTAGAATACAAGCTTGCCTGTTTATATATTTTTGCACAGTCCTAGAACAATATGGCAATTAGAATGGAAATACTACATTTCATACTACTCTAAGGACAGATTAAAAAAGGGATCTTCAGTAGCTACAGAAAAAGTACAAAATCGCATAACTAAAGGTTTTCCTTTGATTTTTCAATGTCCTCTAAGGTTCTGTAAAGGTATCAAAATTTAAAACAAATTGCATTTCCCAACTAGCTCTGTTGAAAATGTCAGCAACATGGTGCTCACCTTGATCAAAAAGGATAAACACAACTCTTCATGAATTTAATCTCAGTTATCAGCTGAACTACCTCAACAGCAGGAAAAACTTGAACACTTTTTGAATATCACAGCATTATGGCAATATTATGGCAACATGGCATATGTTGGTGGATGAGTGAGGCCCCTCCTAATTTTGGGTCTGTGACTAACCGTCTTCAGACCTGTTTCAGAAATTCGTTCCTTCCATCTTAAACCCACAGACCAAATAATATTGCTTGCTTCTTTTACACCGTTTTCTCTCTGGGATATATTTTATTCATCTCAAAAATATTCCTCACCTTGCAGATGAGGAACAGAAGTGCTTTACCTCGGCCCTACAGTGACTCAAGAACAGATAAAATAATCTAAGCAGTGGAGTCACAAACTCCTTGATCTCTCTGCTGAGCTCTGCCGCTCCTCACACCGAAGCTCCCCATGTACCAGGTCTGGCTGCCTTCGCTCCTGCTCCATTCCCGAAGCATCCTGGCCTTTCCTCAGTTGCCCTTTTCTTCTTCCTACTGTTGCAACTGTCTCTGCTGGAACACTTTTATGACATTGGATAATGTTGTTATTAACTATTTTATTCATTACCATTGACAAACGTACACTGGTATTTATTCTGTCCTAGATAACTTGCTAATACCATGCAGCATTAATTTTTAAATGATTCCAGATCATCCTAAGCATTGGATCTGTAAAAGCTGAAAGTAAAACTGTTACTGATCCTGATAGGAGAAGAACTAAGCCAACTAGCATCTATATATTTTTCTAAATCTTGCCTTATTTCTTCTCAACTATATCTCTATGTTCAACTGAACAGCTAAATAAAAAGCAAAATTCGTAGGATCTGCCTACTGAGTTCAGCTGCCTGATCTGACAGACCTCTAACTCTTGCACACAGTTACAAGGACCCAGTATTTTACTTCTTGCTTTAAAACCTGCTGGGAAAACAAAACTGCCAGTACAAAACTCTTGTTTACTATAGAACGGAGCCAGGAAAATAAACAGAACAATGGTTCAATGCTTATTAGACATGTTTAAGTTTCTGTTGGATGTATTTCAGCATTACTTCAAGAATACATTTACTAATACCTATAAACACCAATTTAGGGTTTGCTCAACTAACACAACCCCCAAAATTCTTTCACACAAAATGTATTACTGTAGGGAACAGTTTCACTTAATTTAATCACTTGTTGAGTCTAAGTTTTGTTTTGTTTCTTAAGCAGTGAGGAAATTGAAATCTAAGAATTTTAGGAAAAATTAGCCTTGAAAAGCCTAAAATAAATGAATCTCATTCACTTTTAAATAACTGAGCTGTTGACATTGCAATATAGAGCCCTTTTACCCTAGAGACTAGTTAAAACAGTAAATAGGAAAATAAAGATATAGTGCTAGTCTTAAATTTTAAGTATATATTAGAATTTATAGGTTTATCTACAATAGGTATGGTTAGTAATGAAGTGCAAGGTTAAATTACAGTAAGAGCAATAGAAACATGGCAGAAAGTGTCTGTGGTCTTTTGACAAAACTAATTGCCTATCCAGAAATTATTTAAAAGGAATTTCTTTTATAAATGTACAGATTATGAAAATAAAGTGTGAAAAGCTTATTTAAAAAGTTGTTTAAGGATGGCTAGCCATCCTTGAGCTTTTTTTCTGGATCATGTAATGCCTGGCTTCTCACAGGCCTAGTTAATATTAACAAGAAATACAACTATTTAGATTTGAAGAATAAAGAATGTTAACTTAACCTCTAGATTTCTCCTTATATAAACCTCTAGTTTGCTGTAAAAATCCCAGTGTGATTCCTTACATGTGAATTTAAAAGGTAAGCATAGATTGAGCCCCATCTACTCCTAATTTAAAGAGATGATTGCAACTTTACAGGTATTCTTGCAAAAATTTCCAAGAGTCAGTATGGACCACAACTTTCCAAGCTTTGATTCAGCACAAAAAGATGTGACGAACTCTTTGTGAAGTCATGTCTTTGGTAGTGAGAAAATATAGAGTAAAAGGGTTAGGAATGTGTATTTTCTGCCAACGATAAAAATAAAATGGTTGGGTTGTTTTCTTTATCTTTAATTTTGAGTGTTGGAATTTCTCTAAATCAACAGGAAAGGAGAACCACTGGACCAGTACGTATTTAAACAATTGGCTGGATCAAGGTCAGCACGCTCAACATTTTCCAAGAGTGAAAGGAATTCAAATATTAAATAACACTTCTATTTTCTTTCTTAAGTTATTATTCTTCAAGAAAGTCTTCTGAAAATCTAGAGCTACAGTGATGGGAGTACACAAGGCAAGGGAAGACTGACCAAGAATAAAGATATAAGAGCCTGACCATTCACTTTTTACTATGGACTGGAGCGGCAGTTGCTTCTTAACTATCCAGTGGTGTTTTACATGTTTTTTAGGTAACTACACCATTGCTTTAAAGGCTCCCATGCTGGCCCCATGTCACCCCTATTCGGTCCACGCACCACTATGCGCGAGGCCAGCTCCGGCGCAGAAGCAGGCAGCGCTCGTGCGATACAAAGCCGAGCTTGTAGGGCAGAGCCGTGACAGCGAACCCCTGGCACCACGCTCCTGTCTCGCCCCAGCGCAAGGAGCCAGGTGAGCGTTGTGCCACCCCGAATAAACCAGGCACAACGAGGAGTGCTGCCCAGAAAAACCCAAGTGGCTCTGTAGAAGATAGCTCCTGGCTAGCTAATTAATTTTCCCTGTCAGATCTGAAATAACTCTCCTTGGGGGCAACTGGGCTTCTGTCCAGCACTACATGTAGCATACACACCAAATTCTAGTATGCTGAATAATGAAAAAGCACACCAATGGCCTTGCCCTCCACCCTCTTACAAAGTTTTGAAAATATTCCTGTTTTTTAAAGTGGAGAGTTTTCCCCCATTCAAGGTAATGTGAAGGACAAACAGAAAAGGGTGGTTTGAAAGTCATGCACCTATCTTTTTTTCTGTCACTAACCAGCTGCTTACTCTTCTCCAGGCTGTATTATTAAACGTGTTTTTGACTTGGTCAAATATCCTCCATCTCCGCATGAAGGATTAGGCTAAAGGAATCATACCATATTTTTTATTTACAGAGTACACGGGAATGACTTTGCAGAAGTTCAGGTTGATCAAAGCTCAAAGAATGACTTTATTTTTGGCACTTGCCATGTTTGCAGAAGAAACAATACCTAAGGAAGCGCAGTTAATGAAAGGAGTCTGCTTAATCAGCATAAAATAAACAGTTAAAAGCAATAAAGGAACAAGTAACTCATTATGCTATTGTTTTCTTTTCAAGCTCTGCTCACAACAGAAGCCTTTCAACAACTGTACTTAAATGCCTCAGTGTCAACCCTGAACTCCATACGGAAGGAAAGAGAAAGCTTTCAGTCCTTTGCCCTACACTGCTCATGAGCCCCCCTGGATCTCCTGCAAGCCTTGTGACACACTCCTCACGTAAAATGTGAAAGCACAAAATTGATTAAAAAAACCAAAACCATGATTTGTACACCAGATGCAAGTAAAAACAGTAACGGAGCATAAAGACTGTATTTTAACTGGAAAGCTATGTTCACCAAATAAATAAGCTTCTCTTTACAAGACATATGTAGACTCAAGAGTACATGCTGAATTAGGGAATGCACTGCCCTGCTGGAAATCTCTACGTGATCAGAACCTTTTATCCAAGTGGGACTTACAAAATGAAACTCTGGATTTTCTTGCAATAGTAAATGTTTGTGATGTTATTTTGATCTTAAGCTCCTAGTAGACTCAGACACAAATAATATCTATACCCTCTTTGGAACAATAAAAAGAAAGAAAATATAGTCTCTTTCTCTTTCAGCAGCATTTCATTCTAAAAGAAATTAAAAATATGAAGTCACCAGAACTGGAGAATTTCAAAATGCCAGTTTTGAACAAAAATGTCTTTTGCAAATTGATTTATTAAGATAACGAGGCTTCAAAGAGAACCCTTCTTAGTAAATGAGATGAAGTCATATTTCTAACCCCAGAAGAAAGGAGTGCTATAGAAAAAACACTCTCTTCACTTGCTGACCTCCCTTCGAAATCATCACACAGAAGAGCCACCACTCTGAATGGGACAAGAAGCTGGAGTATGAAACTGAGTTACCAGTGTGGTGTATGCGAGTTTGTTCTCTTAGTGTTATAAACTAAATAATAATCTTTTGCACTATAAAAGCAGTAGCATCTCATTTTGTGATCTGGAACAACAGTTTTATTTGAGAAGCCATATCCTTCTGCACCATACATATTTTTTTCAACCATAGTGGCGTGTTTTATGCGAAGGGAAACTGGTTAAACTGGCAAGATTTCAAATAGCTCTATATAAAAGTACTAAAAGGTTTTCTTTAAAAACTGTCCAGCAAAGGGATTAGAGTGAAAAGCAGGGGCAAGGATGAGGAGGGTGCTTGTCTTCAAAACAAATGAATAAAAGGAGCCATAAAGCATAACAATGTAAAATTGCCTAGACAAAAAAAGAACAAGCTTTTTAGTTCATGGTATCTCACAATACAGGAACAAGAGAACTTTCAAAGTGCTTAAAAAGTGGCAAGCTGAGAACAGCTGAAAGAGCAAAACTTATTCACCAGGCAAACAGAGCATGGAATTCACTGCCAGAAGGCACAGCTGAGAACCTGCTTTTGGGAGAGTCAAAGAGGATTTTTTTTTTTAATTGTTGGCGATGATGATCATCTCCGTTGCTGATGTTGTCAAGACACTTTTTCTAAGGCCCAGCTTGCAATTGCTTATACTTTTCATTTTTCAGGCAAAAGACTTTCATGCTGGATATTGCTGCATAATGAAAGCTTTGTCGTTTCATAATTACCTCAGAAAGTGTCAGTGTGATTTCTACGGCCCGGAATCTGAGATTTCTGGATTTTTAGTTTCTTTCCTTAAAAGCTTCAAATAAGTCATAAAACATAAATGAAATACTGATTACTGATGGCATTCTATGCTCTGAGGAGGAACCAGGAAAATACAGTGAAGGAAGTTTCATCAGCTTACTTTTCACAAAAATTAAAAGCTGTATACCGAATGTGTCTAGAAATGTTTATTCTTGACTTTTATTCCAAAAGAGATGTTTTGAAAATAGGAATTAAACCACAAAATGAAAACAAAGGTTTTTCTCCCTCCAGATTTGATGCTACTTCACCTACAGGTCTATCTTGCTCCTTTTCAACATCTGGTATTGGCCACTGCTCTCACCCTGTTTTGCCTTGAAGGCAGATGAAAGGTGGCTTGCCCCCTTCATTCAAGGTAGTATGTATTTTCTCCTGTTAGATACCTCACCCCAGAATAATATTCTGTTCATATGAGTAAAGAATAAAATCTAGAATTAGTCTACAGCATCTAGAAGGTAGGAAAAAAAGTATATCCCTGAAGCTGCAAACACAGCGGCATTGACGCACAAAAGACACGACAAATTTGTAGCGTGGTTAAAAGAACTACTGCATCAAAGTGCACGTTTTCTGAAGAAGCTATGAAGGGCAGGACATAAAGGCTTCTATCGAGAAACTAAATACAGGAGAAATAAAATTGATTGTAACTGTAGTACTCTGTAAGATACAAAACAGCTGCAGCATCCCGGGAACCTGGGGTGATGGTAGCAACATGTAGATAAGCACAGCAGTTCATAGCGCAGTTGCTATGATGTGTAACATCTCAGAAGCCACTCTGAATTTTAAATAGAAATTGAAATAAAGCTGTGTCACAGGTTAGCTATATTCAGTGTTTTTCTCTGATTCAGAATAGGCACAATACCTCTTGTACCACAACAAATAACACCATACCGGCATGCTGATGCACTTCCACCACAGCCTTTTCATTAGGAACGGGGTCTGTAATTACCATCTGGGGTCTTTGATTTAGATGTATTTTTATGTGCAGAGCTACTAAGAAGTTCTCCACTGTTGTGGGAGGTAAAGGGAGAAAGACAGAGAAAGGAGGGAAAAGGGAATTGTTTTGTTTAAAGCAAGACTTGTAGGAAAACTGTTTGCTTTTGAAGAAAATTCTCATGGGGAAATAAGTCTCGATTCTAAGTTTTTGCTTTAGAAAATTGAGGATTTCACAATTTTGTACTGAATATTAGCTTTTTTACACAGTTAAATTATATCATAAATTTATTTCTGATCATGCTTGGTATTTTTGCAGAGGAAATATATACATATGCATCTATATAAGAAAGTTCTATCAAGATGTTTTCATCATCAAGAGACATTTTGGAGAAAAAAGAAGGCAAGACATTTTCTTTAGCTGCAGCTGTCCTTAATGATTCCAAAACCATACTAAATTAAAAATAGAAGGGAATATTTCATGATATTCTGATACGATAGTAGTAAGAGCATACTATTACTGCTACTCTCATGTAATGACATGTATAGAGTAAAATGGTGTTTCAAAATTATGAAACATTTTTTCAGTAGCCTTTTTAAACTCTCTTTTCCATCATTTCGGCTTTATGGAAAATATAAGCATGTCCTTTAATTCTAAAAGGAAATTGAAATACATTAAAAAAGGAAAGACAGATGTACGACTTCCATCAGCTGTAATGGCATAAACTGTTATTATCTTAATTTTTAAGCTTATGCATACGAGGTTGTATATTAATAGAGGCTTACAAAAATCATATTCTATTTTATTACTTAAGAAATAAAATATTGATGTGTAGCAATGCATCTTATCAGTTTAGAACATATTGATAAGATAGTTACTTATTGATAAGTAACACTTACCAATTTAGTAAGTCCGCAGAAGAGAGTTTACATAAAGTCTTCAAGTTCTATCAATAATTTATTCTTTATGGGGATTTTACATTAAGTACAGTGTAAGAGAGACAGGGCCAGAATTACTCTTGAATGTACGCGGAGTGACATCCATGCCTAGCCTGTGACAAGCGCTCCTGCCTTGAAAGAGGCTCTTGAGGCTGTCCCTGCTGTCACAGTCGTGTGCCATGGATACACAGAGCTAGCTGGTGAGCTAGAAAAGGTCTCTTCCACACCAGCGATGCGTGTTACCAGCTTAAAAGGGCTCTTGAAACTAACTGAAAGCACCCCTACTCCCAAGGCACGCTTGTGTTTTGTGCTGCTAATACCACAATACAAAAATCATCCTGGTCCCTGGTTTTAAGGGTTGCTGTAATATACACCTCTAGTTTGTCTGTCAACCTGAAACCAACCCTGATGCCAAATACATGTTAAGGTAGAAGTAATGAACAATTTTATTATAATTAAAATATCAAGAATTAGTAGGTCTAAAGAAAGGCATGCAGAAATAAGAAAATTATCCTTACAGCTACGTATACTTCAGTTAATCTCCAGGAAGCTGCATTCTTCCTTTAACCGGTGGCTGTGACAGACGGACAAAGACTCACAGCTGTATCCAGGCTCATGCAAAACCTTCATCCCAGAAGTTTCTTTTACTAGAGCATATCTTTGTTAGGATACATGCAACTTTTTATATTCAAACACTCCCCATGATGCTTCTCAAACTCGGAGCTTTCACCCATGAATAGTTCAAGACTCACAACTTAATCAGGTCAGTTTTAATACTTTTCTGACAAGACTACTAACTGTCTTAGCCTAATTTCGGAAACACAAATGTTCCCTGGAAATGGCAAGGTGGAGCCATCTCCTCTACAGGGTTTAAACCAAACCTGTAAACGATTATCCTTATTTTACTAAGCTATAAAAATAGTTTGTAATCAATAGTGAGTTAGGTGCAACTTCTTTTTAAATTGAAATCAGTATCTCACGATAACATATATTAACAGAACACATTATTTAATTACATGAAAAAAATGCATAGGCTTCATTTCCAATTCTTTTTTTGGAGTTAAAGGTGTTAGTGAATTTAAGGTGAACACTCTCCTATACAAAATTGTATTTATACTTCTGTCGTAGCATCCTTTGAGGTAGAATCAAACTGGTAATATTTTCTTTCTTGTCAGTATTGGAATTAACATTTTAGACAGATAAAATCTTTGCTTTACAGAGGAAATACTCGTATAGTGCATTTTGTATGCTGATGACATAACAAAATTTTATCATGTGTCAGATTTCACCGCATAATTCTTGGTTAGCTTTTCAATAATAGAAACTGTTAAAGAAAGAAAGAAGTTGTTAAAGAAGTAAAGGGAACTGAGATTAAAAATCTCAGATTGTAATTTACATTCTAGTAGACTACCATGAATTCATAAAAAGGAATCATAACTTTATACCATTTTGTGAAAAGAACAACGAATGAAAGGAAGTACTTAGGGAATTTAGTAGAAATGGAAGAGTATCTTTGCCTCGTAGCCATGCTTTATCAAGGTATTAAATTTCCCTTTTCTGAGGCTGTCAGCTTACCTTGCTGAGGTTCACTAATTCTCCCTTAAAAGACATTTGTATTGGATGCATTGCAGAAAATGAGCTGAACGATGGATGTGAAGAGAGTGTCTTATCACTAGAACACAAGGAGCAGAACGCAACACTAGGTTTGCCTGATATATGGAGTTGTTTTCTTTCCCTGTTTTGGTAAGCTATCACCATTGCTCTTACACAGACATGGAAGAAAAGATGAGCAGATGAAAGTTAGAAAATAGTGATTTAGGAAATTTGACAGGACAGTAAAAATATGCATGTTGAATATGGGTAAAAAGTGGGTAAAAGGTGAAGGATAATGATACAAATAACTGGGAGTAAAGGAATGGATAAAAGAAAAAGGATTCCATAAAGGAAATGGGTGGAGAGACAAATGGAGAAAAAGGACACAGAAAAAGGAAATAATAAGTAGCAAAGAGAAAAACAGAAAGAGAGACAGAGAAAGAACAATCTACTTATGAGGAAAATTAAAAAGAATTAAAATTAAGAAGAGAACTGAGAAGAAAATTAAAAGGAAAGGCAGAATTTTTGAGATTTACAGAAGTGGTTTTGAATATATCTCTAGTATTTGAAAGTGGTTAACTTAATAATTAGTTCAATGATTCTAAAACAGAAAAGCTTTCTAAGTAATTATATCTCTTCCGACTATGGTACTTGAGCTACTTTGAAAATTTTATTCAAGGGCAGAAATTGTCTTGAGCAAAGGGAAGTGATCTTGGAGAGAAATAACAGCTTTAGACAACACGTACAGTTATAGAAAGGTTAATATGGAAGAAGGAACTGAAAAAAATGGATCAAAGAGAAATTAAGATAAGAAAGTCAGAGAGAATAAGGTACTTTTCAAGCTTTTACCCAAATGCAGAATGAAAGAAAGGAAACAGAAAATGAATACAAATCAGGCACTTTCTTGACAGAACAAAGTTGAGCATTGAAGGCAAATCTGTCATTTCAAACCCATGTGTTTGCACTCAGTTTTGGTACTTCACTCTTCAGATATGACATTGAAAGAGAGAATTCACATTCAGTTAGTAACTTTGAGCAAAATACATCTCTTAGGTCATCACATTAAAAGGGCAAAACCATGTTTTAAATTAACCTAATCCATAAGATAGGATGTAATTGCACTTAAATCAGTCCAAGAACAGGAGCATGGCTCAGTGTCTTAACTCCTTCCTATTTTCTCCCTGTTTGCCAGGGCAAGATATTGCCATTAGCTACTTAAGAAAGAATTTATTTCCGTACTTTTTATTTTGTAGGGAAATGCAGTTTCAGATGGCCTTAGCCTGAAATGGAGCAGAATACACGTTGCTCATTCTCCTCAGTTCTCTTTATTGGTTTCCTGAGTACCAGCAAAATTAAGGAACAAGCATCAGCCAAGAAAAGGCTACTCCCACTCTTTTCTTAAGGGACACTACAAAAGAGGCCACAGAAAGGTACCTCTGCAGACTCTATGACCCTTTTACTTCCTTCAGGGCATAGGTCAAAAGTAGAGCTCTGTATAAGAAGATACAAGATAGCCAGAAGGAGTAAAAGTCCCTGGTATTTGGCATCTTTTTCTTCTTTGGTCCTTCCCTATTCCTCCTGGGCTGGTCCCATTACAGGCACTTGAGGTCTGGAGAAGGGCAGCAGCACTGGAGAAGCTGGGGAAGGACAGAGTCTGCCTAGCCCCGCCTCCTCTCTCCCTGCTCTTACCATGGCAGGTCTCACTCTAGCTCCAACAGATTAGGGGAAGTACAATGGGTCCTGGCATTATAGATTTTATACAGTACTCTTTAGGTTTCTATTGCATATGCTCACTTCTAATACTTTCGTTCCCAGTCCCACCATGAAATGCTCATGATGACTTCTGGTCCTTATCTTCTGCATACAGCCGGCATCAACTGTGGATTAATATGGAAGATGTAAGATTAATTCGTCGGCCTTTGGAGATCCTATATAACCCTCAGGTCTTGGGCCTCAGCCTGAAGCTATTTGCTCTAATGAATATATACTCATCTAAATATAGATATCATTTTCCTTTGCTTGTATTATTATACATTTCTCAGTATTGGAGAGTTAGCAAGAGAAGATCCCATCTCTGAACCTAGGCAACGTAAGACAAATTTTAGGGAAACAGACACAGAAAAGTAAGAAATTCCATTGACAGCAGATGGGGAGACAAATCCTGTGTTTTGACTGGCAACACAGTATATTTTTTTCTTCTTCTTTTTGGGCTACTGTATCCTTGTCAACCTTACAAGTTTATTTTCCCTCCACAGTCATAGTTTTAGTTGGAAATATTTTAATAGCAATCTTAGTCCGTGGACTGGCTGTGGATGACTAATTGTGAGGCTTTACAGCCAATGATAAGACTGAAAGAGCCTTATGGCTCTTTTGGGGAAAGAAGAAATCAAAAAAGTTCTTTGTTCCTATAATAAGAATGCAAAGACACTTCAAAGAAATTCTGTAGGTTTACAATGCTAATTTCAACTTTCATTCAAGATGAATTTTAAGCAGCAGATTTCTATTTAATTTTTTGATATCTTTGCAAAAAAAATGAATTTTCTTTCTTACTTAGAGAATTTAATAATGAAGGAGAAGCTGTAGGAAAGAGGCAGTAAGAGGTAAGTCTTGAGTGCCTATCTAGTATTGTGTAATGATGAACCAAACAGATCCTGGCATGGATCCCAGTAAAGGCATTTTATAACAGTAAAAGCTTCAAACAATTTCTTTCAAATAACAACTCTGTCTTCAAGAGAGAACAGTCTATATTGCAGAAGGGCATTTTGTCCACTTACACTAAAGTAAAGGATCATAAATTTACTTTGGTGTAGAACCACCATCAGTGATGGGAGCGCTGGTGACAATTTGTGGGGAAATGGACCGGGGCCAAAGAATAAACAAAGACGGGACATGCAGTCTCAAGAGGAGACAAATAGGAGAAACTATGATCTGCGGAGGCAATGGCAACTTGCAGCTTCCCAGCTCTGCATAAAACTTCCCTGTCTCCTGAAGGTAATATAGGACCTAAAGGGTGCACAGCATCACACCCACGGCATGCAGAGACAATTCGCATAAGTGCACCATGGTCAGAGAACCCATCTGTAGGACAGCTGCCAGCATGTCCGCCAGGACCAGGAACTGATATAACAGCGTAGGCAAGCCTTTTATGTACAACACGACTTCAAAAAAATTTGTTTTTAATCCAGATTGCATGATTTTGATAATCATCTCCACCCGCCTAACCACTGTTTGAAAGATAATGTCACTTATTAAAGCATATCTACAATCAACTAAAGTCCTGCATATGTAGTGACATTCTCATCACATCTGAAAACAAAAGCAAAATCTTGATGACAGAATTCACACAGAGTGAAATCTGAGTTTGACCTTGGGAGGATGAAAATTCCTTAACTTAATATTCATTGACCCACAATCTTAGTTTTGATCAATATTAATTTCCAATGCTAGTAAATCTTTATACTATGCCAAGGGCAGGAGAATCAATAATTGCCTATTATGGTGATAAAGGAAAATATAATCCTGCATTTTATTTATATATATAAAATATAAATATATTTTGCATAAATATATGTGTATAAATATATATACACATATATACATATGATATACATATTTTTATATATATGTATATTATTTATATATATGTGTGTATATATTTTTACACAAATCAATTATCAGTCAAAATTTAAGTTTATAAAGCCACCTGTCTCAGGCTCCACCAGTTAAAAATAACTAAAAACTTCCTAGAAAGCCACAGCTGATTTGAAGACCACAGAAAATTTGTGTTTTTTCTCAGTGAACCACTAAGCCCCATCTCATTTAATACACATTATGTTGCAAGGAGATTATTCCATATGGAGATCTTCCATTTTTTTGGAGAATGAACAGACAACCTCAAGCGGTTTCTGTCATTCAGAGCTCACAACTGAACACCGTTCTCCATTTTTGGTCTAAACGTTTTTTTTAAAGATTTCATCCCCTTACATTCAGGCATCAACAGAGAGTCCCCAACTATACTGAAAGCAGTGTCAAAATTCCCATTGATTGCAACACAAATTTCAGGGTCTCTCCCCGGGGAAATGAAGAGTGTCAGTAATCTTGGGAAACCAGCCAAAAGGCTAAAATAGCCAATATTTAATAACCATATTTAATTTCAAAGTGTCCTAGTTTTGTCTCTAAAAACTCTGCCTACTCTACCAGCATTAGCTAACGAAACGTGCTTTAATGGGATGGCAGTGTCACTATGAAGGGTTATACAGATGAGAAAGCAATATATAAGAAGTTGGCATATTAATGGTTTAGTTCCTCTAAATTACAGGTCAAAAAGGAATTTTCAAGTCCATATGTAGGCTAGACACAAAACTTACTGCACAATTAATTTTAACTAAGACTTTCTGAGTTAGATTTCATTATAAATGAGTGACTTTTGACTTTGCTGATTAAGCATTTTAATGGGATAACACATGTTCACAGGGGCAAACAATCAGTGCAATATTCAAATCTCTTCATCAATGTCTGTAGCAATCCATCTTTATCACACAGTCAACAATCCCCTGCTTTTAGCCACCAGCCCCCCACACAAGCTTTTTTAGCCATCTCCATTTTTGCCTCTTTGTCACAAGATAGAGTGCCATTTATACAGACAGTTAAAAAAGGCAATCATATATTACTAAGTTTTCTAATACATGTCTTTTGATACAGCCTTTGTCTTTTGGCTAAAAAAAAAAAAAAAACTGTCAGCTGATTTAACTGAAATCTAACTTATACCTACTTTAATTATGCAGCCAACGAGCCTCAAGGGATTATGTGAGAGGCCAATGGTACATTCTTTATCATCATAAATATTGTATTACTTCAAATGTACTTTGGAAATTCTGTTCTCAGCATTTCTTAATGATATTCAGAATTCCAGAAGAGAATAGACCCTTATCGCATCTAATGTTCGAACAAGTCCTACTGCTTGTGTATTATTTTTCAATTAGTGCAATATCAATCTTCCTTTATACTTCAGTAATCCAGTAAAAGATAATATTATTATGGTGGTCAAAGGGCTACTGAAGTTTCTATTAAAACATTTTTGATCAAAAATTCATAACGCTGTTGCAAAACCTTTACCACAGTAAGAAAAAGTCTTTATACAATATGTTAGCCCATAAAAACAAAGGTATACTTTCAGATATGTATACTAATCTGTTTTTTTTTTCTTAAAACAGTAAAATGCTACTGGGTTTGTACATGTCTTAAAACAAACCCAGAAGTTGTGGAGGAATATTTTATTTCATGCCTGCAAAATAAGCATACAAATTAATTTCCCTCTTGAATTTTTTTATTTTTTGAAGCAAAATTAGAAAAAAGGCAATGAAAATAGACCTAAATACTGAAATAAAATATACTGCAAGAAAGTTATGAGAAATCATTATTTCCATCTATTTTAAAATCTTTCTTTACACACACCAATTTGTAATTGCCTTTAGGACTTATCTCTAGGTTACCTGCCAAGGCACCTTTGTTTTGAAGGCTGTCATTGTGCTTACCCCTAAAACTGGTATGTTTTGTAACTACTTAAATGCTCCCTTCGGCGCTAATTGCCGAGTACTGACATTAAAAATAAACCCAAGTGCAAACACCCGATGTGCATTGCCTTCCCTTCTGGCCCTCACGCCGTGCAGGCGCAAGCAGCACGTGCACGGGCTGGTTTTCAGTAGGAACAAGTGCTGCAGAAGGCAAGCGATGTACAAATCACCCAAAGCCATGCAGAATGCAGAAATCACCTTTAAACTGTATTTTCTGGCGAAACACACAGCTGCTCACTAATGATGATTTACAATATACAACCTGAGTCGAAAATGTAATGAAATGTAATGTAATGAAAATTGGTGTGTCACATAAAGTATTATCTACGTGCGTGTGGCAATGGCTTACATAGAGAACATGTAAAGAAGGGTCATCACTGAAGGGTCACGAACTGCTGCTGGGATTGCTTTGACTCGAGTGCTTAAATACCTATCTTTCCACAGTTACAGTGCTGCTGATTTTCCTTTCAGTAAACAACAGTACGACCCCTGACAGAGAACTGTAGCTTCCTTCCTGATTCCTCAGAGCTCAAGGAGGGCAAGCGGGACAGGGCTCTGCCTCACGGCTGCCCTCCCTCCCCGACAGCAAATGTGTCCTCCTCCAGGCTGCATGCATTTCTGATTAGAAGCTAGTAGAAATAACCATACCTCCAAAGCCAGGCGGAAACACAGTGCTTAAAGCTTCTTAAAATGAGTGGTACTGTTTCTGAAATGCAGAGCAGACCAATGTACAAAGAACTTTTCTTATGGGTTATATAAAAGAAGGTGCCCAGCTCAGGCAAAGTCAGTGCTCAGTGGAACAACCTGCTTCCCCAAGGCAGCGCACTACAAGCCTGTAATCCCAAATTCAACACTGCATCACAGTGACAGTTTCCAGAGATCTTTACGGATGAAGCATGCACTGTTGCTGAAATAAGTTGAATGTAAAGTTCCAAAGGAAGTTCCCAGATACCATTTTATTTATAAATTCTTATTCCCACTCTATCTGTATCATCGCTGTTGAAGTTTTAATGAGACCTTCAGATGAAACATAGTTAAGTATGACAGCCACTGTTACGCAGATGTAATTTAGAGTGTATGTTTTAGGTCTAGACATGCAATAGGAGATAGCAAACAAGTTATAAGAAAAGGCAGGCATAATGCTAAATGCAAATAGTTTATACAAACATAGCAGCAGATTTTTTTTTCAAATTAAAGAAATAATTTCTTTTCATTAGTTTCAGACAGGTTTTAATAGGACATTTCTTGAGAAATGTTTACAATGAGGTAATTAAACTTCTTTTTCTTTTGCCCTCTTCTTCAAAGACAGGCATTACTAATCCAAGTTTAGAAGTCGATCACAGTGGACTTCTTAAAAGAAGCTTTCATTTCTGTAGAAAAACAGAAAAGACTTTCTGCACATACACTTCCCTTGTACTGTTGGATACTGGGCATTTCTTTACAGACTTATCAATCACAGTAGAACCACACTCAATATTAATTAAGACTTCTAAGGCAGAATTTGAGAGACCGCACTGTAAAGAGGTGAAAATCTGTTCTCATTTTAGGCAGGAAAAAAAAAAAAAACTCTTAAGAAATCTCACATAACTTACATGGTGACAGATCAACAGACAAATGTGTTATTGTCAGCCTCAGCATTATTAGTAGTTTACACCCAAGATGGTTTCATTTTTGGAAGGTTCTTGTACCATGTCCCTTTTTGACTGGGAATTCCATATGTATTTTATTTTGCTTATCTCGAGAAAGCCTAGACCAGTTCACCTAAGGACACCGTGTCACAAAAACCATCCACACGATACTGTCATCCCATATGCTCATGATCTAGAGCATTTTGTTTTATAATGTATTATTTGTTCTTTGTTATATGTGCCCTTGTAAATCAGAATGACATTGGTGAGATGGCTATTCTGGCAGGGAGAGCTGCAAATAAAGAAGCCTCTGAGGGTTTAAGTGGTGGGTCAACTGGGACTGAAAGCTCTAGAAATGGCAAAGGAAAAAGAAACCCCAGCTATACAGCTGAGAGTGACAGAACAGGCAATGTTTAAGAGTTCAATCTGGGAAATGTTCATTACCTTTATAAATCTTCATTACGCACCTTTGTGTTTTACTGATACTGGCCTGTTACTTAGTCTGTAACTTAAAACATGCATTTATCTGTGAGAAGGCAGAAGGGAGCTTTCCAGTTAAGGTAACTCCTGTAACACAAGCTCCTTTCTTCCCTCCCCCCCAAAATGTCAAACCAAGCCCCAGATCCACAATCTCTCTACTGAAATGATGTGTTCACATAGCACCGATACTCTGAGTACCTAATAAAAATAAGTGTGTACTCCAAGGGAACTTATTCAAAGTCAAAATTCAACCAAGAGGTGGTAATGGGCTGACCAAAGTAATTCTTCTCTTTTCTATTTCAGTCGCTACACATGGTGCCTCATGGTCACATTGTCCTGAGCTAACGGAAAAGGCATTATCCCTTTGGTTCCTGACATCAGCCCCTGGGAATTCGGAGTGGTTTCAGTGCTAGCAGGATGCAAACTCTGTCAGTTGAGGAAACCCGAGGTATCCCAGATACTGCTTTGTCCTTCCCAAGTCCTTCCTAGGTCTTGTCACATAGCGTACACACATTCAAACCAAGCCTTTGGCAGAGAGGGAAACTCAGGCATTGGCTTGCTTTGACTTCATGTCAGCTCTCCTGTCACAATACATCTCCTGGCTCATGCCTGACACTAGTCTCTGTGGAAAAAGTGGCTAATAACGTTTCTGCCATCCTTCTATGTCTCATCAGCATATGCAAGTCAGGAGCCTCAGCTGTGATTAGAGATTACAAAAACCTTATCCACAGCTAACCTAACATGAGTTTTCCTGAAAGGAAAAGAAAGCTTAAATTCAATAATGTAATAAGAGGGAATTTCTGCTGACCCATTCCACATTCTACTGGAAAATATTAACAAAATGCCATAGATTTACATAGTGCTTTGCAAACATATGTCTTCTTAATGCCTTATAAGAGTTGCATGACCATGGTCTGAGCTACTTACCTGTGACAGAATTGCTGATTCCACATATTAAAGCTATCTATAGGTTTTCATCATCTTTCTTGATTTCTGCTGACATTGTACTTTTCATATTACATACCTCTTCCTTTATTATATATTGATTTTTATTTCTATTAACTATACAATTGTTTTCATCTTTTTTATTTTCCTTTTTAATGTACTTATGTCACATGAATTCATCTGTCACAACTGGAGGTGCAGTCTAATTGAATAAATTATACTCACCTGCTAATATATGAAAACAACTGCAAGTTCATTCAGGTTATATGAGACAAGAACCTAAGTGAAACAACTTTTAAGTGCCTTTGTACAAAGTATACTTTCAGATTGTATTCCTTTTTACTGCTTAAATAGCCCACTGAGAAGACTAAAAACATAACCAAACAAGTCACATATAAATACAAGTATCTTTAAAATTGTAGCTCAATAGGAACTGGATCCCCAGAGAAAGCCAGCTTATTCAGCGAGAAGAATAATATTTATCAAGGTTTTCCTCAATGACCTATGCTGTCATCTAACCGAAATGACACCCTTATGGTCCGGGCAGCATGTTTTTGCAAAATATGCATTGTGTACAAATGCAGCTCTTGACTATCCCAAGAACTGGGCTTACCTTTGGTTTCCTTCTACACCACCCCAGCTGACCAAGCACACCATAGCCACAGTGAAACACTAAATCCCAGAAAATGCAAAGCTCAAGTCCTACTCCGTGTAGGCAGCAAGACACAAGGACACAAACCTCTGCCATTAATGCTACTGCTACATTGCAGTGAGCACAAGATATGGCAGTATTTCTGAAAAGGCATAAATGACTTTGGCATTTAAATCACATCTGGAAATGTTTAGTGTACTTGGGCATTAGTTGTCACTGAAAATTACTGGATGCTAAGCTCTTAAACATCTTAAAAATTAATGCTAAAGGGCTGTCTTTATGAGGCAGAGATTCAGAGTGATTTGGGATGGGAATTTGCAAAGAACCTACTATTTTTATACTAATTCTCTCCTGAGAGCATTCTCAGAATGCAGTAAGGTAAGGAAGATTTTGTGGAATGAAGGAAATCAGCTAGTTCTTCTCAATTGCTTTGAACTTTGGACCCTCAGCATCTACAATCCGTATGTCTTTAAAAATTGGACTTGGGAACCTAGCAACAGTCATGAATGAGAGAGTAGAACCATCCCTGACCTGAACAAAATATTCTGTTTTGTCACCTGCTACATGGTACAAGGAGACTAATCATAAATTACCTTCAGTGTCTTAAGTCCGATCTGATTTTGGACGAACACAGAATATGGTCCTCGCACGTTGGTGATCATCTCCCTCCCCTCCACCACATGCAGCACCTGAATCGCTCAGGGGAGGCAAGTGTCCTAGTAGCCGGGAGATCAGGTCTCCCCTCTTCCTATCTTCCGACACATGCACCCAGGTATTGTCACCTTTCTTAAGAAGCCAGGCTTGGGCCCCACTTTTCTAGATGTGAAGACGAATCTTGCGTCTGAAAACAGAAGTGTGAACGCTGTCCTTCGGCACTGCCCTTCCGGCATGCTACACTCCAGCCTTTCAGCTTCCATCAAGACTCAACTAGACACTAAAATAACTGTGTCCCAGGACTGTTTATGAATCTATGAATCTAGCTTCCTGGAATGACTCTCCTAATTTTACCCTAAGTTATCCAGTGTGTCTATTACAATACTAAAAACCTCACAAGAAAAGATACATAATCTTTTGAAAATACTATATTGCCTGCCTAGATGAAGTTTTGTATTTCATCACTATTTCTGTAGTTTACAAAACTGCAAAATAACCTAGACTAACTCAGTTTGGTTAATAATCTTTCAGGAAATTAATCTTGGGCATGCCATAGTCCACAAGAGAATTTTTGTGAATATGAGTAATATCCCTCTTAAGAATCTGGCTTGGACAGTAAGTTTTATCAAATGATTTCTACTGTTGAAGAACATTTCTATTACAAATGCAGTCTTAACAAGAGGACATGCCCAAAGTTCTCTTAACATCTGTAGTTTTGAGGACACTAAATGAAGTGATTGAAAAGCTAGGGAAGGCAGAAGTCTACTATCAGCCAGCCTACTAGCCACAGACTGAAACAATATTATGACTCCTTTCTGCTTGCAAGGCTAGTATAGACAGGTACTATACAAAATAGTTATTTGATACCAAGAAATAAAAATTCAAAAATGGCTGTTTTCAGGTTCGGTGTCTGGAAAAAGAAATTTCCAGAACTGGAAAGGAAGAGGACATTTTGCACCATTATGGTTTGCTTTTGTGTTTTTTTCCCTCTTTCTTCCCCCAGTAGACACTTAGCTCATTCAGAAACCTCACTTACTCTCATTGAAGGAAAAAAAGAGAGAGGCATGAGCCTGATTATAGCACTGATTCCCTACTGCAGCTATCTGAAGTTATATCTGTATGCATGCATGCATACCTACGCACATATCTATCTATAAAATGTCTGTGAATATATATAAATGTGTACATGCATGTATTTCTATATGCATACATATATATTTACCTACAAATAGACACATGTACACTTATATCTAAAAAGTATACATATATATGCATTTTTATATACACCTATATACATACACACATGCATACCTATATCTAATGTATAGGTCCATATATAAGCAGACACACAAACACACACACATATATATACTGTATATAAAATAAACTGGGTTATACTTTTGCAGCACAAAACACTGATATTCTATGGAGATATTCTATGGATATCTCAAGTCTGATCAAACCACATTTAGAAAGTTTAAGATTAAAACTATTTTTGCTGGAAGACCATCAGCTTTCTTAGTATCTGGGATCAGGAGCTCAAATCTTACCACTTTGATTTTGCCTTGGGAGTTTGGATACTACCACATAAATACTTGGATGTAGTCATGCAATACAGCCCCAATTTCATCTACTAATTACGTTCCAGATGTACATTCCACCCTGATACTTACCACTAGTTGAAGATATTTAAAATAATTGCTTTAATGAATGCATCATTAAGAATTTCATCTAATAATTCTACTCTAGATTGTTACCAACAAAACCTCTGGGGATACAACCAATCACTGAATCTACATCAAAAACATTGTTTAATCTTTAATGTGTGGTATTTGAGAAGTATCCTAAACCTACTGTAAAATAAATAAATAAATAAATGACTCAAATCCAACACTGATCTATCTCTAAGTATGTCAATAAGATATTAACAGGAAAGAATTTGGTTCTATTTCTCTTAAGACCTTGATTGTTAAACACATAATGACATGGGAGCTGTCTTTCATTCAGCAGAGAAAAAGAAAAGCAGCAAAAAAACAGACCCCCAAAATGAGCACATACAGTCGAGGACACTGGTTTACTGTCATTAGATTTTACTCTCCTTTTCATTTTCAGTAATTGCAGTAAAATAGCTGCTCTTCAGGGGCATATTAGGAAAAGAATAGTAATTAAGCTTAGGGATGTATAATCTGTATAAAAATGAATTAGAACTGACTCAGTCTAGAACTAATGTATTATAGATTCAAATGAAAACCTAGCTGAACCCTGTGAATAGCTTATTCAAAAACAATTCCAGATTTCTAGATGTCAGCTCTGTCATTTTAGGCACATTTATTATCCTCCTCAAAAATTTCTAACCCTTCAATGTGAAAACTGGCTTCACTGAGGAGTCAACATTTTTTCTTCCCTAAGGAGCCACAACTGGAAATCCAAATGATAATCCTAAAGCCAGATAAATATAAAGCTTATGAATGAGCTTGCACAGCTTATGAACACAACCACTTAAATTGTGCATTTTATTTTTAGCAGAACGTGCATGGCCCATACTCTATTCTTAAAGCCCTTCTCACCAGAAAAGAAATCAGTGTCATGTGCTTTTAAAAGTCTAGTTTTCCAGCAGAGCTTTATCTTATTTGAATTGAGGCAGTTTACTAAAAATAGCTACATAAGTTGTTTAATAATTCATATACTTTGTTTCCAGCATGTAAGCAAACAAAAACAAGGACAAACAAGGTGTAAACAATTTCTTTTTAGATGGTGTGCTTGACAAAGCACAGCATTGAAATCTGGATTGGGATATATCTTATGGGACTCTCTCTCACAGTCCAGATACAGTAGACTGAAAGAAATTTGTGGACTACTGCAACATACGCTATTCACTGGATCTTCATGAAATGCCACAGACATTAGTGAGAGACTTCAAAGCTGGCCCAGCTCCAGCTTCCACATGACATTGGTCCTCTCCTCTCCCACTCACTCACCCCAGGGTTAGGCTTTCCTTTACTGAAGCAATTAGAAACACACAGCTTATTGTGTCAAGTCTAAATAATAGATTTACTTTACCATTAAAATTAGCCAACATTTGCACAGAAGAAAATAAAAGAGCTTTAACCAGACCTCTTAGATTTCTTCACTATAAATTACAAAAACAGCAATTAAACAGAGAGCAAAACACAGCCTGACCCTCCCTGTCCACTAGATCATCTGTGGCAAGTTGTACCAATGGATGTATTTTGGAGTGTTCCCAAAGCTAAGCTGCTGAAGCTAGCTTTAAAGCACCATGCGAATCAACCTACCATGCTCTACCCTTGACTTAACCCTCAAGGGTACGGACAAAGATTTGCCAGACAAGCAGAGGGAAAATCAGTGCAGCGTGACTGCATTCCTTTAATTTTGCAAAGCACCATGTGTTGTATAGAAAAACATGGGAAATGTGGTGGATGAGATGCTCTCCTGTCCCAAACAACCTGTTGTGTGCTTGTAATATTACTGTATTTCTTATTTTTCATTGAAAATTGTATTTTAATGATTACCATATTATGAAGCATTTCTGAGCATCATTCAATATTTTAAGCCTCTATCTCCCAATGGCATACAAAAAGCCTATCTATAATAAAAATAGTTTTAAACAGTAAACAAACGAGGTGAGAATGGCTTCTAGGATATAGATCCAGCACTTAGAAAGTGCATGGAAGTTGTGTATAAAGTTTATGCAAGCAAGGAGGGTTCATAAAGCTTTACTATCTTGTAGTAAGACTTTACTGTAAGACTACAAATACCAGCTTTAATTACTTAGGAACATTTGTGATAAAATTGTACAAAAGCAAATAGATTAGAAATATGATGCAATAACATTTTGCTCTATAGTTGCACACAGCCGATGCCCAACAGAGCAGCTCCCTGTCATACGCTTAATACTGATGGATAAGACCCTGGCTCTCCTCCAGTCTGACACCCACAGGGACATGCATTACTGCATGTCCTGGAAAATACACAGTTGCTTTTGAGTAGGCATGACCTAAAGAAAAACTATCCTCTGCAGCATGCCAGATACTGAAAAAGGTTTAAAAATCTAACAAAACAAGGAGTTCTGCTGTTGCAGAAAACAGTAGTTAGTAAAGTAGTATTCATTTGACTTACAAAACACTTGAGAATGCAGTTCAAACGCTGGAGAGTATCACAAAATGATTCATATCTACGTCACTTATTTTGTAGTGCAATACAAGAAGCGAAACACGTGCTAGCTCCTTAAATTGCATGTTAATATTAAATCATTACATATGGCAGCTGTTTTGTGTTCTGTGTGGTTTTCAGTTTCTTGCTGACAGGTGTCCAAATCACAGAAACTATCACCACATGTAGTTGCAGCTGGCAACACTGTCATCTCAGAGATACCAGAAATGAAAAACACTTTTCCCCCCCTCAGAATCAAGATAAGCTCTTCAGGAAAACGCAAAGAAATTTTAAACAAAGGCTGTACCTTTTCTGTGAGTAAGGTAAAGAGTTTATTTATTATGATGATTAATACAATCACTAAATAGCTCTGTGTTTGGTGTGAAAGTCAAACATTTTAAAACATTCTATTTTGAAGTATTTCAGAAAAAAGTTCTTTCTAAAGTTATGAACAAGATGCTGTTTTTCATGGGAAAACTGATTAATTGCTGGAGATGTTCAAATGCTCAAAAGACTGAAATCTCATTTCTAGAGCCTTGATGGGCTTTCCACGGTGTTGTCCTGCTCAGGTCGGGTACTCCTGGCATTGTAAGAACTCAGTGTAACATGCAATTAGAGCATGTCCCTCCTCCACATCTGCAATGAAATTGTGGCATCCTTCTGGAATGCTGCAGTCGTATCTCTGGTAGGAAGTCGGAAGAGTTAAAAGACGACAGATGTTTGACCTAATGTTATCTTGTAAAATAAACACCTATTGTCAGGTTTTTACCTTCTTTACAGCAGGAACAGGAATCTACAATACTATTTTCAACTGTCTGTTAGAGTGACAGTCCACCAAACAGTACAACATACTCACTTCTTGCTACTGCTATTAAAAAGGTAACCAAGCTCAGTTGCAGAAACTGACTCAAAGTCCTCCCCCAAAAAACATGTGCAGAGTTTTCCTGACTCCTCCTTTATGCCCTGTGTTGTTGCAAACCTCTCTATTTTTAATGCTTTTTACAGTTTAAAAGGAATTGGAAAACACAGATGATCATTCTAGAGTAATAGTTGTTGATCTACAGATGTCAAGGTAGGCAACAGGAGAAAAAACCGACAACCTTGTTTGGCTTAGTTGCCAATTTCTTGTTTCATTCTCCATTCCACTGATTTTATCCAATAGATTGAAATGGCTGACTCTTTTCAAGACCCGTTCAAATAGATTTCCTTTAACTCATCCAGCCATTGAAGGGACAGAAAAGTATACATTTTAGTTGCACAATAAGTGATAATGCATATAAATGTGTACTGAATAATATTCCTTCCCCACATGGTATTTATTTACACATGCATGCTTTTGTATTACTTTTCTTTCACTGAAAGATTCCCAAGCCGTGGGACAGCATCTTACAGCGTTTGTTATACAGGGCTCAGCAAAGAGGAGCCTCAACCCTCTGCATATACCTAGTAACTACATAGCAGGAAGGGATTGTTAGTATATAGAGGGGTAATAGAAATTACATTGAGGAGTGAATACAAAAAAACCCCAAACAGTCTGCACTTCTGCTGATGGAAGCTGGTTGCACACTGCGTCCTCACAACAGAGTGGCAAGGTGCCAACGTGGAGATTGTGGGACAGAAACGAAAAACCTCAACGCACCTCATACAAACCTACGTAATTAAAAGACCAGCAGCCAAAGGGCAACATCAGAACACCTCCTTGAGCAGCCTCTCCCAAAGACTGAGTCTGCCTGGCAAACTGAGATCTATGTTTTTGCACAGTTTCTGAGCAGAATAAGGAAGCTGAAGTCAGAGTGGGTTCATCTCACATTGATACTCAGTTCTTCCTGTTAACTTCCAGGCTTTAAAGGGTTTAGCTAACTATTCACCATCCTGGTTGCAGTCTCATTCCCTTAAGAAATTCTAAACCTGATATTGCAGAAAGGCTTGGATATTTCATCCTCACACCTGCTAACCCTGGAGGGAAATATCTTTAAAACAATCTTCTGGGAATGCTTTAAAAAAAAAAAAAAAAGGAAAAAAAATCCTTAGAGCACATTCCCCAGAAATTTTAGAAATCTTCAAGAAGCACTGTGCCTTTGAAAAGAAAAGGAAGTAAAAACCCCCAGCAACAAACCAAGTTAATTCAAAGCATATTTTCAAACATTGGATGTGCTTACTCTAGTAATTTTTGCCATCAAATCAAGTTACAGCTTAGCAAAGCCATTCAAACGTATTCTATAAAAAAAATCACAATGGAAAAAAGATTGTTGCTTTTTGCTTTGAAATGGTTGAAAGAAATAAAAGTTGTTTTTTAACAAATCTTATCTCACTAATAAATTTGTATATATGCATCAATAAATTATCTGCATTACATTGTGAATATGGTTCTCTTTCTGTTTAGTACTATTTTTTAAAACACAGTAATTTCTGTAATGTCTGCTTGACAAAATATTTTACCTTTCCCAAGCAAACTAATATTACATTCAGAAATTATATGTATTTATTATTCTTGGGAGTTTAACCCCTCCCCCTTATTAAAACATACCTACATTTATATTCAGCAATAGGGAACATTCAAGGAGCCCCCAAACAGTATAAAAATGACTCTGAATTGTGCTCTGTTTGCAGGCCTTCACTAATAAGATAAGATAGAGAAGCATTCAGGAAAGAAAAGGAAGTTCTTCCTTTTCTCTTAAGAGCTGCTGGGGCAGATGGACAACACATGCGGGAAGTTTCTTAGAGGCATTAGCTTGTTTTCTTCCATCCAACCTGAGCTGCAGCTGCATCATAAGTTATTCTGCAATATACTATTTAGCACAGAAATCAACATTTGCATATGTGAATGAAGGTTATCCAGGCGGAAGAAACCACAGACATGCAGCACTTTGTGGGTCTGTGCTTTATAAAGAGCTCAGAGACCGTAGGATAGAACGAAACAAGCTCAGATGGGAATTGTGTCTTGACAGCAAAAGTCATGTGCTGATAAACAACCCAAAATTTGGATTTTGGATACATGTGAAGTCAGAGAAACCAGATGCAGATCCACTAATCTGGCAATAAATCTCCCCTACCCCCGGCATTGTGTTTTTCTTTATTGAACCAGCTCCTTTATAAGTTCACAGCTGCCCCCTGAGCCCGACCTTCAACCTTCTGCCTTACTTGGTGTTGTGAGCTTTATTAACATTATATCTTTTAGTGCATGTGAGCAGTTTATTGTCTTACCAAAAGTTACTGTTTTCTCTTTCAAACAAGAACATATGCCTTGAAAATTATTGCCCCACCAATAACCGACAGGTCACAGGAAAGGATACTTGTGTGAGATATCAGGTACTTTTCTATGCTCTTGCTCAGGCTAAATTAGGGAGAACAGCCTTTCTCATTATTTCAGGAGGCCTATTTCTATGGCCATCTAGAGCAAGATACATAGAAACAATTCAGGATAAATTAAAAATAAACCTTCCAAACCCAGAAAAAGGAACAGATGATTTTCCTAACAAAAAATGAAAAAAAAATTCACCTCCAAATTTTAATTCAGACAGGATACCCAGAACGAGACTTCTGGCTTTTCTTCAAAAGGGAAGTGAATACAATAGCAGATTTTCTATCCTCCTTGACCAACCTTCACTTTGGCACAGATATGGAATTTGGGACAGATCAAACAATGAATCTCACAATTAGCAGCCCCAATTAGTCCAGGCACATTTCAAGATCTACCTGGCCCGATCCCTAATCATGCTTCAGTTAAGATTTTTTTTTTGATACCAGGAATCTGTTTTAGCTGACCAGGCTGCAGAGGCTCACAGCACTACATAACGATGAGGGACTCCCTTTTTTCTATTATGCAGCCCCCTTTACTCTTTCACAAAAGTAGTGGAACTAAATGCAGGCTAAATATCATCAGTAACCATATAAGCGTACAAAAGAGAAAGATGTGTAAATAACCTTTCTGCTTTAGCATACATTTATCTACGGTTCTGTTCATTTTCGTTAAAATGATTGGTAACCTCGTCTAATTATGAACTATGAATATCCGTTGCCTCTCTAAGCATGACACTTAGTCTAATTTTGTTTACAATATCATAATGATCTCAATGTGTCTCAGGATACGATCTAAAGCACACTTTTTTCCCTATACAAAAACAATGACTTAAATTTCCCTTTTCAGGGAATCCATATTTCAACTCTGTTTACTAAATATTTTATACTAGTACTCTGTGACCAGGAGAAAGAAGAGATTTAAGCAACAGTATAAGGAAATTAATCTTTAGACTCAACCTGCCATTTTAAAATATCCCAATATATCTCTATTAGGCCAAAGTCAAAAGTCAACAGAAGCACAGTCTGCCTAACCTCCTTAGTCCTACATTAATCAATCTCATCCTGTTTCATTTTGCTTTTGGAATAGGAAATAAAAGAAATAGGACAGAAAAAGAAAGATGATTACACAAACATACATTTCAATAGGATATATCCACTGCGGGCAGACTGTTGAAAAATACTCAACAAAATAATGTAAAATAATGCTTTCTTTCTGTAAAAGAAAGATCAGTCATATTAATGAAATAGCCAAATGGAACCTGCAGGCCTAATGTAGTAAATCTCCAGTAAATTCCAATTAGTACTGAAGTAATAAGTCTGGAAATGATTTTCTCCCTGTAAGTAATGTGCATGCTTAAAGAAAAAAAATGCTAATAATATGAATGCCTTCAAGGACCAGGCCATTAGATAGCTAAATTCATCATTTATACATACTACATAATTAATTGACACACAACTTTCAAGATACTGTTTGTTTTTTTTTTGTTTTTTTTTTTTTTAATACATACATCTGTAAACCAGAACCAGATTGTTGTCCCTCAACAGAGTGATCCCATTTCATGGCTACTATCAAGCTGGCACTCCCTTCCACTGACACAGCACCATAAAACATCCTGCATTAGAGAACAGGAATCTCACTATTGTAAATGGAATATGAACAAAACAAAACAGGCACATTGTACCAATACTTTATGAAACAGTGTATGAATAAAACAAAATGATGTCAAGAGAAATTTCTTGTTTTGCCTAAAGTATTTCTTGTAAAAAAAAAACAGAAAAAAAAGAAAAAAATACAGTACATTTAAACTGATGCTGAATTCTTCTAAATATTGCTAATTTAGGGTATTTAAATAGAATAAAATTCTAGACCAAAAAGGAATACTTATATTACAATAGTTAAATGCTGTAGATTTTTGACAAATACTAACATGAACACACTTTAAACCAGATGTAAATCTAGAAACTGATCTCAGCTGTATCAAAGCAATGACACAAGTGGAAGGCAGAGATGCCACCCATCCCTTTTCCATTTTTATATAGATAACACAATGGTGGAGAGAAATACTAGATTTACTGGTATTAGGGCCAAAAATCTCATGGACTTTAGAAGAATGAAGATTTCATCCCTGGGTCTGGGCACCAGCTCTTAAATTCAGGAGTTCAACTCAAGACACAAGTCATCGCTCCTGATCTTCTGTTTTCACAATCTTGCACAACACAGCACACTTACACATGACATACACAGTAAATAATTAAATCACCAGCTCAATACCTTGATCAGTAAAATAAGTAGGAAAGGTTCCTTCTCACAGGTTGGTAGCAAAACAGAGCTAATGTGGAGAAAAGGCACCCCAGGAAAATCTGCCATTCAAAAGGAATAAGGAAGAAACCATAGATCCTTCTTGAGATACACGTGTAGCAAAGGGACTTCCCCACCTCTCTGTGGGGTATACCATCAGAACAGTCCAATTGCAGGTCAGAAGAGTAAAGAGTTGCTCACTTCTTCCCAGCTCCTCCAATAATTTGGGGTTTTATATAGGACAGATTGAAAAGCACATGTTGTATTCGCTTATCTGCCTCTATACACATGCCTAACACTTTTTAAAAAGTGTTTCTAGCTCTTGCTGCTCAATGACTCATGTTTACACCACTTCATGACTACATACCTCCAAAGAACTTGTCACTAATGGATTGCATGTCTATGCCACTATGATTTACAGAGTGTGAGGGGGACAATTACATAACTGTTTACTTAAACTTGTAATTTCTTGGAAGCCCTACACGATCCTTTTGTTATCATAATCTCTAATGGGCACATGTAGTATGAATATATCATGGCCTGAAACTGGATATAGCTGACTTTGCCTGTCTGACTTGTGACTTACCGGGCCCCACACGTCTAGCAGCTGAACTTCTGGGAAACAGCTGCTGGTCCCACACTGAAATCAGAACATCTGAGCTCCTCTGATTTATGTTAATTCTCGTGGGAACAATGACATGAAAAATGACCACCACTTGTAAATAAAGTACCAGTTCACTCAGCAGTGGAAGGGAAAAAAAAATTATTTCAGGGTACGCTGATCTATTTACCACCTTGTTGCCCTGAAACATATACAGTGTAATGGTATTGTAGAAAATGGAGAATTGAGTATCCAACTATTTAAAGAAAATTTCTCCTTCTCTCTCTTGTCATTATTTGAAGAATTATTTTGGTTTTGGTTGAAGAAATATTGAAATATTATGATACAGTGTGGCATGAGGCAGGCAAGTGAAAGTGAAGTTTATGTAGAGAATGACATGATGAAGGGAAAGGGAGCAACACAGTAAATCTGTCCAAAAGATCCAACTGTCAAGGAGTTTACACTGTGCAAAATTAAGAAACCCTTACAGTTTACCTAGTCCTGATTAATCAGCCTGACATATCAGACAGGTGAAACCTGCTTCTTCAGTGTACTGGACTGTCATGGGAGACTACACACAACATTATACCTTCTACTGTTAAGGGCTGAGATCCAAGAGACTAGAAGGCTGGAAAGGTCTCCTCAAGAATTTCATACTTTTTCTGCAGATGGAAAGAATAACACCTTTCCCAATATTTAACGCAATTACAAAAATTGGTATAAGCAAAAGAATAATTAGTTGTCATTGTGACTAGAATATGACTGCATCATCTAGCTGTGTAATTGGAACACTTCTCAGGTATGTATAGGTACTGATTGTTATGGCTTACATATGATGACCTTTTATCATGCAGGATTTATTACCATCTTAAAGCTCTGGGAAAAATTCTCGCCTATTGGGAGAATCTCTGCAGTTGTCCTCTATGAGCACAGGGAGCCTTCAAGCCTAAAGCAGACTCTGGCAATTCTGCTGCTTGAATTACGTTAGGTAGCAGAGCACAGGCAGGGATACTTAACAAAAAGCTACATTTTTTTCCAAGGAACATCTCTTCATGACATTAAGTCCTTTGCTTGGCTAGCTTGGACAGGCACAGTAACACGAGGTCAGGGGAGGAAGCAGGCATGGTCAACATGTTTGCAACCACAGAGGACGATCAGCTAGAGGCTTGAGAATACCCCATTTCAGAGGACAAAAGCACTAATGTACTTTTCCCAGTTAACTCCTTACGAATTTTACATGCTGAGCTCAACTCGGGTGTTTGTTGTCAGGATTTCATTTATCAGCTTCATGTTTAAAAAGGCATAAGATGACAAGAAAACTTTGCATTAATACATTTAAGAAAAAATACAAAGTATTTACTGAAGGATAGGACTCAAGGAGGTCTTAATTTTTACCTCTAAAATTGCAAAGTGACAGACAACAACACTACTGTAATATGTAAATGCTGATATGTAAATGACCACTGCAGGCAAAAAAAGGTATCTTCATACAACATGCTGATAAAGTACTACTGATAAAATACTGCTTTAAAGAGCCACAAAACAAAACATACATATAAGATGACTGACTGAATACCTCGATGTTCTGCAGCTCTTCAGATAATCTCATTTCAGACACAAGCTGGCCTGATTTTAAAGTCTGATGTGTCCTTGAACAGTATAATTTGAAAACATAGTTGACTAATCTGTAGTGGTATTTGTGAAAACAGCTCTAAAAGAAAAGGAGAAAGGGATGCTTTTGCAAGGGAAATAAGAAAAAAGACAAATATCAGAGGACTGTAGCATGGGCAGGGGAGCAAGATACAGCATTTTATACAGACGTTTCATTAATGACTGCCAATCCAACTGGGTCCCTCCTCAACGTGCTAAAGGAGATTAAAGACTTTAATTTACCTCTAAACCCTAAAGATTGTACTAATGTGGAAAGTGACTCACTGGAAGTGGGATTTAGACTACAGCAAAATATAAACAAATGAAAAGAGCTATCAACAACAGCTATTAATAAGAGCTGAGATTTGCTTTTTTTTTGTTTTTTTTGATTTTTTTTTTTTTTAAAGTAACTGCACTGACTGCGGAGGATGATCTTTTCATGGGGAACAGAACGTACATGCAGGAAAGAAAGCTCAATTAAAAGGAAGGAGAGTCTGTAGTCACCTAATGGCCTAGTGTCCCAAATCTTCTCAAAAACATAGGAGTGGCAAGACTTTTCCAACACAACTGCTTGGTGATCCAAAGATGGACAACTTGGAGATACTGTTGGGGTACACCATCATATTATTTTGAATTTTAAGATAAGTAATATGAATTTGTTATTACTTCACTAAAGTAATACTTCAGTAAGGTAATTACTTTAATATTCACATGTTCTCTTTCACAGTTTCCAGGAGGAAAAAAAAAAAAAAAAAAAAAAAGAGTGGGGAGTGAATGAAAGAAAAAGAAAGAGAAAAAGAAAGAGAAAAAGAAAGAGAAAAAGAAAGAGAAAAAGAAAGAGAAAAAGAAAGAGAAAAAGAAAGAGAAAAAGAAAGAGAAAAAGAAAGAGAAAAAGAAAGAGAAAAAGAAAGAGAAAAAGAAAGAGAAAAAGAAAGAGAAAAAGAAAGAGAAAAAGAAAGAGAAAAAGAAAGAGAAAAAGAAAGAGAAAAAGAAAGAGAAAAAGAGCTTTCATAATGCTTCCTGGGCAGAGAAGGCTCCCTGCTTTTATCCAGAGAGGACTTCCTCAGGAACACCATGCGGTAAAACTCTCAGAAAGCTTCATATTGTCCTTTTACGTTATCACCAATTTTGCAGGAAAGCATTTTGCATTTAGCTGTCACATGGCATCCCCTTATTGCCCAAGGTTTCCAGGTAGCAGCAAAGGAAGACAGACACTTCATACACGTATTACCTGCTAAGCTAATCTACTTTACTGGTAAGTAGTATAATAATTCTCCCTTCAGCAACTAGTTCTCTGAAAGTATAGCAATTATGGCTTATGCTAGAGGCCTGTACTAAGAAGTTCAAGCTTCAGTTCATCACAGATACATTAGCTCCAAATCTGAGGAGTAAAAACTAGATTTGTTTTTCTGTTTTCTAGTGCTTTGATTTCTCTGTCAGAGACAATGCTCAAAAAGCAGGTTGTATGTGAAATACATCATCACTGCATCAACTGCTGCATGGCGCACAACAGCAGCAATCGTGCTGCAGAATTCTATTAGTTAAGACTTCTTTTTGTTGTCTCCAAAACTGATGGTTGAGAGAAACATTTATTTTTTAAGCAGAGGACAGCGAAGTATTGCACTTCTAAAGGGACAGTTTGAGAACATTCATGTAAAGCCCAGATCAGAAATGCAAGTATCAAGTTTGATCCATCTCAAGGCCACTGATTCAGTCGCCACAGAGTTCAGTAAAAGCCACTGAAGATGTATTCATGCAGACAAATCCTGTTCCTGGATGCGCTAGGGCAAAGTCCAGCAGACCATCCGCACGTAGTTTTTCTAGCTTTACTTGAATACTAGACTAGCTAAATAGAAGAAGGGATTAGCAAAATGAAGTAGAGAAAACAAGCCTTGGGCTAGCAGACAAGGCCAGAGTAAGACATTCACGCTCAGACACTGCTTGGATTTCTGTGTTACGAGCTAATAGAGTGAAATGCACCATTGAAACGACCAAGATGCTGAATTAACTATGCAGTCAGAGAAGGAGGAAACATTCATTCTGTGTTAAAGAAATAACCTCCTTGAATAGTCCTTCTCATACAACAGGAATTGTAACACCCTTGTCTGATTAGTACTACACAGCGACACAATAAAGGGCTGCTCTCTCTTTTTTTCTCCATTTGTACTCTGTAGGGTCTATTCTCCACAATACTACTGAAAAGTAAGGGAACATAAAAGTAAACATGTACTAGTAGGTAGTGAGGTCAAATTCTAAGGTCAAAATATTGATAAAACAATTTAAAACATTTATACAATCAGTGATTGGACTAATGAAACTTTTTTTTTTTTTTTTTTTTAACTGTAAATTTACAGGTATCTGTGCTTCCATTGTGCTTGCTGTGAGATGTTTTTACCTAAGGTAGTTAGGCATTGTATATTTTCTCCTTTAAACTGTGGACAGTTTCAACTTGTGGTAAGCAATGTCAGAATGTCAGTCACTGAACATGGCTGGATATTTTTGTTTTCTTACAATATATCCTGACACTGTAATGCTTTTTTTATTTTTTATTTTATTTTTATTTTTTTTAAGTAGTAAAGGCTGGCGTTAATAATACTGAGAAGGTAAATTATTTTTCCTGGCTGATTTTCAAATAATTTCTTTAATTCCTTCAACTTAAAGACATTTTAAGCCTTCAGTATATGTTGCTTTAACTGATAATGTAACAGCTTTTACACAAATGCCTTTTGTTTGCTAAGATGGGACAGCCGGTGACGGTGGGGTGCTGCGGCCTGCCTGACATGCTATCCCCCTTTCCCTCTCCTCTGCTTGGAGACCAGTTATGTCCCCAAGACGCTCCATCACGGAGCTGCTGGGAAGTCACACCGGCAACTAATACTGCAGCCAAAGTCTGATGTCCCCTTTCTCCTTCAAGGAGGGGGGAAACTCCCTCCTCCTCTGTTTTTTCCCCGCTTTCCTATTTTGCAAGTCTATGCCCCTCTTCACTTAAGAGCTGATAGAGACGTCCACTAAATATGATTAACCACACTTTTTTCCTGTATTTTTCACATCTTTATAAGTGTTTCACAGAGCACAAATAGAAGCACATATACCTGGCTTATAAGTACTTCAGCTTTGTCCTGACCTATCAACCCAGTCTGGCTATTATAATTCATGATATTCATGAACTAGTCATAATCTAGTTGCTTGCAGGGAAGTAGAATTATTTCTCTTGTTTCTAGGTATCCCCATAAACAGGCCATTTGGAACAACCTAAAGGTAACCTGGAAGGTTCAGGGAGAGGGGAGGGTGGCCCTCTAAAAGAGGAATACTGTAATTTTCACAGAAACCAATTGCTAGTGAAAGAAACTTTTCTTTAAGGTGGAACGTGTCAAGACTCATCCACTCTTCTGTTAGCTTCTTGGGGCCCTGCACTCTGACCAAAACCTGCACACTTTTCCTATGGATTAAGGACACTGAAGAATTTAACTTCTTGCAAATCTAACAGCATTCCAGGTGTCAGCTTGTAAGGGAAATAAATACAGTATTTCCTTAACCTTATCCCTAATTTTTGCATCCGATACTGCTCAGTCATTCCTCAGACCCTTTCCATTTACAACAGATATTAACCTCATGGCCACATAACTAGTACTGAGCATTTTGCACACTGTCATGCTTTCAAAGGGACTCTTTTTGGCATGAGCACTTCCAAAACAGAGAAAATGCTCAGGACTTATCAGGATAGAGCCCATGAAGAAGAGAGTCCCAATAAAAAAAAAAAAAAAAAAAAAAAAAAAAAAAGAGAGAGAGAGAGACAGACAGACAGACAGACAGACAGACAGACAGACAACCACCACTACAGAAATAACATTCAGAAGTCTGCTGTATCAGCTGAGGTCCTCCACACATATTTAACATTTTTTCATCCTAGCCCGCAGAGGCAAAACAAAATGCAGTGGAAGGAAACCAGAAAAGCAAATGTTACATCCTATCAGCCCACATGAAATATTGATGATAACTCATGTGGAAAAGAAATTAATGTTGAAGTTTATCAGCACTTGACACGTGCACATTCTGAATAATGAGGAATTACAGTAGGTGACGGACAGAGTAGACTTTTGTGTCAATAGGAAGGGTCAGTTTCAGAGCAGCTTAATCTGTAGGCATATTCACAAAGAACTACCATGAATTTCTAAAATAAATAATAATAATAACAAAAGCATTCAAAAGAAATTCTTGGATTTTTTCTCCAGGTGAACAGTGATGCATGATTCACATAGCATACCAACAAGAACAAGAAAGCCTACAGGACAGCAAATGCTTTTACACAGATCAAGGTTGCAGTGGTTGCAGCTCAAAACTAATGAAAATGAATTCCAAGAAAAATTATGCTTACATGGCAGCAGAAGACTGGTAAATCTCTTCAGCTGAGGTAAAATTATCTTTTGATTTCTATCTTTGGCTAACCTCTTTACTAACTTCTTCTGTCTTTATGGGAGAGGTTAGGAAATAGTAGCAGTTTACAGACTACTAAGTGAGAATTTTAAAAGGGCAAGTTCTGTAGAAATTAAGAGAAAATATGGTTTTAAATTATGTTAAATGGGTAAGTTGTAATTGTTGCAAACAAGATTTAGAATATTTTGGAAGTTGGAGAGGGACAAAGAAGAAAAGAATTTCATTTTTGTAATGCCGAAGATGAAGAACATTGTCTGAACAAATAGATTTTATAAGAAATTAAAATGTTTATTATGATACAAAGTAAAATAAGCAGTTAAGCTGTTATGCAAATCTCTGTATGAGACTTTTTTTAAACAGAACATGGAAACAGCTGCCTGTGTATTTTTCAGTGTGCTTTCAAAAGAAATTTTCAGTCTACAAATAACTTCATCTGAAAAGTTCTTCTTTTTCTTAGAAATAAGTGTTCACAATTAAAAGCCATTATTTTCTACCAGTTAGTACGCATCACTTTGAATTCTATCATTATCTGTTCCCTTTCTCCACATACTCCCCCAGAGAACAGGCAAGTCACGGAAAGATACCTGATCACTGTACGGCAATGATTGTCAACTAATTCTGGGGTGGGAAGGGGAAAGAAGAAACTTTCTTCTACAAATAAAAATAACGGAACGTATTGTGGCACTGACGGAGAAGTAAGGCTGCACCCTTCATTTTAAATACGATGACTTATGGTGTATCTTGAGCCACTAGCAAAAAGGGTTACTGAAAGAATAACAACCAGACATCAGCGATCCTTTTGAGATCTGTTGAAAAAAGTTAGGCCTTATTAAAGAAGAGTTAGCTTGTAGTCCACTTACTGAAATAGCATACAAAAGGACGTACGCAGGGCTGGCACAAAGACCTAGCAGGGTGTTCGGCAGACAAAAGTAAGCTCGTGTCCTGCACGCTTGGACACAGCTCCTGCTCGGAAGGAGGCTGGGGAAGAGGCGTCTCCTGGAAGGATGCTGCCAGCCACCTTCACCGTGCCAGAGTTACCTTTGCTGGCCTCCTGCAGTTGCTGTGTTGCTGGCAAAAGCCTTCCCCATGGACTAGGCAACAGCAGAAATGAGAGCAAAGGGGTGATGTACTACACCTGAGCAGCTGCCATTTCTCACAGAACTCCCTCCTGCTCGCTCCGATCTGTGCTGTACAGTGGCCTGGGGGTGGCTGTACTACTGCTGGACAGCCAAAACTATACATATCCCTACTCTCATTCTCCCGCCACATGTGAAAATCTCCTTGGTTATTCAAGATTTTGAGATTCAAACCAAAACCTCCAGAAAGCTGGAAGTGATCAATGCAGTTGTGTGCAATGTGGTTTTTTCAAGCAGCCATGGCTATTGCTACAACAGCACAAGAGTGGCTCTACATAATTATTTTCTGTCTCCCAGGTTGACTAATCCCCCCCGAGTGAGTACGAAAGCCTGCTTCTGCAACCTTAAGAAGATAGGGAAGAGCAGAGCCTTCTGGCAGCAGATCAAAGAGTTATCATGTTAGCCTGAAATATGTAGAAGGCAGAAGAAACCTAAGCTTTTATTACAGAAGTGAATGCTTTTTTTGTTTCACCGCTTAGCTAGCCATTTAGTAGACTACGCTAATTATTTAAGGGAGGCACAAGTCAGCAGACAGATGTATGGTATGCACAAAGCAAACTGTAAAATCCTTTCCATTAACCTGAGAAAAACATTTCCAGTTCAAGATGGTTTCACAAGCCAGTCATTAATTGACAAAAAGTAGGAAACACAAAAATCTGTATTCATTTGGCTGCTCCTAGGACAGCAAGCATTTTGTGTTTTGTTCTTAAAGTGTTATAACCATGTTGCTCTACAGAATGAAAAGGCTTCATAGAGGTAATGCAGGCTTCTCAAAACTAATTTTGGTGAGAAGGGGAAGAAGGGAACTCCTTAGGATTATTTTTGAAACAATCTAAAAGAAAAATATATTTTGTGGTATTGGAATTTCCCGTAGGTTGGAAATCAGCCAGCGATTGCCACCCCCCAAGGTAAAACATGCTAAGCAGCGCAGACTTAGGCTCAGTGTCTGTCTTATTTGCGTATATGTGTGCATGCTGGATACAAGAACACACTAGATCAAAGCAGAACTCCACACTTGACAACAGCAGCAATTTCCTATGCACTTCGTGCACATATGATCGATTTTTTCAAGGTGGAACAAGAAGCCCTGCTTTCTGACAAAGCTTTTCATTGCTGAGATGTTTCATTGCAGGGATGGTCTTATAAAAGGAAATGACTGAATTCAAAACTATAAATTCTACATCAGAAAAAGGATAAATTGGAACTGTGTATAACACACAACCTGTGATACAGTATGATAATTTATAAGACCATATGTCAATCATACTTACAGCAGAAACGAAGGGATCACAGTCTTCAAAACGAAGCAGCCACTCTGCAGCCCTTTGATAGCTTGATAGTGACATATCAGAGCTGGGAAACGTGGCCTCCAAACTTCATATATCATACTGCAGATTGATGCATGCACATACTGTGCTTTAAAAACCGCTACTGTATTGCTGAGCCATGGTAGAATAATCTAAGAGCCCTTTCCCTTACTGTCTATCAAGATGAACTTTGAGCAGAAAAGCAAGCATCAGACAACCCCTCCCCCCATTTCTATATATTTAGTATATCTTCATGAATCAAATACAGAGGTTGAAAATTCATATAAGTTTTCTTTGAACAATGTTTAAATGTCACACTTAAAAAAAAAATGCACAGCTGTCTAATTGAGCCTTAACAATCTAATAAGGTATACAACAGAGCTGAAGAACAACTTTTCTTTTAGGCCCTGCTGTGCACAGGTTCTGCATCTCTTCCAGCTTTTCAATTAGATCATAATTATACCATGCCTCATTTGGAGCTACAGGAACCCTGACCCTGTCAGCACTACTGGACCATAACGTGTCTGTCTTAATTAGATCTGATTAGTTCTGGGCCCAGATTTCATTGCAAGTCCTAGCGCTGTTAAAAACTGCTCATCTGTTGGGCAGCTGTGGGTATTGCCGAGCTTTATTCATCCTACTGCATGGGTGTGCTTTGGTCCTCCTAACCCTCCTGGGACATCGGGTCTCACAGCGGAGTATCGTTGCTCAGTCCTCAGCATACGGCAGACTGCTAAAATAATTACAAAAAGCATAGGGATGAGGTAAAAGAGAAGCCTGTTGTATTGACAATTTCGCACTGCATCAGACTGATCAAATATGGTTTAAATTTGTGGCAGCAAGCTATACTTTGTGAAAAGTAAAAGATTTTAGCAAACAAAAAGCCTCATAAATATGTTGAAATCTAAGATGCATGACAATGGAAGATCACATCTGTTGTCAATGATTGACAGAAAGTTGCACAAATAAGTGTGTTTTTCACATCAAAGGTAGTAAAAGTTATCAGCATTACAGTTTGGGTATATTTCTCCCCTCCAGTGTTTTGAACATATTTTAATAATCTTAAAACACAACAAGTCCTTTTACCTGTAATGTTTTGGTTTTATCTTGAGTTTTTGCAATACACAACTGACATTTGCCAAGGAATCACATTCATTTTTAATACCTTTTCCTTCTTCTAACTTACAAAAAATTATTTTTCTGCAGTATCACACTTTTGGGGAATATTTGAAGACTATTGTGATTTTGTCTCCTTATTGATATCATAGACACTCCTGGGGAATTAGTAAGCATTCTCTACTACAAGCTCTATTTGCCTAGCTAAGTTTCATGACTACTTGTACTGCCTAGCTAAGTTTCATGACTACTTGTACCACTTGAAAAAACAAACTTAGTTTACAAAACAGCCTACTTAGTGCTACAACTGTACTGCTAGAATATCCTCTGCATCCAAATTATAACCCTTGGCTACACAATTCCCTTCTTTAAATACAGTACCCAATGATTCTCACGTACTGCTTATAATTACAGCAGATAGAATTGAAACATTCTCAGCTTATAAACAGAGTTAAAATCTGTCATTGTACACAGTGTGCCTACAAATGCACTGGTTAGAAAAGGTGTTTGACATCAAATTCTACCACTCTCAAAAAATGCAAACTTGATTTAAAAAATGGGACAACTCGGGCCACTCACAGAACGTCACCCCTACAAACGATCACTTTTTAAACCCCAGTCTTTCAGAGTGAGTCAGAGGTTCTTAGCAAATGAAAGAAGTCTTATGTGCTAGCAAAATATTTTAAAATGTATTCTAAATTATAGGAATACTAACTCCAATCTATCCAGATATAGTTAGTTAGAATGAGTAAGGCAAAATCCCAAGGTGCAAGGATTACAGAAGTTAAGGGGATTGGAATAACATTAGTTGTAAAAGGACAAAATCAGAAAACTTACTGTTCAAATCAATTTTTAAAAACTCCCGAACATTATTTTGGCAAGATATTGACAGACAGTAGAGCTAATCAATACCTACTTCCCAATTAATGTAGGAGACTATATCAGAGTAAAACTATTCTGTTCCAAAAACAAATACTAATGCATGCTTCATTATTAATGCCACTTAAAAAGTGTGTGAATTTCGAAATTTAGCTCTGTGAAGAACACTGAATAAATGCAGAAAATCCAAAGCTTCATTTTTTTTATAATACAGTAAATGCTACAGCAAGTATGAAAATATTTAATTAAAGTTTTCATTGCTATCAACTCACAGAAGCCTATTTATTTTGGAGCATGAAAATCTTCAGAGGTATATTCAACTGTTGTCACAGTATCTGTGTAATAGAAAGAATTAAAACGAAGCAAGCAACAACCCTACTTTCTAACAGCTCATAACTTTGAAAAAGGTCTGAAGTAAGGCTAGCACTACATAAAGTTTTAAAAAACAAGATTAGCCAGAAAAAGAAACTAAGTATTTACTGATATGTAAGGAAGAATAATGCGAAGTATATACATTCTCCTTAAAAAAATTCAACCATTTGCAAATCAAGGAAGAGGCCAAGACCTTCTACACTTCTTCTTTCTTTATATGGGGACTAGCCTTTCCATCCTGACACCACGTACAGGACTTGCAAGACCTAGGGAAAAAACACCTAGATCAAAATAAACAGCTACAGTGGGAACATTTTGGACAACTATTCAAAGAGCACAAGAAACCCTCTGCTCTTTTACCATTTTTTGAGTGCCCTAGAGAAGATGACAGCCCTCACCTGGGGCCAGCCTTCCACTGAAAGATACCTGACAATCTCTTTCTCCACTCCCAGAGATTTTATTGCTATGGAGATACAGCCTGGTCAAAAAATCAGATGTAAATAACATTGCAGGCAGTCTTGGGCCTTGTATGTCATCCTCCCTTAAAGTGCATTATCAGTACTAACTGGTCACTATATGAATGTATGCATGAGAGCATAGCTGACAGGAGGGTTACACATTACCCTCCTATATAGCATATTTCAAGCTGCTGTTGTAAAGATAAGGCATAAAATAGTCAAGATCCCACTTTTGAAACTGTGGGGCATGTATGTAGACTTTTATGTGAGTATCCATATGCTCATGGGATAATTCAGGTTGGAAGTGACCTCAGGAGGTCTCTAGCCCATCCTCTTGCTCAAGCAGAATCAGCCAGGAGGTCAGACCAGGTTGCTCAGCGTTTTATTCAGTTGGGGCTTGAAAATCCCAAGGCAGACACTGCACAGTTTCTCTGGACAACCTGCTCCACCACCTGACTGTCCCTATCCTGAAAAAGTTTCTCCTTATATCCAATCTGAACCTCCCTTGGTTCAGCTTGCACCCACTTACTCTTGTCCTCCTGACACTCACCACAGGAGAGCTCTGTCTCCTTGATGACCTCCTCATAGGCACTGGGGGCTGCCATGAGGTTCCCCCAAGGCCATTTCTTCTCCAGACTGGAACGCCCCAGTACCTCAGCCTTCCCTCAGCAGGCAAGTGCTTCAGCCCTGACCGTCCTGGTGGTCCTCCACTGAACCCTGAACCAGTTTATTCATGTCCATCTTGCACTGGGAGGCCAAAACTGGACGCAGTGTCTAAATGTGGTCAAATGAGAACACAGTAGAGCGCAAGACATCCTTTCATTCTGTCTAGCAACCGTGCTTCTTTTAATACACCTGAGGATGCTGTTGGCTATCTCTGCTGCCAGGAAGAGTACAGCAGCTGGCTCCTGCTCAGCGTGCTGTCACCAGGAGCCCCAGTCCCTTTCTGCAGAGCTGCTCCCAGCCTATTGTGTTGCCAGGTGCAAGACTTTGTGTTGGCCCTTGCTGAATTTCAAAAGGCTCTTGTTGGTTCATTCCTCTGGCCTATGTCCAGTGAACCAGTATTTTACCCATCTAGTTGTCCTGTAATGGCTTAACTTGAACATGAACATCTGGGAGACATTGGTGAAAACCCTGCTAAACTTGAGGTAAATGACATCCATTGCTTTTTACTCATCCACAAATCTAGTTATTTTAGCATAGAAGACAATTAGGATTGTCAGGCATGATTTACCCACAGTAAATCTATCTGTTCCCAATCACCTTTGCGCACCCCAGAAGTCTAAGAGGACTCGCTCAGCAATTTTTCCAGAAACTGAAGTGGGGCCTGTAGTTGCTAGATTGTCTTTCTGGCCTTTTCTGAAGGCACTAGGTGCAACACAGTCACCCTCTATATGCTCCAGATCTCTGGCATTATTGGTGGCACCCAGGTGGGAGAGTCACTTGGCTCCCCACCCCAGCCCCAGGGCACCAAGACCCCCCCACAGCCCTGGACCGGCTGCCCCCAGAGCTCCTGCCATATCCGGGCCATTGCTGGCTGGGGTAGTTACCCTGATGGGTGCTGGGTACAGAGCCCCCTGACCGCACTGCCACCCCTAGGTGGTCAGCAGCAGAGCTTTTGGCCCCCTTCCACACAAAGTACTGCCCCGCTGGCTGTGCCCTTTGCAAACAAGAAAGATAGGTTATCTAGGTGTAATAAGCTTGAGGCTAGACGTGTCTAACCTAAATCTCCAGTTTGATTTTTATCTCCTTTAGAATACATCAGAGGGGACAAGGATCTTTCTTTAAAGACTGGAGTAATTTAGTACTTGCCTGACAACGTTAACAATGGATAAATCCATTTTTGCTTAAAGTTTCCTTTGCCACAAGTAGTGTGTCTTCTAACAGAATGCAAAACTAAACTGCGACTTAAGCAAGCCAAATTCAGCTTCTACTTATAGCACAAGCAGCTCCATTATCTTCAATGGAGTCTTTATAACATAAGAACAAACAACATTGTTAAGCTTTACTGGGCAGAGACCTTGTTTTCCGGTATGTCTGCAAAGGAGCACACAAACTACAGGGGTTGTAGACACATTAAATAGTAGTTACAATTTGGCCACTGACCCAAGTGAGTTTTAAGTGCTAATTTAGGGCAAAATTTAATCCCATTTGCATTAAAGTGATCATCATTAAAGTCTTTATAAATTCCTTTGCAAGTAATTACACTACCATAACATTTATTAGGGATTAAACACACAAAATGCCATGGCAGTCTCTGCAGCTTTATCCTGGTGAATAAATATGAATCATTGTACATATGTGCAGATTTTTGCCTGATTGCCGCTAAGTGTATGTCATAATGTTTGCAGAAAGTGAACATTTATTATAGCAAGTTGCGCGCATGGAATTTTATAAATTAACACAAATATATCTTGAATGAGATCACCAATTTTTCAAGTAAGTGTAGGAAGTTCAGTGAGTGTAAGAAGTTAAATAACTCACTATTTTAAAATAATGTGACCTCACTACATGAAATTTCATAAAGGAAGTAAGAGATATTTTCTAAGTTTCTACTTATTACCATTAATCATAGAAAAATATTTGCATGAAGAGACGAATGTGCTCTGCATAATAAACAGTGTAAATAAAAATGCTTCTTACAAATCACTGGGAGTCATTTTATTGAATTTATATCAGTTAGCAAAATACAACATGAGTTCTGTTTTTATTGCATGAATATAAACTCACGTTGTATTTTGCTAACTGCTATATTTACATTTTCTTTTGATCCTCTCCAAGTTTCAACAGTACAATGTTTTTAGATTCATTCCTAATTTCACTGCATCAGTTGATATTGCAGTGCTCAACCACTTAAAGTTTTAATGGGAGTGAAAGGACATCAACTCATAGAAGTTAGCTTATCACTAATTTTCAATTAGTATGAAAAACTAACCACACATTCAATTTACTAAAGGTACGCTTTCAGATTAATAATTCCTAACAATTATCCACACATGTACTAACTCAGAAGAAACACCTGTTCAAAAGCACATAGAAAACTGAACTGATGCCTCAAGAGTTCCTAGACTTGCCTGATTTTAGACGAAGAGATGGTTTTCTCAATTACACACAACTGGTTACTAATGCCTTTTACTGACCTGTGTCAGTGGGAATTATTAAAGCCCAGGAAAATATGTTTCAAGAGAGGAAGGAAATAAAAATCTTTCCATCCACTGCCACTTAAAAAAAAAATCATATCTCAAACACTAAAATGTTGATTTGCTTTCAAGGGGCACTGTCCTCCTCTTACTGCACGCATGCAGTTCCCATCTAGGATCAGTGATAGTTACAATGGTGTTTTATGGAAGAATACATCTCTAATTAGGCTAGGTTTTTGATTCAACATTGTGGGCCTGCTGGGGTTTTGTGTTTTTTTTTTTTGGGGGGGGGGGAGGGTGGAAGAGGGAGGTCAAGAGCTATTTTTAGGTAGTCAGATTTTTTGATAACTCTTACAATTATTTCAAGGACTTATAATGTGCTGAGCAACACATCTGGTTAATCCTGTTTGCTTTACCTGTGTCTCATGTATTATTTCAAACAGAAGTAGCACTAGCAACCTGGCTTTGCTGGAAAATCTGCACAGCCAGATGTACAGGCAGCCAAGGCAGATGCTGATCTTCAGCAGACACCTCAAGACCATTGATTCTGGTGGCTGGGCAAACTACTCTTGTTGAAAATAAGTTCATGCTCCCTCTTGCCTTGCTTTGTTCCCCCTCCCTTCCCAATTTCTTTAGTCTGCTTTTTCTTTTAAATCATTAAGGTTCCTGATAGGAACCTGTATGTTTTCCCTCCATTTTCCAAAACCTCCTGATCTGCTGTATCCTACTGGGATTGCGGAAATTTATTATGACAAGAATAGCAATGTGGATATACCTAACCTGTTATATTGACAGAAACAAACTAGTTTTTGCCTTCTTGTCCCAAGAAGCCTGGCAGATCTGAAAGCAGCTTACATTGATAAAGAAGCAAAATCTGCCAGAGGCAGGAGCACTGGATCTTTTTCAGCAAGAACTTTCAAAACTATCTTTAAATTCATCATCCTGTGCCCAAGCATGCTGAACACAACAGAATAAGTGCATCTGGAACTAGAAATTTCTTATGGATAAATGAGCAGGTGAGACTTGCTGAGGACATAATCCATGTATAGTGCTGCATGAAATTCAGTGACTGAGTCCTCACCTATTCCTATAGTAGCTGTTCTGCAGGTTTGGCACGGCTGGAGGTCAGAAGCTGGGACAGCAGCAAAGAGCAACTTAGTCCTGCGGACTGTCATCACTACGCAAAGTGCATCAAGGCTTCACTCAATGGAGCAAAATACTTGTTATAAAAAGAGATGTCCCCAGCAAGCGAGACAAAGCTTTAGCATTCTGGTGGGCGGAGGGGAAGTAGTACAGGAATCAAATATATGGAAACTCTCTCCTTTTGTTCACTTAAAAGTAAATCAAGACTACAGCGTTTAAGTCAGTATGCTATTAAAATTTACTACAAACTAGTGAAGCAAGAAAACATCTTGATGGTAAAATAAATTAGAACATTTCTGTCAAATTCTCTCCACTGTTAGCTTAAAATATTCTGAGCACAGCCTAAGAGTAAACTCCAAGCTTCTTTCCCTTACTACCATCATTATCTCTTCCAGTTCCCAGCAGTCTTTCCTCTTCCTTTCTTCCCTGCTCACATAAAAATACAACCTCCAAGAAACCTAGCAGCTAAATCTAAATATACTTGTAAATGGAAAAAAATAGCTAAGTTTTTTTTTTTTTTTTTTACCTCCCCCAACATACGAGCTGATTGTAGAAAACACATTTTAATCCATAACATACTGCATGAAATACATTCAGACATGTTTTTAAAGCTTAATAAGCTGTTAGACTTACATATTGCCACTCTCAATATCATCCAAAAAACCCAAAACAAACAAACAAACAAAAAATCCCAAGCATCATCTATGTAAAAACATAGCCAAATTAGATTGATCTCTCATAAAATAAATTAGTTTTCCCTAAAATATAAGGAGTTCTGGAAACAATGAGGAAGAGAGAGTTCTGACAGTCAGATAGATTAATAATGTGATAATACATTAAACATAAACCACCAGTCCCAGCTGCCTACGATCTAATGGTCACTCAAGGACATTACAGAGCTTTAACATCTGGTGCAAAGAGGGCAAGATTACTATAACCTGGCCTTTCACCTTCTAAAGACACTGGGATTGCACATGGCACAGTTGCATGTGTACCAGATGCTCACTTACAACATACAACAATCCCTTCCTAGTAAAGCCAAACAGTTTAAGTGATTTTAGTCCAAGTTAACTCACAACGAGTTCAAAAGGAAAATCAACAAAACATTTCTTTTTCTATATAAGATTCCTGCTTAGAAGACCATATTTAGATGAGGGATATAGTCATTTCACTCATGCATTGCATCCAGGTCAAATGAAGGACTGGCTGTTAAATCCTGGGAAAAAGCTTTGGAAAGCATTGTATAACAGTTGGCTCTCTTCTACACATTATCAGTATATCCTCTTTCAAATGAAAATGGCTATGCTTGAAAGCACAAAGTTGCAATTTAGAGAACTGATGCCACAGCATACACAAATAATGACCTTCAAACCAATAAAAATGTAAATCCAAATTTAATGGAAGATTAAATACACAGAGAAATTAACATTATATCAACAATTTAATCTTGCACGTCGTATCTATTTTTTCACTAGTCTATAATATTTGGGAAGTGTGCCTAGAAGATTGTCTGACTAGATTGAACACAATTGTGCCCAGCAACATTGCAATATTTAATCCTTATATAAAGATTTATCTCTATTTACCACCTTGTATCTTTTCTTTTTTATATCTCTCTATATATATCTCTATATATATCTTATACTTTGTATCAACATGACAGTATTAAATCAGATTGGAAACATCTGCATTAAGTAAATCTGACCTTCGTCAGTAAGAAAAGGAGTATTTAAGGATTTTGTTGTTTTGTCTTTTTTTTTGTTTTGTTAAAACAACACAGTTTTCTGCTTTTCTTACTGATTAAGATGCCATTAACTATTTAAGCAACTAACAATTGTATTTCTAGCTGCTGTTACTGAAAAGTTATTCCAGTCAGGAAGAGCAGTGGAAATCAGCTGGACAAAGCTTCTGGTAAAGTCCCAATTGTGCCCTCCTGAGGTGGACAACAGATGCCATCCCCACAGGCACAGGGCAGCTCAAATGTGCATTTGGGTCAAGACCTCTTTAAGGAGCTTATGCACAAGTGACTTCATGGACAAGCTGGCTTAAGGTTGTTTAAATCCTTCCTGGAGTTGTATTAAGGCTTAATATTGGGCTTAATATTGTGCATTATCTTCTTTCAGTCCCCAATTATCTTCTGATCATTCACTGAAGTATTTGCACAGCTCATTACATAGTGAAAATATGTTGCACATGCTTAACCATTTGTAACTTAAAGTCATAGAAAAGAAGTTTTTCTCCTGCATGAAGAACTGCAAACAAGCATGGGAATGTTTCCTTTCATGCATCAACCAGAGAGAGGCAGTGCTCAGATGGGGGCACAACACCGATAACGTCAGCTATCGCAATCCTCATCTCACAAGGCTGTAAGACCACCAGAACTCAGTTGACTCCTTCAAAGTGGAGATGAATAGCTTAGTTTTTATTTAATTGGGGGGCTGTGGGGGACAGTAAGGCAGCATCATTACACGTAGAAGATATTTATCAATATAAGACCCTGAAGTTCTACTCTATCTTCAACATGATACACAAATGGTAAGTGGGAAGCCTTTTAACTCTGCTCATAAAGACATACTCTTCAAAAAAAAATTATATATATATATAAACATACTTCAAAAACCTTCCCCCCTCCAAAAGGCATACTACAGCACAGTACAAATGAAAAGTTACTCTTATGTTTGACTTAGCAAGTGTGAGTTGAAACCAATTTGTTATATTTACTGTAATTAGGACCCCTTAAAGATTATGTAATCCATCTGCAAATACAGTACTTTTCTGCATTACCAAAAATTAATAAAGGAATTGGTGAGGTACAACCCCCCCAATGCCTGGTTGACTCAGATGTTTATCATTATCTTTGCATTGTTATATTATCATGTTACAGATGATTGTAATGCTTCCAATACAGGTTCTATAGGTAGCTTTTTTTTTTTCTTTTTTTTCTTTTCTTTTCTTTTTTTTTTTTTTTTTTAATATAGCCTTCAGTGACAAGAATTTATACTCTACTACCTCAAACTTGGGATAAGAATGCACTGTAACACAAGTTCTAAAGAAATAACTATTTGCGTTCATACCTTTATACCTCCAATTTACAACTCAAAGCAATGCAGAGACATTTTTTGAACCTCTGCTTTCCCTATTTGTTCCCTTACATTAAGTATTAGCCTGCGTTATGTTTTTTCAGATTTTAAAGATGTCTGCATATGCTTTGTGGCCCTGGATATCCCAAATATAAAATCATGAAGAGTTTTGGGAAGAAGGGGAAACCCATGCCAAACCTCCAAGCCTAAACAATATTAAGCCTTCAGCTGCCTCTGTGAAATAGAAAATGAGACACTGCCAGTTGCAAGACTGATCAGACCCTGATTTTACAAGTAGCATGCACAATCCTCCAAGATCATGTACCACTTTCTGAAGTATGCTCTGCATTTAATACATTCATGTCCAAATGACAAAAGTATTATGCAACTGAGAGTAAAAATTTGGTGATGTATTTGTCAAACTGGAAGACAAAGTTGAGCTGATTCCCAAATCAACTCTTCATTACTCAAGATCATTTAATTATAGGACCATCACACCAGTCATGTTTCTAAAGCCAGAACAGATTCTGACCTGAACTGCAAAAGGAAACAATTTTGAATTGACACTTTGAATTAATAATGGTGGGGGTAGGGGATGACCCCTCAGAAATTAAGAAACAGAGTCTTACCAATTCTTGATAAGTTATTCCATGGTTTCTTGTGGTACCATATTACTAACAGAATGCTTTACCTATGAGTTAAACTCAGGAGACAACAGCTGCATGTGACATTCCATCTAATAACATTTGTAGAAATGTAGGTTATTGGGATGAACCCCTCCCTCTCTCATGGAGAGAATGGCTCCATTTTATTACTCTTTTTACCACTGGACTCATGTATTTAAATGCCTTGGTGAACGGCACAAACAAATCAGTCAGGGAATGTATGAGGCAGCATTTTTTTTTTTATTCTACATATTTACATTATATTGGAAAAAACACATCTATTTAATGTATTACAATGCATTAACAAGATGAATCTTAATACAGTATCAAGCTCACAGCAGGTGACAAGTGTTAGCAAAGCTCTGAGAGCAAGTTCTTGCTTTGGCACGGTATTTTGACTTTTGTGTGCCTCACTGGCTCTCCAGAACATCAGAAATTTGAATGTGCCTAGGTTGTACTTGCTGGCAGCAAACCTAATCCATTGAAACAGGCTGATCAAGGTGGCAAGATGAGAAGCCACTTAGTCACTTAAACTTTCCCACTCTGCTCACTGTTGCCAACATAGGACTAATTTTTATGCCACTATGTTTGGGCCACCAGGAAACAGTGTCAACTTCGATTTTTTCAGAACTAGTTACCCCTTGTGTAACTAAACTTTCACGGACACAAGTCATTTCCGTAACTATTCACAGCATGCTTCATAATCTTATTTTAAAGATTTTCAACAGGAATACTGGCAAGTAAAATCCTTTAATAGCATACTAATACTTCCTAATACAATATGCTTTTTTATGTATTGAGTTTACTTCAATCTCACCATGTAGAAGTTCCCATGACAAAAACACAGAGATTTCGATTTACAGAGAAGTAATTCAAGAAGTAGTGTGTGCAACAGAGGCAAGGAAACAACCTCCTTTGGTATACAGAAAAAACAAAACTAACTCTCCTCACTTTACAGGGGAAAAAAAAGCAAACATTTTTCTTATAGTTGTTAGATAGTAGTCATCCTTTGACTGTGAAAATCTTCCACATTTTGTTTCTTCTTCCTAATTTATAGATCTACAAGAGAGATATCCACCTAACAGCAAAATTAAAACAAACAAAGGAAAACCCAGAGATGCCAGCAGTCTATTCAGTCTATTCTTATAGGAGAGGAACACCTCTGTCTTATGCAGCCCTGTTATATGTGTGTGTGGGGGGGGCAATCCAGTGGCAAAGCACTGTGCCTGTAAGACTGATTGCTGTCCTAGGGGAGACAGGCCTTCTTCAGGAGCAGACACGCAACCCTCGTGTCCATAACTACCCGCTCTCAGTGAGGATTAATAGCCTTCACCACAGGTTCTATATTTCATTAGTCTCCACGTTGCAGATGTCCACGGGGGTAGGTTCAGAGGACTCTTGGCGGCGGCTCCGCTGGCCGATTAATTCTTAATGGCGAGGGGCATCGCTGGCGCTGTCAAACGGCCCAGCGCGGGCTGAGCGCCCGAGCCCAGCGCTGCTCCCAGCGCAGGCGTCTTTCAGGGCTCCGGGATTTGTCTCTGTATACCAAGAAACGTCTCCAACTAAATTCATTTGCAGTCTATAAATGCAGCTTTATCTCTTGAATCTCTAACAGCCCCTCTGTTTACTCAACAAAGAAATATGCAAGTAGAATTTTGGCAGTGAAAAAATAGATCTGTAGCAAATAGAAATGAAGTTTTGAACTTTTATGAGGTATGGATACCCTTCCTGGGTTCTTGCCTTGGAGAATAAAAGAAGAAGGAAATCTGGTGACTGAAACAGCCTGGTAGGTGACACTGGATACATGCTAAAACTCTTGACATTTTTGTAACTGAAATGGAGAGGCTGGATTAGTTTCAGATGTGGCAAAGCACTATGTACAAACAGAGCTAGGCAAGGAACACACACACGATAACAAATGTAGGGAAAACAGAATGTAATTTCAGATTCAACAGAAGTTTCCTGCTTTCCTCATCTATAAGGCAATTTTTTATTTTGATGCTACTGTTGGAACATATGTGACTACCTAGCACGGGGCGGGGGAGAGAGAGAGACCTACCCCCAAACCCACAAAGGATTACAAAAAACATTTCTATCACTCACAGGGGGACTGTTTCACAAATATCAAGAGGTTAAGGATACAGTACGTTAGCTTCATTGTCTACACATCCTGATATTTAAATACAACACGATTTTCCAAGTTGAGTATCGCCCTAACGTTTTTTTTGTTTGTTTTGTTTTAAACTGTTAATATTGTCACCAAGCATGCAAATAATCTTTGCAACTTTCAACATGTCACGCTTCAGTGGCACAAGACAGCATTTGTCAAAGCTTGGAGAAAAAAAAAAAAAAAACTGCGCTAGCCGAGACGCATATAAGAACCTGGACAAGAATTTTAGCTACCTGCACAAACAGGGACTGCTACACTTCAGGTACAAACAGGGGACCACAAAAAGAGTTACTGTGGCTTAATGAATTACTGTTTGCTAGCTGAGCATACACACACTCCCAGCTTCCTCCAAGCACAAAGCATGGCATTTTCACTGTAAAATATGCACCAACAGGCCTGTATTCGATCCGGCACAAAGATCTCCCTCCTGACCTCTCATATATCACTGCTATGTCATGAATGTGCAAATATTACGTTAAACCTTGTGGGCTGAGAGGGGCACTCTTCAGTTTACATGCCCAGTCCTTAAGTCCTCCTGATTTCTGAAAGACACTCTCCCCCCTCCCGCAAAATAAACAAAACCAAAACACACACATGAAACAAGTCAGAAGTGTCTCAACAGGAGATACCATTTACCACAAGCAGAGAAGCTGAGTAGGTAAATCTGCCGTGAATGCAGTCTACAGATATCTCTCTCCCCCCTTCAGCCCCCTCAAGAAAAGGGGGGGAGGGGTGCACAATCCACAACAACTCACCTGTATGAATGCCAATCACAAGGTCAAACAGAGCTCTTGAAAGTAAATTTTACTTCGGCTACTCTTGACTTCTCAATAATCATAGTAAAGTTAGATATTCAGATCTCAGCTTCACATTCCCAGGCCCTCCCAGCTCTCCTTTTCTGTTCATCCTCTCATGCAGGTAGTTTACTTTTGTGTGATCCTGCTATTTGTATACTCAAACGAGTTTGCAATGGAGAGGGAGAGCGGCAGCGGGGGAAAGTAACGCCAAAATTATTCTTATTTGGCTTGAGGAATCAGTCATTTGCCATTAGCATATTTCAATTTTTTTTTTAAACACCAAAAAAGGGAACACAGTATTTCAGGATGAGCTTTGTAATACTTCAGAAGGACTGTTTCTGCACAGCACTACCCACCTGCTCTCATGTCAGTGTGCATTTTCCAACCATTTATTAAGAGTAGTTACTAATTATTTATTCACTAGCCTTTCTAATATCACTAACAAAAATGCTCATATTTTAAAAGATGTCATTAGACAACAAAATACTTTTAAAACTGATGAACATTGTATTTTGGTCCCCTCTACCAAATAGCTTAAAGGATATCCTACCACCCTTAGGTATATTCAGATTAACTGCTGGAGCGCAATTGCAAGTACAATTCCTGTACATGAAGTTCACAACTTGTACCACAAATGAAGTAATTTCTTTAAAGAAACAGAGCAGCATTGAGAAAATGCACTTATGTATTCTTCTCACATATGGTAACATCATCAATAGCATGTCTCAAGTGACTTTTGAGTTGATATTTTAAACAATGAGTAACCAGCTTTGGTAATTTTATTTTAACCAAGATATCTGAGAACAGAAGCTTTTCATACCTTTATTACCAATGACAAAGTTAAATTTTCCTTTTCTTTGGGGGGGGGGGGCAGGGTGGGTGCACATGCATGTGTGTGCATGCGTGCATGTGGGGTGAAGCCAACATGGCACAGGGCAACTATTTCAAAGAGAAATGAAAGCAAAGGTTTTGTTACTAGAGGAAGGCAATCAAATCATTACATTTAGACATTAATAACTTCCCAGCTTTCCCAGGGGCAGCGGTGTGATGTGGAGCTGCGTGCCGTTGGTCCATGTGGCACCTTGGGATGGCACAGACGTGCTCTGGCCAGGGCCTCAGTACAGGTCCAGGGCTTCCGGAGACACTCATGGCTTTGGCACACAACTGACACTGCAGGGAGCCATCTGCCCCCTTGACACACAAGGGCAGCAGATGCCAGTGTACATCAGGAATAAATACACAGCTTTCAACCGCAAGTCTTTACAGCACACATGCTGCTGGGATTTTGACTTTCCAACACACCTCTTTCTCAGCATGAAGGAAAAAAAGTTATACTGGATCCTAGGCTTGGCCTTAGAAGTTTAGCATGCCTTACAACAGCCATCTGCTTCATTTGAGTTTTAAACTTCAATTATTTTATGTGGTTAATTAGCACATGTACTTCTTCAAAAAGCTTTATTAAAAGCAGATTTTATTAAAGATATTTTCAGTGAGCTTTCCTAGTTATCAATACAGAGACTAACTCTCTACTATCAGTGCTTTAGATGTTAGTCACAAGATTTTGCATTTCTAACTCTCTTAATTCCTGGACACCTGTGAAGGGTTTGAAGCAAGCTGAGACTCTCAAGGTTTCAAAGTGTTCTGCCTGTGGACAGAAGCCTAGAGGACCTGCTGCTAGCTCACAGGCCATAATATGTATCTTTTAATTAGCATTTAGGATTCTCAGTATTGCTGACTTCCTGGTGACTCCTTCAAATCTCTTCCTTGTGAAACAAGCACCATTTCTTCCAGAATAAATCCTCCTTACTCCAGAACAAACCTTTGACCATTAAATATTAGAAGGTTCAAAGTACTTCATATGAGCAAAGTTCACATGAGGAAGCAAACAATCCACCATCTCCAACAATTCTCCTTCCTTCTGCCTCTCCCCACCCCCCAAAAAAAAACCCAAAATGCTTTGAAGGAGCTACACAGGATACATAGTTACATAGGATGCACAGTTACATCCGTATACATAGGATAGTTTTGTGATCTGCAGTGATTTTTATTCAGAGGTTACCTCCCGATAGACAAATGCGTTGGGAAGAAAAACTGTATTCTATTCACCACTTTCCACACAAATGAAATTAAGGGATTCCCTCAGGATTTGCAGAAGTAATTCCACGGGGGGAAAAACCAATATTAACATTAGATCAACCTCAATATGGGGTCAGGACCTTGGGATAAGGAAAGTTTTGAGTTTTAATGTTCAGTAAATAAGTAGCAAGTCAGTCTTCAATCCTTAAATCATTAAAAAAATAATTTGGATTAATTGTTCTCACAAGTACTTAACATCTGTTCCACGGGAAAGCCAAACCACAAATGTGCACTGTAGGTAGTATTTCCAATGTCAGTGAAAATTTAACCCAAGAAACTGTTCGCAATTATTTAGGGCTGGTTTTTAACCCCCAAAAGTAAAGTTAGGTAGAAGTTATTTTTCCTTATTGTATTTTCTGGACTGTCTTGCTCATGGAGAAAAAAAAAAGATTCTTATAACACCTTATAAGACAAAAGGTGTTATAACATCTTCTACATTCTTTCTGGATTCAGGATTCTGAAAGTTTTCAGTGTATATTTTTGTTACTTTAGTCTGGATATTACATTCTTTTTTTCTCTTTAAGATAATAGTTATTAATTCTTCCAGCAATTCTCTTACTCATTCAAAAACTTTACATGGGCTTTTTGGAGGAGGAATTGTCAACTGAAATGTATTTTTGCCTTCAAAATTATTTGACATGAAGTCATGCAATCATTTGGCATTGTATTAGAAATCCATGTGTTTTCTTTCACACACACAGGTGTGTGTGTATATTGATTAGGTGTTAGCACAACATTTATCCTGGAATAAATTTTTCCTGTACATATACAGGGTCATTTTATAGATACCTTTACGTTCTAAGTTCTTGTATAGCCTCCCAACTCCTAAACATCACCAATGTTTCTAAACATGCTTTGTTTTCTCAACTTTAACACACCTTCCAACAGACAACTTCCAGAAGACTTGAGAGAGAAGGATAGCGTATGCCTAAGTTTGGCAGGCAGGGGCAATCTTCATCCTCCAGTCCTTTCACTGCTACTCTCCAAACTTGTAGTGAGAAGGCAAAAGGCAACACAGAACAAAGAAGAAAGACAAGATGCTGCATAGACGTAAAGACTACTGTTTCTTTTATTTCTTTTCTATATATTAGGAAGAGATTGCACAGACAAGTACCCACTAGGATCTAAGCAGTGATGCAAGCGTTTTGAGGAACAGTTCTGCAGAACATTAGAGCTCTCAGTGCCTGGCTCTGCAAGACACTGAATCTGGAGGTTTCTCCTTTGCTGAGGGAAGGTGGAAGGCCATGATCTTTCCTGAAGCTATATATAATAGCTTAAACACATAGAGGGAGAGTTACATCTGGCACCTCTTTCTTGCTAAGTGAGAAGAACTATGACCAACTAATACATTAACCAATTCACAAGCACAGAAAGGCTACATACCTAGAAATCAGTATTCTCTGTTTTTTCCTTAATGGGGTCTCATTCCTGGAACACTAGAAGGATGTCCTCCAAGGTCTGGCCTCAGCTGCAAGGCCCAAAAGCATTCCCCTCCTCAGAAGCCTTTTCTTTTTTTTTTTTTTTTTTTTTTTTTTTTTTTTTTTTTTTTTTTACATTGGGATCATTTCGTCACAGGAAAGTAGGGTTTCTCCACCGGCCAACTGCAGGCACACACATACATATGTGAAATGAAACCACCAGAGCTATTTTGCTGACTGTCAGATCTATAATAGATTTTCATATCAAGGTATGAGCTGGTCTCAGGGCTACCTGTACTTTCTCAAACCAGAGACCCATGCCACATCATCTGGCATCAGCCTATAGCTAAGAAATTCTCCTAATCCTCGCCTGTAAACTAAGCACCATTTTAATGGTCTAATATCTCTTCATATCTAAGGAAGAACACAGGAAGCTGCCTCTTCTTAGCTATAAGCCTACTCTCTATGCTTGAAAACACAGCTTAAGTACACTCCAGCATTACTTTAACTTTCTGCCTTATTTCTCTGTGAGATTTCCATGAAAAGAAATTCATCAGAAGAAACACAATGATGTGCAAATTAAACTTCCACAAATATGAATATTTCTATTTCATACAAGCAGCTCAGAATAGGCATTGCTTGCAGTGGGCTTCAAATTCTGATGTTTACCCTAGTAAGGGCTAGTGGATCAGACCAAAGAGCACCTAGTTCAACATGTGATAGATACATGCAGGAGTCAGTTGTTTGTTTAAAATGACTACATTCAGTCAAGTTACTTAAAATATGATAAATGTGTTTCTAATAGAAAGAACAAGGGTAATGTTATATTTAAGCTCTTCCCTCTTCTGCACTGAGCTGTAGTAACTAATCATTAACAGCAACTGCAAAACTCCCTGCTTTCTGCAGTTGTTACAATCCTTTTATTTGCTCTTCCAGGGAGGGGAAAACAAAACAAGAACTCCCATAATGACACAAACAACACCACCTATAAAGCGGAAAGCCAACTACAGCCAATAGGCACGTGATTGTTAAGTAAATACCATTAAACATCAAGGCTTCTGCCAAAGACCACTCAAGTATAAGCGCATGATACAACCAGTCAAACCATAAAATTCTGAAGATTTTTAACAATGTACAGGAGAAAAATGTTTCACTCATAGCATATGTTTTGTAATAAAAATATAGGAAAAAAGCCTAATTCCCTTGAGATTTTTTAAGAGGAACAGATTCTTTTGGTGGACATGCACCCAGTTACTTGCAACAGCTTATGAAGATGGTTTTCCTAGGTTTCTCTCCTCTGATTATGGAGTAAACAAGTCTTAATCATCTCCCAGAGAGCTCATCTCTAAGGCCTCTTAAGACTTGGATGAATACTACCCAGAGTGCCCCTTAAATGAGAGGGAATACTAAATACGTAACTTAAATATAGAAATAGAAGCAAGTCTAGGGTTAATGACTAAAGCAGAGGGTAATGTGTTATAGGAGGGGAATTTAGAACACCTTCGCTCTGTTAGTGGCTACTGAAATGTGCCTATAAAATATAGCAATGTGCAACATATACTACAGTAGTTTTGTACATCACACGCTGTGCTAGGAAAAAGGAATCTAAACACATTAAAGCGTACTTTGTGGTCTGATAATTAATGTCCTTATTGCCATGTGAATTTGAATGAAAAAGCAGTATCATAAAGCAAAACCACACAATTCATGATTTATTGTCCTGCCAGGGCATACAAAATCCCCACTGCTTGCTCCACATCGAAGACCATCAGATCCATTCCTCGTAATCCTTTTACCATCTTGTACGTCACCAGGGACCTCAGACAGATAAGGTTGCTGATGCAGGTTCCCAAATCTCAGCCTAGCTCACTTTGCTGCTGGAATTACTGCTATGATGGATGTTGGCAGCACCAAGTACATTTTATCATCTTTTACCATCTTTCATAGTATGTGTTCATGGACTACTTATTATAAGTCTGGTACAGTAATTAGAGTATAAATGTTACTAACTGAAGTGCGGCAAAGTGACTGTGAACAAGACTTCAATGGTCTAAGTGTCAAAGAGCCTGCCACTGATGGATGTAATTTGATGCAATGACAAAAGAGGCCTTGGTCTCTCTTTGGGTACGTTCAACAGTTTTTCAGATTGCAGTTTCTAATCTTTCTCAGAGTATTGATTTTCTTTTTTTAAAGAGAAGAACATCACTGGAGAGCAGCGTTCTTCACCTGGTATCAATGAGATGTTACTAGAACGGTAAGCATAAGATCATCATCATCCTTGGAAAAGAACAGCAACAAGGAAAAAAGTTTAATATTACAGATGCTGTTTAACTGTAACACAGAGTTCTGCCTAGTTTTACTGCATGCAGTTGCCTAAACACAGGTGCCTAGTGCTGTTTTGGATGACTTACGGTATCCTTCCTAGTCTCCAGCTCACCATTTTACTTGTCCTAAGGTATCCAAGACATCTCGCATGTAGCTGGCACATATGAGGCAGGACCTGTGGGACACCCATGACAGTCCAGAGAAGCAGTGGAAACTAGGAAAGATACTTTAAGGTTCTTAAAGTTGCAACAGACAGGCACATTTAGGCAACTGAATCCTGTCTTTAAAGATTGCCACAGACCTAGCACTAGTCTGGGCAAACACGGGGAGGGGGAGGGGAGGAAAAAAAGTTCTACATATTTGCAGCTTTTTCCAGCTCTTTCTGGAGGAAAGAGAAAAAACTCCAAATACTATCTGAACATACAGATAGGGCAGATATAAGTATACTGTATTAAGCAAGTAATGAAAGAAAAGAAGGAATGAATTTTACTTAGACAAAAGTCATAACTGTTCTAGATGTCACCACTGGCTCTAACAGAATCACCGCAGCAGGAGGAAGTTCATTTATTCTAGTAGCACAGAAAAACCCTTCAACTTCCACATCAGTGGCTGTTTTAACACTCACGGCACTTGATATCCAAAAGCACCGACAAAAAAATAAATAATAAAAAAATCCATCTTCTGTTCTCCTTAAAACTCCCTATTTTGGGAACCTGATCAGTTTCTCTGCTAACTGCTAGAGCTATAGCTCTTTAAAGCAAGTTAGCAGAAAACCTCTGTCTCATTTTTATTCTTTTCCACTTTCCAGGTTCTTCTGAGGAAGTTAAAATATGTAGGACATGCTTACAGGTATCTACACAACTTTTCCATTCCCTCTCTTTAATAAAAGTGTCAGGTGCCAGTACATTCTTGTACCTGCTAGAGTGCCCCTACTGCATCAGAAGCAGCTAGACTGATTTAAGGAAATCTGTGACATTGCTGTAAACAGATTGAATGAGTTAAAAATTGTGACTCTTGTACTTTGGGAAATACATAGGAGTATATTTTATCATTATGTTTCCTTAGTTTCCACTATTCTAGGAAAGTCTTCAGTGTACTGACTTGAATAAGAAAATAAACAAACAACCTCCTTGCTCCAACCCATTGTGCACAAAAAAAAAAAAAAAACAAAAACAAACACACACAAACCCACAAAACAACAACACACCCACCCCCACACAACACCCCCACACAACACCCCCACAAAAAAACAAAAAAAACACACAAAAAAACAAAAAAAACCAAAAAACAACAACAACAAAAAAAACCCCTAGGCTACTCAAGATCAAGAGGGTACTTGATTTAGACATTCAAGCATTCATAAGAATTCTGCAGCTATCCAAGATGGCTATTTATCAAGGACAGCTTTGGAGAAAACCAAACCCAGATAGACATCCCAAAAAGCCAGTCCAAAAGAAAAAGTGCCTGTTGCAAATGCCATAGTAATCCTTTGCATGGTATCTGATCTTTGATTCGCCTATTAGATACCAGGGAGAGTGTCTACTCAGATGAGGACCAGTGTGCAGTTACAGAAAAGGCAAATATTTAAATTCTTAGCCCCTTCTGTATAAACGTGCCTACCAGGTTGTATCCTCAATTTAGAGGAAGATCAGCTTATAGGTCCTGCTTATGCAGTGCTAAAATTACTTGATAATAAGGCAGTAATTTGTTTGCTTCTTCAGAATTTTATGAGGGATTAATCTGCTAACAACATTTAATGGAAATTAAATCACAAGCATATTATAGCATAATTGTGAAACATGAAAGGAGTTGCTTAACTATATTCATGCACCTCCTGTTCTTGGAAATTACAGTACCAATAAAAGATGTTAGAGTTTCTTTTAATTTCTCTGTAAGAATAATGCACTGGAATTTAGTGCCAAAAGTATAATAGAAAGGGACTAATGAGATTGTGATCACACAAACATTCAAAAAAAAAAAGAAAAGAAAAGAAAAGAAAGAACTATGTATTTAATTACCCACCTACTGATAACTATTTTTACAGTCTTCTCAAAACACACAAATGTATAACAGCTCTTTGACACCACTGATTAACAGGGAGCAGTGTTAAGTCCTGATTAAATAATGAAACAACATCTGAGACAAACCTTAGAAAAACCTGAGAATACAATCAAAGTCATTTACAGGAAAATTGCAACAGAACATGAAACACTTTCCAACAGAGAGTTTGGTCCCACGCTCCACTGCATATCATTGTTTTAATACCTTTACATACAAAAAAATTAAAATGAAATAGAGCTAATTACATCACTCAAGACAGAATGATGATAGCTTAAGACCGAATGAGGGAAGCTGCAGGCAAGAGAAAAAAAAAAAAAACCAAACAAAAAAAAAAACACAAATCTTTTTGAGGTTAACCTGATACATGAGAGAAAGGGGTGCAGATGAAGGTATGACTCTTCCTCTGCATGTGGGAGGCCTGGCTCTGGGCTAGGAGCAGCTGCTGTTTGGGTGCAAGTCTCCTTCTTCAATGATAATACCTAAGCAAACTAGACTTGTGACTCTTGGATAGGACGGATAAGAATCATTCGAGTTTGCACAGCCACGTGAGAACAGGTGGACGTGGTGCTGCTCTTGCATTTTCTTGCAAGGTGCATTAGCAGTGCCTGTTTCTCCCTTAGGATTCAAAGGGATCATCATCTCGCTGCAAAGAACAACTTGTACCCAAAAACCTCACTCCCAGGCAAAAACTTAAATGACAATAACAGTCACTGCATTAAAGTTTGGAGGCTACATTCAATTCATTCGCCTTTTAGCCTTGAAATACCGATTACAAACTGGAGTTAACACAGGATGATTTGTTTTGCCTTTACCTCAACACAAGCAGCACAGTTCTGGACAGCCATCAGTTGAACACCATATGTACAAGGAGGGTAGTTACAGGTCAGGAATGCTGTGCATTGGCAAGACTGTGTGGGAAAATGCATATAGCACCTGCTGACACCCTACAGGCACTTTCCAATGCCTTACTCCTTCAAGAACACTAAATAAACAAGCTAAATTCCTGATCCTGAGATTTACAATGTATGGGTGGGCAGATTGCTGTGCCTACATGGTGCCTTACTGAAGTCAGTGGGGCTCCATGCAGGTGCAGCTGTCCGTATGCACGCAGTAAAATGCAGGCTTGGAGCTTACTACTGTAAGAATGAAAAACAGACAAAAGAGAACCAAAAAAAAAAAAAAAAAAAGAAAAAGAAAAAAAAGAAACAAAAAACCCCACAATTTCAGGCTTTTTTTGAATTTTAAGTAAATTAATAATTTGGAGAGAAACAATGAAATTGAATCCAGTTCATTTTCCCTTTCCCCCTGTATACTTAGGGAACTGAGGAGCTTTCTCAGAGTAGCTTACGAAAAGCAGTGGCACATATTTTCGCTTGTGAGGTGGGGATGTCAGAGTCATAGTCATCTTGTCAGACTGAACTACAAGGCAGTAGGATTCCTGTGATTCACTGATCCTGAATTTATTTTCACTTCTTCACAGAGATATTAATCCTTAAAAAGAAATGATACTGACTGCGATACGCCTCGCTTTTCCAGGTCCTCAGAGTTTGGCTCCTGGAATGTGTGGGAGTGGCATAAAGCAGACAGCTGCTCCTCTAATCTTCCCTAACCTCCTGTTTTGTAACTGCTAGGTCATATTATAGGGAAAGCATGCTGTAACTTTGCCCCATATTACCTTTCAAAGTAACTCAGGCTATACAGTTGTTCCTACAAGGATACTTCATGCTAGCATATGGGAGAATAAGCCAAGTTTCTGAAGTATGAAGAAAGAAAATGGGTGAGAGCCACCATCTCTCCTAAAATTTGATAAACAGTATGAGAAAATACAAGTCACATTTCAGTTATCTGAATTTCTGGTTCTGAAGCTGTAATTCCCAGATTGAAGACCTATTAAATCACATTTTTTCAGTATGCCGTTCATTTTCTATCATGTTGTATCACTTTAACACTAATCCAGAAGCCCCTTCAAATGAACCTGCAGAAACACTTGCAGAACTTATTTTATCAATTCTTGCATTTAATTACTTATTCACATTTGCTTCTTGGTGATTGAGAAACTGCACGAAACACAAAGCTTAGTGTCACGATAACTGCCATCTTCAAAGCAAAATTTTTTCTCCCCCATTTCATTCTTATTAGTTATAATTCCTGGTTTTAAAAAGAAAATAGGTAAACAAAAACCTAACACATTTTTGGGTAGGGTTAAGTTCAGTCCTTGGTATCAAGGATGCATAGTTATTCTCACCTCCTCCCTCCCCTTGTCAGTACTATTATGTACACCTCTGAGAAAGGTGGATCTTCTAGACAGATTTCCTTCGATAACATCTACCTTATTACAGAGATAGCAAGACTCTTACATTCCCATGCAGCAAGCTTATGAGGCCATCTTTGCAACCTCTTGAACATTTTCATCGTTGTAACACATATTATGTAATCAGACACCTCCACATCACGTTTCAAATTAATATACTGGGAAATTTGTTTCCTCAACATATGCATGGCAAACTCTGTATGGTCCCTCTGCACAACAGCACCAGAGAAAAAACATATACAATTCTCCTGCCACCTTGTGTAGGCAATGTATGCAGTCCAACAAAATCAGGTTGAGGAGTTTTGGGGTCACTAGCCTTCCAACAGCCTGAAAAATACTTTTAGACTAGAACACAGTTAGTACAGCCTTAGTGGCAACAGTACAGCAGGGAGCACACACCACAAGCCTGCATGCTGCTCAAACCAGCATCCATCTTTCTTGCCTAAAGAATAAGCTGTGATGACAGTTTGATTTACACAACACAGAACACTTCAGAAATGTGGTGGAATATTTTCCAGTCAGCTGGTTGAAACTGAATATTTCCCATGAAGGAGGAAAAAAAAAACAAAAACAAAAAACTTGTTGAAGCAGTTTGTGTGTCTGCTAAGCCCATGGTCTGGGGACCACATTTCAGCCCTTGCTTTTCATTCTCCAGAGTAGAGCCACATGCAGCAGGTTGCAATCACTTCTATCCTTTCCAATATTTTTAAAGTATGACTAGATAAAAATAGACACTACCAAAAAACCCTACAACACACAGAAAAGAGACTTCAAAAACTTAAAGCAAGTTTGTCTTTCTAGCCATTAAAAAAAAAAGTTACCGCTTCAACAGCTTGTCTCTTCCAATCTCTTAATTGGTACATCATGTTAAAATATAAAAAAGTACTTGAGAGAGTGTGGAATTTCAGATGCTTTTTCTTACATTATAGGGTGGGGAATTACAATTACAAGGTGGGGAAAACTCACATTATCTTTTTCCCAGTAATTTCTTTTTCTCTAAGTGAGGCAAAAGGCTCTCTTTGTTGCTTCTGCAATTACTGCTCTTATGATCTAATGATGCACACAAGTATCAAAACCATCCACTAAAATTCAGTACCCAAGAGGAAGAGAAAACAAAGCTTGATTGTATCTGTTTTTACCTTCCTTAAAATAAAGGCTTAATGCTTCTTAAACAATTTTTGCTTTTTGTTAAATAACCAGTAAAGAAACCCGTACACTTCCCCCACTAGAATTTTCCATAGGTGGAAAAACACCCCTCTGTAATTATGCAAAACAGAAGTAGTGTCAGTGGAAACATGCAGTATTCATGTTAAAAATGCAGTAATTTTCAGGCATATGCTAGATAAAAGCAAATCTATGCATGCTACTGTATGTGCCCATCTTTGAAAATTCAGCCTAGGTTACCAACGCCTATAGGTGAATCCAACAATACTTGAAGGGTTTCCAGCTCAGAACTTCTGGATTTAATTTTGAACATAACTTGTAGCACAAAAGACCTTGAACAAATTTCAGAGCAGAGTAAGAAACTGCAGAAGGGCTTAAATTTTATTGAGCCCCAGTTAACCCCCCCCCCCATGAAAATCTTCATAAATAGGGTGCATTATGTTTCAGACAAACAAACAAAAAACCATCACCACCAACAAAAATCACTTTAAGCATATTGCTGATCTGTTATATTGGTCTGCCATCTGTAGGTCACTCAGAAAATCTTTATTCCTTGTATTTCAGAACACTTTGTTCATCAGTGCACATTTTTGAGTAGGTAGTAATGAGAAATACTACCATCGGTGGTATCCCATACACTTCGCATACAGTTGATTTGGAACTCATTCCAGACAGACGATCATCATTAGAGACTTAAAAACAAGCACAAAACCCCCCAAAAGCACATCCCAGATTCAGTCCATTATCCTCCACTCTAGGAGCATCTCAGGATTAATCAGCCCCAAAGATGGCATTGTGCAGGTATAAATGAGCATTCCCAAGGCTGCAGCTTCTCATCCCTATGTTTTCAGGCCTCTTATCTCTAGTATGCCATATGGTAACTACATTTTATAACTCTCTCTCTCTCTCTCTATATATATATATATATATATGTACACCCCCTCCACCCCCATATATTTATATATGCACCCCTGTACATACATTCACACACACACTCTTGCATCTCATGATTTCTCTGCAGGTTTCTTTTACATGAAACACACAAAATGGTTTTTCTTCACGTGGCACCCTTGAAAACCATCTGACAATTTAAAGATTTAAAATACAGTCTTTCTGTTTGAGTGTCCTCAGGCAACCTCTGCCGCAGCTCGCTGTGCACATCCCGATTCTGCAGTGAATGGAAGTGCTGTGTCTGCACGTTGTGCTCCCAGATGTCACTCAAACTGCTCAGTTGGAACAACTGTTCCTTTAGAGATTACTTTCTTTGTATCTACTACAATAGAAGATAAAATAACTCAGAAATAGTTGAAACAATGTACAGACAGAGGGCTCGATTCTAGTATCTTCCAGATTTGGGCAGGCTGTCTTGCACATTTCAGGGTGTAAATTAAGGCATGGTCTATTGGGATTGTTTTCTATCACACCAGCACAGATGCACAAATTCTCCTTAGACCCACATGTTCTGCATTATGGTGATGAGCCCTTTATAAAGGATAAATTGCTTGGAAAGACTTTCCTTTCATATTTTCAGAGTTTCAGAGTCAATCAATCCTTTCTGGAACTAAAGGGAAAGATTCTTAAGGAGTCCTTAGACTTTAAAATCTGAAAAGGTTCATGGATTATAGAGTTCTGTTGTTTATCAGAGATATTAAGCATTTGTAGTGACCTGTACTTCCTGAAGTAAGTATGCATGGATACACACATACATATTGTCCCTATCTGTGAAATCAGATATTCTTAATCAGCCTCTGACATTACTGAAGTGACAAAGATGCTCTTTTTATTCAAAAAGCATCAGAGTAAGGAAATCTATTCCACATAGTCTTGCCAAGTTTTATACGGCAAAAAACCATCTGCAGTGCACCACATCTTACTGATCTATGTGCAGAAATATCTTCGCTAGTTCTGAAAAAATAGCTGGAGACCTAGAAGCAGCTGAGAGGCCCCTGCTTAGACCAGCTGCAGTGGAACTCCAGTGCTTCCAGTACTTTGGCTACTAGTGCTGCATGAAACCGTGCAGCACAGCATTGACATATCCACATTTGCCTGGAACAGCTGATATTTTCAACATACAATGTACAAAACAGCTGTAAGCACACACAAAATGACAGCAAAAGCACAGTTTGTGTATGTGCTCAGCCCCACCAGAATTCGTGTCCAAGTCTGAAAGAAATTATAGACCAAGAACCATCACGAGGGAGCAGATTCAGAAGCAAGCGGAGAAGCAACGAAGAAAACCAAATCATACCCTTATACCATACCCTCCCTTATCACCCCCAGATGGATTAAATATTGTAAGCACACACATGTATCAATCCTTTTCCCATAGCATCTATGTTTCAAAAAACATTTTATCCACATACTGCTGTGGATATGGCCCCCAGCTCCGTTATTCCATCCTTTTGTCTCCATCATTTATGGGTAAGATATCTAGTGCAATCCATTTAACAGAAGGCATGTTGTAATCTTTTCTTTCTGAAAACTGCATTGAACATCTCATCCAGAAAGGACTTCTTAAAACATTACTCAGAAAGGATAGACCATACTTCTTTATCCTAAGTTCAAATAAATAAATAAATGAATAAAACCCACAACCCACCCTACCAAAGTTAGTTTTATTGAAATGAGCTTGAGTGCTCAGTTCTGCCCTGGATGGCAGCAAAGCTAGAGCTCTGTTTCATTTGCAAGGCAACACAAGAGGATGCTTCCTGCGCTTCCAAAATACCTCAGAGCAGGGCCCTAGAGGAGGGGAAAATAGGGTCATGTATTCCTGCAAAGCATCCTGAACTGAAACTCTGCGAGGGATTACTTTCGTTAGCAACATAAGCAACTGCAGGCAGCCCGCATCCATCCAATAGGCCTCCTCACTTTAAAGCCACCTGGGTTCATTGTTTGTCACAAGTTTCTTTCATATGAAGTGGTACCTATGACTTCCTCATCCTACATGGGCATCTTAACTGTAAAATAGACTGTTAATTCCAAATTAAATTAGCAAAGTCTTCCTATGTTGGCACAGTTTCAACAACTAGAGTAAATATCATCATCAAGCAACTAACTAGTAGATCGTAAGTCAGAGCAAAGGTACAACACTAGCCAATGTTTTAGTGTCCCATAGCAGATGCCCAAGAAAATGTTTGGGCTTAAACACAGAACTGATACTTCCCCTGAATACTCTCCCAGTAAAGGGGTGATATGCTGCAGCACTTCCTTAGCCACAGGTTGTTTTTTTTTTTAATTAAGTTATTCTCAAAAAAAATTCTTCCATCTTAAAGATATTTTTGCAGAACCTTTTTGAGCCCTTGCAGGTTTCCAGGCTGCACTCTCTCCTCCAGGGGACAATTCCACAATGCAACTGCATGTAGTGTTAAAGGTATCTTCTTTTGTGTACCATAAAAAGAAGTCCTCTGATGTCTGCTAAATCTCGAACTGAAAGATCATACCATGGAGGCAGCTGGTCATCTAGTGACATCCAGATTTCCACTTTTTTTTAATCTAATCTTAAATTACCTTGAGAATAAGGAGTACAGTACATCACCCTTTTTCAAAAAAAAAAAATATATATATATACATATATGGCTGATACCAAAACACAAATTTAGCCTATACATTGAGAAATGTTAAATCCAGAGGCGGATTTCCTCCTGTGCAGGCTGCAGCTGTGGGCACAAGTATTCCACAGAGGGAAGCAGCATGTATTCCATCTGCAACTCCAACAGCAATGTCACCCACGTAGGGGCCAGTGAAGAAATTCCTAACTATCCTGTAACCACCACATGATCATAACTGTCACAAATAGTGAGACTCACAGGAGAAAAATCTGTGGCTGGAAACTTGAACTATTGTTCTCAACATGAGACAGAGAGGTATGTTTCAAATTAGTATACTTCTCAAATGTTTTTTTTTTTTAATGTAAAAGCCTGTCTATGACAAATAAATTGGAAACAAATCTGAGGAATTATATGATTGCACATCTGCAAGGTAAATGATCCACTTGGAGTCTATTCTCACAGCTTGAAAACTCAGAGCCCACATAAAACTGGTATGATCTCAGGTGAGATGAAGTGATCTCAGATGAAGGACCAATTGGATTATAAACAACTTGCAGTTAAGACTAAACCTTTACTTGAATAGCCACTATAAATATAAGTTAGTAGGTTCAACACTGAGATAACTCTATGGTTTACATCACAGAAGTCAAGCTAAGTTACCTAATTACTCATTTGAAATAAAAGCCCTTCTATAATTACAGCTGTAGTTAAAAAAATATCCTTGCTGATCCAAACAGGTGTCTTCAGGCCTAAATAAAAACACTTCATGATGAAGAGGAAGATAATAGCTGTATTAACTTTATGAAGAGGGCAAAAAATTATCTGAATTCTCATAATTTCTCTGGCCACAGAAGTGACAGACTGTAACATATTCAGATACTTGCCTGTTCCAGCTGTGAAAACAAACTTTTCAAAGTTCCCAACCAGCAGGCTTTCACATTTCTGGGAAATGAAACACTACTAGTTGTTTTATTTATGGTACCATTGCTTTATGACAGTTAATGAGCTGTAATTTTATAAAAGAGAACAAAAACAATGTTTTGTGCCATCACAAATAGCCATCAGCATTATTTATTGCAGATGTTTTAATCTATTGTGGTAATAATGAAACATTCATTGTTTTGCTACCCTGAGCAATCTGTGAGAAATTTAAAGCTACAAAAGCTCCCTGCTTCTTCCCTGAAGCTTTTGCTTCTTTCCAGAAGGCTCTGTTGTGGAAGAGATAATGAGGTGCATGGCAAAAACATAGCTGAGGAGACAGAAGACGTACAGAAATAGTTTTACGATGAAGTTTAATCAATGCCTTCTGCAGAAGGGAACTCTTTTATAGACAGAGAAGTTATATGAGTGATTAAGTGTCAGTTATTATGTTCTTGTCTTGGTATGTTCATGTGAAAAAAGTATCACAGTATTCAGACTCTTGTAAATTGAAGACTTACAAGAACAAGCTAAAGGCTGTTGATTCAGATCCACTGGTCACTGCTTCAATTGCGAACCACCATGGTGGTAAACGATCTTACCAAAGCCACGCAGACAGGGGCTCAGGCATGCAAGAAAATACGCATTAGCAGTGGCCACACTGTACAAGAAAACCCAACATTTTGACAGTCTTCCCCAAACTCAGCCAACTGCTTGGCACTATAACCCATCCTTCATCAGGGAAGCATCGTGCCGAAACCTGCAGGGCGATTCTTTGGCTCCTCATTTACTTAGCTTACCCACTTAGTAAGCAGGGATAGAGAAAAATCTGGGGTCACTTAAGCCACTAAGGTCTTGGTTAGTATTCTAGTGAATATTTCATATTCCTTCTCCTATTTCTCCCTCTCCTTTAACTTAACTGTGAATTAACACAGCCCACTCATCTAGTGAAACAACCAGACAGCTCAATTTGTAGGCAGTTTAGCATCTGCCAGGCAAGCCACAAGACTGTCATTTGCAAGGTTCTGTACCAAGAGAATGGGCAATTGCTCACTGGTCTGGAAAAGACAAAAGAAAAGCTGGAAAATTTGTAGTGTGGTGATCTCATGTTCCAGTGGTTGACTTTCTGTAACAACAGTATGGAGACAGTCCAAGTTCCACAGTTGTCCACCAGTGTTTGTCAGTGCTCTGAGTTCACTTACTTAAACTCAGGTTTAATCACAGTGGAAATAGGTTTCCTTCCTCAATGCATCCCTGTTTCTTGCACTTCAATATCTGTAACTTAGCTGCAAATAAGATCATCCTTTCCTTCTTTTTTAAAAACCAAAGCAGAAAAATATTGGGAGGGGAGGAAGAAAAGAAAAACCAGACAATCCACACCACACCACACACACACCACTGAAGATGCAGTCTTCTTGTTACAGATCCAATCATAAGAAAGCAAGTAGTTCACAACAGCAGAACTTAATTCTTCAAACACCACTGCAGGCATTGCTTATTCTTGTTTCACAGAAAACAACTGCTTTGGTACGACTGCAGGAAGGTACTAGTTATGCTCACAGGACGTAATTGCTTACATTTAAATCCGTTCTTTGGCCACTCTAAGCTTTCGGCAAGTGGGTAAGAGCGCCTTGGTTACGTGTCCCAGACTGGGGCCAGTCTTGTTTGCATTTACCTTAAGCTAGAAGGACTACCAGAGCTGGACAAGGTGCAACCCTCTGCACCTACATTCCTATCACTCTCCTCATACCAACCAGACAGTGCAGGGGGCACAAGTGACCAGAGATCTTACCCTTCACCACAGCTCATCAGGAAGGATCTCTATTTAATACCTAAAGAATCCACTTACTGAAGAAAGAAAAGGGGGGGTGTCAAGAGCCTTGTGCAAGAAGGCTGCAGTTACAGATCATATGTTATCTTAAGAACTGCTGGCTATATTCTCTTAATTGCTTTTGTATCAATGAAAGATAGACTGTATGTATGAACATTGGTCGTAAGTAAAGTAGAGAGACAGTTATAAACAGCATTAACATAGCTGAACTGCACTGCCTTCCTTAAAACATTTTCAGGGCTATCAGGTACTATTTCAAATAATTTCTTTCACACTAGCCATAGCACAGATAGTATCTGATGATAGGCTAGCTTATTAATTTCCCTCTAAGTGCATTAAGAGCCATAAAAAGCAGGTCACCTAGCAACTTTCATTGCTGCAGTTCTTTGATCCAGCCAAGTCCCATGTAAGCCCTCAATTTTTTTTCTATATTTATCTACCTTGACAATAGCCTCATCTTCATAACTTCATTGAGCTAATTAAAAGAGAAAACAGAACTATCTGCTTGAGAAAGATATGGTCTCTCTAGTTTAACATTTCACAAAACTGACATAAAAAGCATAGCAGAGATTCAGGCCTTGCTGTCTGATTTACAGCTTCCTACAGTTTGTTCACCAGAGTTAAACAATTTGCTTCAGCTTTAAACACATTATCTGCACAGCAGTCTTTCCACTGACTGTTTTCAACAGGTAACCTCTCAAACATAAAATATATGGTAGAGCTCTGCTGACAAACAGCAATAGGGGTGAGGGGGGGGTGACCAACCAACCAAAAAACCCAAAACACCAAGTGAAGCTCCTGGGGCTTCGAGACAGTTAGTTACATTACTAACCGAATCACAAGGCAAAGAAGCCTTCAGAAGTGACCTTAAGATAGCTACAGAGTATGTAAACAGCCCTCATCACTCATTGTATCTGCAGTAAACTGGTAACTATTTATTTATTTATTTTTAAATCAAGGAACTCATGCTCCTACAGGTGAGCTAATCCCACAGAGCAAGAAAACTAAATATTCAGTTGTAATATAGATTTCATATGCATAAATACTTTATGGAAAGTATCGATCTATTAAAGCTAACAGAGCCAGGATATACATTATGTATAAAGCTAACCGATAGTTGGAGCAAGATACCCACAGTATTAAATACATCAGAATTACAGGACATAGTACTCTAGAGATAATATTAGAGTTTGCTTTAAGGGGTGATAAGAGCTAAACACGTTTTCAGAACCATAATTTTGAACTTCAGTGCCCAAACCCTCAGCTGCACACCTGCACTGCAGAACACCACAGTGCAAGAACCCTGCAGAACAAAACCCCCACGTGACAAGCGTGACACACACCACAGAAGACACCTAGTGCTTCTGAATGTAAACATGAAGTGAAAACTCAGTATTAACACCATCATTTTGGTTCCTAAGGGCAATCTTACACTTCACAAAACTCTGAGAATCATTTACAGAGATACTAGAAAGCTTTTTGAGACAGCTGTTGGCATTAGAAAGCAACACAAAACACCAATAAGTCATCCCAAGTTGCTGCTAGGTAAAAGAAAACTTCTAAAGAGATAATCTTTTTTATATAGGATCTTCATACATCAACTGATTACTTGCCAGAATCCCTCTTTTAGATAGAAAGCAACAAACTTCAAGAAATAGGTGTTCTGCAACTCTATTTCCTTGAGCTTCCTTTCAGGATATTTTTAAAAGGAAGAAAAAAAATGCATGATTTTTCTGTATGGTAAGGACTGTTATTCACACAGTTTCAAAAATATCAGCAACCTAATGTACCATGCACTGATGTTCAAGAACTTTTAACATTAATAGAGGATGGTTTAAAAAAAAATAAGAAATAAACCAACAGGAAGTCACCACATCAGATAGTAATTGCTTTTGACTTAACAGGCACTATTTACCCACCTTACAGTCAATGGCAAGATACAGCAGCTATGACTGCTCTTCACTAACCTGTGTTTATTTTATTCAGGTGGCAGGTTGAGAATTTTACTTTTCAGAGGGTAAAATCCTGCAATACACTTCAACCCTTTGTGATGAAAAGGATTTCTCTGCTTTTAAGCAACCTCTCACTTCAGGGAGATCTTTAAGATTCAAACCCTGCTAGACACCACATTCCCAGAGCCCAGTGGGGAAAGCACCGGGAAAAGATAACCCAGTTCAATATTCTGGACTTGCTAACAAGAAACACTTTGACTCTAGATTGTTAAAATCAGAACTGGGTATGTTCCACCTACTGTGTTAAACTATCAGCTGCACCATAGCTAGGACCCTCCAAATCAAAACATTGCAGTAACAAGGAAGGTGGGGGGGGAGGGGGGAGAGAAAAAAAAAAGAGAGAGAGAGAGAGAGAGAGAGACACAAATCAGTCCATGAAGTAAACATTAACTACAAGAGTTTGAGCATTATGAAGAAAAACACCTGAAGAACAACAAAACAGGAAAATCTTACTTGAACTGTCATGGAAAGACAAAGCTTGAGTTGCTAACTCAAGACCAAAGGCCCCTCCCATACTACTACTACTACTACTACTACTACTACCAGGAATAGCTACTTAGGCAACCTAGTTCCTGTCTCATTGATTTCTTCACTCTGCCTCTGTAAGGGGGCACATATTAAGGCTTGCTCCTTCTCAAAATATTTCATCAGTTTACCTAGGAAATTCAATAGTAACCTTTCCAGATCAGATATAAATATCTACCAGCTCAATGTACCAAAGACCTACACAAGACCAAGCAAACCCTGGAAACTTAAGAGAAATCCACAAAGAAACACACAGTGTTTTTATAATGTAAGGTATCCCTGTATTTCACAAAAAACCACTCTGTAGAACATACCTGTAACTCCCCCACAACTCCAAATTCTTGAGTTCAGTAAGACTAGATAGCTAATGGGCTGTTGTCTTTGATCCCACTTTTCTCTAACAGTGGGCCAGATCCACAGTTGGCATGAATCAATCTCATCACTAAATTCATTTCTGCCAGCTGAGAAAGGGGCCTCTTTTTACTCTGCTGCTTAGAGTACACTCCATTTATTCTATCATTTGTCATCTCATATGCAGCAGAATGAGCACAGAAATGGTTTATGTTTCTGAGAGAAAGCTACCCTCCTTGCTTTAAACAGCACTTGACTTTGCAGATTTGCCTATTAAATTCTTGACAACAAAAACAGTTTAAATATCTAAGACAATATATTAAACAGTTGGTGAAATCAGAAGCAAGCTTTGAGTACTAGAAGTATAGGTTTATTGTTTCAGTCTAACGGTATTTTTACACTTTTTTCCACAATAGATTGACTCAAATGTAGTTCACAGTGGTGAATCAAAACACTCAAGTCTGGTTAACAGCAGTCTTTTTTTTTTCTCTTTCATAAATAGGTTTGCACCAACCCTCTAGTTGTTGAAACCTCAGAGCTCTTGAAGCTAACTACCAGAAAGTATGCAAACTCCTAAGCTATTCTTTTCACCATCACCTACCTCCTTTTGGGGGCTTCACGATCATGTGAATCCTGTTGCATATAAAATACATTTTAAAAGTACAAGTACTGTCTTAAACTCAGTAATTACCAATATTCATCTCACTAAATGTACTGCTTGCATTTCCCATGACATGAAAACACAGTGAGATGTTTCCTACAGCAGGATTCTGGAAGTCTTTTTGTTTCAGATGCTTAAACTGAACTGTCTAAATAAATATCCTGTATGAAAAGAGATTTATACTGTAACTTTATACTACATATGAATAACTACACTAAAAGAATTAATGCATGAATTGGGCTTATCTACATTATTTTGATCATCTCTCTGAAATTCAAACTCATATCTTATGCATGCACATTTTGCAAATTAAGCAAAATTTATTGTCACCTGTGAAGCATGAAGAGTGGATATCAAGTCACAAGAATAACAACTGTAGTTGACACTTATGTAGCTTGGATGGCTCAGTCCATGTTGAAATGTTTTCTCACTTAAAAATTCAGTATTAGGAACTTTTTTGACTTTTGCATATGTGTTTTACTATAAAGTAAACAAAACACTAAGGTTGAGGGCAAAGGAAAAAACAAGCTTTCTCACAGTAATGAAAGTATCTTATTGAAATAAATTCTACAGTACATTATTCCAAGAATCTTAAAGTTCTTAACAAATATTCTTTAAATATTTCACAATATACCTTTCAGTCTTATCTTTGTACTTTCTAACTCTTCAGTGACCAGTTTGTTGGTTGTCAAAAATGTGTGAACTCCATTGATGAAACAAAAAGTTGAGAGGCAAGATTGCACAATGGTTCCCTTTTAGTACCTTATTTTGAATAACTATTAACTTTCTGAAACTTTCACTGAGATCCTGACATTTTTCCATGCTGCTGTCCTGCATGAAAGTGACTGTTTTTAATTAAGAAAAAATGGCCCTATTTGCTTTGAGTGAAACAACTATTTTTCTGTGTTAGTAACCACACATGTACGTTTCCTTTGAATAGTTGTATAATTGCAACAGGTATGGTCTGGCAGACAAAATACAGTATCACCCAGCAAGTAATTGTACCCACCTGGCTCTGTAAGGTATTGCTCTATTCCCGTATGAATTGCACATTGCACATTAAATACACAGAATATGTTTCTTTCCCTAAACTTAGCAGTTATATCCTAAGAACGTGCTATGTAAGCGTGCAGAGCTAATTGGACTACACAGTGAACTGCCATGCTAGATATACGCATATTATTCTGAATTAGTAAAAACACGCAGGTTACCATAGGCCTACTGCAGAGAATGTAGCAAGGTGTGAAAGGGCTGGGGAAGTGCAAAAAGCTTGTAAAAGCTTTAGAAAATACAGATGCGGAATACAAGCCACAAAGATTTTGTCAGGGATCAAGACTGACACAACTGACTGAGAAAACAGAACATTTAAAAATAGTAATCTAATGAGGATTTATTCTATGAATGCTTAAGGATTCCTCAAGCAGCTGCTCTTTAGGGTTGCTCCCCCATTTCAGGACTGGAGCCTGGGTCTATAACTGCTGTACTAAAGTATTGTACCAATGACACAATGGCAAGTAGAAAGTGTGAACACACCTTTATGAATATGAACAAAGCAGAAAAAGTACTGCATGATCAAAGGTAGCTGGATAATGCAAATGGAAACAAAATTCTGGAATTTCAATCTGAATTCTAGCATTTTCTTAGAGTGCTCACCGATTATTTTATTTGGTAGCATTTTGAGTACTTCAGCGTGAAACCATATTCAATGCAGCTGGCAGCTTTGGTATATTCTTTGATGATTTCTAGTTTTATTTCAAATGTTAGTCTTTTGAAATAGGTGTGTCTCAGCTGCAAGGTATTGACATTTTTATTTGAAATATCATACCTATATGAATAGTATGTATCTTCCAAGAGATCTAGAAGTAATCAGCAGCACTCTCTCAGGCTGAACACAGCTGGTATTGTTTATGTACCCCATCTCCGTGTATACACATGGAGGACTTGAGCCTTTGGGCTCTATTTTGCTTTTTCTATGTGAGATCAAAACTCGGAAGTGAGCACCTATGGCAGTCCAGCTTCATGGAAAATGTAGAATTATAGTGTCAAATCACGAAAACTTTAGGTCAGATCTGCTAAACTGTGGAGGGTTAGGAGAAGGAGTTTTTTTGTTAAATAGAACAAATGGTATTGTAACAATGTATTGCTTAAAGCAGCTGCAACACTTCTCTGCTGAATGTGATAGATCTATTCTGCCTGTTATAGCTTTACACTGAGGCCAACTAATCCTACGAGTGATATAAAACATGTCGCATAAGAACCTGGAATCTGGGTTTCTTTGGTAACCGTGACATTGACCTTGCTGACTCCTAACAAAAACAATTTTCCATTGCCCTGATATAATGGTGAAAACTGAGCTGTTATGTCTGCTTCCTGTTTGTGGAAGTTGATATAAAATGCAACCAGTTTATCAGAAATTTTCTGTCATAATTAAAAATCCAATAATCAAGTATACCTTGGAAGCTGTTGAGGAAAACAGACAGCAGCAAAAGCTGATGTCACAACTCAAACCACTGTGCAGATGTATTGCTATTTTATTTATTTTTGCCTAATTCTTGCTAAATTGCAGGGATTTAGTCCTAACATTTCACATAGCATGTTTTGAAATATATGTATTCAGGTCTTCTGTAATAAACCAGTGAGAGGTTTCCTTCTTTTTATTCCAAATCCTTATTTCATCATGCTAAAAGAAGCTAATTTACAGCTCATTACTTTTTTTATCTAGAGAAAATGAGAGTTTTGCAAGTGCCAGGCAAACACTTCTGGTATATGTGAGGGACAAATGCTCCTCACAAGGACTACATATTTGTAGTTAAGCTCTGTCACAACAGAGCACTTTCTTCTTGATAGTTACCCCTCACCTTTTAACAGGTTTTACCTGGCAGACTACTTACCACCAGAGTCTACTTTTTTTATACTTCCTTGTCTATGCAAGTTAACAAGATTGCAATGAGTAATCTCAAGTCAGACTTACATATTGCTTATCTCAGTGACAACCAGCTTGACTTGTGGATTTCACTACTGCATGGCAAGGTGTTTGGTAGCACCTTATTTTGCTTAGCACGCAAATCTATCAATTAAATATTGAACAGCTTCAGTCACAGGGTTGTTTTTAAGAGCACAGACACAAATTTTCTAAGATGGTCTCAGCACACTGTTGGGTAATGAATCTCCGATTTCACATGTCAATGAGATTGACCTGATTGGAAGCATTCAGTTCATTCAGAAACATGCATTGTTACATATTTTCTCTGTGGCTGATACTCCTCTTCCTGGCTGCTTTGAGATTATGTATCCCTAGACGTGCTCGTGGCTTCTAAGCCATTTTCTGTTTTATTGAGGAGCCCAAGCCCACAGCTGAGATTTGTTGTCCAAAAAAATGCTGTTGCACTTTGAGTGGTCCAAAGGCAAACTACAGCCTAATAAGGCTACTTCCCTAGGCTCCCCATACAGGTTCCTTCAAAGCAGTATCTCTCTCCACTGAGAAGCTTTTGGATAGCTAGACTAAATACAGCCTTTATATCACCCTATTTATTTACTGTCTTGACTGACTGATGCACCTGGTCTCTGGGACTCCTAACCAAAATATTAAATCATTTGATTCTGCTATAGTCTAGAGAAAACACCTTTTCCTTCCTCTATTTGGCCTTATCATGAAAAAACTGCTGTAGAATCTTCAGAGCAGTTTAAACCCAGAAACTATAACTCCAATTTTTGTTCTGTTGCTTGTCTTCATTGTCATTAACTACTATGTTTGTGAGAAGAGCTAAGTATCGAAAAGCACTGCAGGAGAGAATGCTGCTATATATGTGCACTAGATCTATGTACATTTTTTACTGGAATCTGCCCCCAAACAGTCTTATCAATACAGAAATGCTCAAGCTAATCCAGAAGTACATTTTCTACCTCTGCTGCAATGTCCCTAAAAGACCAGGTAAGCCCACATATTTCTGGATTCACCTTTATATGTTATAAACAGCTTTCAGTAGCTGCTCATAACATATGGCAACATTGTCAATAATTATCACAAAAAATGTCTAGAGCCAAAACACGTACAAGAGAAAACCTGTATACAGACACTGCATTATATGCAGACTCATCAACATACTATTTTCTTGTAGCAATACCATTTTCTCATGAGCTCAGAACTCCAAGATAGGAATCTACAAAACCAGTAATTTTCTGTGTGGCTGCTGCAAATCGTTGTACATGCTTTGTCTATCATCCTTTGTCTACTATGACTTTATCTGTGAAGTAAGGATAGTATATACAGTACTGCTTATAGAACCTAGTAGTGATGTGAAGAAAATGGATTAATTAATGTCTTATTTAAATATTACAATTGCTGAAAGGTTGCTGGATTATATTTCTTCAGATGGGGCCTCTCAGGAAATGAAATGTACTTCATAAAATATCACCCCAAAGGGTTGAACCAAGGATGAACTAACTCTTCAAATTGCATTTTGATGCAGTACTGTTAGCGGCCTTTGACAGTTTCTCTAGTAAATTAAGGAGGGACAGCAAGTCAGAAAAGGAAAACCATTTTCTTCTGATCATACATGTTTTCACAGAACAGGAGGTGCTGCAGCTGCGGGAGGGAAAGGAGAGAATATTTTCTTCCTCAAAGATTCTGTCAGAATCACAACAGATCGATAGTATTTGTTGTTCTCTAGCTACAGTATGCATCTCAAAAAGTAAGATTTAGTACCGACTGAAGCATCTACTGCAGCAGAATGATGGACAGTACTTGTAACATGATCGTAGCAAGAACATATATCAAAAGTCAGATGTAAGCTTACCAGACTCATAGTTTAAGATTTTAATACTTAAGATGAAAAGAAAAAAAAAACTCTGAACCTTATAATCTGGATGGAATAAAATGCCTGTCAAAGATTTGCTTTGGCACCTGCCTCATCATTTTCATATTTCTCTAACAGTTCCTATCAAAAGAGTTTCTGAAATACAGCAGACACTCCTGGGAGACAATCTGACAAAACAGGCTACAGTCTGCATCCACCAGCACAATAACATCATTGCTTCTTAGTCCACGATTTCCACATTATCCGGTAGGTGCTTATGTACACAGACTATCAGATGTCCAATTAAAGCTTAAAGGTGCTGCATATAAAATGCAAACTAAAATGTTTACAGTCAGTAAAAAGAAGACATTTATGTTGTAGTGTTATATGAAACTAAGCAGGCTTTGCTAAAAAAACCAAACATTGCTATTCAGGGCCATGTGATTTTTAAATCAAATACTGGATATAAAACCATTAGCAGCTGACATGTAAAACTATAATATTCCCAATGGTCTTTAAGAAAAATGAAAAAAAAAAGAAAAGTTAAGTCAGTGAGACGTCGTTTTCAGGGGAACATGTAGTTAAATTCTTTTTATGTTGCTGAACACAAAAAAAGTAAAAATGTATCTTTAATTGCTACCTGAACACTAATAAATCACATCAACAGATGTTAAAGCAATCAAAAATTGATTGTGAGAAAAATATTATCTTTAGACATTGTTGTAGAGGGAGAACCAGTGTCTTGAAAGAAAAAGAGTGTATTTGTAAAATGATATTGAAAGAACTAAAAACAAAATGACTTGAAATAGTTTGTTTATTACCTTCCATGGCTTTTTTATGAAGATGTACATAAAGACTGTATCTTGGAAGATAAACATAAGACAGTTTAAAAGACATATTATTTTAAGCAGTATCTAAAACACCGAGTGTAAAACTACTTGCAGTGTGCTGTAACCTACGCTGTTTTTGTTCCTAATATTGTATGTTGGCTTCTCTTTACAAAAAACAGTAGTCTTTCCTCATTAACAATACACAGGCCTCATCTGTTTCTCATTAAATACCTTACTCTTTCTGTGGTGCATTGTGTTTCTGCCAGAGAACGCTCTCTGAGAAAAACGGGTTCCCTAACTGCAGATTTATGTAAATTCTCTAAGCCTCCTTAACTCTGATTCAGCACAGCTAATAAGAAGTGTCAGTAACTGGGAGACATTTCTTCCTCACTGACACTTTCTGCTTAGACAGTCCACATGTCCCGTCATCACGTGCTAGGGAAAGATATCTGAAGCAGCCCCCAAGACATGCAGAGGCTTTCTCTGCTCCCTGTGTGGCAACCAAGGCTTGTTTCGGGAGAGTAAGCACCAAGGGACCAAAAAGAGTAAGACCTCCAAAAGGTAACTTCTCTCAGCAAGGTCTGTTGAAAGGAAAATACAAATAAAAATGCAGGGAACACAGAAAAGTCCATTTTCCTTCGCTGCAGTATCTCAGAGTAAACATCCCACAGCCATAATTTCCCAGCCTGACAATGCAGCCCATTGGGTAGGCAAAATCTATAAAAAGCTTGATGAAAGGCAGTGTAACTGAAAGGAGAGGACTGACTCATTCTGAACATATGTAAAAGAATAATAAATAAATGCATTTTTCTGTAGTGGCTGTATCTGTCAGCTCAGTTCATCAGAGATGAAGATTTTTCACACAGATTTACTACATGGTATAGCCAGATTTGCCTTTTTGTAGATTTTTCCAACCCATGCAATTTTCACATTAATTACTCCAATCCAAATTTGTAATGTGTAATAAGTGGTCAGTGGCTTTCTCCATTCAGGTGTGTGGTTTGTGAATGAAAAACTGTATTTTGTAAAAATCTGTTCTGTATTGCCAAAATTCCTACCTGGCCCTGCAGGCCAGCAGCACGGAGTATCTCAAAGATACTAAAATCTTACATGTATCATGAAAATGGGAAGTTATGTAGGAGAGAGATGCCCTAAGAGCATAGTTACTGCAGAAAAGGTTGGTGTCTAAGACAGAAGCTGGTGGTACAAACACAAAGGGGGAGAGGAAGAGATTAAAAATACGCCATTGCACATGTCTTCACAGATGATAAAAACATCAAATGTGAGACACTTCTAAAAGCTTCATTATTTCTGCTCTTTTTGGATGACAAACTTTCAAAAAGAAGGAGAACAACTGAAATATGTGCCATTTATTACACACAAGAATGCAAACAGCTTAGTTTCTATGGAGTTATGGGTAATTGTACAAAGAATGGCCATTCCCTAACATTTGTGAACAAATCCAGTTTTGCAAAAAGCAAGCAAATTACAGGTGACATGTCTGCTTGAACAGCCATTTAGAAAATAAACTCATGCTCACGAGCTCTTCTCAAGCCTTTGTACCAACCGCCATCATGAGTTTGTTTTTCTTGTAGTTCTGGCATAACTAAAGAAAGTGCAACTGCCAGCCACCTTCACTTTATGAAGAGTCTTGGTGTTTTTCATCCCTACTCCAGTTTCAAAATCCAATAAAAAAATCCAAAGGAAGCTCAAGAAACATAAAAGTTCATATTATCCTTGAGGTACTCTCTATATAGCAAGCTTCATGTTTACAATTTTGTTTTGCTTTTTTTCCTTCATGCACTCTTTCAGGATATAAAAATATCTAATGGGTGACACAAGGTGCACAGCTACTTTGTCAAAAATTCATGCATTTATCTTGACCATGGTATCTTCATTCATTAATCCCTTGCAAAGAAATAACTATGAGCATTCATTGCCATAAGGATTTTTTTCATCTGTGACAAGAGGGTCAGATTTATCACTTCAGTGGTCCAGTGCTGTGTCATTATAAAGCAATAATTTCACTGGAGGGCAGACTTGAAGCAGGACAGTGATGAATCAGGCAATGATTCATTTTTAAGGATTTACAAATAACCAAGCAAAAAATGGTAGATCAGAAAAATATTTACTACTATATTATAATAAACAAAAATAAGATGAATTAGCAACTACATTTATACTTGCTTTCTGGAAAAATAAGTTATATAGAAAAAACAAAAAGCCTTTTTCATAAGCAAAGACGAAAGACTTACAGTAAGAAAGTGTAGTAAGTGCCAATGAATTCCTGTTTGGCTCTATTCTGAAGCTTTGAGATATATATGCACAGGCATCAGCACATACAGTATTTATGTAAATGAAGTAGCCCCCTTCTGAACAGCATAAGTGTAGCTCATGGTACAGAAACCAGGACTTTCTTAAAAAATTAACACAAAAGCTTTTTATTTTGGATAAAACATCCTTCCCAGCCAATACAAGTAGCCCTGAAAGGAGTCCTGGCACCCTCTGCTGTGTTCTAACTTGAATATGCAAAGGAAGCCAGATTTTCTGATCCTTCAACCTGCAACCTAGACCCTTCATCTGCCCAAAATCCAACAGGTACTTCAGGGAGCCACGTAAAGTAACTCTATCAGGGGAAATCCCAGTAGAGTCCCCGCTCTCCACTATGCACTCAGTGGAATCCCAATGATAATCCAGAATATTGATTATGGCAGTAACAGGTCTCTCATTTCCACAGGGAAGCAGGTTACCCAAGGCTCACTGACGCATGGATTGACAGGGCAGCTGTGATGGACATGTAGCTTAAGCATCACAACGGCACCACAGAGGCATGGGACAAGGAACAAGGTATGTGGAAAAGGGCAGAAATGAAATAAACACCAGAGATTAATCCGAAACACATGTGCAGGCATAGCTGTGTGTATTCGCACACACAACACAGTACACTGTATTCCCAGTCACTCTTCTGTGGAGCAGAGGAAGGAACTGGGAGTCCCTGTCTGCCTTCATCTCACTGACTGAGGGAAGCTGGCAGCAGGATTTCACACTCACAAGAGGAGAAAGATGAACAAGATGAACTCCCCTGATGACCAAAAAGGAATATGTAAGGCACTGCGATAGAGAGACATTTACCCCTATTAGGCAGCAATGCACTTGTGTCTGACGTCTGACACTGGCCACGTCTTGCAGTTTCATTAGCGGCGGGACGCAAGACAGTGGCTAGGTAAAGCTCTAGGCCCTGGAGATAAGTGATGGCTATGTGAGTCCTCCTTGTGTCGGGAAACAGCCCGAAAATGGGAATTAATGCAAGTGGAAGTCTCCGATACTGAAAGATGAATGAGAGGGTTCCTTACTGTTCTTTTCTATATCTTGTGATTTTTAAATCATGGTTTTAGATGTTTGGAGTTAGTAACACTGCTCTTGGCAAGAAAGCAGACTTAGAGCTACTTATCTAGGTACCGGGTGGTCCTTATGCTCCTACTTAAAATACCCCTGCCTAATGATTCCATCACCAAGTGAAGAGCAGAGGGAAATGGACTATCAGGGAGCCTTGAACTATCTAAGATAAGGAGAGAAAAAAAGGAGGGGATGCATTCACAGGGGATTTTAGTAGAGTTCACATAGGGAATGGTGTTAACTCTTGCCTAGCCCTTGCACAATAGCTAAAATATGCAATTATAAGTTAAAAAGTAAAGGCTCTTCTAGGTGCTAGGAAATACATCTAATGTTTTAAGAATTTATTACAGAGTGATTAGAAAGAAACTATTGACAAATATATTTAAAGGAGAATATACACAACCCTGGTTTAACAGAGGGTACAGAACCCTCAAAGAGAAATGGCATTTGTCTCTCCACATAACTAAGTTACAAATAGAACAAATATTTTTGTTCTGAAATAATACATAAGAAATAAAGTTGCTAAAAATTTATAATCAAATGATTTTAGACAAAAACAGAATAGGTGCACAGAAACTATTCTTTTTTTCTCTTTTCTTCATGTAAGTACTTCAAAATCATTTAAGGGTTTTATTGTAATTGTAGTGTGTCTTACAGAAATGTAATCTCACAGTGGCTTCATTGACTATCTATCATATGGTACCCTGTACACTGAAATTCAGTTCCATTCCATTCAAATTTATTAAAGGTCAAAAGTTCCAGGGCATCAAATGTTCCAAATTTTAATTACTCTGAAACCTTTATGCTTTATGAATCAATGTCAGCTCATTTCAGTTTCTACTCTAAGATCTTACTGAAGCAATTTTAAACTAAAACTGTTCATTTTATCCTCATAACTTGGACAAATTAAAGTTCTAAGTAAATTTATTTCAAGATGTAAGAGATCATTTTCTAGATCCTACAGATAGTTGTGATGAAAGGGGGACACAAATATTATAGAGTAAGCGTTTTGCATAAGGAATTACAAATTAGTAAAATGATAGCAGCAGTAGTTTGCTTTCCACCCTTCTACATTCTCTTTTTTCCTTCTCCTTTTCTCCCTCCACTCTCTAGTCCACTTTCTTTATTTTCCTTCAGTCTTCAGCTACACTACCCTCACTTTTTTGTTTGCTTCCAATTTTCTCTTCTTCTCCCTTTTCTCTCTCTCTCATTCCTTTGTTAATCTCCTTTTTCATCATTCTTCTAAGTTTCTTACCAGTCCCATCCACCCCAGGAGAAAAAGTCTCCAGCATTTAAAGGGAACTCTCCTTTCTGCTCATAGTTCTTTTTAGATGCAATAAAATGCTATCCTTTAAGACAGTATTGTGTGAAACAAGCTCTCCTGTAAGAAACACAACTACCTGAAAGCAGAACGAAGTACTCTGAAACTGGCCTCAAGGATAGCAAAGGCAACGTTAAACCTTTCTGTTTACATTTTGACACCAAAGAGCACTAGATGGTTTTGCTTTGGAATTTTTTTTAAAAGCTTGCACTGAAGCATGTAGTCCAAAATGATAATATTAACAGACAAACTTGCACATTAAAACTATTAGATACATGACAGGGTTAAATACTATAACAAAAGACCAAGTTTGAACATCAAAGAATACTTTAAGGGCAACAGTTCAAAAGGAATGCATTTTTTTATTCTTCACTGAAAGATAAGTAACTTGTGATGGCTTGTTTAAAAGAACACTTATTTCTAGTGATCAAAAGCAAGTGTACTGAACCTATAGTTTTTTACATCACTCCAAGAGAGTTCATCTGGGCAGCTAAATTAGTTTATTATCAGTGGCCTGCTCCCAGTCGCTGCTTGTCTGGGGAGCCCAGTGGTCACTCCCACAGCAAAAGATGGGCAAACGGCCAGTGTTACATTTGGGCTGTGTTGCGTTAGGGCTAATGGCTCCCAGGTAAGATGGTGCAGTAGCAATCCATCTGGCCTAAACCTATTGCCTGTCTTGTGCTAAATATCCCCTCTGAGAAAATGGGGTTAGGACCATCACAGTACCTGACACCACTGGATCACGTTCATGGCTCTGGCAGCAGCAAGCTGCCCTTAGCTGTCCTCTGCCCTGCCATCTCCTCCTCTCCAGGCTGCAGCAGCCATGCATACGCTGGGCTGGGCACACACGTTTGATCCGGACACACACCGCATGGCTGCTGGCAGCAGCACAGCTCCTGCGCAGGTGGAGCAAAAGCTTCCTTCATGGCTGGTGTGGCCGTGATGCACTGGCGCTCTGTGTCCGGACCGGCTGCCCCGAGGGGCTGGCCCAGCCTGGCCGTTTCACCCCGTCACACTCACAACGCCACGTAGGTGTGGGCCTTGCAGCGCCAACCTAGGTACCTGGGCCTGTTTGACAGTGAAGCTGGAAATGACTTTTTCAAGGAAACAGCGGGTAGACTCGACATGTTAATAATGCCACACAAAAGGGTTTTTTGAAAGAGTTTTAGCCATAAGATATTCTTTCTAACTTATTTCAGTACTGGCTTTGATCCTTTTCTATTCAAGTCTATTGGCTGCAACGTTACAGCTAAATACTGAAAGTGGTTTTGTCAGGGAGAGCTGGATCCACAGAGATAAAGCCACGTGCTGTATTTCTTATTTCTTTTCCTTCTTAAAAACTACTGGAAGGATGTATTTATTTCATAGTCAAATATAAACCATGGAATGACTTGCAATATTTATCCCCAATGTGCTGTTCAGCCTGTCTCAAATCATGATGAGTCTGAGGAAACGTGAAAAGAAATGGCTACATTTTTAATTAACTGAATTAGGACAGTGTCTCCCTATCAGTGAAGCATGTAAAAAATATGAAATACCCTAATAAATTCACAACCAACCAACCAGTCAATGAACAGCAACACAAAATTTTCAGTAGAGACCATGTAGACAATTTCAGCTTATTTGCTCTACCTAGAAAATACTGGACTAAGATTAACTGAAAAATGAGTAATATCTTCCTGATATGCTTTTAGCATCATAACAGCAAAACGTCCTAAAGCTTTTAACAGGGTAGAGTGGTTCTGGATGTAGCTATGCTGAAAGTTAGACTGGGGCATTAGCTGAGTCATATTCAAATACTAAATTCAGGTATCAATATGTACCCTGAACAAAGTAAAATACTGTCAGATCAAAAACTAAATCATGATTACCAACATCATTTTAAAGTCAATGGTTTACTCAGTCTAAACTTATGTGAATACTGACAGTAACTACAGGAAATGATATTTATTACTTCTTACCACACATTACAGGAATTTTAAAGCTTTATGTCCCTATAAATCTCTCAGCAGACTGAAAGTTTTAGTTATTGCCTACTTCTGAATAAATCTGAAGCATGAAATACATTCACTGTCTTTTAAAACTGATGACAGTTGATTTCTTGTCCAGAGGAAAAAGGTGATGGCTTTCATTGCCTTTTTTTTGAGGGGACTGCAGTAGAAAAATATCACCATTATTTACTGACATTTTCCCCTACTTTTTGTATGCGTATGTGTGCATGTATATACATATATATGTGTGTGTATATATATATATGTATATACACATTTACTTTTTTAAAAATAAAAACTCTTATCAGCATTAGAAATAAATTGTTTTCTTACGTTCAGTAATTTACATATGAATAGACTAGATTAGCAAATCAAGTCCTCTGTGTGGTTTCCCTGCTTGGTCATACTTTTGCTTATGTATAATTCCTCCAAAGTAACCGGGCATGCACACACACACTATCAGACAACAAGATGAACTCACACTTTTTATACTCTAAGCTTCACTGGTAAACGTTTGCAGTAAAAGTCAGTCCTCCCTCAAGAGTGAGTCCCACTGCAAGTCCTTCCGAGAAACTAGTCAGCAGAGGGTAGTGGCAGAGACATAGCTGTGCAACCCTCTTTCAGATATGTTCCCCTAGCACACAATTTCTGTTCAAAGTGAGCATCAGCTCACATTCATGAAAACCAACTAAATTATAGGAAATTTCTAAAGACTCTTAAGTTCAGCAAGAGTATATTTTGTCCCAAGGTGCTCAAGTGAGAAAGCTATGAAACTTTCACAAAGCATTGAAATTCCTTGTAGACTTCCTAGTCTTTTAAACCCTTCCTTCACTGAAGTAAAGACTTTGGATCACTGTAAGATTTTAATGTCTTGCCCGTCTACACAGCAGCCCTCCTCTTTTCTTTGCTCATAAATACTTACCTATATACATATATACATATATATATATATATATATATACATATATATTCCTACATTAAAAAAAATCAGCAAGAACCAGTATGACTCTTTTTTACTAATGATATATTAGTGACATTCCTAATAATAACTTTGGTTAAAATAAGACCATGGCATCTGGCATTCCTAACAATAACTGTGGGAAATAAGATGATGATGTTATTGGCTAGGTAAGCTGATCCTTGTCTAAAATGCAGAAAGAATTGCACAGTGAATGAATACTTTTAATGTCTTGTAAAACATTAAAGCTTAAAAATTCATTTTTCAACCAAAGATGTAAAAAGCACATATTTAGCCCAACAATACTCTCTCTCACAATTGTAATGTTTCTGGTGTTTACACGTGATATTCAATACATGTCCAAGATATTACAATTTTATTTTCTATGAAGTGAGAAAGTGTATTTTATTCACAAAGTAAGCAAACCTCTTTGACTACAATCTCCTAACAGAAAGAAAATTACATATAGTACAGCAGTAAACATACAAAGTTACAAATGTCTCAAAATATCCTCAAAGTTAATGCGTGTACCGTCTTAAATGTAGGCATTATATAAAATATAAGAATTAATAATATTAATGGTATTGCATTACTGTTTTTCTGAGGAGGAATAAGGCAGTCTCTAATTGCCACTTCAGTATCAAAGTAACAGTAAGATTATATATTATTTCCTATGACCCTAACCATGTAAACTGTAAGAAACAATCATCATTGGCTTTCTTAAAAATAAAATGAATGGAAAAGGGTAATAACATGTGCCAGAAGAAGACGCCATAGCATAAAGATGTAAAAACATTAATTTCTACGTGTTTTAAAATACTTCCTCCAAGATCCTCCTCCTCATAATGCAGTTATAAAGAAAAGTACAGAGGCATATGGGAATAAATTCCCTTGCTTTCCTTGCTTACTATTTTTTGTTGCCGTTGTTACATTTGTCATAAATGATCATTTCTCCAGATTCTCCCCAAAAGGGATTTCACTCATTTCAGTCACGGAGGATCAGAAACTAGGCTATGAAACTCCCTGCTCCAAGACCCTTATATGAGAAAGAGAAGAATAAATTTTCTTCCAAGGAGGTGTAAGCTCAGGTGAAGCAAAGCCCACTCATAGAAATGAGAGTTTTATTGTGGTCCTTGCTCTCCTGCCCTGGAGACAGACAATTCAATTTGGATCACCACGCAACTCATTAGACCTCTAAACATATCACGATCTCTGTATATAGGGGGGTTGGAGGAGCATCACAGACAATCTAAAGAAATGCAAAGTTATCTGTTTTAACCACTTGGAGCAGAAGCATTTTGAAATCTATGTATGATGTAAATTTAGGAGACTTTAAAAGCATTGCTTGGCTGTTAAATCTGAATGCTTTAGTGAAAATTCCTGTGTTAAGCGCTGCGTTTTAAAGTAATTTTTGGCTTGGGTTATGCAATTCAATCAATGAAATGAACATATGTTGCACATAATCACACAATTTTTTGGAGTATTTATTAGTATTTTTATTTAGATGTGCAAAAATAAGTAAGAGTACATCCTCAAGTGCTATGTAAACTGACAGGCAAATACACACTCTTACTAACAACTGACAAGCAAAACAGCTATTATAATTACAAAGCATTTTGGCTTTCTCCTTCCTCATAAAGAAGGAGCTGTCTACTTCTTATGGCCTCCAGCTCTGCCATGGTATGTGCACATTCTGCTACTAGAGAAATTTTGGCATTTTGGATAGCAAAGGCAAATGGTATACATTGCAAATAACATTCTTGTAAAATCTCTCTTGCCAAACAGATGTTATCAGTGAAAAAAAATTGCTAATATTTAAATAAAAGGAAGATTAGGGTATGATCCAAACATCTTCTCTTCATTTCAAGGAGACCTGAATCAAACCCATAAGTCTTACTCATCCCACATTTGATCTCTCCAAGTAATTAAGGATCATAGTATGGATATGATATAAAAACTAATTTACATCCTTGTTTTTCTTTTAATCAATCAAATACTAGTAATTTCCTATAATGTGCTGGATTGAGAGCCCTCTGTCCTGAGAGTAGAAAGAAAAGACATTGAATCCAGAAAATCTAATTACCAATTACTGATCATATTAAATGACCTACTGTAGTTGTATTACAAATTCCAAAAGGTGTGGTGTTCCTAAGCTCCTAAATCTCTGTGCAATTAACTCATTTGGCTAAAAGCCATCCCAAGCTGATTAACTTCTCTTCAGTAATGCTTTTGTGAGAAACTAATACCTGTATCTGCAACTATTTCAGTTCTTCATGTGAAAATATCAATCTAAATATTCAGCATCACAAGCTTTTAAAGATTTGAAAACTAACAACTCAGAAGTAAGAACACATACTTTTACTCCAGGAAACAGCTTTTTTCAACAAAGGTAGTACTTGAGAAGATATACAGATATATATATAGACACACACACACACACGTATTTCAGAAGATCTTTTTATTCAGCATGAAACATGCTTTGGAAAAATTTAAATCCATGTATTTCAGGCCTTATCAGATTTGTGCCTCGGTTTCCACATCCACTAAATTAAAGGGCTCTTTTAGGCATAATTAGTTAATGTGCTTAAATATTTATAAGCTGTAGGGTGCTATTTATGTGCAGCACTTATGCACATATTAACAGCCTGCTAATGCAGTTCGGGCAGTGTATTATTTAGATTTAAATTGCTTGTGATTTGATGACTCAGTCTTCGGTTCCATTCAGCCCAGGGCCTCTTTCTTTAAGGGTGATGATTTGCAGAGACCAAGTGAAATGGCAGACTTATTGGTATGTATGTTCATACTTTAGGAAATACTCAAGCTGTAGATCAACTTTCAGATAACGGGACTGTCAAGATAATATCCATCCTAAGGATATCAACAGCCACCCCTTCAAGTTCTGGTTATTTTAGAGACTTCTATCACATCTACTTTCTAATCAATCATATCATATTCAGCTTAATTAAACTGAAAACCTTCTTTCAATTTTCAATACTCCATGTTTTTTTTCTAGACATCTCTAAAAATATAGCAAAAATTCACATGCATAATGACAACAGTACATTGTCCATAACGGTCAGGCTTATTTATATTGCTAGACAGGAATAAAGAATTATCTCAGCAAGAACGGAGTTGCCCTTTAAATGAAAAAAAATCATTTGGATATCTCAGTCAAACAACTGTGTATGCAGTAAGAAATCCTGCAGGTCTCACTCCCAAGGATTATCATGACTCATCTACTTTCCTTTTTAATAGCAATATTCTTTTCTCTTTTTAAGTGCAACATTGATAAACACTACACAATCTGCAGTGCTGTATTAAATCTCCTTTTCTAAATTCACAGACTTTAGACTGCAGTTATACCATTTATATCAATAAAGTTACCTAGCATAATCGCAGTGGTTACACACTTCCTTTAAATAAACAGTACGCTTAAAAAAATTTGCTACCTTTTTCAATGTTAATATTTATAGCAGTGTACAGAACAGTAAGATTATATATAGAAAAAGCACAGGTGATTATAGCCTGGAACAAGTCTTACAACTCTGGAAATACACGAGTTAATCAGCACAGGCTGTTAAGAAACCTTCCAGTGAAACACAGGACTGTACTGCAGATGTGTGGAGCATACAGAAGGTGTGGCCCATGCTTTCTATATGCATATTTAAATATCTAATTTTACACAGCCTTAGGTTATTATTAAACAATAACCTCCTGGAGAGGAAGAATTACGCAGCTAAATGAGGCCTAACACATTTCTTCAATTAAAGAGCAGAGAAGAAGAGAAGGAAAAGCCCAGGTTACTCACGATTCTTTTCACCTCTCCACCTTGACCCCGCTTTTATTCTAGGCGAGATGTCCACAGCAGCAGTTATTTCTACTAGCCAAAGCAGCAGCAGCAATGACAGCACAGCCATGCCAGGTAAAAAAAAAAACAAAAAACAAAAACAAAAAACAAAACAAAAAAAAACCCAACTCTACCTGGAATACTGATAAAGATGAATTAAAAGACTTTCTTTAGGAATGAATAATGGGAGGTAACAGCAGCTACTCAGCAGAGGCAGAGAGAGATGTAAAGTATTATTTCTATTAGAAATGTTTATTAAAAATTATATTTCCATTGCATTGTTTATTTCCTCTATCCAGGGAATGTAAAAACAGAACAGATGTAAACGCTTCCTCTAAATAGGAGAATCTGGGATTCAGATGCCGGAAGAGATGAACTGACAGCTTTCTTTGGTCTATCAGAAGCCACTAGTTCCTAACCTGCGTCTGCCACCTCTCAGCTCTTCCTAATGTTTATCAACATTCCCCACAGCACCGTAACACAGGACACTGCCAGGCTGAAACCAGAGGCGATTTTTCTCCTTGACTTGCAGATTTCACTGCAGTTTCAAACAGCTGATGACACCAAGCACTTGATGTTGACCCTCAAAACTCATTACACTTATCAACAAGAGCTAAAGTACAGTTTGTAGAGCTTCCTCTCCTACTCACAAAGGGTGGCAAGGGGAGGAGCGGGGGAGGAAAAAGGAAGTATCTAGAAGGAGAAAGAAAGGCTTAAAAAAGAAACATTTTTAAGCTGCTCAATAACTCCCCTGTATTTAGCATAAATGTCTTCTCTTCCTGGGGAAAATAATATAAACAATGCTACCTCTCATCCATGTTTCTATCAGCAGACCCTGGAACAGTTCACTAACAGTGAAATACACAGGAAGAAAAGCTCTGAGAATGTATGTTGCTCTTGTCTGTGTATAATACATGTTACGTAACAAATCTCTACCTTGCAAGCCAGCCAAACAGCCTCTCAGCAACCAGCATTCTATGCAAACTTCAGTGTTTTCAGAATTAACTCTATTACTACTTCACATTTAACACAGTATCTAAGAATGCCAGGGAGCTGGATCATGGAGTTCTCCATCATGATCTAAATAGTCTCAAAGTAGAACGGCAGCAATAATTATCTACTAACCCTTTCACCACAGTAATGAAATCATTCCTGACTTGTGGAGGCCTTCTGAGGCTTGATCCTGAGTTGAAAATCACTATAACAAAATCAGAGTGCTTTTCACTCATTACTGTGACTGAGGGCTTTATTCTAAATGCCTTACTTCAGTGCCCAGTACCTTGAGTGGATCAAATATACATTTAGATTCAGTAAAATAAATTACTCCAAAATATGTGGTCTTTTAGCATCACACACATCAGCCTCGGGAATGCTTATGCCTGTAGCTTAATTATACAGTGGTAATACTCATTTTCTTAATAGAATATTAATGAATTAGCATTCCATGTTCACTATTATGTGCTGGGGAGATGCTATGACTGTAGGTGACCCTTGGAATTAAGGAGATTTTTGAATAAAGCACTGGACTGAATTTCTAGATACGATGTCAAATTACAGAGACAGGATGCCAAAGTACACTATCTGAGTCTTAATATTATACTTATCTATTCATTTATAGTGTTCATAGACCCTGCTCTTTACAACATTCAAACTCAGAATGATTAGCACTATTGAAGTGCTGGATGGTGACCACTTAAAGCGTGAACATCTGAAGCCATAACTTTACAAAAGAGGCAAGGAGAAAATTTTTTACCTAGAGCTGGTAAACTGGGCAAAAGAAAATGGGGAACCAGTGCTGCAGCCTGCTGTTGGGCCTCTGTCCCAGAGTAAATATAACTCTTATGGTAACACACAGAGTTAAAAGAAAGTGCCTTTTTCTTAGCACATTCCAATTCCACTTTCCTTGTCATCTTATCTCATGCCAGGGAAGCACGTCAATAGTTGTGCACTCACAGATGACTCATCATATTGCTAGCTATGTAAGACACCTAAACATACCAAATTGCTCACTGCATCAGAATATTGTACAGAAAATAAAACCACAGTTAATACAAGGTGGTCCTTTAGGAGTACACTAGCAGCAATGTGGAATGGTTTAGTTTACTATGAATGGAGAAATATTGTCTTTTTAAATGACAGCTGCATTTCTGAGCACCAAAAACAGAAGGCTGTGCAGTTTTGCAGTTTGCAGTGCACTGTCTGAGGAACAGAAGATAAAGATTTTCAAGTAAAATAACCAATGTGTGGAATTCCAGAATGAGTCAGACCAAAATCCAAGCCAGAAACTTGAGCTGCCTCATAGATGAAAAACAAACCTTATAGTTAATGATTGTTATCCTTAATTTGGTCCCAGATGCAAATCTCACTGAGCCTAGTGCTGTGCAAAAGTAAAATGATGCATCAACGTGGTATTTTAATAGATGTCTGCTGAGTTCTCGAACCACAGAACTGTTGAGTCCAGTACGCAGACTTACACAGACTGAACAGAAAGTTTCCAAACTGTGGGCCAGGCTGCTTTTTATCTTACAAGGATAATGAAAGTGTATGTACCTTTAAGGATACAAAAACTGAACAGAGATTTTTGCACAAGTCACATCCATTTATTCTGTCAAAGCAGAACAAGCTGTTGCCTGAAGAAAAGCCACCCTGTAGCCTGATGGATGTGAAGGCATGCCCAAAAAACAGCATCTCATAAATGACTATTTACCTCTTCATTCACACCAAAAATGCAATCAGACTGCATAAAACATATCACCAAAAAGGATTTTATATCACATTTTCTAACTGAGTGCCTCACGCACTATGTTGCTGGTTAGCAGGACAGTGGGAAAATACTGCCATAGGTGCAATGCCAATCCACTACCTTCCCCTTGGAATATATCAGTTAAAACTGATGAAGCATTCAGAGGTGTGAAGCTCAATAAAAGGTGACCTGTTCCTATGGGATGCAGTGTTTTTTAGCTCATGTAACTAATTTCCCTTTCTGCAGTATAATTTCTGCTCATGTGAGTTCCTTAGCAATTTAGAAGCTTACTCAAAAGCAAGGTAACTAAGTCTGGAATTAGACATGGGGACAACATTTTCAGAGATGCATTACTTACATGTTGCAGCTCAGTCAGAAGTTAAGCACTAAAAGATAAAATTAGCAAAACAGTTTATGGTCTGTGTTATGCAGTGGGTCAGACTAGATAGTTCTATCTAGCTTCATTATAGGTGACTCTCTACAGTCTTCAGACATACTTAATTTCTTTTCCATTCAGCTTTCATTATGCCACAGACTTTTGATTTTTGTTGCACTAAGTCATAGATAAAAGTCACTAGCCTTTTCTGCACGGATCAGATATTTTTCAAAGAGTTTTTTTTATCCAAAAAGGGTATAACTTTTTCTAAAGTTCTCTCTCTCTTCATTAGAGACTTCACCCTTACCTTCTTGTCAGGATAGCAGAGCTCTCTGTAGCATCTTGGCAAAGCAGTCTAGGAAAGGCTCAAAACAGCTTTGCTCCCTACTGTGCAAGGATATCTCATTCACTGAGACATAATGAAAGCTACAGCCTCTCATCCTGAAAGTCTATACAGTAGTGAAGTCAGCCCTCACGGGCAGAGGAGTCCTACTTCATTCTTCGCAAAGCCACTTCCTTACATAGGGATCTCTCTGTTGCCTCCTCTAAACAACTTGCCACTGATTGTGTTAGAAACTGATGGTCTAGGTATGCTCTTTCAAAAGGCTCACATGCAGATTTATTGGTGAGAGAGAACAGAATGACAAGGAACAGCGAAGCACCAGCTCCTGAGCCATCCCCTCCTGAAAGTCAGATTAGGACTGTGCCAACACTTAACTGAAGCAATCTATTGCTCTCACCTTGTGTTATCATGGAGGGTGACGAGAGGTCCACTTTAAGGGCACAGAATCCTTGATTTTAAAGCATCTTTATCAGGTTTGCAAAACAAGGCAGGTCTCTATTTCTGCAGTATAAGCAGTACTTGAGCTACTGTCACACAGGACAACAGTTGTTATGTTGTCTTTGATGCATTTCTGCGATAGTCTCAAATTCTAAAAGAAAGACAAAATTTGATGACTACTAGACAGCCTCCATGAGGCAGTCATACAGATCCTTAAGGTATGACAGGACAACAGTTACAGAACCCAGTAAAGCTAAAAATGTCCTGAGTTTTATTTTGCAGCCCCCATGACTCTAATAACTCTGGGGAGATCAGCTCATACACAGCAGTATTTGCCATGAAAAAAGTGCAGTTCTGTGAAGTGAATGGTACATTCACATAATTCAGCAGTGCACAAGGACCAGATTCTGCTGTTTTACTCCTGCAAGTTTGGGGAAACGGTAGAGCTCCCAGATCAGCTTGGTGGGGGGGGGTTTGTTTGCTTGTAATATAGAACTATTAAACAGAACCATCAAAAAAATGATCTTGAGTCTTTCCATAGCTGAAGAAGTGTGCAAAATACTCCTTACAATCTCTTATCATCAAACTTATCATTTACTTACTCTCTTTTTAACGGTCAAGGCAACAAACTATACATTAAGATCCAACTGCGTAAAAGTAAAGAAATATGCAAAATTTACTATCCAACTAATATAACCTTTGCAGTTACTGTTTACTTATTGAACTCCAACAGTGCACTCAGCACCATATAAACATATAAAATAACATAACCTCTCCCCTAAAAAGTTTATGATCTAGTACAACTGTGTCTTAAAACTCAACATTTCTGTGAGGGAAAATGTTTTACTATTTTGTTAATTTCATTATTTTGGAGCATTTGAATTCTGAACTATAACACTGTCACCTTTAAGTTCTTGGTGGTAGAGGAAAACAATTATGGTCTGCATAAACAGACAGGCATATAAAAATTTAACTGCATGTATAGGTATTATGTATATATACACACTCCTGCTAATAAGCTCACAAACACATAAACACAATGAGAGTTGCACTGTTAAAAAATAGTTTTGGAATATACTCTTTCATCTCGATTAAAGTAACATTTGAATAAACTGATCTTGATTTAGGTCAACCAGCTTTGCATACTTATTTTATAAAATTAGCACTGAATCAAGTTCTTCTCAATAAAAATCTTAAAAGACATGGTCTGTTTTATGAGGAAAAAAACTAATTTTCCCTACCCATATGCCTTATCAGTTTGCCATCTTATCCTTATGCCCTCAAGATAACACAGATTATTCTAAAATGTAAGGGTCTGAGGCTAACAACTATAAGGAGACTTCAGAACTCATATTAAGACCAAAGCATATTACCTGACTCATATTTTTTTCCATCTGGCTGTAGAAGAGTGGCATTAGACAATGCCTGTGAAGCTAGGCTAGTGGCTACTGAGACTTTTAAGAAAAATTCCACATTGTTGGCCCAACTAGCATGAGAAAGGAAGAGTTATGACTGAATTTTTTTCTTATTATACATAACATACTCCCTCTACTTGCAACAGACACCCTTTAAATCCATCAGGATGTAAATAAAAGAAACACTGATTTGTAAACAGGCAGCAGAAGAGCTTTGTTTGTTCTCTATTGTTAAGAATGAGAAATAAGTTTCTACACGATAACTCCGAAATGGCATGCAGAAAAAAAATCAGAGAGCCTTCCTAACTGACCTAGACATTTGAGACATCATAACTGCCTAAAGCCTATATGGGAAAATGTTTCTCACAGGCTGCCATTTGAGCTGAGCTGGCAATGGAAGTGACTATCTTCACCTTCATACCATGCAGTCCCTGGAAAGTTCATTTACAATCACTATGAAAAAAAAGCAAAACAAAAGAAATAGCTGTAGAGCTAAAGACCAGAACTGCTTGGCAATCCCATCCAAGCTGAACTAGGTAGGATACACTAGGTACCCAGGCTATGCTGAATGGGGCATGATGCTATGGCCTATCTGCAGGCTACCAAGTCAGGTTCCTTCCTGCACATTCCCTTTCTACAGCTACAAAAAGCTGCTAGGCAACACACAATAATAAATTACTTTTTTAAAAGCAAATAGTACCTGCAGACTCTGAATCCCAACACACCATTAGTAAAGAAAGCACTACTTTCACAAAAGCATCAAATCTCAATATCCCTTTTTAGCTCTGGCACTAAATCCTCATTTCAGCAAAAAAAAGAAAGAGTATATCTCTAGAGGTCTTAGGACCTTTACACGAGCTTTTATTATAACATGGCAGATCAGTCTTTTAAGGGCACTCAGTCTCTTATTGTTCTGACCCCAAACTAGCAGGCATAGTGTGTCCTCTTATGATGACAATTTAGGATTTTTTTGCATGACTACAAAACATCTATATAGTTCTATGTGAATTGATATCCCAGCATAACCAGTGTTTTATGTTGGCGTAAATGAGAAGTTGTATGAGACTACTGCAAGAATGCCTCCTGGATCGTGACAACAGGTTTTACAATATAATATTGCTTTGGTGCTTTAATATCAGATTTATGGATTAAGTATGCCACAAATACATTTAAGGTATGCAAGTCATTTATCATTATCTGTTCTAACAAACTAGTAATCATTATCCTAGTCATTCAGCCAAAGGTAGGAGTCCATACTGAGTGGTGGAGAATTATACGGATATATTCAGACAAAAATAAGCAAAAGAAACTAAAATAATATTGCTTAATGTAGAAACATTCCATACTACTTGGCTCTAAAAATAAACTACTAAACTGTTCTTGTCATGTTCTTGAAAAGAAGAAAGATCATTAGGCTAATCTGACAGTCCTAATTTGCATTTCTATATTTACTTTTTCTCCCACACTTTAAATAGAGCTTTAGTAGGTTTCAAGAAAGTATTCAAAGAAGATCTGGACATTTTTAAGACTGCAAGATCAGAGACAAAGCTTGTCTCATTTCTTCTTCTTCATTATCTATGCTTTTAAACGTTCTTCCTTTTTTGCTAATTTCTCTTTACTGAAATCTTATTTACATTTAGTTCTCACCTGTTATCTCACTTTACTACTCTCTTTTTTTGCATAATATCCTCCACTTACCAGTTCTCACCTCCTTCTTTTGCATCTTCTACTTCCAGTAGAACCAATACCTACTCAGTGCTGATCTATCGTATGCAAAAGGTGAAAAGGAAAGGTAGTCAGGCTGAGAACTGTGCCAACACTAGTGAACAGCAAACAAGCAGGAATCAAGGTGGGAGTGGTGTTACCTCAGCAGTTGATTCTGAATAGATCATGTGAAATTATGGTACAATACACCTTGCCCACTGACTCTCTCCTACACTTCTGCACAAAGACCTAGAAACCAGAGCTGACCTATCAAGTTTAAAAAACCCTGAAATTTATCCCTGAAAGTGAGGATATTCCTAGTATTCATGGATATAAGATCATTCTAATCATTCAGGAAGAAGAAATTGCTTTCTATACATGCATGCTGAATGGGGCAAGATGCTGGAATACCAAATCAGCTCTTTTTTGAGGGGGTGGGGTGTGGAGGTGGTGGCACTAGAATAATGAGTAACTCATTTGGCACATGAGGAGGGAAAAAGAACTATGACAATATGTATACAACAAGGTATGAAGGTCAGGATACATTTTTTCAGCATCTGCCAATCTTATTCCAATATAAATTGCAATGAAGTAACAGCATTAAAGTACTACCTGTATCCAGCTGGGTGAGGGCATTTCCTCTACAGGGCTTCCATACTGATTAGAACAAGAATGAAGGTCAATGACTTAGTCTAATAAAAAGAAATCCAGGTTCAAGAATGACTTTAGCAGGCCATTACATTGGTGTTAATGATTAGACTTTTTTCGAAAACGTGTTTTCATTTTCCATTATAGCTGAGAAAACTTAATTCTTTAAAGTTGAATTTTATGATTAGGAGACTAAGTAACTTACAATCATTTTAGTAATGATACGGTTTGTGTCCCAAATGATGAAAATAACTCACTGACTGTTGTGGAACTGCAGTGAACTATAAGCATCTGGCCTCCCCTGCTTTGATGAACGTTTTCAAAGCCTTGTTGAAGATGGATTCTCATTAAAGGAACAATGGGAATTGGGCTTCTTTATATCCATTGGGATTCTTTATATCCAGACAGAAGGCACTAATAGAATTTTCAGTGCTCAGTGGAGTTAGTGATCTGACTTCTATTTGTGCCTTTGAAAATCTCCCCAGTGAGGCTCTTTGGGTGAATTAGAGCTATGGGGTAATCTCCTAAATTGGAACAGATTCAATAAGCTAAATGAAAACATTTACCTTCAACTCTAATTTAAGCCATGAGCTGATGGAACCGTCCTAAAAAAGCTGTACTCCTTAACAGCTGTACTGAAATTAAAAAAGTCTCACCACAAGTTGATATTTCACATGGAGCGAAAATTACCATCATAAAATTGTATGTTCCAGTGAAATACAATGTAAATACTTTTTTCTCTGGGTTTGGACATGTAGATATTCAGAACACAGGCCACACTGACTAACTTTTATTTATGTATCAAAAAATAATAAAAAAAAATTGTAAAAAATTCAGGGCAGCATTTCACCTGAAGTTGCATGTACTATTATCTTATATACATGTGTTAATGGAAGTCAGTTCAACGGCAAAAGTATGTGGTTTTAATGAGTTCCACATTTTGTAATACAGAAAATCACCGGTATATCATATTGGTGTTTAGGGTAATACCATAATAACAAGACACAGGATAATAAACATTCCTAAGTATATGAACTCCTTGTTATAAAATTATATTTTCTCTTAGAATTTAATAACTGTTTCCAGTGTAAGCTCTGACTCAAGCAATGTATTAGAGATTTTTGCTATCCATTAGATGAAATTACTTATATGCCACCATAAGACTTGCTTTAGATTTGGGATCATGTTATCATTTTTATTTGTTATGAACAGAAGCATTATTTTGGGAAATCATTAAAAATACACATGTGAAAATAACCACATAACACCCAAGTTTAAAGATTCTGAAATCTGATTTTGGAGCCATTTAACCCTTTTACCTTTATAAAAAAATGAAACATTCATAAAAATGCAAAAGCACATTTTACTTATTGGTAAGAGCTTGTTGTGGGAAAGAAAAAAAAATACATTTAATGAAAGATTAGTTTTAATGAAAACATTACCGATGTAATAATCAAATTCTCTTTATTAATGCTGGGATGAAGCATGATTAAATTCTGCTATGAAAAAGATGATTTTGTGAGGGACAGAGCTCTGTATTAACATAACCTGCCAGGAGGCTTTTTACAGATAAGATAGATTTATTTTGGATAACATAAAAATAATCAATAATTTTCTAAATGAAATGAAAATAAAAAAGAAGTAACCTTAATAAGGGAAGGATAACACATGGCATGTTCAGAACTCTCTTACAGTTACAAGACGAGAGAGTGATTATCATACTTTCTCATAAGAGAGGGATGATAACTGTCACCTTTTGGAGGTGTCAATATAAATCCCTGCATATGAAAATGAATGCACCCTGAAGGCTGCAAAGTGATTTCAGTGCCTGCAGCTGCTGCTTTCCCACAGAAAACCTAGTTTTTTTTCTAGTTATTAACTAGTTATTGAGGACTTACTGACAGCAAAAATACAGACCAGCAGTGCCATGAAGGAGGTGAGTTAAGTGCAAAGTATGAGTGGCAGCCCTTGGGCCTGGCAGGCACCTGTGCAGGCTCCAGGCTGACACAGGGTCAGCAGATGTTCTGAGGGGAGCTCACACTAGGAAAACATGGGGTTTTTTATGAGGCCCTGAGAGTAGGTGACAGAGTTCTTGGCAGACTCCCATTCTGAACTTCCTTCTCTCAACTGCACAGTACAGGCTGGTGAGCAGCTTTCCAGAGAAGGCCTGGGGGGTCCTGGTGGACAATAAGCAGGACATGAGGTAGCAACGTGCTCTCATGGCAAAGGCAGCCACCGGTATCCTGGGCTGCATTAGGCAGAGCATCGCCAGCAGCGTGAGGGAGATGATCCTTCTCCACTCAGCCCTGGTGAGGCCACAGCTGGTGTGCTGGATCCAGTGCTGGGCTCCCCAGTACAAGAGAGACATGGGCATACTGCAGAGAGTCCAGCGAAGGGCCATGAAGGTGAATGAAGGTGATTAAGGGACTGGAGCATCTCTCATACAAGGAGAGGCTGCAAGAGCTGGGACTGTTCAGTCTGGAGAAGGGTCAAGGGGATCTGATCAATGTTTATCAATAGCTGAAGGGGGGTGTAAAGAAGACAGGGACAGATGCTTTTCAGAGGTGCCCAGCAACAGTATGAGAGACAATGGGTACAAATTCAAATACAGGAAATTCTGTCTGAACATAAGAAAACTTCATCACTGTGGGGGTGGTCAAATGCTCAAACAGGTTACCCAGAGAGGTTGCAGATTCTCTGTCCTTGGAGACAGCCGAAACTCGACTGAATACGGTCCTGGGCAACCTGCTCTAGGTGACCCTGCTGGAGCAGGGGGGCTGGACCAGAATATCTCCAGAGGTGGCTTCTAACCTCTGCTATTCTGTGACTGCAGACAGCTGTAACTTGTCTCAAAATATCTAATACAAACCCTGATGGCTGTCTCAAAGCTATTTTTTCTATTTAAGATACACTCAACGCACATTGTACAAATGAATCTTAACCTTGCTGATCAGCAAAACTTTTAACATGCACATTGGTTTTGGAGTGAACCTCGGTCTCTGAAAGTGTTTTTTCTCCTATCATCTTCCAAGACCCATCATTAGCTTTTGCCACGCAGTGGACTTTCACTTCCTGGATGAGAGGCCTTGGCCTCTACTTCTTCATGGCAGTTTCTCATACCTCATGACCTCACTTGGACATGCAATGTCAGTTACTTCACTTAAATTCTGTTAAACCAAATATGTGTTTAACCATAAACATCTCTTTACCTCCTATCTGGTCTTTGACTCTAGGCCAATTATCCAGTTACTTTCCAGTTCTCAGATTTTTAGAATCAGAAAATGTGCCCACTTGGCATTCATGGACATTTACTTTTCAATTATTTAGAGGCCTAACAGATAAAAGCAGACACTCTTCCAAAGTATCTAAATGTCTAAATCATACATTCCTTCAAGAAATCATCTCTATGAAACATCCCTTTTGCCATCGAGGAGAGAAACACACCAAAATCCAAAACTAATGTAAAAAATCAGCCTAAGAGAAGCCAGTTAATTTTGATGGAAAAGAACTCCAGCGAAATCAAAACCATTATGTCCACAGACTTCAGGGTAGATTTTGGTCCCACATAAATCTCTATGACATCTGGAAAGTAGGAGTGGGAGAATCAAGTCAAAACAGCACAAAGCTCTTCCCTTTGCTAAAGCTTGCTTTCATTTCCCCATCTTCATCTTCCTTTCATGTTCTCCTCCCCCTCCTCTCCATCCCCTGCACTTCTTCACAAAACACACAAAGAACAGCTTGACAAATCACATGACATAGCTTGTTTCCCAATTAGGTTTATTTAAAATTTTAAATATTTAAAATATTTAAAATAGTCCACATAATGTGAAGTTGATTGGTTTATCAAAGTAAACATTTAGAAGATCTTTTTACAGAAAAAGTAGTCCACAATTGAATTAACAAACATATTCCCTTTGTTCTAACTTTCCAGAAATTCTTCAGCAATTTGGTTTTCTCCTCTTAATGTGATTTATGCAAAATTGTTTTTTCATAGTAAGAAAATACATGGATAATAAAATGGAGAAAACATCTAAGATCTTATTTTGTAAGGTGATAGCATCTCCTCTAAGTAGCTGCTCCACTTTGTAATGGGCAGTGTAAGGCCCCATGCGGATCCATTACCATTTATCTGCAATTCAAGCTATTAGTTTTAATACTGCATGACATAATTCCCTGTTTACAACGTGTTGGCCGTTTCACTCTGTGAGGTCCATTCACTGAATCTGAAGTGTTAGCATAGAGCAAAACAGTACAGTGTATATACACAGAAATCCCTAGAGTACTTTACCTTTGTAGTCTGATTCTAAAGATGGATGTAATATGTCAATTGTGTCATACATTAACATGTTTATTGGGTTCTTCATGTAATGCAATGTAGCTCAGAAATTAGGAACTGCAGCTTGCTCTGTGATATATCAGAAAATGGTAGAGGGGAGAAAACGGCCTGGAAGCAGAAGTAGGAAAAAGCCACTCCATTTTTTTCAAAATAACTGGAGTTATAACCAAAGTATATGTTGCTCAATGCTTAGCAGAACAATGAGGCAGTCTACTAAATGTGCAGCTACTGGAAAATGTCTGAACTTTATTTGCTGAGCAACTCAGGCTCATCTTACTGTCTTTCAAAGTTAACTCCAAAGAAATTCAGGAAAGCAATCATTTAAAAAACTTGTTTTTAAAACACTTCTTTGAGGTGTTATTAGTTTTTAATGCATTGTTTAAAAAACTAAGACTACATGTATCACTGTATCAAATATTGTTAATTAAAACAGTAGTAATTATAAAGGAGATGCTATAGCCAGATGAATTTTAAATAATAGAATTTTAACATGACTAGTAAATAAATTTCATCAATATTTTATTTTAATAATTGAATGAATCTAACAACATTTGGATCCAAAGTATGCAGCCAGCTGAGATGAATGCTGTAACAATTGACTACAGATACTATGAAGGCCATATTTCATACCTAACATGAAACATTTTTTCACACTAAAATGCTGAGATGTGAAAGGCTTAGGGTACACATTCTAAATCCTTTGCTACGAAATATAGACTTGGCTATACCAGTTTGAATTCCAAAGGTGAAGATTCACCAGATCTACAAATAATCCTTTGATATATAGGAATATTTTGTTCTTCTGCAGCACAGAACAATTCACAATTATTATTTGCAAAAGTATTGATTTAGACCTTCGGATAAAATTTGTTCCAGTACAGAACGTGCATTTGAACTTGAATCATCATAGGCTGATGAATAAATATTTGGCCTTGAATTAACCTGTGAAGTTCTACATCAGCATTTTATAATCGTAACACATGTTTCATTTTTATTGGCAGTCCACAACTCATTTTATTGCAAGAATAAAAGTCTGATTTAGACATGGCCAATTGATATGATTTGTCAAATAGGAACATATGCACCTGGTAACAGTCAACCATTTCTAGCAATTTAATAGAACAGCATTTTTCACCGTTCTTGAAAGGGAGAGGTAATGTTTTTTAAATTTTCTAGATGCTTTTAAATTTTCTTTCATGTGAAAAGCTTCAGGAGCCAAATCTTATATTCTGTATTTCTGTGCCAACAGATGGTTCCTTCAAAATCACCCTCCTAATTTTTATTCCTGAAACACACAAGATTTCTGACACTGTATATTGTACAAAAAGGCATTCCAAAGGCTTCTACTTAAGTCTAGTAAGGTTTTTCATCCCTATGCCCTCAAATGTATACATTTTCTTCTGAAAAAGACATTTATTATTAGCTTGCTCATTTGTTCTTTAAAAAACTGAATGTATTACACTGTGAATTTATTTTTATTCCTGAGCAGTAGTTCTGGAACCGGAGTCATTTTTATTCCAGAGCACCGTTAAGCAATCCTTGCTTAACTATGAGATAGGATATCAGCAACTATGAAGTTTGCAAACTTACACATTGCCCATTTTTACTCATGTAAAAGTACTAGGAACTAGTATCTAAGTATGTATTGAACAAGATAGGTCATTGCCGCTAACACTAACTCCAGTGTATGCTCTGCAAGACATTTCTCCAACTCTAATTTTGTAAGAATACCATATATACTGAATAATGTTGATTTAGACTAATTCTGTTCACTTCTGCTCCAGCCACACAGTGGCGGCTGGGTCATCAACCTTTTTCTGGAGAATGGGAAGATAGGAGCAAGTCTCAAGTTAGTCATGGCAGTTGCTGCTAGGCCCATAAACACAAAAATAAAACCAGATGTCAGAGATCTGCGGAGTAGATCTGATGATATCTTATGGCTCTCAGGCACATAATAAACTCTAATGAAATTTTTAGATGAGATAGGAGGATTTAAATATCACAAAATGCTCACATGCAGTATTTTAAGTTGTCTGTACCTCATGCATTGCCAAAAATAACCCAACCAGCTTACAAATTAATACTCTTCAGGTTTTTCTTCTCACTCTCCTTCTCTCTAAATTAAAGAAATTGGAGAGTTATAAAGTCATAATAAAACTTGAACTTCAAAGAGTGAGATATGTCAAACTTCCAACACTATGGAACCAGATGCAAGTTATTTTCCTGATGAAGGAAATCTTGTTTTGTTTCAGTTACCCTTCTCTTCCTTAAAAACTGTTAGACAGATATTTTGAAAGCAGAGGATGTACTATCAAGATGGTGCAAAGCTGTGAAGTCCCATACCTATCAAATAATTATGTAGCTCACAGTCACAAAAATACCCTTACAAAATACTATGCCCTTAGAGCTAATCTAGCTTTGCTAAGGCCAATGGAAACTTTTCATTTGGCTTTTACAGAATTTAAGAGAAAGCCCTGGAGAAAAACATGCATCGGTGATGTAAAAAGACCTTTTACATCAGATGACTGGGGTAAGAAGTGAAACACAGCTCTGCTCAGAAACAAGCTCCAGAAAATAAACATGCAATAGAAATCCCAGCTAGTGTTGAAGTGTTAATATGACAATGTTATAAAATGCTACGAGAATCCTAAAATATTTCAAGAAAAAAACTAAACTTGCTTTGATAAACTTGAACAATGTATAAAAATGAAGATGTCCTCTACTTCCATTCTTCTAATATAAATGAAGACAGCTAGAAGTTTATGTAATCTCTACTCATTTTGGAGAGATCCAATAACGCATCATGTAATTTATAACATGTTTAACAATTTAGTGTTCATTAGATTAATTCATTTTCTGTACTTTGTAAAGAATCATAAAAAGCGCCATAATCACAGAAAGGATTGCAGCACATTATTGAACATGCTGGAAGTATCTGTTGCTTTAAATAGGACAGTTCTACAATACTTTTTTTCTCATTAGTCTGCGTGCTAAGTTGCAGCTTTTTTAAATATAATTTTGTTAGACATATTACACTAGAACATCTGAAATATTCTGTATGTCTCATTTACAAATAAAGGAAATTTATTATTTAAGTAATTTACGATAATCTGTCTTTAGCTTTATTTACCAAGAAACTTTTAAAAGCAGTATTATTTACTCAAACTACGAACTAATTTACTATTTACTCAGACTGATTTTTCTAGCAGGAATTTCACCTTTGCTTCTTGTTAATCATAACCCCCTCCTCCAACTAGTTTAATACAGGATAATGAGTTATAATCCTCATTTTACCTAAAGCAAATATCACTTCTAATTTAGTGAAGTGTACAATGAACAATATATGAACAAAACACACATTACAACGATATTATATATTCCCTCTGGAGTTTGAGTTCTTTTTCATTACGAGTTCTATTATAGATAAAATTTAATCCTTATACACGATGCCATTAAGATGTGAGAATTAAGTGGGTTGTCTAATTCTTACAGTAAAGCTAGCAAATACATGTTCTACACCAAATCATTAAAAATAATTATCCAGAAACAAAATGGAGGACAAACACGCATACATTTGTCTACAGAAAGTCCTCAGTTGATTATAAAGAGAAACTTAGGGTGGATTGATAAAGTCAGTGGTGAAAAAATCTAAAATCTCACAAAATGTCTAGTGTATATCTGACTTAATGTCCAGCAAAAAATGAAATAAAAATCTTGGAAACAATCACACATCCTATAGAAGAAAAATCATGCTTTCAATATAACTTACACAGTAGGTAAGACAGTAAAGAGGTCAGTAAAGTGATAAAAGCATAGTTGATAAGGAGAGATGATCTCTCTCAAGCTACCACATACCATAAATATAGTCAAGACAAAGGAGCTTTAGGATTGACACGTTACAGAATTCAAAGATGTCAAACCTGTACTTTCTAAGAGTTCATTATGAAATGTAACTGGTATTGAAATTAATCTTGGTGCTCTACAGAAATTACATTACAACGCATAGCTTAGGGATATAGTGAACTAGTTAGTATCTGTCCACAGAATACAGAAGTGCCTTAGTCTACTCATTAGTCAAACCTGGACAAGAAAAAGCCCAAGAATTCTATTTATGAGTGAAGATGGTTTACGGTAAGGTAGCTTATCAGTTTATTTCCCATGAACTTCATCCATCTCTTCTGCCTGACATCTAAACTGAAAACGAGTCAGATGCTGGATGTCATAACTTATGGTCCAGTGTTCCAACATAAAACCATGCTGTGAGTAGTTCAGTAGCTGCTTAACATACGGCTTATTCAGCTTCATGAGAGTACACAGAGGAGGGTAGCAACTACTCTGCCAGCTGACTGAAATGTTTTTATATTCACGTCAACTAGGAGGGAACTCCCTGGGCCACTTCGGTTAGTCAGCTTCAGTCAGCCACTTCCTTCAGCTAGATTCATGTTTGAGCTCAGGTTATCCTACCACCCCATACTCACATGCACACTTGGGCCAAGGAAGAGAAACCGCTGGAGGAGGAATTACACCTCCCTAACACCTTAAAGGGTATTCACATTCCTCCAGCCTGGGAAGAGATCACCATCAGATATCCCACACTTCTTCATTCTTAATTACCTTGTGAAGGCTTTGGGCTAAAGCAAACAAGCAACAAAGCAGAGAGTTTACACCTGGTTTCTAAGTCTGTGCTTAGCCATGCTGCACAAAAAGACCTTGACTTTTAAAATGCTGCTGTCACGGGTATCTGCGCCCCCCCCCCCCCCCAATCTCTATAGAAAGGGTAGAAATTCCTAATAATTAAAAACACAAGTCTTTGTCTGTGAGTTACTCAGTTCCAGCTACACGACACACCATGCAAATTCTCAAAGGTCCTGATGCAAGTAGTGAAATAAATAGAAATAAATTGGATTTTTTTCTAATGCCCACATCCACAATTTTGAAAGTTGTGAATATACCATATCACAGCAAACAGAAACCAAGCTCAATGTTATATTCACCCAAACAGAAAAAAAATTCAATTGTAAGCCAGCAAAACTATAACACATGCATCAGAGAGCTACTGCCTGTCAGTATAATCAACTAAGAGTACGGTTCTTAAGCTACATCCTTCTGGGCACGTGGGAAAAAGAAGTCATTACTGCAGTGGGAAGGGACTATACTCTTTTTTAAGGTCAGAGAGGTGAGTCCGATTTACTGGCAAATGGACTCCTTAAAGCATGATGTGATCAAAGGGACAATCCAGAATAAAGCCAAGGCACAACTGCCTGGTTTACTACTGTCATATTCACTTCAGTGAATATTAAAGGAATGCAGTATTAGGCAGCACAATACCTACCAATTTTGTGCATGTAAAATACCTTGTTACAAATACTAGAATATTATTGCTGTTGTTCTTGTGATGTGCTACCAGAAGTGTAAAGTATGATTATGAAGAGGAGTCTGTCCATGGACACAGTCTTATATATATTACATACAACACATTAAAAATGGAATTCAGCAACTGCTGACAGGACAGCAAAAAGAGGAGAGAAAAAAGGACAGCGAGAGGGAAAAAAGAAAAGAGAAAAAAGGAGGAGTCAGGGAAATGTAGATCCCCAGGCACACACCAACAATTTATTCAACCTGCCTGTTAGCTGTCAGGCTACTTCAAGCACACTGGAATATGTTCCAGTGGTGATAAAAAATGTGTCACACAGTGGTGGAGGAAAAATAGAAAGGTATGCTGAAATTTGTGGTCAGAATCCATAATCCCTATTCAGTAATGCCCAGCAAATGAAAAAAAGAATGAGCAGTAGTAAATATACTTTACTTGACCTCCAGCTAAGATTTTTTACTTTTGTAGAGACTGGTTGAGAGATTGATAGAGATACACCTTTATTTAACATTTGCAGCTCTTTTCGTGTGTGCGTGTGTGTGTATCCGTCATATTTTGCCTAATGATTGCTCCCATTTTCGGTTAATTTTCTGTAAACTGACAGTGTTTATATAAGACAGTTATTATACAAGTGCTATTTGCTTTATGAATTGCTGGTGTCCATAAAATATTTTTAGGTATTTAGTATCCAAATTTCAGCTATGTCTTCAAACACTGTTTTTGCTTGGTATTGTTTCTGTGCCTCAGATGAATATGTAAATAGCAGAGGGGAAACTGAAAAAAATTTAGGAGTAACACACAAACACTTCTGGTACAAATCTTCAAAGCGACATATGTTTGCACAAGCATTTGTGAAATTTTAATTTTCTACAACAATTTTCTGAAAAAAAGTTATTTATAGGAACTCTAGAAATGTAAGAATTCAGCACACAGAGGTGTAACAAGGTAACAGAACTGTTACTGATCTATAGCTACAGGCTTGTAATTCAAAGACACTTAAAAAACTGCAGTGTTTTTCTCATCTAACTTACTTTCATTCCCTAGTTTAAAATCCAAATATCTTCCCACAGCCAGTTTGCTAAAGGTGTTTCTTTATATTATAAGCTAAAAACTTTTTGGCATAAAGGTTCTTTTTTAACTTGCCTAGTACAAGCAGTATCTTGCAACAAATGCCAGTCATTTCTTCTGAGTGAGCTTTATTCTCATGTTTTTGCTTGGTTTGCTGGATAAAATACAGAATGGATTGATGAAGAGTGTAAAGTGAATGAGTTGAGAAAAGTAATACTTCAGGAAAAAGAGAGGCGGAGTTGACTATTATGGTTTGTGGTGAATGAAGAAAATAAGTGGAAAGGGTAAGTTTTACAGCCTGCCTTTGCAGTTCCTTTTAGGAGATCCTATTCCCAACTGCTAGATGACAACTTAAAAGGGGATCTTGAAGGCTTAAAGCCCTCAGTGTTACATTACAATGTTCCTGTTACAAGAATCTAAGAAAAAGAAAACACCATAAGTAACAATTGGAGTCTTTTCATTCCTCTGACAGAAAACAGGAAGAGCTGAAAAATGAAGAGATACAGCATCACACACATAAATACTCATTTAACTACAGAAAATTAAAGCCTAGTGTTTTAACATTGATTCTTTTGTAAATGTTCTCAGGAACATTAAGTGCTGGTTCATGACCTTGCTACCCGAGCATTTGATCACTATAAAGCCCATTTCAGGTGAGGTTCTATTCTATTAGAGAATTCTGGGACCGTCTGCCTTCGTGGGACTTCATGCCTGGAGGATGTTAAATCAGCACCCTGGGCAGATCTACACTGGTGCCAGAGCTTTGGGGTTTAGTTTAAGAAACTCTAAATGGTTTCGGGTGCGTTTAAATGAGAAATTGCCTTTCTCTCTTTGATACATATCGGCATCTACTTCCACATAAACAGCAGTGGTCTGTTGGTTTTCGTTCACTGAGGCAAATTCCACATCAGAAACCAACCATGGCTGGTGTGGACCCTTGATCACACCTCTATCTCTACTTTCCAAGGATATGGGAGAAGAGTCAGCTGACAGAGATTAGTGCAGAGCTTTTATCTAGTTTTAGTGTGATTCTGATTTTTGTTTTTAGGCTTTATTTTACACTTGCAATTGTGGACTACCGCATTAGGACTATTTTGCTGAAATCAAGTTATGTTGGTCATCCAGAATTTGGAAAAAGCATGTCTTCATTCACCTTCTTGCTTTCACCATTACAGCAATGAAATGATTCTGTAAACACAGTAAACAACCAAAAGTTAAAGCACAGCATAAAAGATTTCTTCAGGAGGCAAGAACATTCTCCTACAGAAAATTCTTTTCTTCTCTTTTCTGGATCACATTTAGCTATATAATTTCAGCATAAATCTTTCTCACTTGTACTAAGATCCTTGAGGCTAAGGGCATCTCACTGAGTTGGATTTTATTTCTCACCTTACTGAACATGCTAATGTATGACAAGAAAGGCTTTTATTTTTAGGAGGCAAGTGGTGTAACTTGCAGTGATGCATTCTGAGCAGAATATATATGCCCTAAAGTTTTACTCTTAGATCTAACAATACTTTTGAGGAATCAGGTAGTGTGTAACATTTAGCATTAATCTTTTTTCTTCTGTGAAATTAATGCAATTAATTGTAGATTAGATGATGTAACTGTTTTGCCTTTTTTCTAATTTTTATGAGACTAGTCTGTCAAAGAAAATCAAGGTAAAATTTTAAACCTGAAAAGAAAAGCAGGCCTGCCAAAATGTCTAACTAGAAATAATTTTAAAAGGTTATTAAACACAATTTGTTCTATGTTTCATGTCAATGAAATACACTTTAATAGTTAGTCTTTCCCACCTTTTTTTTTAATCACAAGTTCCTAAATTGTCACAGCTTGGGAATCCCAATGAATAGTTTTTGCAAGTGCATGCATCTACATGAAAAAGTGATTATTCAATTTATATCATCATTGCTACACCCTATCATTGTTTCCACCACTGAAGAAAATGTTCTGTCAACAAGATGATAGATGGCCTGGAGTCAGAACAGTGCAATTAACCTTTCTTAGGCTTATTCTCTTTTAAGTGGTATAATAGCATCTGATTTTTCCTTTCAAGGAGTTTCATGTTTTCAAAATTATTTTGCAGCATGCAGAAGCTAAACAGTTTCTACATTTATGAAAAAAAAAGCTGCCATTTTTGGATTAAAGTTTTTTTCTGTCTTTTAACAGAAACATAAATCTAATGATAATTAGTCCATAATGTAAAACACTAAATAACCAGACCTCCCAAATAACAAGGTTTTAAAATACAGTTCAGCTGTGTTCTAGTTTGTTTTCTGGTTTATATGCCTTTAAAATGCATTCTCTTGAAGTTTTTAGGTTTTCCTCTGCAAGCAAGAGAGCTGAAAACTTATTTTCAACAAAAAAGGAAAAAAAGGCTTAAAATCCTGATATTAGTATAGCCTAGGAGCTGATGGGAATTTCAAGACTTGAAACAAAAATGCAAGAAGCAGAAACCTTGATTAACATACATGGATAAAGATCCTGTACATAACAAAGGAGAATCAGCATAGCTGAGTCCAGCTGTGACAGCTATTATTTAAAAAGGTTAAGTGACTTTTCAAAGTCACACAGGGATGACTTTGCTTTCTGATTTTTGTTCCCTTGCTCCATTAGATCTCCACAGTGCTCCACACACATACTGACAGTATGATGTGCATGGGCTAGTCATGACTGACAGTTTGCTGTAATGTCATCATTACATCAGAAACATTAAAAGAAAGGGACTACAGACTACAAAGCAGGCTGTATATAACCCTGAAATATTACTTCCCAACAGTGTAATTACTTCACAAGGTCATTGGGGGGGGGGGGGGGGGGCGAGGAACATCTCTGCTTCATAGTTAGCTTTCTATCTTTTGTCATATTGGGAAGAAGAAACAAATAATGCAGCATCTTCCAGGACAAGACCTTGCAAATCTTTGCTCATAGGAAAAGGTTGTTTTGTTTTGTTTTTAAGCAATCCTTCTGATATCATATTTCACAAGATTGTATTTCACAGAATAAAAGGGTACCTCCTAATTTCTCAAGATGAATCCTTAAATTGGCATACATTGATCAGAGCATTTGCTGTGTGCTATGTTGGTTACCCTGCCTTAGCTGACCAGAAAGCAATGTGCTGTATTCCAGGAGAGACGTTATCTGTGATATGTTACCCTATTTCAGTATCATGTACCTGCAGAAGACCCAGGAAGTCACAAAATAGCTGTAGAAGCTACCAGTATGAATAAGGAAGGATCTCATGATTCAGGTCCTCAGCAATGAGTCCTTTACAAGCTCTGACATTTACAGTTTCAAAGAAAATGTCTATTGATTGATATAGGGCAGTCAGCACAGAGAAAAACCAGGTAAGCTTTCTACAAGAACCTAATAGGACATGGGAGCAAAACAGCTCAGCAACTGATCCAGCAGTGCTAACGTGAGCCTCTCTCCAGACTCATGCTGAAGGACACTGCTGGCTGCTGGAGCTGCAGATGTGTGCTTCCCCCAGACCAGAATGGGGCAGGGGGCCTCTCTGCTCCCTCTTGGCCAGCTGGTTGCAGAAACTGCACTAACCCGATAGGGCCCCTCCTGATCAGGGTACCAGGAGGAACCACTGGCTGCTAAGGGTGGGAATAAAGTAGAAGAGTATAAAATGGATCCTTAAGAATTGAATATTTGGCCTCATACCTTTATCCAATTAAATAAATAATAAATAAATCAATCACTGCTGTGATCCATCCATTTCTGTCTGGTGGGTGAAAGTGCTACAGGAAGTGTTCCAGAAAATGCCTTTGTTTCAGGCTAGTTTTTGCAGGAGTAATATGAATGAATCTTTATCAATTTTTTGCCCACAAAAAGCTTACATTAGCACTTACTTGCAGTAACTGAGCATGAATATACAATAACTTCATATAACTTCATGTCCAGTAACAACTAAAATACATACAAAATTTTTCTTGCCTTACATAAATGCTAGCTTTCACATTCAGGATCTGAGTTTTATCTTATGCTCACTCGCCTAATTTTACATTTCTTTTTCCTTGCATTGCTGAAATGTTCAATTAAAAATCCATTATGGTCCATCTAAATACATGTATAGAAAAACATGCAATCTGATTGTTCTCCCCTTGAAGAAGTAAAAATAAAAGCTTGCTTAACATACTTTTTATCTTCAAAGGGCTCCCTTTGTATTAGGCCCCCTTCCTACGGTTTGATAGTTGAGGCAGAGTTGGAAAAACTTCACATATTGCAGCTTCCTACACAATTTAATTAATTCTTCACACTGCTATGAGTAAAGTAATGCATAATCCAATAGGACTTCATTTGTAATTTATCATCAATTATTGTCCTTCATTGCAGTGTTAAATAATACTAACCTCATTTAATGTGTGAAATGAGTCCCATTGATTTCTTTGTCTTTGTAATTGAAAGGGACAGCCCCATCAGTTTCATTAGAGGTTATCCATCCTCTAATACATCAAAGATTTACAGCTTAAATATTAAAAAAATCCATTACGAAACACAAATAAACCCAAAGGTAAAAATATGTAAGGTCAGTGAAGTGCTAATATTAGGTTCGGCTATCCAAAGCATCTTGGAGACAGATAACATATTAACAGCTAGGACATGATTTCGCTGTGAAAACTGTAATACAAGAAATGACTGTCACTTAAAATCAATGGTAATACAGAGAAGTATGACAATGAACACTGCAGGCCAGCATGCATTTCTGAAAAATGTATTTTCATATCTGCTGTATTGGTACCTACGCCAGTCACACTCATACCACGCTCTGCTTTAGGTCCTACAGGGTGCTGGGGCAGCAGAAGCTTCGCTATGCGATCGTATTATGTTTGGCTTAGGAAGGGAATGTGTATTTTAAGCAAGCAATCCAAGTCATGGATAAAAATCAGTATTCCCTAATAAGTACTGGAATTGCCAAAGGAGCTTACAAAAATGAAGGAATGCATTCACTAGTAAGGGCAGTTAACCTTTTTTATGCTGGAAGAGCATGAAAGTGTAGTGCAATACCAGGAGCTAGGTGGATGTTCAAGAGCCGTATCAGACTGCAAATATTTGAGCAGTTATCACTTTTATAGTCAGAGGGCTGATCCACTATTATCTGTTGTTTTTAGAGTATTTTAGTCATGTATTGTTCAACAACATGGTGCACTATCTTGACCATGAATCACAAAGCAGAGAAACAATAGCACTTGACTATCTCACAGGAACCAATCACCTGAGTATTTATTGAGTTCAATATTATTATTCATGCATGAAAGAGCTACTTGTGACAAGCGGTTATGGATTAGAATTGATTCTTCATGTTAGGCTTTCAGAACAAACCTTTGCCTTTAATGTGTTACATATTTCCCTGGTGTGAGAGTCCAGTTTCACTGGACATTCTCTCTTATGTAGAGAACCCAGACAGAACTGTATCTGTCCTGTCATGTTAGCTTGGGACTCTAGTCTGCACTGCAGCCCTAACCCCCAGACTGTCTTCACTCTTCACATGCTGCCTCTCATTCTGGCTTGCTTGGCAAGAAAATTCAGATACAGGGAAGGGACTGGCTGACCTCTGAGCTTTGCCTTTATGGGGAGTAAGAGTTCAAACGGTTCAAGCCCAGCTATCTCAGGCAATGCAGATACATTGTCTTTAATCTGGGAACAGTAAAAAAAAAAGTAAAAAAAATTAAACAAATAGCACCTTATAACCAAAGACGTAAGCTGAAATTTCACAAGTTTATCACCAAGTTAAGGAACTGAATAAGCTAGTATGGCTTATGTTACAAAAGTAAAATTTTCCGCTTTCCAGTTGAAAGTATATTTTAGTTACTGCCCCCAAAAGGCAGCAGCTTAGTGGCATGGCCTCTATAGCTACCTAGAGCACTTTCCCTTGCATAGCCTGCTCTGTCTTAAAATCCTTCATTGAAAGATCAATATGTAGTTAACATTTATATGACCTAAGGCTTAGCTGGAGAACTTTGTACTTGAATACCAATTTCATCTTACTTGTGTTTTATTGTCTCCATAAACATGTCAAGCACATGTTGCCATAAGTACTGGTTCTCTTTTCCCTAAATGTTCTTTCATATCTTCAGAAGGGACCTTTTTTTTCAAAATGTCAACCAGGAAGTTTTCCTAATCCATTTAACACACAAAAGATATGACTAAGAGGTAACTTTTCCTTTACGAAGTAAGAACTTGGCTTCATTCACAAACTCAAGCAAAATTAGCAATGGTTGTGAGCCTTTACATACAGAATAACTCAACAAGTACATCTGTTTCTTTCCATAGCTTTATCTGAAATAATAAAGCTCCTCTATTTCATGTTTTAGGCCCTCTTGCCAAAATTTTAGAATATAAACAGAAGCACATCTCTAAAAGAAGTGGAAGACCAATAGCAAGAAAGTATCACAGACCCAAGATTTTCCCACCCCTTGCATTTTGGAGGAAAAAAACCCAGAGAATAAACCTCTTCTACGTATACACATACACAACAAAATCTCAGGTTTCCCTGCTCTCTATGAATGTTGCCTCAAGAGAATGGGTTTTGTACAGAAAGGGTAATGGTCTTAGGCTACTTCAGGAAGAATTTCAAATAGAGGAGCTTTTATGCAATCCAGGAGCACTCTGGCACTAACCTCCCCACCTGACAGATCACCTCTTTTGTCGTAACTCCAGTGTCATACTGACAGGATGCAATCAGTCACTTTAGTTTCCCCTGTGGGGTTGTGAGGAGGGAGGAATTCTCAGGTAAAAGTCTTTAGGCTTTCACACAAAACAACTGCTGTAATTTCCATCTAGAAGATGGTATGTTTAACCGAAAGCTCTCTCCAAAATTCAACGGGTTACTCTATAAACCAAATCTCAGATGCAATGACAGCAAAAAAGTGAAAGGCAATAGAAAATTAAGGTCATTTAAAAAACAAGCTAATAAATAATGGCAGAAGAAAGAACAGGAACGAAGAAAAGGTGAGAAGCTGGATGAGTAAGGGAACTGCTGAATGGAAAGTATGACTAAATTAAAGAATCTGTAATATTCTCCACTTCAACCTCCTCTTTGTCATTTTTCACACTTATTACAGAAGTGCTTACAAGGTGCCCATCACACTTTTTCAGTATGCACTTTAAGACTTTCCAGTCTTTAGACATTCTTGTAAATACTAGCTCTATTTTCATTTTGGTGTCAGTATGATGTTGAAGGCACTCTCTCTAATTTTGTGCTACAGTACTCTTGTACCAACTAGAAAAAATTTTTTTTGGTTTTGCTTCAGTCAGAAATGAGTCTTAGAAAAGCTTCAGAGAAATTTCTAAGTCACAAGACCTGTCTTTATAGAACGGACTTCCACTAATTTCAAAATAAACACATTCTGCTATCTTGATTAGCTTAGAATGATTACTGTCTTCCCTCAACTAATATTACATATTTTGTTTTCCTGCTTAGTTTGCTATCTTGGAAAATTACTGAGTCTATGCAAGAACTTTCCACACAGTAAATGAAATTGTGAATTTACAGTATACTACATATTTTTCAGTAATTCCCTTTGTGGACAATCTAGCTGGCATAGGTCACAGTATTATCAAGTAAACTATCTTGTCCAAAGGTATTCTTCGTGTGTACTAGAATTAGATAGCCTGCTATAAATTCACATCTTACATTATTGAATAGTATTATCCCTGTGCTCCTCGGGAATAGAAAAAAATGGAGAGTGAAAGGTGTGTTGTAATTGGAATCTGGATGAGGCTTTGTGTTTATGTTTGCTATTTCTCATTTTAATGTCCCAGTATGGTTTGTCTGATACTGGGTCAGCATTTTGAATTTCAAAACTGTACTGGAATATACTAGGAAATATAAAACTATATAAGCAAAAAACAAAAAAAAAAACAAACAACAAAAAAAACTTCTTTCTGTTCTATTCCTTTCTATTTCAAAAGACAAAAGCAACCTCAGCAGTAATATTTTAGACATAACCACTACATTATGTATCTATTGCACATGTTTTACTGCATTATAAAGGCAACCTGTGTATCACAAAGGATTAATTACTGGGAACACTTTCAGCTGTGTCCAAGAGAAAGTCTGTAATGATATACTAGGGCATAGAATTGAAGCACCATCCCAGTTAAAGCATGATATTGCCTTTGATGTTTTATTCTAAAGTATCAAAATCCATATCCAATTTTGATCCTTTTTTTTAAACATAGTATATATTTTGCAAGGCAATAGGAGCATAATGGTCAGAATCACCATACTCAGCCATGCTCTCTCTGATGTAATATAGAACCATAATAATAATACACTAATAACAGAAAAGGTGTTGGAAGGAATAAATAAAATTTCTGCTTGGGCTATGGAATTTAGTCAAATTTTTGTAGCTCTTTGAAAAACACTCAACTTCCTTAATATTCTTTTAATTTATGTCCAGAATCTTATGGTTAACTAAAACTAAAAAACATTTAGAAGGCTAAATAGAACTCTGTGAAAACTTTTTTCCACTTCGCTGGTAATATCAAAAGAAAAACATCAGACGGTGTGAGTGTTTTCATGTGACTCAAAACAAGTAGATTTTTTTGTATTAAAGAATTTTAAAATATTTTTTATTCTTGTATTTAAAAATAATGCAATTAAATTGTGATATAAGTTCATTTTATAAAAGGAAAGTGAAATTATTTGGATTAAGAAATGTCAAAACACTTTCTGAAGTGGATTTAAACTTATTTTTAACCAAAATAAACAACTTAGAAAATTCATTTTTATCACAAATTTTTCTTTTAGAAATGGAATGTATATTAAATTTCAAAATTGTATGAGTAACATTCAAAGTAACTTCTGGTTCCACAGACACAGTGGTTTCAACCCAATCGCAGATTTTGTTATGATACACTTAAATACTTACTAGCCGTCAATTTTAATGGAGCTCCACTAACTCATATCAGCTAATGTTTTGCTCAACATTTCTATACATACTTCTATATATTTTAAGTTCTATATGGTTCCCGAGTTCTATTTTTATTATTCATATTACAGAAATGTTTACCCATCCTAGCTAAGACTGAGCACACACAGTAAAGCAAGACACACAAAAGAAACAGAAGTATGAAATGAAAAACTAACTGAACTTGCTAGAATAAAAGTCAGCAAATGTGAGTCCCAGAACAGTGCTGAACTGCCCTAGAATACGATTCTCAAATTGTAGAACTTAGTTACTACACATCTGGGGTAAACTAGTGCTCCTCCAGGTATTCACCAAAATAACCTAGATCTAGGACTAGAAGCTATCACTGCTGTTAGACAGAATTGCCTTCATCACTACTGCTGAAGGCCTGAATTAGGAAATGGAACAGGTCCTCCGATTTTTAAATATGTACAAATAGAGTATGTAAAAATGTTTTATTGAACTTCAACATTTCTATAGCATTCAGAATTTCAAATTGTTCTGTCTCTTTTACATTACTAAGCAGCATCTCAATAATAAAGCATATTCTCTGAGGTAAATACTTTATACAATGCCAAGGTTTATCTACTTTAAATTAAGCTGACCCTAGAAGCTTAACATTTAAATCAGGATTACCTCTCAACTAAACCAGCGCAGACTGCACTTGAATATTCCAAATCAATGCATGACTAGCAGGATTTTTCCTACCACAGACTAGCTAAATTCAAACATAATCTTAGCTACTGCTTCCTTTCTACTGATTATAGTCAAGGATGGAGCAACCTTTGCTGCTTGGGTGAACTCTTTCTGATATCTTAATGCAATTTACAGTACACCCTGGGATAATCCTTTGTTCAATATTGCTGAAGTGGCTTTTTCACTGACCAGTGGTTTCGAGAAAAGCTCAAAAGAGCTTTTATCACTTAGCAACCATTAATTAAATTTGTTTTTATTTTGAAACTCATTTTAATACATAAAAGCTGAACAAATGGCTTTAAAAGTTTCATGCTGGGAATATTAATTTTTTTGAATTTCTTAATATATTTTATTGTATCCAGACTTAGTTAAATGCCATTATCTTATATAAAAAATGGAAATTTAGTCAAATATCTAAGCATATTTAGGTACATATGGGCACTGTATTTGTTAATTTCAAAGAAAGTATCAGTATTTGATATCTCTTTTTGATATCAATGGAAATACCCTCCAGCTTTGTCATCAGATGAAAGACTTAATCATAGTGCAAATGATCATTTGGGAGAAGACTCCCTTACGGAGCATCTCTCCCTTCTGATGGCTCTTCCGTTCCTCTGGCTGGGTGAGAAAGCCAGCTTTCCCTAAAATGTAGGTATTGGCTCTGATACTTTGACTGCAACCAAAGTGCCCTTCCTCTGTACTGTAGTATAAAACCAACATTTGCAGGATGCTTCAGGTTTTACTGATGGACCCTTTTAAGGGAACCATGTTTGCTTCACATGGGTCAAAAACTGGGTCAAAACTGACAGAGACTTGGTTAACTTTTTCACCTTTCTCAGAACAGGTTGCACAGGTAGGTAACAAATCACACTTTGAATAGTTAATGTGAATGCTCTGTTTGTTCCCATTTTTCTGTGGTATCAAAACAGACAGAAAAAACTCCAGGTCAGCTAGTTGTGCAATTTCACTAGAGGTTCTTTTGTTATTTAAAGAAGGGGGGAGCTTAACAATTTCATATACCATTCATCCCTCTCATACTGAACTGAATTCCTCTGGGAGGGTGAATAATGGTTATTGTTTCACAGCCCCTGCTCTAGACAGCTGAAGTAAATTCATTAAACTAAAGCTTACTCCGTTTTGTCTATTTTCAGTCATTTGTGCATCTTGACCAAATAAAACATTCTTTCGCCCCAAGACAGTGTTGTGCGTGTGCATTCATACTTTCTTTCTCGGTTTGGGGGCAATTCCTATTTATGAGAACGCTCTGACAGCCCATTCCATCCTGGATAGCACGGAGTATCCACGTCTGGTAAGCTGCATTTACTGCTGTTTTGCTGTATAAGAGCAGCACAAAGCAGTTAGAGAATATTCTTGGGATTATAGCTTTATCTTTTCCTCTACCTAGAATTCTACTAACCTATTTTCCCTACTTTCACAGGTCCCCTTACCACAGTAGCTAAGCACTACAACACTTTTTCAACGTTCCTGTAACACATTTGTGAAAACTTTGTTCCCTTTGCACTGACCTGGAATTGAGGTAGTGGGAAGCTAAATGGAGGAAAACCCATGGCTGACAGGGAATTCCCTAGTCCTTGGCCAAGCCTATAAATGCTTCAATTAAAAAGAAAAAAAAAAAAAAAGAAAAAGAAAAGAAAAGAAAAGAAAAGAAAGAAAGTCTGTTTTATCTGTTTGCCTTTTCCACAACAAATCACAAGAAGTACACCTGAGAGGTAACACCAAACTGCTTTCAGGGTAGGAGCATTAGCTGCTATTAAATACTATGTCTCTAACTCATTAAGCCAAAGCCAACATAAGAAAAAAGGTTTCCAGTAAAGGACAACTGGGTTCAAAAACTCAAAACTGAAAAGTTACTGTTATCTGAAATGCTTCAGCTAGCTATTCCTGTATGCACAGAAAAATCCTCTTCTGTGTTCTGGGCAAAAAAATTACATTTTAGTGATGTAGGTGACTCATTTGATGACATTTTGGAGTAGAAACAGTACAATAAAATGGTCAGAAGAGTTGTAACTGCATTTTCCAAAGTAATTTAGGACAAAGTCATGCTCTAACTTTATATTTGCTGTTTTACATGTGGGAGTTTCCTTCCCATTCTCTTGCAACATAGCTGAAGAATGTCACAAGTTCCTAGGCGGCCATCTTTTGAAGACAGCTTCCACTCTTGTTCCTCAGAGCTCCTTTGTATCAGCACACACCAAAGTCAAATATAATTGCTGAACACTTAAAATTTCCTAATAGGATGAGAATGTCAAAAAATGAATTAAATTGGTGGAACTACAACATTAACTGAATATTGCTCAGTATAGGAAATGCTCTAGAAAAAATGCCACAAGACAGATTGACTTGAGATACTTACACGGAGAAAATCCAAGTTCATTTCTGCCAGACTGTAATTTAATCTGTCCCAAAGTAGAAAAATTAGATAGAGCAGAGATTACCCAATACAGTGAAATCTTAAACTACTTTTAAGAGGCTTCTGTTTTTCTTGCTGATGTGGACATTTTTGTACATTAATTTGTAACTTTAAAGCAGATCAACCTAAGGTTATTACATATCAAATAGCCAAGTGGGCAGACTTCTTCTCACAGCACGAAGATTTTACACTGAGGGAAAGAAAGACACTGAAACTCCATTTTAATTCTCATTCATTACTAAAACTGAAATAGTGGGATGGATTTTTAATCAAGTAATGATATAGTTACCTACAGGTAGAAATAGGTAGGGAGAGCTCAGCAACTGTGAGCAATGAATGAACATAACTGCAGTGCAGTGACCTAATTGCAAATACAGAAATAACCCACAAAAACCCACTTTAACCAGAGACTCCACCCAGATAATAAGTTTTGTGTCACATGATAAACATCCTAGTTCTGATAATGAGGACAGAAAGTCAGAATACATTAAGCAAAGACCAGCTGCAAAATTCAATCCAAACTATAGTGACATTTAAAGTAAGAACTCCTGCTAGGCTGTGGATGCCCACCCTATCATTTTCAGAGAAAGAACCTTGAAAGGTGTTACAGCCAATATTCATGTGGAGAACTGACATTTAGTAAAGCCAGAAGTAGATCAATCCTTTGTTTAGTCAGCAAAGTTAAAGGTGAGTTAGGTAAGCTGGAAAAGAATAATTTCATTTTTTTCAGTTGTTTTTCTTTTGTTTTAAATAGACAATTTCTGTGTCCATAAGTACATCAAACTACACAGTCTGTATCTGTGGGAATCAAACTTACAAGCTGATCAAGTTCCATTCCATAAACATGAGACCAAAGCAACCAAAAGTAGATGCTACCTAAGTTAGGGATAAAATATTTACTATGACGGGACTTACCACTTAACTACTAGCAGACTGTAAGAAATTTACTGTAACACAAGCTCACACAATTTTTTATCTGTTCAATAGATTGTTGTGGAAACTCTGTTGAAAAGTATCCCATATGTTATATTAAGGACTGACAGCATTTTCCCTACAGGCAGAAGTGATGATAAGCATCCGTCAGCAATGAAGAGGGACTGGACTGACTACAGGCTCTGGGAATTTGCTTAAAATAAATTATTTGCATTTATATAGGATCAGAACATGTAGACAACTGGACAGACAAGAAGGGAGAACTACTCCTATGGCAGTCAAGGTCAAAGTGACCGTCCCATTGAAAAACACAGACATGATCCTGTGTTACTAGGTTTTCCCACATGTTTCAGGCCTTTTAAGGGACTAAAGAAACAGACTCCCTGAGGCAAGAGCCAAGACAGTTTTCTAGAAAAAAAACCTTACAGCTTTCTCTGTATTCTGATATATATGAAGAATTAGTATTGCCACCCATAATCAGAGGTAAGGAAGGTTTTGCCACAGAACATAAGGTATATTAATAAACAATTAGTTATGCCTCAGGGTTACTGGCTAATGTTTGGTAAGGTTTTTCTCAACTCTAGGAAGAAAAGCTGATAAAAAACAATCAGTAAATGTAAATGTTCTCTACTCTAACAGATAACAAACCACTTGTAGAACTTTTTGATGAAATGCAAAGGGGTGTTAGCCATGGCATCTGTTCAGCTGGGGCCTTGGTTTTGAATGTAGCTGCATGAATCTAGGATAATCAATTAGGCAGGGTGTCAGTGTGCCAGCACAGATGTCCTCAGTCAATTGCAGATAATCATCTAGTTCTTTGAAATTTCCAGAGGAGATTGTATTACTCCTGGGACACTTTTGACCTGCCATCAGGAAAGGTTTCTGAGATAAGAAAAATAAAAGGATCATATCCTTTCCTAGTGCAGCAATGTATATTGCAGGCTATCCATAACCTTGAAAGGGTTAGTGATGCACTGAGAGCTCGATGCATTCTGCAGGACACAGGAGCAGTTACTCCCTTGCCAGTAGGAAATCATAGCTCTACAGAATGATACGAAACACATCCAGGCACTTCTTGCAAGATGTATTTTCCCATGAACTACATATTGTGTAGTCTGTCAATGAGGAATAAATAGTAAGGGATAAATGGCACCAGTGATATGAGCAGATGCTTCCTTTTACCCTCTGCATCGAGGAAGACCAGCAGCTTCGCAGACATGTAGCTTTTGCAAGGCCAAAGGGGTGGGGGGTTCATTTCAGTACATGCTTACTCAAGATGATGCTTGGAGTGTACAGAACAATGCGTGAAAAAGTGAGACTGAACTTTGTCATACATGGACTACAAGAAGCACTTTCGCTAGTAATAGATCAAATTTTACTAGCACTGGCTTTAAAAACTTCGTAAGTAAGAATAAAACAAACCTAATAAAATTTCTCCGTGTAATCCAGCTTCAAATATGTTGTTAGAGACTTTATAGTCCTGGTAAAAAATATTCCTGGTGACAGTTTGGAAACAAAGCTATCCTGATTTCTTTAGAAGCACAAGACAACTGTTGAAACTGCAAGAACATCTTATTGAGAAAGCATAAATGAAACCCCTTTTCACTTTATCTGTCACAGCAGAACAGGTGATCATCATAGAAACAAAAGCCGAAACTGGCTATGAGACCAAAGAAAGGAAGCTGGATCCAGAGGACTATTTAGATCTATGTTCACTCACATTCTAATTCTCAGTAATATCATAAAGACAGACTATATATTTGGGGTCTTTTTTTTAGGAACCATTGATGTGAAATGACGAGACAAGCAATGGCATCAAAAACTGGTCCACATGGGAAAGGACATGCAGATAGTGGAGTCTTTTACTCAGCCAAGGTGTGTCTGGAAGACCTAAGGACAGAAGAACTCCCACTTTTGCTAGAATCCCAGTTTGGAATATCCAAGCAATTGCTAGCTGGGCCAACAGATTGCAGAAGCAGGTATTTGCCACTTGAGACAACCCCTAATACCATGGATTCACGCTACCCCAGGATAAAGCAAAGGAAAAAGAAGACTAAAATAAAAAGAAAAAAAGATCGTATCAAGACTGTCAGTCACCAAAGATAAATACAGTAAAACAGGTATGCTAGAGTTAATCGTGTCTACATTGTAGTCACTGCTGTGTAACATCGAGATAAGCAGGCAATCTTTATCCGGTTTCAGTAGCCAATCAGTTGTGACAGTACAGAGCCCATCACAGGCTAATGTATACATATGAATAACTTCTGTGACTACCGTTTAAATATATATTGGTTTATTCAGGTATGCATTGCCTCTCCTGTTTCATAAGTGAGAGTTTTCACTCTCCTCTTTCTGTTTTATGACATGGTTGATTAAAGCAGTGAGTTCCTACCATATTGAATAGTGTAGAAATTACTATACTACTATTGTTCCATAAAGCACTACTCAAAAAAAAAAAAAAAAAAAAAAAAAAAAAAAGGCAGTATTCTTTGTCTGGTGTTCTGGATACTTTGGAAAGGGAGCTTCAAATTTTTCCAGAATAATTTTGTCCCCTTCACTGACGCTACTATAAAGAAATAAGAAGTCAGTCCAAGTGCTTTGTGGCTGCAGTGTAGAAGACAATGTCTGGTAATCTCTGTTCTTAAGAACTCATATGAAGTATCAGACATTCTCTAAGTTACAGAAAATTGTTCAGGCTCTTCAGGCTGAAGATACAAACATGTGAAAAAGGAATGATCTCATGTTTATTTGAAAAATGTTTTTCTGTAGTTTGAGTGTTCTGCTGCATTGGTCAGTGTTTATGATAATACTGTATAACTTCATTTTGCCACTGAAATACTGATGTATCAATTCCTCTAAAATAAAAAACACTTCGAAGTTAGATTATAGAGAAATGTTCTTTCATGCTCTGTGCAGCATGTGCAGCCATTTGAGAAGTTTTAACTTCCTCATTCTTTGAAATTAAAGAAATGTAAATGCTCACCTCTTAGATTTGAGCTTTGCAAGTCTTGGGAAACAGATGACACTGAGTTTTATGCTGATGCCATTGAACAGATGTCACTGTCTGGCAGGACCGATTTAATTATTTTGGGCCAGGTTGGATCACTCTTTTTCCATTAAGAGTCTAATTGATTTCGCTGTGATTACTTGCAGAGCAAAGTCCTATCCAATGTGTATCAGAAATGCAGACTCCTGCCTTGCTGATGGACGATGACTACTCAGATTAAAATTATACTTCTTCCTTTACAAGTTAAATTTTTTTTTCTACATATTCTGCAAAAACCAAATCCTTCAGTTGTGCGACATGGTGGGTGTTTTTTTTCCAGTCAAGAAACATCCCAACATTGTCATTAACTTCTCCTCCAACATGACTATTTGCAAATACACTTTGCTAACGTATGACCTTCTAAAGAGGCACTATGAGTTTCTGTTAGCCATGAAGGCATTTTCAATAAAAGAATCCTTCTTTTAAGACAGTCAAAGTGATAAATGAAATGCATATTAAATCTTAATTGTAATTAATTAGAAGTATACATAACAATACCCATGTTCAGTACCTTATAAAACAGGATAGGTTTCTATTAACACTTATCAATGTGCAAGGTTTAGATAACAGTACAAATTAATACCGAAGAATGCTAAATACAAAATCAATGAACTTCATCCAAGTCTGTTGAATAATGAAGGGATTTTAATAATATGGTTGTAGTTAAATGCCTGGTACACGTTGCCCTCTTGTGGAATCCATGATAAAGTACAATTTACCTTTATTTTATGATTCTGCAGTGGTATTTTAATGTCTGCAATGTAATGACTTATTAAATTTACCATGTGAATAATTCATCAAGAGGAACACTGAATATATTCTGTATATGGCTAGATTTGAAAAATAAACATAGGTAATTGACTGTAGTTAATTAGGCCTGAGCACTGCAAATAGTAAAGGGCTTTAAAACGTTAGTCAGTGTTTTAATGTTCACTTGAGGGGCAGGGAAGAACTATTGTACATAGCTTTCCTAATGTTTGAGTCTCTGTCATAGCTAAAAAATTTGGCTAACTCTGCACAAATATTATTTTAGAATGCATATTTTCACACACCAAAAATGAGTAAAATAACTTTTTTAGTATCTTGAAAAAATACATAATTAAAGTTAAAAGAAAAATCAGAAGAGGCTACATTTATATATAAGCATACTGGATAAACTAAATTTCAAAATGAGATGTTGTGCATAGTTTATGCATGGTTTAATTTAGTGCAAAAAAAGCCTTCCTTTATTCTGCTGAATTGTTCATCACTATATCAGATCTCAAATTTGTCAAACTGAAAGTATTTCTTTGAATGTTTGTTCGCACTGTATTTCACCTTAGCCAACCAAAATGAAACTACCGATGTGTTAAAATGTTAGACTCTCCTATCCTGACCATCGCTTCTCTAAACCCTTTAGGTCTCTTGGTTTTAGAAAAAACAATTTTCAAAATTGTAAGAAGCCCAATTTTGAAAGTGCTGTTTGATTAGAAAAGTGCATTAAAATATTACCTTAAAAACATGAAAATTGCAATAGGAAGCAGAGTTAGAACATTCCTTAATTAAGGCTGCCCTTTCTACTTCACAACAGTTTCTTCTTTCACTCATATCCTTTAAATTCAGAGTAACTGAAAGATTATCTTTTAAAGAATAACATATGTAGTCACCTTCATTCAATACATTTTTAAGAGAGAAATATTTTCATCAAGAACCAGGAAGCCTGTATTAAATCAGACATTAGAGAACTAGAAAATAGATTTCAATGAAGCTAAAGAGAAGAATAAAGGACTTCAAAGACAGTTTAACACAGTATCAGGATATTTTAAGAAGAGTTAAAAATTGAACTGTGCCTGAATTTTCCATGGGAAGATCTGATTATATAAAAGTATGAATCTTTTAATTCCTTTAGAACTTATTCTAAGAAAAGGAAATCTATATTTAACATGCTTATATTGTATTATTTTCAGGTAAACTTTGGATACCTCTGACTTTTTTATCTTTTCTGTTTGATTTCAGACATGAGTCAGTTTAGTACAACACTTGTACCCTTGATCAAAGATTTCCGCCAGCTGTCGACAAAGGTCAGGTGTCCATATGAATGTTATCAATGGCCTCCAATACTGCTGACAGGTAGGTGTCACTGATCTGTCTGCAGGATCTGATGGATTTGGTGCGATTGCTTCATTCTTCACCCACTCAGGTTTTATTTAGTTTAGGAAAAGAGGCTGAAGGGAGGTAGTGATTAGCTAACACATTTCAGTTCACCCTGTCCTGTGACCCTTTTCCTAGGGCTGGCACAAACTATCACATTTTACCTTGATTTGCCTGGATTAAATCAATCCAAGGGGCAAGGGGTTCAAAGTTTAGCTGGTTGGTATCCCTGGATTGTCTCACAAAAATGTAAAAGCACAAGATGTTCAAATTCTTTCAATATATTGGACTATTTATGGAGACTATGAACTATTTGGAGCAACAATGTCCTTACTAAATATCTGGATGAATGAAGTCCTTAAGCTTTGTTTTGTTTCTGTCAACTCCCTCCTTCTCTACCATCTGCAGTTTTTGGCTGCAGCTTCTGCCTGCAATAGGAAAGCAATGATTAATGATCATCGTATAAGCTGAGATTATGTTGAGTGATAAGGTCCTGAAGAACTGACTAGCATCCTCAGATGTATATCCTACTTTTCTTCTAGCCCAGTTGTCTTAGGAGAGTTTAGTATTCCTTGAACTTTTTTTTACTTTAGTATTTTACCTATAGCATCCCTTAAATCCAGTTCCGTGCTTTTACAGTATTTGAATGTTTATGTTTGTGTATGCATGTGTGTGTGTAAATATATATATATGTATTCTAATGTATACCCATATATACACACATGCTTCTTGGACTTAAATTTCTTGAGGTACCCCAGCATCAGAAAGTGTATTAAATAAATGCATATAGCATCTGCAAATTTTAAGATATTATGACTTATCCATTAGCAGATGTGTAACAAAATACAATCTCAATGCTTTTAAAGTAGAAATAAAAGTTCTGCATAAGGCTTATGCCTATATGAGATAAGCTGACTAAAAGGTTGTGGGTTTTGGGGGGGGAAGGGGGTAGGATTTGTTTGTAGGCTACTCTGATCAATTCTTTGAGCTGGCTGACCATGTAGCTTCACAAATATTAGTGCTGGCTCAAGGGAAGTGGAAGGGATGCCTAGCAGAGAGTGCTAAAGAGAACAGAACCATCTCTTTTGTCAACAGTGTCAATTTACTTTGACTTGATTGAGATGTGAAACAATACCACAGTTAGATGACCTGGGTGAATTGAGGCTTTAGTGGTTTGAGGTCGATAATGTCCAGACTTTAAACCCCAAACCACCTACATATATCACAAAGCATTAGGCTCATGTGTTCACAAAGAACAGCGGTACTGAAATAGCCCCTGCCCTTTCGACTAGCTTCTGTAAGTTTATTCATGAAGGAGCATCATGTAGCAGAACTAATCTCCAGACCAGAAAGGTATGGATCATGAAACTTTAGGAGCAATTATCATAACATCCAAACTGAGGATAAATGAAAACATATATTCAGGGGACTGCTTTTTTATTGTTGCTTAAAAGCAAGACTTAAATACAGCAGCAGTAACTCTAGAATGAGGGGCCCAATAATATCCAAGGCAACTGAAAATTAGAATTGAGGCAACTGGAAATGACACAATTGCTCCCATTTCAAATGGCATAATGTATTTTCCTCTTCTTTGTCACTTAGCCACATATATCTTTTTCTTATATATCTAGTAAATCACGTAGAGAAGCACCATTTACAATCCAGAGTCATGAAAGACCAGCCAAGGTACCTGATATTTCTGATGATTCAGACAAATGACTCATACAGAGCTTAAAATCATCAGTGCATCAAAAACATTTTGTCCATGAAAAAAATGTGCAAACTACTCCTCCATACACAGCAATCTCAATCTGGAGATCAGGAAGAAAAAAGCCCCAAGTGAGATCTCTGCAGTTGTCTAAAATAACTTCTGGATCTTCTGGAAGCCTGAAATACAGACAGATCTGAATGAGAGGACTAACAGTGATTAGCGGTTTGGATCCTGACCAACCTGATAGTTTGCTCAGCCAAATCTTTCCTGGCTCCAGCACTATTAGAACTTCCTGGAGGGGACACCATGTCTTTGGGTTACTTCTGCAGAGGAGAATTAGGCAGTTATTTCTGCAGAAAATGAGGCTTGAAGAAGTCTTGTCTTCTAGCCCAGATGTGTGGAATGCTCAAAAGAAAATGCAGACATTATTCAATATTGCAGTCAGTACTGGGAGAGGATCTAACCTCCAGCATCCCTGCCGTCTCCTTCAATCCCTCACAGCTTTTGGTGAAAACCATTGAAGACTGCCACCACGTCCACTTCCTCAAATCATTATAGTTGCATCAGGAGAAAAGCGTAAATCTCAGAAAACTTGTCTTGCACTTGAATGCAAAAAGAAGCAAAAAAGATGGGATTCAATTCTGACTCTCATGTTGAGAAAGTAAATAGTCAAGATTAAAGCCTATTTAAGCCTATTGTAGCCAGGAATGAAGGCAGAAGTCATACTAGATCTGAATTACACCACTACAATTCAGTGCAGAAGTAACTCTAGTGTGGCTTGCAAAATTTTCCTTTGACTTTCACTGATGACTATATGACTAACTGATGAAGCGTTGAAGTGACAACTGAGTGAAACAGGTAACAACATTTCCTACTTTGCTCTTATAACACTTTCTTAGCACCTTCCATCTTAAAAAAAAAACAGGTTTTCAAACATACCAAGCAAAAGCACTTTCTGTTTTCTGTGTCACTTCAGAGTAACACAGTAACACAAGCTGTTACTTATTTGCAAACCCCTTTTACACACACAATGATCAGCCCCATGGTCTAAGAAGAAAGACTGTAAACAGTCCCTTTGAGGAACAAATAAAAGCCATTCTGTGTACATGAAGTACTTTCAGTAAGAGAAAACATTTTATGGGTCATGATCAATGTTTCATATCCTGATAAATTTAGATTAGCAGCTATACTCCTTTACAAAAAGTGGGTTGAAAAAGCTCCTAGTTCAGTACAGCTTCTAAAGGTTGGATGTCTTAAAAAGCCTTTAAAATAGCTTTTTTTTGCAGAAATCAATATGCTTTAAAACATTTTGACTTCAAGAGCTATTGCGCTTAAAAAAGAAACATATATGCACACTCTTCCCCAAAACATTTTTTAATCTACCTTCTAAAAATACAATGATATTATATCCAAACATACTATACCAAAATGTTTAATATTCAAAACATAGAGTTTTATCTCATGGATCTATTTTTATTTTTGGCATGCAGAACTCAAACAAAATATTTTTACTTAACATACTTCATGGGAGGTACGAAGGGGAAAGAGGCCACATCATCAGCCCTGCTGACATTTCTTTGTGCCTTTCCAGCTAGTGAAAGATTTATGTGGTACTTATGCTGATTTTGCTTCATGATGAATGTGAATTCATAGCAAATTTGTAACAAAAAACAATGCAAAACTCTCAGATCTCTTTTTCTGTTCATTAGTCTATTAAATCAAAACTCGTCTTTGCAGGAACATCCTGTAGAATGATAGCTAACATAATGTTGAACTGAAATGTCATGTTTTGTTATACTGAATGCTATTTTACACAGGAGGCATGTATGGAGAAAGCATTGCTAGAACATACTGAAACAATTTATCTGATCTTCATTCTAAAAATGAATCATGAGCGTAATTTCATGCAAATCTGACTCCCAAATGCAATAAGAAATACTAGAGTTTGGTCCAAAATCTCCACACTCAGTAAGATCAGTGGGCGCTGAATTACTGCATTAGCCTTCAGCAACAGCCAAGTATTATAATGACCCCAACGGTAAAGCCTAGTAACCAAAAGAGGCAACATCTCTTTAATCACAGGATTTATAGCTTTGTCGTATCTTCTGCCTATCTGCAATTTCTGCATCTTCTGCTTTTCACTATTGTCACATTAACTCTTACACATCCACTGAACATGATGGGTGACAGAAGCTATGATCACTGCTTGAGGTATCCCCTACAAGACCACATGCGAGGTACCTGAGCAATATGATAACCAAGGGGTTTGGGGCAAAATACAAATGGATTCGACATGAATCAACAGTTATTTACATAGGCCTCAGAACATAAATGCTAAAATAATTATGTAAAATGGGGTATGTTTTATCTAGTCATATCAAGAAAGAGTTGAAAGAGACAGAAAAGGTTTATCTAGTCTATCTCTTCGTCTTCCTGGCAAGAATGGAAGTGGCCCTGTTGACTCATTAGCCTGTATCACACTCCTGGGAAATAAGACTAGGTGCGAGTCGAAGGCAGAGGTTAGGGAAAGTACTGGTAGTGGATACTGTTGGCAGGATGCATCTCTCCTTTTCACTACCTGTAGTAGAAGGAGGTGCTACACTTAAGCCTTTTGTCTACCTCATGGCTGTTGGCATGGTCAGCCTAAAGCTATGAATTTCTCCATTTGCTGCAGCCAGTGCTCTGTCAAAGCTCTACTCCTCAGCAGCTGGGACAGCAAAATTTATTTTTGCCTACTTTGCTGAGAAGCCCTGAGTCAGCTCTGCTAGAATGATCTCTCATGATGAAAAATTTACATCTTTTGCACTGCCTCCTTATATCCCTCCTTTCCTTCCTCCCTTTTAATTCATTCCCCATTCACCACGATGTTCTTCCTAACTGGATTTGGCAACCTCCTCAAATCCTGTTCAACATCCTCTGTCAGTGTTCTCAAAAGAAATGTATCTAGTACAATGCCTTTATTTCTAGGCCTCTATCCTATTCAGGGGGGAATAGCTTTTCTAGGGGACAGGATGCCAAGATGGCTGGCTCCAAGTCAGAGCTGACAAGGTAAGTGGAACCAAGACTGGTGCAAGTGCCCATCTGCAAGAACATTGTGGGCTGAAAAGAATTTTTACAGAACCTTTCGATTTTTATTCTCTATGACCTAGCCGCTTTGAATTTCACCTATTAAATGTTCATTATTCTAGCTTATATTCTAACAGAATTTGGCTTTTTGTTGATTTTCTTTGGGGAGTCATGTAAGAAGAAGTCTAGACATATTCCCCTCAAGTGTCCAGCTGACTTAGGGTTAACATTACAGTCAGAAAAATAATCCTTGTAGGGAGCTAAAAACATCTCATAAGACCCTATTCTTGCATATCGTCAGTACTTCACTTGATCTAAGAGATCCTGAAAAGTTCTGGAAGCTTTTCTGCCTGGGTGGGTATTTATTGTCTATTCCTCCCACTTAGAACCTGGCAGAACTTATGAGAAAACGTGCCTTCATGAACTGAAACAATGTTAAATCTTACCCTGCCCTTCTTCCTCTTCATATCCTTAATGTATTTTTAAACATACAAACTGGGATTGTAGGCAACAATACAGTAGGCCTTTATCTCCATATATACAGAGCTCAAGTATTTCAAGAGAAGCATCTTCAAATACATTAAGTCCAAATACAATAATAAGAAAACTACGCAGTTTTAACCAGGTGAGAGGAGCAGGGGTGGAGACAATCCTCAGACTGGAAGAAATGGAAACACTCTGTATATCCAAGTAGATACTGTGAATCGACGGTAGCCTGACCTTCACATAAAGTATTTTATGTCTAGCAGCAGAGTTAGAGCTGCACATCAAAATCTCATTTCTGATTACTGATCTGTGAAATTCTTCTAGACAGTAGAAGAGTTTCAGAGAAGATAACAAATAACACCAAAAGAAATATCAGCAAACAAACTATGATATTTAATGAAGCATAAAATGTATTTTTTCTTTGCTGACTGATCCACACATCTGCAAACCTAGTATTTCAGAGAACACTACGAACAATGGGTGAACACTGTTGTTTATAAATACTAGCAGCACACTTTGTCTTTGTGCACTTATTAAAGAAAGCAATAGTACAAGTCACAAAAATTTTCTTACTATTAAGCTAATTTCACACTTTCAGAAGAGATTACATCTCCTTAAATGAATAGTTTGACTATAAGCTGAAAACCTTGTCAAAACAATTCTTTGCTTAATTAACATTACAAATGTTTCTGACAACTAAAAAAGATGCCAGTAATATTGATGTTATAAATTACGAAATTTTAGCTGTTTAGAGTAGCAGAGATTCTGAGCAGATGCATTGCTGACACCCTTGCTGAGTCAGTTATAAAAATGCCTCGTTTTCATACTGAAAATAAAATTGATCTCATTGGTCTTCATTGCCCACACTTGGAAAAATACAAAACAGAATCCAATAATGATTAACTGATTTTAAAAATGTATTTTTTCCAACAATTAAAGAATACGGTAAAATATGTTTATCTACAGTATTCAATTTTCTAATTGTAATTTGGAATCAATAAAACATTTAGGTGGCTTGAATCAGCCAAAGAGTGACCTCAGGCTGTGAAGCTCTGAACAGAAACTCCTCAACAGCTTTAGCCACAGTCTGTAATAGAAAGTGTACAGTATGCAAGCTAAAATTGTACAATTTCATTACAATTGGAATATGAAGCTGAAATGGTTACAAGGACTGAACGCCCCCCCCCCAAAAAAAAATTTACACTCCGAATCCACAGTCTTTTAATAGTAACGTGCAAAGAGGAAAATAAGGCCATTTAATTGCTACTAACTACCTGGAATAGGGCAAGGTACTTAGCAGTCTCTTTTCATACCCTCTGTGACCTGCCTTTGCTCTTGTAAGAACCATTTCTACCCAAAAAAAATTTCTGAACTTTTCACATCTGATGTCTTTTTTTTCCTGCTCATTTTTCCTTCCTACCACCTTTTGTGGTGTATTTTTCATTGCCTCTTCTTGGGTGGCTCCCCCAGCCCCAATTCAGGTTCACCTGCTTGCCGAGGGAATAAGGAAAATCTTTGGTTGTTCTGTGGTTTAGGCTACGGCTCTTCCCTCCCCACAGGATTATCAGCCAAATTTGAGGTGGGAACATTTAAGAAACGTCATATATATATATATATATATATATATATATATATATATATATGTATGTATGTATGTATGTATGTATGTATGTATATATGCATACACATATGTTACTAGAGCTAAGAGGATAACTCCAGCCGGTCATAGCAATAAGCAAGCTGTTAATTTCAAGTGAATCAGCTAATGCAAGCTGATGACATTGCCCTTTTCATATCTTCCTTTAAATGCTCTGAGTATTATGGGAAGAAAAGCCAGCAAAGCACAGAAAAAAATATATATGGATGTCTGCAAATGTCAGCTGTGCCAGGAGCCACTAGAGGGACAACAAAGAAGGAGAAAATACACAAAAACCCAATGTGCTTCTTCATTTGCAGTCACTGGAAGACAGGTATGTTGGGTGAGGAGGGAGATAGAAATCCGGGTCAGGCAGCTTTACTTGTAGGAACTGCTCCTTTTTTGTGTGCTGCTTCACATTAAATCTGTCTGTTGCTCTGAACTAAGGGCAAAATATTCCCTCCCTTCTTTATTCTTCCACTCAGAGTTCTTCCATTCTTCCATTCAGAGTTAAATAATGTTTCTTCCACTCAGAGTTCTTCCATTCAGAGTTAAATAATGTTTGTTTAAAGCTTACTGAAAATACACCCTGTATGTTTGTTTACTTACACACAAAGTTTTTACTCTATACCAAAATCCTAAAGGAAGGCTGGAATTCTGCTCTTTCTTTTCCTCTCATTGCGGGACATTTGGTCTTACAGGGAGAACGTGTAGAATGAGATGAAAGCCTACTATTTTAGCATTATTAAAATGGTTATCAGAACATCTTTAAGTCTATTGTAACATGGAAATTGAAAACTACTTTTCAGTGTCTTTTTCTCCTCTCCATTAGTGATAATTATACAATCATTTTTATTTCTCTTTCAGGAATGTAGACAATTATCAAAATGCATATATTAAAAATTTTGATTCAAAATGACAAAGCAATTGGAAATGCACACATGCAACCAGAAAAGGTTTGCCATTATTGAATAGCAAACATAAAATCTCCTGGTTTTGAGAAGCAAATTTCCACATGAAATGTGTAGGTTATGTCTGCAGTTGACTAGAAGAATAACAGGGCTATGTTGTGCCTTTTCAACACACACTTGAACGTATTTATTCATCAGTTTTTACCACTGCTTGAACAATGTATACATACTTGAGAATTCTGAATAAGTATGTTGATTTTGACTTAAAAAACAAAGAATCCTGTTTATCTGTGAAAAATACAAATATGACTGGGTGCTGAGAAGTTATTATGAAAGAAATAAAGACAAGGCTAGATGCTGAGTGTTTTATGATTTGGATTGTACCAGATATTCTTGGATGGCTGAACACTGATAAAATCAATTGACTTCAAAGGCTGCATGAATACAGTTACACAGGTTGGCCGTTAAGTTAAATCTGGAATATTGTAAAAAATAAGTAAGTGCCATGATTAATAGAGCAAATAGGAGCAAACATCCTATTTTACAAACAAAGTCAGGTTTTAACGTTGAGGTGAGCATCTGACACAGAAAACAAAACAAAACAATGCTTTTACTTCATGAGTAAACAAAATCTATAAATAGCAGCAGACATGATCACATTTTCCAGAAAGTAAAAACACCACTGAAAGTCTGTAGATTATAGTTCAAAGGTAAACTACTGAAAAAGGCTATAATGCTTTTTGGCTTGTAGTTTAAAAATTTCTTTGAGGACAAGCAATTCATGTACTGAAGGAGAGGAAAGATGGTAATCTGTGGCATATTTGGATAAAGCAAGAGTGTGAAAGATGAAATTACCATCAGTGTAGTTCAAACTGTTAAAATGTTAAAAAGAAGTGTAGAAAAAGAGAATTTTCTTGCTTCAAAATAGGAAAGAAAAAAAAAAAAGAGTAACATTATCAACATTTTTTAAAGTGCTGAGAAAGGTAAAAGAAATCCTTGGTGACCATACCAGCTTTTCAGTGATCTTGGTTTCTGATATCATATACTAGTTGATAATTATAGAAAATAAGGGGGGCATTAAGTGCTACTCTCAGCATCTTCAGGTTTCTTTACTGCCTACATAGTCACTGGAGAGAAAATGACTTTTAAAGAGCTAATCAGCGCTAGTCTTGGGGTGTTCTCCTGAAATTGCTCTCTTATGCTGTTTTACATTGCCCACTGCAAGGGAGGTGTGTTAAAATGGTAGTATTTTATTCATTTTTTGTCTGAAGATCAAAAGATAAAGAGGCAGACCAAATGTCAAATTTAATTTCAACATTTTTAGTGCCTGGAAATCATTAGATGAAGCTGTAACACATAGTAAAAGCCTTTAGGTTATTTCCTAGTGTTGATTTATTTGTTGTTGGCTTTTTTGTCAGCAGAACTAGATATTGTTCCCTGACCTTCATCTACGGCTGGATTTGAAAATGAGCAAGCAAACACAAATGAAGCGCAGGGTTAAAAGAAATTTTATATTTCTTGGCTTTGCATGTGAATTTACTTCTGCTTTCCCTTTGTTTCCTTCAGATTGTATTAGGGCTGTGAAGTGTACTAGGAAAACTGTACCCCTGTGTGGTCAAAGCTGCATTGCATATTGTGCATTGTGAACAAGAAGTGATCAATAGGCCCTGCTCTGAGAATGCCAGTGAAGAGAAAGTTCTGGCCTGAATTAACAGCAATTGCAAGTGCAAAGGGAGTAAATGGGGGCTGGAAAAATCAAAGACATAAAGAAAGAAGAACAAAGTGAAAGCAAGATTCCAACTAAAGTTCAGGGAAGATCAGAGGACTGAGAAAAGAAAGAGCCTGAAGAACCTGGAATAAAAAAAAATGACTTCTAGGCAAGTCCTCCTTTAACATCACCCTATTTCTACTAATACAAAATTATTTTCTTATTGAATGCTATCTGCAATGGGCAAGCAGAAGGACACGAGGAGAAGGGAACAGCTGAATGAAGGAAGAATAAATGAAAGAAAGAAAAGCAGTACGAAAAGATGGAGCTGAAGATGAGATGAAGTTGGAGTAAAGGTGAGCACCATGAAAATCATGAAAACATGGGCAGTGCTAAATATTACATTTGTCAGAGGAATCATTAAATCTCTAAAAATGGTAACTTTTGTTCATCACATTTGAGCATTTTATATAAGACAATGCTTTTAGAGGACAAACACCCAGGGATCAATCAGATGTAATACGAACACTGGATAAAGAAGATCAGGGGCACAGAGGACAATCCATATATCAAATGTTGCAGATCATAGATATTTTATGGAATTTTTATGCACTTCTACTTCATCGCTAAGTTTTGATAAATTTGTAATAAAAAAGAGAATTTCAGATTTTGAAATAGGAAATGAACCTACTTAAGTCTGAAGAAAACGTCTCGCAGTAATTGCTAATTAGTGTAATTCCACTGAAGTGAAAGGGTATGGAATGGATTTTGCTCATTATGGATCTGATCCTCATTCAGCATAAAATGATGTAAATTATACTTTAACAGCTTCCTATTTCCTGCATTTCTTTCCCCTTGTATATCCCCCCTCTATGTCTTTTAATCCTCTACAGTCTCCTGTCATTTTCTCTGCCTGCCAGCAAAGCTGGGATAATAGAATTCTTGGGCAATTCTAGTTCCTGTGGTCTCGTGTTCATCAGCAGTTTGACTGATTTCTCACATGTGATGTAATGCTTGCAACCTGCAAGTGGTCTTCCATCCAAGAACCTGACAGGCATGGCATGGCTTAGTTTCCAAGATAAAATGCACTCAGGTCCCAGTATGGCCAATGCAGTTCCTTCAGTTTTCCACACCTGAATACATCATTATTGTAAAACTGAAGCCCCCATTCTTCTTCTTATCTTCTCCCTTTATCCCCAGACAAATATCACAATGATACACATTCACTCTTAAAGAGCCTACTGTCATATTTCAGATTTCTGAAAATCTGAATACTATTTTTTCATTCTACAAAAAAGAAAATCAGTTCTCACTGCTTCTCAGTCATGAGACATATTGATTATAATGTAGACTCAAATTTGTAAAAAGAAAAAAACTCCAGCCAATTAAGTAGGAATTCATGGTAGGAAATAGTGAGCATGCAGTATTTGTAGAAATCATTAAGAATCACTTTTTTAACCATAAGATGAAATTAGCTATGGATAAGCTACAGGTAAGCAATAACAAATACAATATACAACATATTTAACTGATACTGTTTTTCTCCAGAATTTAACTAGGGTTCCATCATCACAAGAGACTGTGCTGTACTTTAATTTCTGATTAAATAACTTTCCATACCATCCTGAGGCAAAAAGATTCTGCCTGTTAAAGATGACTCCAGCTTGTAAGATTTGAAAAACCACCAGTTATTTTCTAGTTTTAAAAGCCCCTAAGCAAATAATTATTCAGAAATACAGGAACACATGAAGTCAAACACGACACAGAAACAAGTATCAAATACTCAAAAGTAAACAGTCTGAAAAATAAAAAAATTTTGAGAGGTAATTAGCCAAAGTGCTCAGTGACTATTTATGGTAACAGATGCAGTCTGCAGAACATCTGGATTCCCTCTTGAACAAATTTGCTCTTAGCTAAACAAAGGAGAGTCTAAAATCATGGGACTGCAACAAAAATTTTACAGCTCTCCTAGTGAAAAATGTTAGCCTCAACGAAGACCAGATGATTTACTGTCTACAACAGCAGTTCTGTTTAAGAATGCAAAAAATGCTATTTGTATTGAGAAATTTTTGTTACGTTTGTTTCATACTATTAAATGTTACTCTCCATCTCATTCTTATTTTTAAAAGTTTTTGTCCTAAAAATATACTTGAATCACTTTGGTGAAGTTGAAATTTGATACCTTAAACACTAGATGGCAGAATAAGGCTGAAGCTATGGATCTGGGAAAGTCTGCCTAAACTAGACTACACTTCACGTATAGCATTTCAAAGTTACTAGCCGAAGTGTATTTTACCTGTTTTTTCTATGAAAGTTGTCAGGAATTATATAAAATTTATCTTCATACATTATAATCTTTGTATATGCATGCTTTATTTTCTTCCCTGAAAATCAAGGGGTGACACTCGTTCACAGTGCCTATTCTCGCCCCACTCCTGGCACTCGTAGCAGAGGCGGAAACCCCAGCCACAACAATGAGAATTCACTGTACACGGGATGACTGCAGAACATGAACCATTAAGCCATAAGGTCAACTCCTGAACCCAAATTGTACTGACTTCAAAGTGTTGCATGATTAAGTAAAAAATGAGCAAGAACTGAATGTAGAATTTAGGATTTATCCTGTAGTATAGATCAAAGGAAGGGATTTATCTTTCAAACTTGTAAAGGAAACTAACGGTAAGACCCACAGAAACAGTATTAAGACACTAAGCACCATAATAGAGAAACAAAAAGACACGGTAAAAAGATCTCTTCTAGTCCCTCTTCTGAAATTTTAAATTGCTCTTTATGAAAGCAAGGTTAGCTAAAGTAAGAGATTAACAGACAGACTGGCTCACCTGACCAGTTTCATGTATAATAAAATACAACTAACAAAATGCATTTAAACAAATTAATAGAAGCAGGGTGTGATTTAGCTGCATTGTTACTGAAGGCAATTAGGTGACCATTTTGTTCATAATCAGGCTTATAGACTTTAGCATCCCACATCTTCAATGGATCCCACTGCTGTGATGCTCACGTTTTGCCTAACGTACTGGCTAGCAGAAAAGTTAAGTTTGGCTGAACTTGAGCAGTGTTACGAATCTGATTTGCTGATAACAGCACTAACACTACGTTCTAGATGACAAGGCAAATTTCACGGAGGCGGCACTTCAACTCTGCCTTTAATTCACGCACAGTAAACATTGTTTCAGGCAGACAAGGTTTATGAGGAAATATAGTATGGCTAGGAAAAGGCTGAGGGTAGGAGTCTGTACACATTCTTTTTTTTTTTTTTGTGATCCTACCTGACACGTCTAGGCTGCGATGGATACATTGCTGCTCCTATTCAAATTCCTAGAGTTAAGAAGCTTCAGTCTCTCTGGTTATGCCAGAGCTCTCCAAAGCATCCCCTTAGGAGACCTCTGGATATACATTACATTAAAGCAAAAAGAAGATACGTCACAAACTAAGGCAACGAACTGTTGATGGACGGTTATTGAGCTTCAGCTACCCAGCAGATGCTCAGAGCTCTCACCTCAGGGCTGTTCCTGGGACTGCCAGGGAAGGAAGGTGCTTCTAGGCAGTAACAAGACTGACTCAAATGCATTTTAAAATCAAAGGCAATGGCTTGCGCAACAACGTACATATCACTTCTAATCAAATACGTTATTTCTCAATGTAACATGCAGGCTGGAGATTGCTGCTTTGGGAGGATGAAATTCTATCGTTTCCTAAGAATCAACATACATGTATGTAAATTACCAATAAAGAGAAGAAAGTGCAAGACAGAAAATAAGGGAAAAAACCCAATCCATATATTATCACTGGCTGTTCTACTGTTCTGGTTTGACCTCATTCTTAAAATGATGCATTTAACTGGAATTAAATAGTAATTTCAGCCCAAACTTGCAGAAACGGTAAGAGTATGGTTGGACTTGCAACTCCACTTTCTCTTGGGCTGCTAATTTGATCACTCAGAGGTGAAGTTCTCTTTAAGCAGATATAATGTTTTGACTCTTTATGTAGTTTCTGTGCTGCCTAGAACAGAAATAGCAGCACACTAGTAATACATACTCTAATTGACTAACTTGACTGAACACAACACCCTCTTTTATAGTTGCAAATACTAGCTGTCTAGCATGTTGATTGGATTAGTAACAATAAGAAAGAAGAGATTACTCAAAAACAGGAAGAATTATTCTCTGTCAGTTTTAACACAAGAACTAGGGAGCAGCAAAAGTGGGTTACAGTGGGTAGCATATTTAGAATCAACCAGCGTAGATGCTTCTTCACAAAACAGTTAATGAAATCATTGAACGCATAGCCACAAGAGGGAGATGACGTTAGAAGTTTACAATATTTCAAAAAATGTTTAGACAAATCAGTGGTTAACTTCCCCACTAAGAGGGAAAAGATACTACTATGGGCTCAGGAAATCCCTGAGAGTGTTTTGGGGAGGTGGGCTTTCCTTCTTTTATATTCTTTTATATATATTTGCTATTGGCCACTGTTGGATTTGACATATCAAGATAGACCATTGATATGTCCTCTCATAGTTTTCTTTATATTCTTCTTAAGCTACGGTGTATTTTAATGAGTGACATGTTAACCTAGATTGATTATTTTAAGGACTGCTATAGAATTTAGTTAAAGAAACACGATTTGATCTTTTGAAAGGAGAGATTTCATTAATAATTTCTGAGTATAATTCTACCTCTTGTTAATCAGAAATTCTAGCAAAATCATTAGTTTTTCCTCGCTTTCCTGCACTTTTTGTACATCTTCATTCAGGTTAGGGCTTCCTCCTAAATACAATTTTTGCTGAGCATAGTGAATACTCTAACTGTGGGTAAAAATATGTCAGCCTCACTAATAATCAGTATGAACAGAAACAGCTTTTGTTTCATTAAACTTATTAAGACTTCTTTGAGAATATTATTTAAACTGATTAAACATAACAAAATTGTTCATTATACAAGTCAGCTCATATTATTTTTCTTTTGCCTTTCTGAACACAGAGAGAATAACTTCAGCTGTAATTCACCATTGGATGCTGCTAGCAGTTTCTGACTTGAAAGTAAGAAATAATTTTGCTAGTTACTTACAAAAGCTTTACTGTTCTATTATGAAAGGAAATCTCTTGTCATTGGAAGTTACAGAAATTGCCTACAGCCTTCAGCTTTGTAAAAAAAATTGGGATCCAATTAAACTTCTAAAACAGTCTCTATAAATAAATGCAATAAAAACACAAATCCCTTGGAAAACCCTGTATATTGCTCTGACAGAGGAATTCAAATGGTCAGATTCTCCAGAGCTGTTCATGATAAACAATAGCTTAATCTCATGAATAATGCTGGGGCTAGTATAGGCATGAAGCACCAGAATTCAAGAGTGATAAAAATAAAAGGTTTGTGACCAAAAATAATTGATCAACAATAAAATACTGAATTTTGCTGAGGTGCTTACGTGAGCATCAGTAGTTTATATTAATATGCTAGACTGACATGGCTGGAGTACAGTGATACATTCTTCTCTGCAATTCCTAGATCAAGGGACGTAATTTCTTGCAGAATAGCTCAGACATTTTTCATGTTAAGTCATACCTTCACCAGTCCAGCAAGGTTTGCCAGAGAATGTCTGCTGAAACCAATTGCACACTTAGGTTTGACAATTTTTGCCTGAATTAGAAATTGCTACAAATGGCTTTATCATGCAAGTAAATACTAGTATTAATAAAGTTCCATTTGGGAGAGGAAAATGCATGGGCCACTACCTAAATTTACTCAGTACAGAATCAGACTAGTTTCAGGATTATTGTAGGCTATGGATAATAATGGGAATTCACAACAGTACATACGCTATCAGTTATTTTGAACCCTGACAACCAAATGTCTAAAATATGACACACTCTAGGCTGAATTAATTTTCCATAATGAAATTCTAAGCACTATTAACACTGCTTACGGATATATCTGTCTAAACACAAAGGGATCAATTTTCATTGAAATGCAGAGGGGAGTCATATACATAACCACCATTTACAGCAGTGGGAATTACAGGGAAAATATTCTGTGTACTAAGAATAGATTCTAAACTTTTTTTGACATGGTACTATATTTTAGTAGCTGTCATACTACAGTGAATAAACAAGTAAGCATATCTAACATGAAAATATGATTGTGAATAACATACTCACAAATTCAGCCTTTCTTACGTATAGATGTAAGAAGGGGTCAGAAATATTCTGAGAGGCACCAGCAATTCTCTCTTTCAGCACCTGAACTGAGACACTACGATGTAGCCATTAGATCAGTTCACAGGCTAGTTCAGGAGCCATGGAGTCTTGGAAGAAAAATCACTGAAACTGGAAAGCAATTTTAGAATCCGAACTATATTAAAATACATAAAATTGTGGATTATGCTAAAGTTTCTATCTTCTTTGATTCTAGGTGGATTTGGGATTCTACATGAATATTCAAATCATACAGTGAAAGAAAATTACACATCTTGCATGAGCATGAAGTAAAATTACTACTGTTAAACTTAGAAATGCATTCCCAGAGAGAGGCATCTGTTCCAACAGACACTGAGACCTCAATTTCTGGATGTTCTTTAAACAGACATCATTCTGGTGTTCTGTTTTGAAGTGCTGGCACACCACAATCTCTCACTGAGTAGCATCTCACCACATCAATAATCTCACTAAAATTAGTGGGAACACTCACATGATAGTTGAACATAAATAGTTATATTATCTCTTGCCTTAGGCAAACAAAAGCAGGGAGACAGAAATCTAGTAATGCCACATTACAGGAGCTGACCTCTGGCAGCGAGTGGTACATCCTCAAATTTTTGCAAGAAATTGATGGCAGAATGAAGAGTTGTATGCAGATCTGTTAGTTTCAGTCAATATCCTAAATACCATTTTGATACTAATTTGTTGAAGGTATTCACATCTTTCTTCTCCAAGAGAGATTACTGTACAGTGTCACTTCTTTACCAAGGAATGTTTCAGAAAGCATTCATCTCTCATTTACAAATATTTCTCTCTGCCAAATTGTTTTTAATGAATCCCCACATATTCTTTGTTTGCTGGATTACTTACATTTTCTCTCTCTCCCTAGAAAATACCTTCTTTTTGGAAGCATATGCTACCATCCAACATGGGTAAATCACAATCAAGATATGGAAAAGAATATTATGCCTGCCCACCTCCAAGGGAAATTACAGCTGCTAGCCTAGTCTAATCATTTTCTTTGATGATATACAGCATGCTGCAGCCTTGAGAGTTAAGATCCCTTATAAAACACCATGGCATTCTACCATTACGGCATTATCATACCCTCTTACTCATACTGCTGCCAAGTGGGAAAAAATCACTGAAGTCAGTTTACCCTGTTATAAAACTATGCAAGAGAAAGGAGAAAAGCTCTAAATACTCTGGCACTGCACTTTTAACTCCTAACACATTTTTAAGTTACTGTAATAGAATACTGGAGTACTTTTCAAAATATCTTTGTTTAATTTACTTCAGGTAGGGTTGGATAGTAACAAAATATCCTAAGCATTTTAAATGCTCCTGGGGAGTTGTACAATATTGCAGGTCAAAATCTGGTATTTCCTGGCAAATCAGTGGTGGGACCTTGGCTGAATTCACAGCGAGTCACAGTGTTATTTCAGCTAAAAGCATGAGTCTGCTGCAAATAAATACAGTATCTGTGCACTGGCTGTTTATAATGCTGCACATTAATGAATGTCTATAAACAGTGTTAAATCAAAGTGCACACCAACCCTATGAAGTGGCAGAATTTGTTATTTTCTGCAAGATACCTTTATCCCTTAGAAAAATTTGTATAAAGAATATAGCATGATAGCAAAATACAAGGAAACGTACATTTCTGTTGCCAGTCATTTTGCAAACAATTTCTTGTTTGAAGAACAGTCACAAAGCCCTGCAACTGGAATCTTCCTTCCAGTCCCTAGCCATTATATTGTGCCTGATTTGAACATGAAGTTTCAGTAATTTATTTTATTTCAGTGGGATTTACACAAAGTGGTAAATTACTTTCATTAATAGCTTTACTCCAAATCTGAAGAATAAAAACCTATACATGCACGATCACAAAGTTTTAAAACATGCTTCACCGAACAAGATATTCTTTCATTCACCACTAGGAAGCAGCAGAAACATGTTTTTAATAATTACAAAATAATAACTACTCATGTCAGACTTCTGGAATATTTAAAGAGTGGATTTCAAGGCAAAAAAAATCCCCATTTCTGTCTGATAACTGTATAAACTACTAGTGACGCTGAATGCCCCTTACAAGAGAGTGAAAGTAGAGAGAATTCTGAACTTGATGGAAAAGCTTGAGGCAAGATACTTTTCTCCTGATTAAACAAGACAAACCTTTGTAAGCCATATTAGTCACACACGGTCAATGGATCCATACTCTTCCTACTCCTTAAGCCCTAAACACATCCTAATTACTTCAGTAGTAAAAGTGTCATATTCTTCATTGTAATGTCATTAAGAAGAAAAGAATGAAGGCTTAGATTCTCCTGCAATTCAAATATCACAACAAGACTATTTACTGTGGTAATAACACTTAACGTTTACACCTCACATTCATCTACTACTTCACAAATATCAGTTAATAAGGCAGATTTAGATGTGTATGTTTTCCTTGCTTTATGGACTGGAAAGCCAGCCCAGGAAAGTGATTCATTTTTCAAGAGCAATAGAATAAATCAGTGTCCCTAGCTTTTCTTTCTACCTGAAACCATCATATGACACTTCTCAATATATAACCTATTTCAGGACAAAGTGAATATAGTGAATTAAGTTCTAGCATGTTTATTACTTTCCAGAGTTTTAAATACAATTATTTTATGTCTTAACCTCCATATAAAAGGGCTGAAAGTTTTTAATATTACTGAGATGTTTCTAAATAAAGGCATCAGTTTGATAGAATAATATCATTTGCAAAGCTGGCAAATATACATTACTGTTTTTATATTTCTATACATATTCCTATCATATCTCTTCTAGAAAAAAAGTTTCAAAGATGTATGTTTCAAAGATGTCCTTCTTTTCAGTCCTACTTTTCAAAGACCTGTAGTCCAAGTGATAATATGAACACTTCTCAGCTCTTCTGAACCTTTAATTTTTTTTCTTGCGCACTAAGGTATTTTTACATCCTTTCTAATTTAATTTTCTGTACTTGTGAAGACTGCTGACTAAGCCCTTGTCAAAACATCCTGTTGGTTTTTATTCTGGTCTTGATGTAAAATGTCATTGATGTAAAATGTCATTGAAATTCACATACACATAAAGGATCAGTATATACATTGCCTAAGAGAGTCTACATGATCTGCTAGACAGAAGGGTCAACCCTGGAAGGTAGATTAGGCTGAGCTGGGTAAACAGACTCATCCACCCCCACTTCATGCCTATCTCTGCTATCATATGATACACATATTGCCAAATTAGTAGCACTTCTATACATTTTATTACAAAAATGATTGCAAGAAAATATACATCCTTGAATGAACAAAGAAGCTTTAATATTGACTAGGTCAATGCTCAAGATTTTGTAAGTAAATCTCCTAAGTGAGGGAAGAGTTAGGAACTAAATAGGTCAAACATAATAAAGAAGAAACGGAATCAGGATAATCTGGGAGTGAATGCCTGGCCTCAGTGAAGGCAGGAGCAGAAATTGCTAAGACTGCAGAGTGAGGACTTCTCTCAGAGTTCAGACATTACAGCTCTCCTCAATCCTTTGGGTGAGCTTGCTATGTATATTTGGGGGGAAGGAAGGGAACACTCCTTTACAAATGAATGCATTTTTAATTATTGCTCTATAGTTTTAATAAAATACCACTTTTTTTTTTTTTAATTATTCTCTGAAGAAGTGCTACTATGATTTCTGCCCCCAACATGCACTCTTTTAAATATGGGAAAGAAGATTAAAAGGTAGCACCATGCACCATAACAAGTGGTTTAAATGATATAGAAATAAAATATAATATGGTTGGCAATATTCCAGCATTCTTGGCTACTGGTCAACTCTTAGATGTGATGATATGCTGTACCAGACTTGCCTTAGTATCTTCTACATATAACCTTTACCTGACTGGGACCTAAAAAATGCCCCTTGGAGGAGACAGATTATGAATGCTGCAGTTTGTATTTAAAGCTAAATTCTATAATTATGTATAGTTATGTGCTGTATGTTTTCATCCTTTCAATTTGATGTAGCCTTGAAAACGAACTAACTAAATATGTAGGCCTCTATAATAATGCAATTTGTCACTGTCATGCAGCATTTGTGATATATTTTTTATATATTCTAGAATGCAAATACAGTCAATGTAACTATTCTAAACTATGTTATCCAAATTACAGGTTATTTACTATATAGGAAAGCTTACAATTTATTCATTTCTTTATAAAGTTGTGACTACACTCTAAGAAACTCAGCCACATCATTTACTTCCATGAAAATCTTGGCCTCCTTAAACTTGACAATTTATGTTAATCTCCAAAACTTTTTAAATCCTCAAGGAACCTGTTACAGTACTTCTCGCACATCATTTGCCATATCTCAGTGCCACTGAAATCAATGGTGAGCCTCTTGTTGACTTGATGTGGAAAAGAAGTCACATGGTTCACTTGATTCATAGGCCACAATGAACTTCAAAAGATAAGCCACAGACAAATGATTATCCAATATATTTTGTATCGAGTATATAATATACAGACCTAAGGCATCAATAATTAAACCAACAGCAAACAGTACATTCTCAGGTACATATACTAAACCTTAAGTATTATGTGCTAGATTTCTCAATGCAGAAAGTTTACAGCAGCTCTGCCTATGTAATATTTTTAAAAATGATATTTAAAACAGTTCAGAACTGATAATTATTACTTTTCCCCAGATGAATTCTCTTGCTCTAAAATTAAACTGATAACATTAAATCTGCTCATTAAAAAGAAAGATGAGGCAGAACTTTCCATTGAACAGTCTTTTTAGCATCTCTAAAGACACTGACTGACACCACTATGAGAAAAGAGATGAATAAATATAATATCTACAGAAGAAGAAATGCAGCTTTAAAGACATTTGGAAATCCTTTTCCCACAGTGCATATAATATTAGAGCGCTAGTTTTTGATTATTAAACCTTCACCTAGAAAAAACATTCTAGAAAAAAAATCCCAACAAAGACAAATGCTGTGTAATGATCTTGGGAGTCCTATCACAGGTAAAAATCTTATTACAAATCACCACCAGATGGAATGAAGACTGTAAGGAAATGTAGCAGTAATGCACAGCAAATACTATTCTTCCATTCTACTGAAGACTCACTATTGTAGTGAAAAGTCAGATAAAGATAAAACAAGCTCTTGTTTTCAAAATTTGAACAATTAATATTCTTGGGTCTACTGGAATGTCCGACTATTTTTCAAATCCCACTGACTTTTGACCTGTAGTCTGACACCGAGTTTCACAGTCTCATTATCAGACTGCATTTGATTACGCAATAGGACGATTCAAGATTAAAGCACTTCAACCTTACTGAAACACAGTGCTTTCATGAAGTTTGTTATATGCTTCTGCTGAATTTTTACAGTTAGCACAAAATGCTGCACATATTTTATATACATAACACTTCTCATTCTGTTGCAACAGAGAATCTAAAATGAACTAAAACGGAAATGTGTGATACTGACTCTTCCAAACACTTTCTAGCAGCTCATGCTACTTTTCTGATTTTGCGCAAGTTTCTGCTCCTACCATGTAGTCCAGGTAGCATGTGTGTGGGGAGAAAGGGGAGAAGGTAAATGAGTTGAGGCAGCTACAATAATGGGAAAAAACTTAGCAAAAACAACAAGAATGGAGCAAGCAGAACAAGCCAAGGCAAATCTGGAGCTCAGCCAACCGTCTCTGGATTCCTGCAGCATGCATGCAGTTGTGTCTCTAACATGACATAGAGAAATAGTAGGACCTTATGAAATCAGTCAGGAAGCTAAAAAGCAAGTGATTAGCAGAGCCCAACAGCTCTGTTAGCCTTCCCAGCATTTTCAGACACTGCATTGCCTGCACACCCTGTATCAGTCTCTAGAGCCCATTTTCCATCTCCCTCCCATCTCTCACCTAATTAGAGAGCTCACGCTATCCTGAAATCCCGTAAGAATATCCCCTGGTGGCCAGCAGCAGAATTCAAGAAGCATTTCATGGCTCATAGCAGAGTTCCTGCTCAGAGAGCTCACAGTCACCTTGGCTTCTCGCTGGTAATTTTACACCTCTGCTCTGTTGCATAAATGTTTAAATAGCTTGCACACACATTTCCTGATCACTGAGAAGACATTTAACAAGTTTTGTCCAAGAAAAGATTAACTAGTCATGATCTCCTTAGATCAGAAAAAAGTAAGTGAGGATACAACAAATGTATATAAAATCATGATCACCTAGAACAGGTTTTTAGTGATATCCAGGCAGACAAGTCTTTTATGTTATTTTGTATTACTTTTTTATATACTGGCAGCAATAAAGTCCTCCAGTTTACCTTCTTTCTTCAATATTTCCAGTGAATTAAAGTTTTAGGGTACTACGTGGTCTGCGCTGCAAGTGGAAAGGTGGTTTAATAGGAAAATGGAAATAAAAGCCTATGGTCTTGGTTAGGCTATGAGATGGTGTACATAAGCATCGGAAAGCAGAACGAGGAATCACACATGTGCACCAAGCCATGTGCAGATGTGCACAGAACAGCTTGCTGAGTTTACTGTTCTTGATTTTCCTCTGTTCTCACCGGCAACGGAACAAATTACATCAGGTGGCTGTGGCTCCATTTGAGTCCAGTGCTGACCATTGTTACCCCACAGTATAAAACCAGAGTAAGCCCATGTCCTTGATACTATCCATCATCAAAGGCAGTATATAGCAGAAACAGAAAAAAAAAATACAGGAAAGAATAACATAAACGATGGGAGAAATGATGGATATCAGAGTTCGTATGAGTAGAGATTAGGCAGCCCAGGACTCTTCAGGTTGGCTTAAATCTGAGGCTTGATCATTTTATTCAATGCTGTTACTTGTAAAATAACTTTCTCCATGCTGTTTAGGACTTTTACATGTTTCAATATCTTTCCTAACAACCAACAAAAATAAATTCTTCTTCATATAATGCATGCTTAAATTATGGCCCTCATTGCCACAAAAACTCGTGGACAGCAAAAGTAGAAATTGTGACTTATCAATGAACCCCTACAGTCTCTTGCTGAGACTCTGCTGATAAATCAAAATCCCTTGTAACATCAAACGATTATGAATAAGTAAATCTGGTATTAGGCATGAAACCATCCACATGTGGAATAGCTAAAAGAACCCGCTCGGAGAATCTTGGACTCTTGACATTAAAACAGTCAGAAGTAGTTAAATCAGTTAATGGAAGGAAAAACCTTTAAGGGTTATTAAACACCAGTCTTTCATTTAAGATTCTCTAACCTGCATGTAAGGAGAAGGGCCATCTTATGTCAGTTCTCCTCTCAGCTACTGTGCAGTAGAAGAGCAGATGGCCCTTTGATCTGACCTAGTACAATTGTTCTTACATAAAGTCATAGACAAACTCAGAAGCTCTAAGGTACATATTTCACTGGTGTTTCTTTTGTTTGTTTGTTTGTTGGGCTTTTTTTTCCCCCTCCATACTGAAACCTAGTCATTTATGCTCAATTTCTGCTTTCTGTATCTAAGTTATTTTTTGATACAACACTTTAGCTCCCACCACCTTGTGACTATTTAGGGTATTTAGTAAATGTTTTAAGAGATGTCCTCAAAGTCTCAGTAAACTCTAAACAAAATGTCAGTTATGGTCTTCTTAGTATACTCATTTATTAGTGTGTTTATAGAACATCAACAGATCAGGAATGAACTTCTTTCTCACCCAGGCTTTGCTGCTTAGACATGTCATGGTCTCATAGGTCTTTCCTTTCAATACACCAGGTTCAAGTACATGGCTTATAGGTTAGGAGTCCCCTGGTTCAAACACAGACATTTTAAAAATATAGATGTAATATCTGCCATTCTCTAGCCCCCAGCAAGAGAAGAAACTGCACATTTCTCAATTCATTGCTTTTATACTTCAGTTCTCTTTGCAGACCTGAATATGCCCTATTTGAACATAGTGATTTTTTAAAATTATGAACAGTCTCAGAACTTTTGCTTCCAGTACCTCAGTCTTTATTGCCAAAAGGGGGAGGTATGTTTCTTCACAATCTTAGTGTCAGAGAGTCTTGTATACAGTTCATCACTGCTTATCACTGTCTGTAACTCCCTGGATTTCCCATTTTTATATAATTGACATGTTCCTTATTTAAATATTAAAGAAAGGTTTTGATATGAATTCTGTTCCTATACCAATAGGTCTTTCAATCCAGTGTTTAAATGAATCTCACAAGATAAGGCCTAAATGACAATATTAGGAATCTCTATCCTACTATCTCACCTTAACAATTACCTCTGGTGCATACATTTATACAAAAATTAGAACTAAAAAGAAATTTATCTCATTTTAGCATCAGAGAATATTTATTCTATCACTGTGCTGGAGACACAGAAATGTCAAACACTATCTAACATTCGAATGACTATCCCTTTGATTAAAAAATGAATTAAAAATGATTAAAAATAAACCACTTGAAAATTAAACTAGCTGAGACAGAAAACATGAAATTCTACCTTATTTTCTGACTGTTAACAAATCAACTTCAAGTAAGTGCATATTCACAGAACAATCCTGTTTGAAAAATAATCTTCTGAGTTCAATGGGAAATGAAGGTTTAGTGAACAAACTTAACTTCTATCTCTTTACCAGAAGAAGTACGAAACAAAGTATTTCCTGCATATGTCTACAGACTTAAAATCTCAGGCTAAAACCTGTCATAATCAACAAGCTGAACATTTGACAAATTCCATTTGCTATTTCTTCTTTCTTTTAATCTCTTGTCACTCTGCAATTCATCATGCTAAAAGCTTTGATCCCTAGCGTTGAACAGACATGAATTTCCCAAATGACTAAAACTTATGGGCAAGTGTTTCCTTTTAGAGCTGTATGTAAATGCAATGTTTAATTTTATTTTTGTAATCTCTTTAATCAGGAACAAGGGAATTAGCCAGCTGTTTGGAACTCATGTTAAGAAGTAATTAAGCATCTGATTGAATTTTTGTGCATATCAAAGAGCAAAGGCTAGTATTTGCACACAAGACAGATCGCTTTCATTAAAATAAAAATCTCCTTACCAAATGACCACAGAAAGGGTTTACTCCAATGGTTTGTCTCTTAGATATCCCTCTGCAAGAAAGCACACATCAGAATGGCAAAAAATGTTGCTTTGTGTGTCAATCATACCAACAGGATTCCTTGCTGAGTGACACCTAGCTTTCCCTTACATCTGTACTGTGTGCTACTGCAATACGCTAAGGAATTGCCTGTCTTGCAGTCTTCACAGGAAAAAAAAATCACAAATTATCAGTTACTCCAGTGTGGAAATAGACTTCATTGCCACCTGTGTTTTTATGTTTTGGGTTTTTTTTCTCCCCAGGGAGCAGGTGTGTGTGTGTGTGTGTGTGTGTGTGTGTGTGTGTGTGTGTGTGTGTGAAGGGGGTTCATTTTCAATTGCTAGTGAAAGATCTATTACAAATGATTATTGCTGAGGTCTATGCATATATATTATATATAGCCAGGATTATTATATCTGACAAAGTAAAAGCTGATTTTTCTCCTTTTCGTATTCGTAACCGAATTCGTATTCACAATCAAATGATTGTCTAGTATATGATGAATTTAAGAAAGATTAAATGTATTCTAGTTTTTAAATATAGTCAATAGCTGGACAGAAAAAAATAATTTTTAGATATAGGATAAAGATAGGAAAACAAGTCATTGGAGAAAACTGCTTTAATTTAATCTCAAGAGAAGTAGGAACAGCTCCTTGACTATTCCAGTCTGCTGTGATTTGGGTCAAAGCATCCATATTCCCTTTGTGCTACCTAGGAACAAAGCAGACGCAGGAATGAGCGTCATTAAGGTAGGGCAGCAAACTCTCTTCGCCTCCTCAGAGATTCCAAGGGTTTGGACTTAGCACGGAAGAGGGAGTATTCACGCAGCTGTCCTCTTCCCATGGCATTTCTACACTCTGTCATTGCTAAAGGGATGTCACAATAAAGTGACGCTGACTCCTTGAGAAATAATCTGTAAGTGCCTCACTGCAGTCCCCTCACCCAAGCACTTGCACTTTACTCTAGAGAGAACAGGGAAAACGACCAGCATGAATGCAACATCACATGAGCTATGCAACATCAAGCAGCAGGGCTGAGAGCACATGATAGCACTATTGTGAGGATACTGAATCGGCACACTCAGTGTGAATGATGGCCCTGGCCTTCAAACCCCAAGTGGAGGTTGGCTCATGGGTTTAATCTGTTAGTCTGGTTTTCTAGAAATCCTTCATGTATACACACACAGCGTGACCCCAAGAGATTCTAATCTGGTCTACTGGGACAGGGAGGGAGAGGTAGTAGCAGGGATCTAGGAAACTAGAGTATCTTAGGCCTGTTCCAGTAAAGGTATTTAAGGAGTTCCTGGCGTTGGGGTCTGCATGATTTCTAGACACGCACACACAATACATACTCTTGGAACTCTCCTGCTCCTATCTTCTTTTACATGCTATAGAGAATGAATATATTGCCTAAAGGTTTACTATGCAACATAAAACCAGTCCTGTTGTGGCCAGTGTCTGGTAACCCAGGGGAAAGGAACATCACAGTGCAACAAACTACCTGTGTAATTCACACGTATTATGTAGCCTTCTTCTGATCATAACAGTTTTAAAAAAAAAAAGTCCTTGGCTATGTTTGTTTTGCTACCCCTCTGCCAATTAAGAGATATGGTAAGATCTATAGATCAGCTAAAAATCACAACCGTTCAGAGATGCATTTGAACATGAACTTTAAAGAGAGTAAAGTGTATTTGCACACTTTGGTTACTTCCTGCAGTGTCTGCTCATTCAGCCTACCAGAGTGAGTTTTTGTAAATTAAGTAATTTTCACTGAAGGGAATTTTTAGGAATTGTTTGGTAAAAAGTTGTCAGGTGTTGAGACAAAGATCATTTCAAAAATTCAGAGGACGGTGCAAAGTCTTCCAAAGAATAGCCAAAGTGGCTCTCAGTAGAAAAATAGCAACTTATTTATAACAGAAAATTGAATTTAAATTTAAATTCTGTTTGTGCTTATTAACATATGGAAAGTATATACTTCCAGAAAAGAAAAGGCTTAAATTAGCACACTAGCACAATGTTGAGGGCAACCAACTTTAAATTTCTGAGAAATTATGTATTATTTATACCAAATATCTACATGGCCACTGGAAGAGGTCATGGGATGGAAGAGAGAGCTTGTTCCACAAAAAAAAAAAAAAAAAAAAAAAAAAAAAAAAAAAAAAAAGCCAAAACATACAAAAGCACCAGCAGAGAACGTTTTGCTCACTCCAACAGCATTGAGTATTCTCCACCCTAAAGGAGTAGCTGCAAAGAACGTTTTTCAAGATAAATCTTTAGGGTAGAATATTTGGCTGCATTTCAAAGTTCCTCAAGCAAACACAGTCTCCCCTAGAATAAAATACTGAAATGGGACATACACATAGAAACTATATGAGCCTACGTATATAAATGTCTATACAAGTACAGAAGATACATGCACATATTAGTTCATACTACAAGAACATCTTTTAAAAGGTTCCTTTTGTCCAAAACCCAAAGCACAATATTGATATAAATACCCAGAAAGATGTTATCCTAGATCAAGACTCTGCCTCTCTTAGTACATCCAGCCACCTCAATTTGAATTCTACTCATAATATGGCTCTGATTGCAGAGAATCCATGGCTTAACCTTTGATTATTAGTCTACACGTGCCTCCTAAGAGAAAGAACAATCCTTCTGATCTATTTACTCTCCATTTCTCCCATTTAAGTTCCTTCTCCCTGCACTACAGATTTCTTTTTACTGGAGGGTTTAGAAGCCAGTTGTGCAGATGCTAGGAAATGATGACTGAATAGTTTTCTTCATGGTAAAATGAATTACAAATTGATTATGGTTATTACTCTGTTGCAATGGGATAGATGCTTGTCTAATAACACTTTGTGCTACTTTATCCATCATTTTCTTTCTTCTCTAGAAGAAGAATTTGAGAAATTGTTCTCTTACCCGAAGTAATCGACCCACAAAATTGAAGTTACACTCTCACATGTACTTTGCAGTAGTGGAAAGCAAACATAGCTGTGTAAATTAAACAAACTGTAGTAGATAAGACTAGCCTTCCCCAGATCCTGCTCCCCTTTACAGCATTTAAATGTTATTCTGTATCAGCAATTACTATCACAGCAGAGACAGAACTCGGTCAAAACAGAGAAAGAATTCTTCAAAAAGTAACTGCTTTTTGAAGTTGTTTGTAACTTTGACTAAAACATTTGTTAAGATTTGATCTTCATGAAGAGACCTTTTCTCCCTTTGTTGAAGAAAGAAATGTTATTCAAAAAAGCTACATACATGACCAAAAAGAAGCTAAAATATTGAAAATCGAAATAAATGCCAGTTTTCTCAGCCTATCTCATAATTCTAAAGCATAGACAGTGTCACATCTATATACTATTTTCTGCTTTAATTACTGATATTAGTTATTAATTTTTCCTTTATTATAGTTTTTGAGTGATGAGCAAGAAAAAGAATCTAAGATCAACTCTGACACAATTATACTTCAAGTTAGATAGGAAACCTTCATGCAGTTTATTTTGAGTCTGATGATGATTCCATGTAGTATTACTGAAGCACAAGGCATGTACAGATTTTCCAATTTCCCACTTCCTTTTTCCCAATTTATGTCAGTCTTTGTCCTTAAATAAACTCCTCAAGCCAAAACAAAACAAAGGAACTTCCTCCTGCTCCTACTTTAGACGACCTTAAAGCTGAAGCATTGGTCCACAAATGAGCACGAGTACAATATTTACCTATATATCTGAAATGTATCATACTTCCTGTGGTACTTGCAGCTGAAAATTTAACTGTCTTAATTGCAACAGCTACTAAAAATAGAGCTTTTGACTAATTTTCCTTTTTCAGTGTATCAGAACACATGACTCTACACAGTGGTATCATATGCATTTCAGCCACGCTTCACCTGGGGGGCTCAAGTACTTGTTGCCTTGGCAACATCATGCTTAATGTTTTTCATTTTGCCTTTCTCCTGTTGTAAGTATGAACTTACAAAAAAAAAAAAAAAAAAAAAAAAAAGAGGAGAAAGTAATATATCACACATTTTTCTAACCAAAATTCACAACACTGCATGAAAGCAGATGCTAATAATTAAACCATCATAAGAGTGATCATTTTCTTGACAAAGAATGCAAACAACATGCATTATAGAAAAAAGCCAACCTGTTGTGTGAATTCAGATGTTCAATATTTTTAGTTTATTGACAGCAGCAGATACAGCATCCTTAATTGCATAAATCTTTTTTCTATTGTTTAAAAAAGAAATGTTATTAATTCTATATGTAAATAACATACTGTACATTTTAGAAGTATTTTAATAAATGCTCAAATAATTTCTTTAAATTAGTCATTTTATATTTTATATATCTGCTGGTATCTTCTGCAAGATACTGCCTATCCTTCAGAATGCAGTGTTTTTGTTGCTGTGACAATACCTTTTAGTAATCAATAGGGTGAATGGTACCTCTGTTTGCACCAATAAATATACATAGACTTGTTTTTATGTATGTGTATACACACACAACCTTAAAATGAGGTGCAGAGCACACGTATTATTAGCAAAAGCTTAATATAGCACTTAGGTAGTAAATAAGGTTGGCATGTAGCTTGTTGCTAACTGGTCTGGCTTGTTTTACTGTTATTTTATCAGTTACTGGCAAGGCAAGCGAATTTTTCAGCTTTAGGAGCAGTAACTTTTACACAGGAAGTTTTGGACTGTGCACATGTGCTTGACAATGGCCACGAGCATGGGCAGCACACTCCAAAATCCATCCAAAATACTGAGAATGACCTGCAAATCATCTTATTTCCTGAAATGACTGGGGTTTTTTTTAGGCATCCGTGTGATAAGCATAATGCTAAGTCTATGACTTGGTAATGAGCACATCCTTAAGGTAGGAAGATTACCAAGGGGCTTTTTGGTTCTTTGCCAAAAGAACCACTGAATCCACTCTGCAGATGAATCTGAACCACTGTGAACTAAAAGAACTAGTTTTCTGTTGCATATGTGCTTCCATTGGTGTAGGAGTTGGAAAGCATAAATAAGGTGGAGAGGTAAGAGCAGATGGAACAGTTCTGTGGTTGAACTTGTTAAAAAAAAAATTCTAGCCCTTTTTGCGTCATGACAGCAGTCATTTAAAACAGAGTTCCCACTAGTGATCTCTGTCCATTAGCCACACTTGGGTCCATGCACAGTTATATACCACTTGATTTCTGAAAGTGCCAAGGGCTCACAGTGCTCACAGTGGCAAATGAAGAAAATGAGATCTGTGCTTTGAATGATTCAACTGCTATAAAAACCATGTCCAAGGTGTCTCCAGCGGAGATATATATGAAATAGCTACTTCTGATCTAAATCTCTCCACATTTCAGATCTGCATCTATAAAACAGGATAGTAACACCATTTTACCTTGTCAGAGACTTGTGATTATAAATTCAATAGTATTTCTAAATCACTCATGTATTTTTGGAATGAGCAAACTGGAAAAGATCATTAGAAAATTAATACCTCTGTCTTTGAAGCTAAGCAGTAAATTCAGCCTACATCCATACAGCCAAGATCATTAAATGAGCACTACCTGTTGTTTTAATGGTCCTTCACTTTTTCATGTTTCTACCCTTTATAATAGGCATTAGTTTTATATGTATGTATCAGAAAGAATAGTTGATGGCATGGTCTGGAACAGAGATTTTGTGAGTGTGCATCTGGGATTGTCACTTACTCATGGACAGCCAAGTCAAAAACGAACTATACAGATGAGTCTGAACAAGTGACAAAAATACATTTCTGTTGCATTGTGTGTTTTATATACAAAGAACATACACCAATAAAATTATGGAAGAAGTACTTCAGAGGTGTTACATTTCATTTTTACAACCATAATTATCTTGCTATATACAATATAATTTAGTGCTCCAATATACACACAAAATTTACCTGAGTCTAACTGACTAAACCTACATGGAACAAAAATACCAAACTGATAAATCTTGCAGGTTTTCTTGCTCCATATAGAATACAGAAGAGACACTATTATGATATTAGCTTGATGTAAAATTATTATTTTATGTCAAAATCTTCCATGCTGGAGCATTTCCCAGCTACAGTGAATGCTGTGTGTGCTCCTGTTTGGAATTAAAATCTACCTTTAACATTCAGAACATGACTACATTCACACCATCCTTATTAAAAATTATTAGAAATTCATCTCCCTGTAACAAAACATGCTTTTTCCCTATTCCTTTTCCACATTATAATTACAAAAGCAGTTATGAATTCAACACTAACTTAACAAAGCCATGGCTGTAGCTATTGCTCCTGCATGTTTCACTCCCAGGTGGGCACCTCCATTGCCCTTTGAAAGGCGTTCTAACAATTAAAGACACTGCTAGCCACCACACGTGCTGGCATACACACACACACACACACACACACACACACACAAAGGTGGAAAACTAGAAGCAAGCAAAAGGACTGTAATTCTTTGTAAAAGGAGTACCTTATTTTAGCTCTGCATAGATACATTTTCAAACAGTTGGACCCAAGTCTAAGTTCTTGCAATTAATGTTATCCCACAAAAATTAACACAACAGTGCCGATCTTTAACTGAAAATGTGATCATTCATTTATGCTATCACCACAAAAGAGTAGCAACTGACACAAAATTTTGTTATATGTTATTGGCTATGTACAGTTTACTGGTAGTTTTTGGCCACATAGCCAACAGCAGCAACTTTCTTCCATCAGCAAATTCTCTGGCAGTAAACAGGACATATAATATCCTTAATGCTGAGTTACAAGGACTGACAGTTAAATATCCTATTATTCGGAGTTGACCATATACCCTTAAATGCATAAAATGAATGGAAGATAGAAGATACAGAATAGCATATTTTCCAGAAAGCATCACACTAAAACATTTGATCTCTGCTATTAAAGACATGATGCAAGTGTCACATAAAAGTTGCTCATATGTTTAAGCTGTCACTGAATTGATTAATGATTAAGAAGAGGTGAACAGTTCAGCAGGGTAAGTCTGAATCTAATACATACCAAGGCATTAGCATTTGCTGAAAAGAAACTATCTTCTTTTTTATTAGGTAGGTTCAGATTTGATGGGATGAACCATTCACCGAGACATGGTCATAATTCAAGAGAAATACAAGCAGTACAAAATGTCTTTTTTACTTTACTATTCTATATACAAGTGGACAGACAACATAATGTGGGTCAAATCCTACTCTTTGTATTTAGAATTACAATGCCTGAAAATCATATTACAAAAAATATATATATATATAAAATGAATATACTCTGATCAAAGTATCTATTGTAATCCTGCACAGCTCCCCCACTAACCCATCCTACAAAATAACTCATATAAAGAGTCTTTGAGGCAATTACTGGTGAAATGGGGAATATTCAGAACTACCAGGACCATCCAAACAGCTCTATGCTTCATTTCCCAATGCCTTTGACTTTCTTTTCCTAGGGAGAACCAGGCAGTCCACAGTTTTCCTCCTGGCATACTTTTGGATATGAAGAAACATATAGCTTAGAGAGAGAATTTGCCCACCTCTTTCTCAGTCTAACTGAAGCACCTGAAACATGCAAGATCTAATGAATGACTGTTTAAAGGGCTTTGAAAGGTGAAATTAGAAGTATATTTGCAATTTCTAGAAAGGTGTTTTTAATCACTCATCATTAGCTACAGTTATCACATTAATCTATAATAGTGTGAACCAGCAAGGATATGGACGATGGCCAAGTAAACTCGTACAGGAAAAAAAGCAAAGACTTATTAAAATTAAGAAGGAATATGTTAAGCAGTAAACAACAAAACTATACTAAATGATAAAAAGCAACAGAAATCAAATCTGTCAACTAAGGAGTCTCAAAGTAAATTCTGATTTTTTTGAAAATGTATGAAAAAATTAAGTATGAAATAAGGAAAATATCTTTCTAGGTACACTATTTCAAAGCTTGTTAATAAATATAAAGTTCCTTGAGCTAAGTTGTATAATTAATTAATTAGACTAATGGAGAAGCATCAGTGCCTATTACGGTGTACCTGAAGCAGCAGTAGGACTCACGATATTCTTGTCTCCTAAGACGGATAAAGTGTATGCATTTTTTATGTGATTATAATTATTTGTTTAATGGCAGGAGTCATAGGCATTAATTGAAATCATTATGATAGATACTGTACAAGCGCATATAAATTTTATATGATCCATGCCTGAAAGCACTGACAGTCTAAATGAAAGGAAAACCAAAGTAATTATAAAACTAACAAGGGAAAAATAAGAAAGTCAGAGTTCAATAACAAACCTGCATGCTTATAAAACAGTGATTATACATGTAAATAATATATTCTGTATCCTTTAATATGTATGTTGTATTTACTACTATCAGCTGCTTATTGATCTACTTATCATTAGTTACTCAGTTATGTCGCTATTGAAATACAAACTGATGATCACAGTAAAAAGTGAAAAGCCTCTATCTGCTGTTACTTAGGAAACTTTTAGTATTACAGGTTTCAACAAATCTGCCTTATGTTGGAAGGGTATGCACTACAAGGTACAACGTAAAAAATGGCCAAAAGTAACTCTAATCATTACAGCTATGCTTATACGAATATACTTAAAATTACGGAATCAGATCAGGCTATTAACTAGGATATACATACAGATGATAATGTATTTAAATACACTAAATAAATTCAAATAACCAAGTTAAATTAACATGTACAAATTATGCACCAATATCTGAAAGTATTTTAAATGTTATTAATGAAGCCTGGAAGATAATTAGGTTAGGAAACTAGTAGCATTAAACAAAGACAATTCAATGTAGAAGAACAAAATTCATCAAAAAATTTAATAAAAGAATGAAAGATTAAAGAGAAAAATCCAACTCTGTTAGAGTCCAGGGCCCCAGTCCAGCAAACCACTTAGAGCATAAGTTTAGTTCTATCAAAATTAACAGATTTCATCTGTCTGAAGATAAGCATCTGCTTAAGGAGTTTTCTAGACTGGGACCTATGGATTGTGAGCAACTATGCTAAAAACAACAGATTTGCCTTGCAATAACTATATATATATATGTGTGTGCGTGTATAACTAAAATAAATAAATAAATAAATACTATCTTTCAAAAGAAAGTGTACTCTAGAATGAAACGCAGACACTCATGTTTCTAGCACTGTTTCATGCAGTCTAATCCGGAAAAATTTCTAGGAAGGTAAATAAGAGAGAACTGATTTCTAATCTGAAAAAGGAAAAAGAGGATGAATTTTGCAAGCTTTTCTCACAATCTATGGCTTTTAGGAACAGATATGGCTATTGAAACAAATCTTTCCATGAGGGTTGAATAAAATTTAAACATCACAAATGTGCCAGCATTTAACTTTTGCTTCAACTTTTTAAAACAGAAGAAAACTCCTAAAAAAAAAGTGATTAAAGAAGTCTTGTGGAATACTGGTAAGACCACTAGCATCAGATCTGGACATCAGTAGCAATCTCCACTGAGAACCAGCGATATGTCATACTGGCAGTTATGTTTTACACTCAAGACACAGCTTAGAGAACAAATAATGACTTTAAGAGCAGGTGCATCTGTCCGTGATAGCGGACATTTCTTCAATACTGAACCAGCAACTGGTGATTCTGTTTTAGACTTGGCTTCAATAAGGACAACCAACTTTATAGAAAAAGATATTGTAAAAATAACCTTCAATAATTGTAAGTTCATAGTGTAAAAAAAATACACCTGTTAACAAATGCCAACAGTCAGGCTTGAGAACAGGGAATTCATTACCAAAAAAAGTGCAGTAAAAAAACAGAAAACTAGACTATGCTGTTGCTCTTAAATTTTAAATTGAAGATGAAACAAAAAAATCAGAAATTGTTTTCCAGTTAAGAGGAAACCCTATCAGAGGATGGTTCCAGGCAGGACAAGGTGAATGGTAATACAGAGGTATACGTACATATAATTTCTCTTGGGAGCATAAAAACTAAAAATCTGAATGCACTAAACTGAAACTATACTTCTGTGTTTTCTAGTACTATTCAGGAATATAATTTAATATTGCACTTTAATTTCAATCCAAGTTTTTTTTTCTTTTGGTAATTGCAAAAAAAAACAAACAACTGAAGAGTTGAATTCACTCAGCAGCTTGGTGGCTTTTGTGGGTAGAGTCAGAAAGGAGAAGACTGTCGTGGTGGACATGCAAGCATTTCTGTCTTTTCTCTGTCTGAGGATTTTCAAACCATGAGATTTTCTCTCTCGGGCAAGTGCTCCAGACATCATGTTCTGATGGTGGCAATAGATAACGTTTGGGTGTGTTCTCAAACCAGTCACTTTCCAAAGAAGCAGAGCTGAAGTCCCAAGATTGGAAAGATGTTCCAACCATTAGATTACACAAGTAAGCTTCCTCTTTTGCCCTCACACCCCCAAATACCTGAACAAGCAGTTCTTACACCAGGGAATTTATGAGATGTGAGGACATCTATATGCGAGAAAGAAGTAGGGAACATACAGCTTTCACATTATATCATGAAAGTGCCTTCTAAAACACAGATACTACCAGCTTAACTCCAGTATAGACTGTTTCACTCTAATACATACTGAGGGAGATTCCAGGATGTAATGGAGATTTTTCTGATTTGTATGGTATCAGACACAGCTTTTACAAGCCATAATTTGAAAATATACTGAATCACGTATTATTTTGTTATGTTTTTCATTGCATTAAGTATATGAACAATGGAATGTGTTCACAGAAAATGTATGCAGCAGATGACTCACTGGAAAGAACTATCTCTGTATGGAAGAAAGCTGTACACATGATTTAGGTTACTTGTGGGACAGAGTTTAGGGAGCTAACCATTACATTTTTAAAGGAATATGCCTCCTATTAGGCAAGATTCCATTTTCCAGTTACATTTTTGATAATCTAGCAACCTTTGTGTGCATATTAATTTAGTATATTTGCAAAAATGCTTAATAGATAGGCTTAGGCAATGATGTTCTCTGTATACCCATATGCATATATCAGAGATAGCATGTAAAGATCAGTTCAAATATTCACCTCATGCAGTTAAGAATGGCTTCAGGAAGGACACCACAAGGAAAGATCCTTTCCATCCTTCCTTCCTTAATAACATGAGAGATGACAGTGAATTAGAACACCGACAAAGTGCACTTTAAGTTTTTGCTGCATGTCTGTGAAATAATAGCTACATCAGTCCCCTTGGTAACACTGTCGGTGAGAGTCAAGGTCTTAATTTTTCTCATGGCGACCTACATGGTTAGGGGACTGGATGTGCAACTTGCACGTGGCAGCTCTTTTTTCAGATGGTGGTCAAGATAGGGAAAAACACTGTCATGACATAATTCCAGAGGATGCATGCAATCAGAAGTGTCAGTTCAGGCCTCACAACAGTAACTTTCTAATAGGCAATTCTACTGAGATTGACTCCTGTGAAAGCACTGTTTGTCTACACATCTGGTATTCAATTGATGACCTTGCAAACTGCTTGGGATAGGGTGTGACTGGCACCGCATCAGTCTTTAATTAGCAAGTATTCCATTCCATTCTAAAAATGTTCTCTCTACAGCACGACAACCCAAAAAGTATATGGACGTTTATATGAAATCAAGTATATATCTACTATTCTCAGCTTCAGCAATTTTAATAACACTATTAGTTAATGTGTCAGATACACTGTGCTGAGGTTTTTGTGCTTAAAATCAAGAACATTTTTGCTGTTACAATAAGTTCTTATTTATACAACTTCTAAAAGGACTGTCATATTTATCTCAACAATGAAAAATATTTTAAAAATAGAGTGGGTATAGCTTTCATAGTCCTTTTGTCTCAGGCTCCTGTAACCATGTTCTAAATTTTTAGCTTCTTTAATCATAATTGAGGAAAAGAAATCATTTCAGACAAATAAATGGAAACACAGCTTTGCAAAATGTTTCTTTCCTGGCTATTGTAACTCAAACAGACTGCAAGTTCAGCAGGTGTGAAATTCCAGTTTAAGTATAAGCTACTCTAATTTCACAGCTGAATCGCGGAGTTGCCACAAAGTCCTCATTGAGCAAATTTCACATTTGCATGCATTCAAGGTCATTACTGAAGGTGATCAAAATGAGACTCGACACCTCCATTTATTTATTGTCAGGAAGTGGGTCTGAAATTTGCACTGACTCTAATCATGCAGATTCCATGTCTAAGTCAAGGTTATTGCAGTCTTGTCTTGCCTTGTCAAAGAATTTCCACTTCTAAAACACCACCTTTCAATATTTCTCATCTTTGATCAGATTTCAAGCTCCATAATTCTGACAGAGATACTACACAATCTGCTTGTACATTGCTTCATCAATTCATATTATTTCCTTTCAGATTAAAACATCTTTTTCCTTCCTTTATTATATTCCTGAATACTTCATTCAATGATGCACTTCAACATCCTAAATAACCCAGTGAAAGACAGTTTAAAATACATACATGTCTGTGTATATACATATATATACCTATTTATATACATATACTTACACACATATACACATTGTATATACATATATTCATAAAGCACATACACACATATACACACACACACATATAACAAGGCAGAATTTAAACGCTGTATCCAGATAGAATAGATGGATTCTGTGTGACAACTAACAGAAATTTCAGTAACAGTTAAAGCAGACACTGTAAAATGAGAATGAAAATTATCCAAATACTGACACGTACTGAAAATGTTATTGATTCATTACGTTTAAAATGCTGAATGAAATGAAAGTGAAAAATAATTCTGCTCAGTAACTGTTTTTTAAAGTAGTATCTTGAATTTAAAAAAATATATATTCTTAGAAAAACACCATGTTTAATCTCATTTTGATTAGTATCAAAAATAAGAAAATGTCACAGGTCTATTGACAGTTCATATGAAGGGGAATGTTTTATCTCCATTACGTAGATGAGAAAATTTATGCACAGAAGTATTATGATACTTGCTCAAAATGACACACAGACTCCGAAGTGTTGCAAAACCACCAAGGACTTCTTCGTGCAATATCCTTACTCTTAGCATTATGTGAGCATATCTATCCTTTCTTTCAGAGCTTGCTCAAGCCTCAGAACTCATTCATTTTATTTCTTCCCTAGTATTCTGATACAGCACTATTGCAGTCTATGGGTTTGTTTAATTGTGTACTTCTGGAGACTTTGAGCCTGAACACGCTTAACTTATTCTATTATCATATGTATTTATTAGGAATTAAATTTATCAAGTCAGACTAATTCATGAAGTCAGGCTATCTTTATTTTTAAGATCCACCCATATATTCTTGAATTGGCTTCCATGGTTTGATAATTTCAAAACAGACTAGAAAGGCAACAGCTATCAATTGATTTCCCATCACTCATTAAAAAGCTTTTTTTTCGGCTGAAAAATAAACAGTAAATTGGTAAGTGTGAAATTAATTCCCCTTTACTCTTTGCAATCCTAAGATAAATACTTGTAATACACTTGGAAGTTACAGTATATTGCTAACTTTTGATCCTTGTACTCTCTGTACTGCATTATATGTCAAAGCTATCAATCAGAGTTTACCTAATTCACTGACCTATTTCTTTTTTTCCCCCTAAGAAAATTAAGTTTAAATGTCACTATAAGGAAGTATAAGGAAGAACACCAATAACTAGCCATTTGGTCGCTACATTTTTACAAACTGGTCTTTCACTGAGCTTTTTGCTGAACTTAGTATACTATATGATGCTCTTCATGGTATGTATTTAACAACAACAAGATCTTTACTAAGCATGCAGAAATACACAATCACTGCAGTATCTGACTTTTAAAGGTCCTACTAAGTTTATTCTCACATATCCCTATTATTCAGAGAAGTATTACCATCCAGATTTACAGAATAACTGAAAATAGCATAGCAGTATTAAATGAACTAAAGTAAGTTGTACAAGCAGTGTGTATACAAGCCAAGAATATTCATCATTGAATGCTTTACTCATGCTCATTTACTGATACTTCCTCTGGGAGCTATTATCCATGCATCAAGACAGAAGGATTCAGTAAAACTTGCCAGCAATAGGGGAAAACATTTCTTTAGTGCAACACGCTTTACATCTGTTTTAAACAAATATTTTCATCATTATTTAAAATTATTACATCCTTTTCACCCCCGAACATTTGAAAATAATTAATAATTCAAAAAATTGGACAAAATTTCACAATCCATTCTGGTTTCAGTCTATTCAGAAGAACACTCCAAAGATCTGTTACCCTGGCCTTTGTTTTAAGCATTCTAACATAACCTACTCGTCCTGCCTGTAGAGCTGCACACCTGTTTGGCAGAGGAGCATCCCAACTGCTCTCTCTTCCCTTTCCAGTCCTCCTTTAGCAACACTCCTTTAACAAAATGGTTCAGAAACTATTCCTCATTTTGTCTCTTTCTTGAGGGTCTCTATAAAAAATATTTATCAGATGTATTATCATAGGCTAACACTGAAATATGTTTTCCTTACTGTTGTCTTGCTCTAATATAAAAAGATTACATACAATAAAATAGAACACAGAAGTAAGAAACCATGTTACTGACATGCCAGAATGAATCATACTGAAACTTGTGTAAAATTTGAAATTTATATTATTTACATGAAAGTTTTTTTACTCAGAAAACTACTCAGTTGCTGAAAAAGGAAAACAAAAATGGAATAGGAAAAGAGAAGGATTTTTTTTTAAGATTAAGCACTAGTTTATGAAGTTGCTGTCTCTAGTACTATGGGACTAATTTACTTAAGATGACAATGGAACTTCTTCTGGTGTAATGCTGCCTTTCCATGGCTATACCAATGTTGACAGCATGACACATGGCAGAGACACAGAAATCTACTAAATCTCATCTTTAGCAAGAAATCTAAGATGTTAGCATTTTGAACCTACAGAGATTAGCAGATATGAGTGAACCACCATGTAAGGGGTTCACTCACATGTCCAACCAGTGCTTGATTTACTGATGCTCACCTACTGGCGTTGTAATGAATTTAAAGAGAAAATCCTGTTAGAAATTTATGGTGCTTCTACTCATGTGAACACAGAGCTCATACGGTCTAATAAAGCTGATACCAGCATGTATACAGACTGATTTGAGATAGTTATTTTAGACACTTTTTCTTTTCTTCTTGGGAAATGTAGAAGTTACAACGGTAGTTCTATGCAAATACTACATCTGTGCAGTAGTGGATCATATGTCAGTTGTGTATTTGTGTATTTCTCCTAAGCATACAATACAATAATCATGCTGGCTTTACACCAACTGCTGCAGCTAAAATCTGGTAGAACAATTTTACTCTTTCATGCATTTTTAGAATGAATTTGTTCTGTCAGGTTACGCTTACACTGACATTGCTTTGCTTCATCTGGCAATGCCATTCTGATCCAGTAACCAGCAATCTACAGATAGAATCAGTTTCATGCAACCATTATCTGAGTCATGCTGGGAGCTAACAGTAATACTGATCTTTAAATGGCATTATTTAGGTTCTTGATGAATATTAGTTGTTTCTAAAGTTTAAATGTCATCTTTTAGGATTAAATAATGATATAAAATCATCTACAGAATCTTTTCAAAATTCATGATTCTTCTGTGGCTATAATAGTGAACTGAAGATGCCTCCAAGGTCACTTCGCATGGCACAATCCATGTCTATGCTAGTAAACTCTTAAAAAAAAAAAAAAAAAAAAAAAAAAAAAAAAACAGAGCTGCACTGAAGCTGCTGGGAATGTCCTCTGGCCTAGGTTAACTCCTGAACCATGTCTGGGAATTGCTTGGGATGCTGGCTGGCCCATGCCAAAACCCATGCTAGGGACTGTTCCAGTTATTCATCAGTGTAAACTGTCAAGTTTCAGCCACCAGGAAGTTCCCTTTCTAATCTTTAATTTAATAGCACAAGCATAATGGTACTACCATTAAGTGAAGCCAAAATTTTCACATGTGACAAGTATTTTGTACCTCCATCTCAGAGTATCTAGTTTGTAAAACCGTAAACTGAGCTTTGACTTTCAGAAAAAGCATTCTCCCCTACAAACATCATGTACTTAATGATTTCTCAGGATGGCGTTCTCTCATCAATCCTGAAAATCATTCTTGAAATTGTTATGCAGCTGGTATATATATTTAAAACGGTAAGAGTTGGGGGGGGGGTGTCTTTGATTTTACTTTAGAGTGCAATCAGGCTCGTAAGTTCTTATCTTTAAGAGATGGTCAACTTTTCAAAAGTACTAAGCACTCCTCAGTTCGCAATAACTTCAGAAGACTTTTGATTATCAGCCCAGGCAATTATTGCACTGAACAAACAACATACCCTTAGAATATATTAGCACCTTTTAGCATTGCAACTAGTAATAGTGGTATTTTGGAGTTTTTTTCCTTTAATACAAAAACCCCCAAAAGGAAAACAAAGAACTAAATCAAACACAAGCCACACAAACACAAAGCTTTAAATGCCCAGATGTTATAAAACTGCCTTTTATAAAACACCAGCTGAGAACTTGATCCTGAACTATACGTGATATTCTGAATGACCACTATATCCCTGTTTAAAAAGATACAAAACAAAACTGTGAATGTATTGCCCCTCTTTGCAAAATATATTGTGGATAATTATAAACTGATTTCTGAAGTCCTAACAACTTATTTATTTTCTCAGACTGAAAGAGATTTGTGTTCCTTCTCCACTAACTTTATGAAAGAAAGATGAGAAATGTATCCAAGATGCACTGACATTTAATGATTACACGGTAAGCATACCTTTCTAACACAAACAACAGTTTTATCTTGTGATCTTACCTACCTGTTAATCTATTATTGTGCAGGGAGCTATTTTAACTTGCTTTCTAAGCTACAAAATGCAATATATAGAAGTGCATCAAGAAAACTACCTGTTAAAAAAAACACAAAAATAAACTCCATCTGTCACAGCTAGCAAGTGAGCAAATGGTAGCTTTGTATATAGATTTACAGAACTCTGTCTTGTTTAAAAACTCATTTTCTTATGAAAGTCTAATGCAAATGTCCACCAGCATGAGCTTATTCTTATCTTGTCTGAAACAACTGTTGGTTTCCAAAAATTCTTTTTTGTTGTTTTGTTCTGTACCATGTGTTTTTTTTCTTTTTCTGCTGGTGAATGTAATCTTACTTCTAGAGAACATAACTTTCCTCATTTGCATTGAGGAATAAGCTATGACACTTTCCTGAAGAACCTGCCTCAGGGTAACTAGTGCAGCCAAAGCCCAGGATAACCATAGTACCTTAAGTTCCTCACTACTTTTTTATGTTCACAGCATTTATCTTCATAGCATTCCTGTCAGGAACTACAATATTAGCCCTGCTTTTCAGACGTGGAAGTCAAACAAAGATACTTACCCAATAAAAGATTTTGGGACCTATATTAAGATAGTTAGATAGAACTGAGGTGAGTGAAATTTGATCACCCTTTCTTCTAAGAGTGGAAGAAATGAAGCTCCTTCTGTATTTGACTTTAAAGTTCTCTTGGGTGTTTAGGGTTATGCTCTGAAAAAGCCCAGAACTGCCTTAGGTTGGCAAGTCAACACAATTCAGCAGAGCAAAGATATCTCAGTCAGGTTCAAGAAGATATGAGGTTGTTTTATGCAGGAATATTTGCTAGAGACCAACACATACCAACTGGTGTTAGTAACACTGCTGTCTGCCCTGCTTCTGTGAAGACACTATTGCCAGTAGCACGAATGTCTCACCTGGTCACAAATTAGTTTCAGAACCGTTGTTGTTCTAGCCCAGCCTAATATCGATTCGATATACAAATATCTTCCAAAAATGAAAATACAGTGCATTACTAAAATATGCACATTCATACCTTCATTAAAACAACAGAGCTACAAGAGAATATATGCCATATTATACAATACTGTGGAAAGTTCTACGTTCTGTAAATGACTGTTCAGATACATCACGAAACAACTACAGTGAGAGACAACACGAGCGACTCATACTGTTGTTGAGCTATGCTACACAGTTGAGAAAAAAAACTGTCTAGTCTTGTATGGGTAGAATGAACACCTTTTATGGGAAAAGGGCCCTCACTACATGTCTTTCAGATGTCAGAAACTCTATACATGAGCTAAGGATGACAACTCATGTTACCAGTCATATCTTCCTGCTTGTTTTAGTACATGCAATGTGAAGAAAACAAGTTATTTTTGTGCTATTGTAAGTAATCTCATGAACAACTTCTTAGCCCACCCACTCCAACCTTACTTTTTTTGTTTCGTAAACAAGAACTACACAACATTAACATATATATTTACATGTAGGTTGGTTATATACACTGTAAAACTGCTAAGAACATTCCTGGAATATCTAAAAAGCCTATCACTTGACCAACAAAAATAAATCAATAAACTAAGCTTTGCCTAAAACAGGTGTGTAACTTTGCACATAATTAGAGGTAGCACTGGAAAAGAAGAGACATTCAGTTTAATGAGAGAGATTTCATTTTTTAAATATTGTGACAGGGAGAAGTAGAAATGTGAAATAAATGTATTGCCTTTATAATTCTATTCCTAGCAGTTTGTTCTAGCTCAGAAGACTTTTCAGACTATCATGTTGCGAATTACAGACCTGCAGGTCACACCATAATTAATACAGCCTATGTGGTAGATAAAGAAAATAGTCAGTTCCCATTCTAAGAAGCAGGTGTTGTCATATTCTTTGCTTGCAGCTTATTTCTGCTTTGACTGAAGTCCAAAGTGAAATATCTATTGACTTCAGTTGTGCAGGATCAAATGAAAAGTGCATGTGTTAATATAAATGCAAACTAGAATTAGTATAGAAATGGGTGACATAAACATAATGAAGAGAGAACTCAAAGGAATCTGTAGAGTGAGACCCAGAAAGGCTAACCTTATATAACTTCCCAAGGAAGTCTGGGTTCTCAGAACTACTGAGGGAGGCTGTGCTTCTGAAAAGCGAGGAAATTATTTGGGTGCCCAGTAATGATAAGAGCTCCCATTTAAGCATGTCATTTTTAATCTTTGTTTTAATTAATTCTGATTTTTGAAGTGTTCAGTTTGGTAGAGAAGAAAGAGGGGAAAAAAAATCAGGTAATATGTTAGCCAATCACCATCAGCGAAGGGAGACTCAGTAATTTTGAGAACCAGTGTTATAGAGATATTACAAAAAACACACACACTCTCTCTGACAAATATTACACATATTGTTTCACAACATCAGAAAAAATCAATACTATCATAAAACTGCTTTTTTTTTTTTTTTTTTTAAAGTCTAAACCCAGATATTTGTATTTACCTGAGCAGGTGAAAGAAAAAAGCCACACTGTAAATAAACAGGGAGGTTGTTCTATATGTATCTTGTCTAAAATCCTATCTTATATTTGAATGTTTCTATCAAGGTCTATCTAGCTCCTGTCTTCAACAATGGCCAGTGATCAATGCAAGTAAGAGTGCATTATCGGTTCAAGAGTATAACGCTCATTTTTTAACATGCTTTCCTTATATCCAGCAATTATGAGGTCATGGGCTTCAAGATACAGAAGTACTGCTTTGTATGTAATGGTCCTTCATCTTTCATTAAATCGTCCAATCAACTTTTGAAATGAGACCTTGTGATAAGGAGTTTCACAGTCTGACTAAATGTTATACAAAAGAAGAACAAGTTGATTTGGTTTTGGTTTGGGTTTGGCTGAATTTTTTTTGCACATCTGTCTGTTACTGGATGTTCCCTAGTTCTTGAATCAGGAGAGCCAGTGGACAATCTTTCCAAACTCAGTTTCTCCATACCATTCATGGTTTTGTAGATCTCCATCCTATATACCTTTAGCCATCTCTTTTCAGGCCTGAAGAATCCTAATCTGAGTTAGTCTTTCTGTGCAATCATATCTACTGTTTTCTTCCAGACCTCTTCCAGTTCTGCTACATGCTTTTACAATGATAGGACTGAACTTCAGACAGTTTTAAAAATGTTATTTATGTATAATAATGTTCTTTGTCTTGTTCTATGTGCCTTTCCTAATTATTTCTAACATTTGATTTGCCTTTTTTTGCTTACTGCTATTGAGCACTGAACTGACACTTTCATAATACTATCTATCATAACTCCAAGATCTCATTTCCATATGATAATACTCAGGTAGGAAACCATCGTTACATATGTAAAGTTAAGACTGCTTATTTCCCATGTGCATCACTTCACATTTATCTAGATTGCATTTCATCTGCTATTTTATTGCAGTCACTTCATACAGTAATACCTTTTTTTCAGCTTATCATAGTCAGCCTTTGTCTTTACTACCCTGAAATCTTTGTATCACCAATAATTCTGTCTACTCATACACATGCCCTTTCTTCAAATTATTAATGAAACTACTGAACAACCCAGACTCACGCAACTCTGCTTATGACCTCCCTCCTCTCTTAAGAGTGACTATTAATTCCTACCTCCTGTTTCCTGACTGACTTGTGTCTGCTTGGAGGCAAAAATTGTCTGTCTTTTTCAGCCTTTCCTCTTCCCCTTCCTTCTTTCCTTTGCACAAATCCTCAACATCATCATATGATATGCTACACTGTTGTCCAGATGCACTTCTACAATTAAACACAAACAAAATCTACAGCTGAAATGAGTGACTTCTGGGCAGAAAGAGTGTTCTGTTGATACTGCTCACACAGCAATATACTAAAAAAACCCTAACTCGCTGAATGCAAATGAACAGGTTCCACTGAACACATTTTCTCAAAACTATTATCAAAAAATACATTTTATGTCCATCAGTTGAACACATACAAAAGAAATCTCCATGTCAGAATTAATGAGCATGAAAAGACTGGCAGTAGGTGTAATCCATTACTATGTTACAGATTTTGGATATTTATTCTGTGAAGAGTGGAAGTGTTGTACCAATGCAAACTGTATTTTTTTCCCCTCCCTTGATGCCCTGCCAATTCCTTAAAGAGTTACACTTAATGTCAATCATATTCCACCTATGTATTTTTTGAAAGTGACCAACTCTATCTTCAATAAACGCTTATTAAAACTAGTTTGAATAATTTCACAACAGAATTCAAGTGTATGTAAATAGACATAAATAATAAGATTGACCCTTCCATCATAGTATGTTGACAATGTTAATCTACTACAAAATTGATTTTCCCTCTGGCTTTTACTTGGATAGTCACAAGTCTTTCTATTGACATCTATTTACAGTAAGTGCTATGAGATAAAAAGGAGATTACTTTTCCTATTCGTCTGCTCAGACACTGACTCTAAAGATAGAATGAAGGTACCTGAGGCTTCTCAGCCAAAATTTGCTAACTGCAGGCGAGTAGGGAGCAAGCAGTTTGCTTCCTTGCTAAGTAAGCAAATTAATCAGCTTAAATGTACTGTAGGAATTAAACTGCTTCATGAAGATATGCAAAGTACTATACTGCTACTCTCATCATTTTTTCTTTATTTTGCTGTCAGTCCCCTCCTTCTCTAGAAAGGGTACATTTGAGCTGTGGCAGTGGTCTCTTTCTCACTATGGGATCAGTAAAGCTCTAGACCTGTACAATCCATCCTACTGTTTCCAGATGTTAATTCTAATACTAATACACATCCACATGTGTATACCAGCTTGTTGATATAAATAAGCTTTGGACTAGGATGACATACACCCTTCCTGTTCAATGAAGTGAATTAAAAAGAAAGAACTTCACTTCGAATGTTAAAATACTCATTTTTGATTTATCTGAGCACACCCTTTATTTCTGGTAAATGTAACATATACTTCCAAAACTCATTAAATACTTAAAAAAAACCCCAAAAAACAAAAAACCAAAAAACCAAAAAACCAAAAACCAAAAAACAAAAACCCAAAAAACAAAAAAACACATTGAGCACTTGAGCTCTTTAGTTATCATACATATTTCTGCATATGTATGAATAGGTTTTGCATGCCATTTTGGATATTTTAGAAGTACTTTTTATAACCTCTGCTTGTCATACAAATGTCATTGAAAAATTGCTGAACTAACTGACATTCGACACTTCATTTCAAATACTCTGTGACATCTTATACATACATCTCACATTTGTGGAAAGAAACTGGAATTATGCATCCCTGCAATTTTAAGAATTTTCCCATGTGCTCTGTCCTAAATGATTTTGAAAATCTGATTATACCCTCAGAAAAAAATACTTAAAAATGTTTTAGCTTATCAGCTCTTCTCTTGCTACTCTCTCAATTACATTTTGCTAGCAATCTTTCATTGCTCCCTAACTCTACCAGTCTATAGCAGCAGTTTGGATCACTGAAACTACATAAACTGAGTAAGAACACAGAGAATGCCAGAGTCTAAGTGCAAATATTCTTATGAAGATCAGACCTTCTTCTCTGTACATAAAGTATCAAAGGAAATAGAACAAGCAGCAACACAAATATATGTTAAATACAGCTATGTGAAATCTGAAATAATGATACAAAGATTCACTTTAAAAATTGTTTTTAAATGGCCATAAGAAAATCATCTAAACAATGTACAAAAATCTGACAATATGGCAGAAAAGCAATAAAAGAAACTTCCTTTCCATTCACAGACACATCCTGAGTCTTGTGAGAGAGCATATGCATCCTTCACTTGAGATCTCCTTTTAAGTCCTAGAATTGAAAAGAAAAGATGAAAAAGCCTATCCCATCAGCCTTTCAGCACCCCATATGTTAGAGTGGCCACAGTAGGTAAACTGAAAGATGAAGTATTTCATCCAATTAATTTCACAGCATGAATAAAAGGAAGTGGGTCATGGTAGCAAAGTAGTAAGTCTGCGGTCTTTCCATTTATTTTAATGAACAAATAACATGGGTTGAGAAAATTTAGTATATCACAATACAACCAGCATCTGAACCTATTATACATGTCTCCTTTTATTAAGAATATGGATTAATCATCAGTGAAGTATCATTATCTTTTTGATAAATTACAGACCTGTTTTGAAAAGACTGTGTGTGACAAATGATTGTATTTTAATAGACCACGTAACAAGTTGCTATATTAACATTAAAATATATATAAATATCAGTAAAGGTATTCAATCTTTTTTTTAAAACTATTGTAAATACTATAGAATTCTTTTCTGACACAACATATGAATCTACATTATCATGCTGGTTCACAAAAAAGTCATGATCCATTAAGGCGGAGCCAGACTCTTCACACTGGTGCACAGACAATGCAAATTGAAATGGGATTGAAACAAGATGGTCAGACTGGATATATGGAAAGACTTTTCACCATGGAGACAGTCAAATAGTGAAATAGGTTGCACAACCAGAGAGGTTGTGCAATCTCAGTCCTTGGAGGTTTTCAAGACTCAGGTGGATAAAGCCCTGAGCAACCTGGTTTGACCTCGTGGCTGACTCTGTTTGAGGGCTGGACTAGAGACCTCCAGAAGTCCCTTCCAATCTGAATTATCCTATGAACCTATGACAGTCTATACTGTCTACAAGATGGTTACATGACCACGCTCCTATCTAGAGCATAATCTTCACTTCTTTTCACAAGACAACTGAGGTCTTAGGTGGCAAGGTGTGTATGTGTACAGGCGCATGCACACACACATACAGAGTACTTTCAGGGCTCCTGATGCAACTAGTGCATTTCAAGGACACCCTTCGGCCTCTCAAGGTGCACATGGCTGATGCATGCTCTTTGACCAGAAGAATGAGTGCAAGCTTGAACACTGCTACCAGAGACTGCACAGTCATAGTCTACATGCACTGAACTAGAACTGTGGAATACAGTTTTCCAGATTTAATCTAGTTTGTAACCTGTATGCATGATTCAACTTGTCAAGGGTAAGGAAGGATCAAATCTTGACAACTAAAAATGGCATAGATGAAGGAAAATGCAAGCATTTCAGATCAGTGTCATCTAAACCATCTGAAATAAAACAGCATGTGTACCCTCCTTCCTCTGGTTCAAATCATTACATCCCTGATACTGTGGCTCCATGATATCTCTAAGAAATGAATGTAAATGCTGCAATGGCAGTAGCCTCATCTGATTTCTTGTACTCTACTGTATCAATTCCTCTTCTATTTACATTTTTGTAAAGACCATCATAACAGCTTTAAGCTCTAGTGTTTGCAAATACATGATAATTTGCTCAGAAGTATATACTGGGTACTGTGTTCTGATTGATGTTACACATGTATTGAAATACACAGGACTTAACTTGAACAGAAAGACTATCTATAAATATCCTGTCATTTCACTGTGTTTTGATACCTTCTGGGGAGCAAATGTGAATACTGAGATAACATGAATGATATATTAGTATCTTTTGGAAGGAGATTTCCTTCCATGTGGTGACTTCACACTGAGTCAGTGGACGAAGAAAATACAAGCGTAAGACTTTTAAGCTGTACCATGGATAACACTTATAAACATGCCAATTCTTTTCCAACTTTAGCCATATAACTGATTCCAGTCCATAAAACAATCTCATTACCTGACAACGTAAGAAACATGAAACACAACAGTATTAACAGGGATCATAATGGAATACATTCTGAATCCTAAGACTGGCAATAGAATATATTTTTGAAATGACTGTATAGATTATAGATCAGCAAACATTTTGGAAATGGACATATGAAAGCAATCAACAGTACTTCCTCACATTTTTACGGATCTCCTTTCCATGTAACTCCTTCCTATTTTTAGCCTGAGTGATTAATATTTTGCTACTACCTAGTATTTCACTGCTACTTTCTGTGAATAAATTTTCCATATCTTTCCGTTTTATGCTGCTTCATCCACACCTGGAAAGCGCCCAGCTAAAAGACTGTTCTTCATTCTTACCTGTCTCTTCCTCATCCCTCACTGCATTTACAGGAAAGAAAGCGTAGAGGGTACCTTCTCCAGGATATACATAATTACACCTAGCAAATCCTAAATCTGAACTCAATTCATTTCACTGCTGTATTCTACAAGCACAAACAATGTTAATCTCACAGCTTTGGTATGTTTTAGATTGAACTCTTTTCTGAAGTTTACTCTGGGTTTAGAGTCAGGAGTCTTTTTTTAAGCCTAGAGCAGCAGTTCTTTAATTAGATTAAAAAATGCCTCTCACATTTTTCAATTTATATAATTGCTATCTATATGAAAAGCTCAGGAAATAGAGTTCCCAAACTCTGTGCCTCAACCACATCCTGCCAGGTCATGCTCTGAAACCCTAAGCTATCTTGTAGGTTCACCTTGATAATCTGACAGAAACTTAGCTGGCAGAAGTGGAATGTCACATTTAGTGAGGCTCTTCACAGCAGACAACTATTTCAACAATGGGCTTCACATGCATAACATTTTATACCATTTCAAAGACATGCACTTATGCTGGGTTCTTATTGTACTCACTTTCTGGCCCATAGGTCTTCATTTCTGTTGCTATTCTTTCAAAAATACACACATATGAGAGCTAGAAAAATATTTATCTGTGATTCAGAATAGATTTAAAAAGGTTTGTTTGGCTATGAACTCCAAACACCTCCTTAACATGCAGCTCCTTCTTGCACAGTTGTCTGAATGTAAAGTAGTTGCCTGAGTTACTGATGCATTTTGATATAAAACTATTAAAAAGATAGTGACTTGTGAGAAAAACTCAATGGCTGTATGACATGTTTGAATTGTACTTCGTGAGCTCAAAAATCTCCCTGAGAGGCACATTGGAGGTTAATTCATGTCACCATACATGTCACCATTCAGTGCTGAATCCTTTAGTTAATGTTCTTTTTACTTCATTTTTCTCTTAGTAAATGTTCCTGGGGCTCCATATTTCTTTTCCTTTTCTCCTGCCTGTGGGCTATGGTTCTAATTCTCATATTGGATCTATTCACTGGCCTCTAAATTTTCTTTTTGACAGCTTGTGAGCATATGCCACAAATACTACTATAAGGATACCAGCTCCATCATTTCTTCTTTCCTTATTTTCATTGTTTATTTTCTGTCCTCTCTGGTATACTGCCATGCTCTCTACTGCATTGTTTTTTAAAGTAATTTCACAAATGTATTTAGTTAACACCTTTCAGCTATTTACATAGTTACTTCTCCTTTCTCCTAACTAGTAATCCCCATAATACATTTACTTTGTGTTCTCTTTGTCCCTACTAAGTTCAGAGAGCAGGACTTCACAATACAATTAATTTGTTGTTACACTGAAAACTAGGACATGGCAATTTCACAGAATGCATGACATAGCAAGAAAAGATGCTCTGCTCTTCAAAACCTACTCAGCCCGTCATAAAACTTGATGTGACTTAATGGACCTTCTACAACTGTGCAAATTTCAGTCTTACACAGTGCCATTAATAACAGATCATCAGAAGCAGCGTTCAGTACCCCAAAAGCAAAACTCAAAAAACCAAAACCTCTATAGAAAAAATTACCATTGAGAGATGACAAAATTAGCAGACTGTCTATAATGAAAATCATCCATCTCCTTCCTTTCACTGCCAGTACATTAACTGGCATCTTTGTTTCCTTACTCAAACAAGAGTTTGAAATGTGATGACTCAGTTGTGCAATGTATTTTTCAGAAATCAGTAATTCAGCCTTTGTTATTCTTAGGTATGGAAGCTCATTGCTACAGCAAACAACTGTACTGTATTACAGCCCTAATACAGATTATATTTGAACTGTGTTGTGGCAATGACTCTGATATCTGTAAATTAAAGAGGTTTTTAACAATGGAGAAATAAAATCACTGTTGCAGATGTTTGTGTAATAAACAGTATCAAAGGCATCAGAATAATAGTATGTATATTCTTACTATGCCTGCACTCTTCGGTGATAACAACTACATCTATAACTCAGAAAGTGTGTGAAAATGCAAGAGCAATAAAATACTGAACTTATCAGGTTGAACCATTAACCATAGGATCAATTTATGGCAAAAACTTGTAAAGGATTGTGACCTTCCTTGGTCCCATAATTCCAGAGATAAGCCACTGAGTATTTGTAGACTCCAGGGGAAACCAGGTATTTAAAAACAGCAAAATAGAAAACATGACATTTCTAAATTCCAGCTCATTTTAATGAGCCATTCTGGGTTTTATAAAGCATCACAGGCCTTTGATAATCCACATGAGGAATCATGAGTGATTTTCATCTTCTAAACCTTTCCAAGTTTCTTTGGGAGTGTAGGATGAAGGGGGCAGGGGAAGCAAGGTTATAAAGAAATCAAACAATACTGTGGGAGTAAAATACCAACATGCAAAATTATGCAAATGTTATTTGTTTGTCCTACAAATTAGAGATCTGGGAGATATCTGTAAAGTTGGAATTTGAAGTTTTACTTTCATGTTTATGAAACTAATAGAATGCCATTTGAATTTCATGTGGCATTCAAAATGAAGTAGTTCCCTCTGTATTCTTTCTCAATTTAAATTTAAATTAGTTCAATTAAACATTTTTAAATTAGTTATTCTTTTCAATTATAATTAAAAAAACATTTTTTCCCATACTTTTTTTTTTTTTTTTTTTTGGGAAGTCCTTCCCTGGAGCAGGAGTCTTGGTATGACCGGGCATACTCTGCACCTAATTTTGTCTATTTTTTTTAATAATTTTAAAAACAGTTTAATAAATGAAATCGTAGCACAAAACAGAATTTTAAATACTATTTGAAAGCAAAAGATTCTGATTATCTCCTCTAACTACCATGCAGAAAATAAATTATAATGGCAATGGCAGAAAGTTTAACAGGAAAGGTTGCATCTGCAGCATTCTGTTCCCCTGTCCTCTGTCAAGAAAACTTCAAAAAGATTAATCATGATCTCATATACATCACATTCACATAATTCCTTATACCAACATTACTTCTGAGAAAAAGCTATCATTTTATCAGCAACAAAAAAAATATATGTGGAACCCTATCCTCAGGAAGGGCTGAATTGTTTTGGCAAAAGTAAGCAAAGTAAATTAACTTTAAGAAGGTTGAGTTTTCATACAGGTATCTGCACAGAGAATACATAGAGTATTTTATAACAAATAGTACTAAACAACTTTCAAATAGATGGTGATTTCAACCTCAAAACTAAATCGAACCTAGGATATTAAACATATGTATTTTTTTCATTTAGACAGCAAATTATTTGGGTTGAAAAGTAAAACTCCCAGCATTTTGGAAATCTCAGGACTACAGTTGTTTACAAAATTGTCATTGCTTGTATATGCATTGCTGTAATCTTTATTCACACAGCAGGAAAACCTCTTTCAGTGCACAGGCTGAAAACTGCTCACTGAAGATCTAGCTGCACTGTTTCATTTTGTCATCATCTTTAAAAATGTGAACCAATGCTTTACTTATTATCCAATGCAAAGTTCAGTAATAATTTCCTCTGGTGGTTCCTACATCATTCCCTTAAACTACATCCTTAGTCATTTTTTTTAATCCCAGGAAGGAGAAAAGAGTAGTCAAAAAAAGAAATAGCTTGCAATTTAATCACCTGCTTTATTTACATGTTCTAGGACAAAAACAGAATAAGGCAAATTAGAATTATACTCAGAGAGCTGCAGAAGTGGGGAGAATCTGAGGTGTGTAAAAAAAATTGCTTGATCCATACTAGAGCAAGTGATGTCAAGGCTGCTTCACAATGGTGGTACTACTTCTTATACAGCGTACATATTTTCTATTTCAACAGAAAATGAGAATGCAGTTATTAGCTTGGAGACTATAGCTGGATTATTTGCTGTGAAGATTCTGCAGTATCTACATAAGAAAAAAGGACTTGCCTTATCTGATCTCACTCACCAGCTATCATTAATGGTTCATTCTTTAGTCAACAGGAAGACACAGGTAATCAAGGAATAATTCAGCCCACTTCAACCTTGACTGCAGAGAGAATCTACCCTCAGGTGTTTCAGTTTAACATTTAAGTTGGCATGAGTTCAGACCCTCAGGGTCTAGAAAAGGCAAGTTACGAACCTTCATAACTATCTCCTAATTTATCTCTTCAGGCTTTACATATTGAGCTTTTGTGCTTCCTGAGACTGGTTAGCTGTCAGGCTCTATGTGCTTAATTTCAGGAAGCAGATTCTATACCTTTTTTCCCTTCTGAGACCTGGCCCAGCTGCTGAAGCTTGTGACTCGTGCTTCAAGTTTTTTTTTTTTTTTTTTTTTTTTTTTTTAATCAGTCTTTTTAGTCCCTTCCCAGAACATGTGAATATAATGAAGACTTCATAAAGGGTTTCAAAATTCCTCCTTGACAGCACAAGGTCAAAACAATGTAATGAAATGTATCATGTGTTCCCCACAGCCTCACTTACTTTTGAGAGTACGAGGATTTTCTAATGAGTCTCAAATACTTTCCTTCTCTGTACTAGAGCTACAAGCCTTCTGTATAATTTGGAGTTGCTATCCACAATATGTAGGGAAAGACACTTTTCCTGTAATAAAGCATCCTTATCCATCTCTTCAACTTGACAATGGAAAAGGCCACACATTTAAAATCTGAGGAAGACTTCTATGCTACATATAAATTAGTGGATCTAGCAGTACTTTTTCAGCCTGATCCATACTTCTAGCAAGCACTAAGGTCTTTATTCTAGGCTTTAGTCTTCCCAGAAAGAAAACAGGAAATGTGGGTTCATGAACACAGCCACAGTACACTTTATCTCTATCCTTGATTTGGATATAGGAACAATATGTGCAAGATAAGACACAGCATACCCACTACTTAGACTGGAGGCAGCCCAGTTGTCAAAGAGAATTCACAGACGCCAAGGATGGGATTTATCCGACTGAAGGTAAATCCAAACTCCTTTAGTGAAGGGAGAAAAACTGGCAATTGTGGAAAACAATCTCGAACATGCACATAGGACATATCAACTATGCCCTGAACTGCCTCTCCTTGCTGAGTATAAAGTGATTAGAGCCTAAGTGATAGGCTCAGATACGCTTTTCTACTATACACCGTTAGGTAACTGCATCCATGATGCTGGATGGGTGGATGGATGGATGAACACTAAGCATCAGCACAAAAGAAAAAAATCCTACTTATTTGATGGGAATTCAACAGGTCTGGATAGCATGTTGGAAGCTTGCAGTGAGCTACAGAATACAGCACAGTAAAGTTTGTATTAGGAAAAGCAAGAGTTCTTAGTTTTGAGAAGTTGTTCACAAATAATCTTCACACTGTTTGTAAATATTTGAGATTTTAAAAGTTCGTGGACAAAAGTTATGGTGCTGTTAGGCTGCCACTTCTGAACAGCTACGTTGAGTGTTTTGCATAGAGTAGCACCCAAGCTTTGTCATGAGTTTTTCTCCAAAATACTGAAAACACAAGATTCAGGCCTGTGAAGCAATATATACAGTAGGTTATTACAAAGTTTAGAAGTTCTCTATTTTATTAACATTGTCATGACATGCTATACTCCCAGAGTATCTGAACTTCAAAACCAGTAAATATACCTTTACCCCATGTAAGTTATTATTTCTTGCTTCATACAGTTGGAAAGGAATTGGGGCCTAACATTCAAAATCATCTAGAATATCCACCAATTTTGTACAGATAAACTGAGATACATTAAGTCTTATTTTTTTTAGTCTTATTTAATACTCCAATTTTTTTGCAATGAAAATTTCAATTGCATTTGATGCTAATAGTAAATGCTTAGAGCTGCTGGAAAATCCAGCCCTGAGAGTAGAATTAGGCAACCCATGAAACAAGGTGTGGACTACTAATGGCATTCTGTCAGTGTTTTGTTTGAAGCCGCTTAAGCAGCAGCACTTAGGAAACCTGTGCCAGATGCACGGATGGATTCCAGTTCTCTATGGCAGCACAGTAAACAAGACAGGCACTATAAAAATGGCAGTATATAATGTTACCCTGACATGGTCCAGAAGCATAATGCTTCCGGAGAGAAGGAGACTGTAGAAAAAGAAATTGTTCCATAAGCATTACATCTAAAAAAAGCATAACCTTCTATTCTCTTATATTCTCCCACCATGGTAATTCCAGATCTTTATGAAATATCCTCTGAAATCCTCTCAGCAGTGACTCCACTTTTACTCCAGTTCCTCTACATCCCCTCTGCATGTCTTCTCTTTCTTCCTTCTTTCACTGACCTCCATGTACCCTAGTTACACATGCCCAAACTCCCAACATGTACTACAGCTCATTCTCTGATGCATATGCTAATGCGTAGTACATATCTGGGGGTACTAATCCGGGTCTCTTTCTCTGCATAACTGCCAATTCTCAAAGGAATTTCATATCTTTGTGAACTCTCTTCCTCTGTTAAGTCCCTAAAAATTGGTCAATAGATACAAAGATTACTGAAGAAAGGAGGTTTAAAAAAAATGGGAGAAGAGTGGACAAACTTATTTACGTGCAGACATACTGTGCTATCTCCCATATAAGTTAAACCAAGTTAAAAAGAAGACGACAACAGTATATATGCAAAAATAGTTCTACTATACATGCAAAGTATTATGATAGAAAGTAGTGTATCTGCAAAGGCGTTTTGAGATTATGGACATACAGGTGCTATCATGAAATGCTATCTCATGTTTTACTAAACAGGATAATAATATGGAATAAATAAGAAAACTGTGGATATACTCAACTGACATAGAAGCCATTCATTCAGCTATCTTAACTTAAATACTGGTGATGGTTTCTTCATAACCTAAACATTTAGTTTTGCAACTCGAATGTTCTTTTCTTATAATTTATTGTGTGGCATTTCTTTGGCTTGTCTTCTTTTTCTGTCCTTCACCATGAGAAACTAGATAGCCTCAGAGTCAAAGTATAAGGTCCAGGGGTGTTTCCTAACTCCTGGGGATGAGTGAACATCTGAACAGCACCTTGCAGATCCCAAGAGTGATCCCAACACAAGAGGCAACACGGTAACTCCATCTCTGCACTTCTTCTGTTGTCTGAATGAGGCAGAGATACAGATCTCTTCAAATGATCTACCAGAGAAACCCAAGCCCAAATAGGATATCATTCTCTGAAGGTAGTGAAGGATGAGACCTCCCAAATTTATTTTTAGGCTCTTAAGACTGCTGTGCTTACAAATCATGTTATTCTGCCCCAATCCCTCTCCGTCCTTTTCCTTTTCCTGCTGTGCTTGTCCCACTCTCTGTCTTTTCCCCATCAGATACAATTTCAAGGTAGGTTCTCTTTATTTTCCTAATTCCTTAATTCAAACATCCTCTGACTTTTTTCCCCACAGCATCTTCATCACATCAGCTCTCCCAGCTAGTAGCTCCTTACTAGCTGCTTATTTTTTTAAGAGAACCTCTTTTTAAGAGAACAAAGGGTGAGGTACTTAGAGCTGCAGAATGAAAAATGATAATCTAAATTTATCAGAATACCTGCTGATGTACCTCTATAAGGCTGCATGAACACAAATATTAAAACAGGAAATAAGAAGGATTCAGTAGGAGAAAAAGTCAGACCACATAACTCTTCAATTTGACAGAAGTCAAATTATTAGCAAGTTTTAATGCTGACTGAGAGTGCCCTGGGGCCCTTTAATGAAATTTGTTATTTCGGCACTGTAAGATTAAAATATTGCTTACAATTTGCTACAAACATGAAACACTGATGTGACTTGTGTCATCATCTATCAGAAGAAGGATTCTATATACTAGGCCTGGAATGGAGCAGTTCTACTCTAGATCTTCCTTCCATTTCAAAAAGTGTGAGAACATATATCCTTTTACCAATGACAAGAATATAACTGCAGTTACCATATATAAAATACAGGCTTTTAGCCCTTCTTTAAAACAGGACAGACTAGTTAGCATTTATTTCTAGTATCAATATTCTGTCCATCTCTCTGATTTAGCAAAATGGACTGTTCTGCAAATGCTGACCGAGGGATTTCACCTATTTTTTTACAAGGTGACTGCAACCCAGATTAATTGGAGTTTCTGCAGTAATAGAAAGGCTAAATATTTCGAACCAGAACTCAAAGCCAGCCTTGACACTGGGTGAATACCTTCATAAGCTATGACTGACCTCAAATCATCTTTTTTTCTCACTGTACTTAATTCCCTCGAAATATTAGATGATTCAGAATTCCCTGCTAAAATGCATACAAAACCCTCTATAGAGGGTTTCAAAAAAATACAGGAAAGAAAAATCTTAAATATGGAGAAATAGGAATTTGAATCCAACTTCATTTACAAGTTATATTATAACTTTATAAATATTTACAGTAAGATAAAATGCTATGAAGTCTCACAAGAAAAGTAACACCACCAAATAAAGACAGCAGACAGTGACGGCACAGCAGACTGCAATGTAAAGTCAAGGTCCCAGGCTAACTTTAAATAAGCTAGCTCTGCTCCCAGAAGTAATCCAGCCATGACAGCAGGGAGCTCAATTCAGGCAAACTGAGTGAATGCTGGAGAGAGATGAACTTAAGGTAACATTTGGCCTATGTAGCAGGGTCCTTTCAAAGCGAGAACAGTTTTGAAAAGATACGTTCTAAGAGTATAGAAAATAAACCGGAAAGGTAGGTATTAGTCTCATGTCTTGTTCCCATTCCCCAATTTTGTGCATTTTAATTCAAATTCGGATTCAGAACTGTCTGTGCGTTTGGAAAGTACAGGATAGCGTACCACCAAATTCCAAACACCATTTGTAATCTGTGCATTAAATTGCACTGATTAACTTCAAAGACCAATCCAAACTACCTTGTTCAATCCAAATGCTGAAGCAAAGATATTGTACAAAACTTTGTCCCCTGCAACAGATCCAATTTAAGAATAGAAACAAAACAACCTACAAGTGCTATATCAGAAGCAGGCCACCAAAGTTCTGAAATTTAAAAATAGGGAGTAACTTTGCACAAAGTTGGCTGAAGTAAACCTAAAGCTTATAGTAAAGCAAGTCACAGGTATTTCAGATTGTATACAAATTAAAAACTTAAGGATGTAAGGCTGTTTTATCAGATGTTACAAACATCTGATAAAAACAAATGAAATAAAACACAGGAAATAAACCAGTGGGAACTGGAGAACAATGATTTCACATGCAGTCTATCAAAGAACAGATTAAAGAGGCAACTTAACACATGCAACCAAGAGGTAATTTAGCTCTTACTTAACCCTGTACAAACTTTCAATAAACTCCAAATTTTCCACTTCCCCAGTGGAAGACACAGTCATGAGCATCCATAGGCTACATTCTCTCGTTAACTCTGATTCTGAACCAGTCCTGATTTAATAGCCAGATAAAATCCACCTTCAGCAGTTACCACCCATGAGCAAACATGCCCTTAGAAATGTGCCAGAAAGAGACACCAGAAACTGATGAATAGAGTTAGCCGTAGTTAGTGTATTTTAAAAGCCCTTACGTTTATTTAAGCATTACAGGCCAAAACAGCAAAGAAGCCTAAGGTTGTGCCAAATTTTAAGCATTGAACTATCCTAGAAATCTTGTGTAACATACAATTAAAGCTAGGTATATGCTTACAGACATTAAGTACTTTCAAAAGATTGTGACCAATTCTGTGCTAGTTTGGTGCCGTGTTTTTATATCAGCGTTAGTGAATATAATAAAACGTGTTTCATGAAATGGTATTGTACATAAACACAATCTTTAATTTTACATGTACATATATAACTCTGCCAAATGGATGTAAAATGAACTGGAAATACTTACTGTGAGTAGAGAGTACTGTAAGTAAGTAAAATCCTGATAGGAATAACTGATGTATTTTGCAAAGAGAAGAGAAAGGAAGGAAGAAAAAAAAGCCATGCTTATGTCGGGAACCATTAACCGCCTTTTTATTTTCATATATTAGAAGTGTCACCTTAGAGGTCACATCAGCTGCATGTCAAAATGAAGTAGGCATAAACCTCACTCATCTATGAGCTGGTTTCAAAAACAAGTTATAAATAATATCATTAAATTTTACCCTTAGGGTAATGCTGGGGAGAAAAAATAAATAAATAAAGAAAAAACCACCCACAATATAATTAAAGAAACGTCTAAACGTGGAAGCTTAACAGTAAATGGCTAACTAGATGTGCTTCACAGCACTGTTAAGGTGTCTTATCTTCACGATAGCCTGTAAAAATGCTTTAAGCAACAATCATTTTAAAAGGATAGGTGTTTCTTTGTTTTCAGACAACAGAGAAAGCGCAGTAGACTGATTTAGTATTAGCAGACACATAACATTTGACTTGTTATTTTGACAATTAATGTACAATAATTAATGTGGGAAAAATATTTTAGCTGTTATTAACAAAAATATAAGCTTAAAGTCATGGTGATACATGCATACTTTTATTGCTTAATCTAATTTATCAAATATAAAATATTCACTCCTCCAAATATGAACTGCAAGTCTCTCCCTGGATCCAGATAATAGGTGGTGATTTTAAACTGTATTTGAAAAAACATGTATCAAATAACATAAAAAATTAGAATAAATAACACACAGTAACTAATCAGATACACCTTCCTGTATGATAATGGATATTGTATAACATAATAGATGTTACTGCCATAACTCAATAGTTAATGTTGAGAAAGAGCTTAAAATACAAGCTTACACTCTATAGAATATATGCTTCTATTAAAAAATAAGCCTTTTTCTGCTTTCATCACTTCCACCGGGATTTAAAGTTCAGATTAGACAAGAGGTAGAAATTTCCTGTGAACTTTGTGCAAAACTAAAGTGGCTGTCTCTGACAAAACAACATTTTTCTACACATGCAGATACAGGTGTATATAAATCAACTATTTCCAAGGCAGTAGTTGTGCAAATATATTAGACATTTATTAAAATGTTTAATAAAAAATCTCTAGACACTCAACTTCATAGCATCAAAAATAAATTAGCAAGTGAAGATGTACCTGCAGTAACCACTTGAGTAGTCATACATGTGAAAACACACTTGTAAATTGTTACATTCATAAGCAAATGCATTCTTAGATTGTTACAGGCAAACACCTTTACACCTTTACCTCATCATCAACTTTGGAGTGTCAGAGTTATGTAAGTTAGAAGAGTTTTTCAGCATAATTTCATAAGTTTATAAAGCCCATAGATAACTTTTAAGATCCAGTTATGCCATTTCACAGTTAGTGTATTTTTCTCTTTAAAAAGCTTCAGAATCAGGTCCACACATCTTTTATTAAAAACAAACAAACAAACAAAAACCCAACAAACTTTTACTGTGGCCAGTCTAGCCCACACTGAAAAAACTAATTTGCTCATCACCAGGATTTTTATATATATAGATATATATATACACACACACACACACCTTTTTTAGCGCTTGATAGTCACTGTTGTCATTTTTACTTTTTTTATTCCTGTAGGCAGCCTTTCCAAAACTTTACTTTTAAGATCAGTTTTAGAGACTTGATGAATGCTCTGTCAGAGCATTCAAAACAAGTGAAATATTTTGAGGATAACAGGAGACAGAGGCTACCACTGAAGAAAAATGGAGGAAATCCTCCTGGGATCACTTCCTCAAAAAGTAAAGGAGAAAAGGGAAACAAAGCAAAGTGCCCTTTCTTACATACACACATACACACAGTTTATAAAGGGGTCTACCTGCAGGCACAATAACAGCAGCTGTAGCATCTAACCTCTATCAGTCATCATCTAGAACAGTGCCACTTTCTATTAACCAAGAAACAGACGAACTAAAATTACTTATAGTGGTCTACGCAAGTCACTCAGCTTGCTCCAGTGCATTTTGATGACTTAACTAGGAGGAGAGTGCAGCACATGTGGTTTTCCAGTCAGGTTCATCACAAAGGCCACATCATCAAAGCAGAGTAGTTGTGTTCTACAGCTAGATTAAAAATCTGGGTTTTTTCATTAAGTGTCTTGCAGCTGACTGTGCCTCTTAGTTTGTCTCCATCTATTTAGACAATTAAATAAAGCATCATGCTCTATTTATTTTTTTTAAAGGCTAATAAAGAAACAGTGAATTGAAGTACAGCTGGCAATCTTTTCATTTATTAAGACCTCAGTGTACACAGTGACAATCTCTAGAAGGCAAGGCATGTGCTGGGTTCCACCTCCCGCCTTTAATATGTCTTCTTTCAAGGCATAACATTTCTACTGATAGGATTTCCAAGCCCTTGTCATCTTCACAAAAAAAGAAGGGGGGGCGGGGAACAACACTAGGGCCATGCCGTAAGCCAAGAACTGTGAAACAATCTAGGAACTTTGAAAACGTATTGGCGTCAATCAAAATCAAAGAAGGAGGATATATGACAAAACTAAAAATCAGCTAGCATGTATCGTATAGAGGCAAAACCAGTTTAGTCATAATACTACAAATCAAGAATAAGAGCCACACATTTTTACTTCTACCAGTAGGGATGACTAGGAAAATTATATGACCATTATGTAGTTAGAGTAAGTAACTCAAATCAGTATATGAGATTTACGATAGTTCCCATTTTCTGATAGCAAGAAATGATTCTCTTTTTTGTTATAAAGTAATCCGTTTTGCAGCCTCCTAATGGAAATTATAGATGGTAACATATGACTTTTCCTTGATGACAAATACATTGTATCACAACATATGGTGACCTAGCATTAATTCATAAATACTGGAATTCAAGAATAAAAATTAATGCAAAATATTTTTTAAATAGCGTATTAACCTGCACTTCAAAGACAAATGAGTACTCCATGAGGTAATACAGTTTTTCAGTTTTAAGAGTTACCAGTTGAAAATTGTACATAGTTATGTATCTTCACAAAATTGCATACACATGCATACAAATATATGCTGGTCAGATTGGATGTTTCAAAGTAGTGGTAAGACCTCAGTTTGTACTGTGTCCCCTCTACAACAGGTTATAGTACAGCCTATGTTTATTGCAGGGATAGGAAGGAAGGAAAAGGCAGGCAGGCGTGCATGTGCACACACGCACACTTACTTTATGTGGGAACGGATACCATTTTTCTCTTAATTTTTATCTAGTTTATTTTCTACAACCTTTTTGCTGTGAGATTCTTCTTTGTAGGGGTTAGCTGAAAGGTGAGGGTATTTTTGAAGTTTGAGTTGAAATCTATTTTCTGACTTTTTTGAGTTAATTAGACATGGATGACAGAAACATAGATAGGTTTCCACATGTTCCGCTGTGGAACTAAACTGGATTGACTTCAGCAAGGCCAAAATTGCCTGACTAGTTTCTCTGAATTTATCATTAAATACCATAATCTACAAACCTGGGAGCACTTACAACTGGAAAGAACACATTGAATCATCAGCCATTACTAAACATCACTTACAGATGCCATTTGTCTAGGTTATATTAAATTAGAATCACAAAGATATAACTTATGGCCATGACTAACATTTCACAAAGCCTGTGAAAACAAAATTACAGGACAATGTGCACCAAAACACGGTATTTCTTGCCACTTCAATTTTTGTCAACAGAACCATTCCTCCAAGGTGATCCTTTCCAAAATAAAAGGCATAAGGTGTATGATGGAAAGGTAAGAACATGACAGAGAAGCATCTGGGGTCCTGGTGGATGAGCTGAACTTGACTTGGCAGTGCACCCTTGCCCCAGGGGAGGCTGCCAACATCATGGGATGCATTAGTGAGAGCGTAACCAGCAGGTCAAGGGGAGTGATTATTTCCCTCCACTTGGCAGCTGAGAGACTGCAAATGGAATAGCATGTCCAGTTTGGGGCCACCCAGTCCAAGAGAGATATAGAAAAACAGGGAGAGTCCAGAAAAGGGCCACTGAGATGGTCAGAGGGCTGGAGCATATGACATACTGGGAGGGGCTGAGGAGACTGCGTTTGTTAAGCACAGAGAAGTCAATGGGGAGAGCTAAGTGTAGTCTTCAGCCACCTTATGGAAAAGTTTGCAGAAGTGAGAGTCACAAACTGCAGGACAAGAAATTCCAGCTAGATATTAGGAAAAAAAATTTCATCTTGGCAGTGGCTAAGGTTATGCAAAGAGCTTATGAAATTTCCATCCTTGGAGATGTTCAAAACTCAACTGGCCGAGCCCCTGGGCAACCTGGTCTATACTTCGAAGACAGCATTGTTCTGAACCCCTTCTCCCCCAAGAAAAACAACCAGATGACCTCCAGAGATTTTTCTATGAATGTGCAAGTGTACCTACATACAAGAGCTACACACTAAGAACACTTCCAGTCCTATATCTATATATAAGCCTTTAATCAAAGTAGGTAAAGGTTACCTTCATTTGGGCTCAGATCCAACTAAGAATTTACATGTAATTTAGAAATTTGATGCTGTTAAGTCACAGATTCCTCTGTTTTGAGAATTTATATATCCTTGGCACATAAAACGCTATTCCTGAGAGGGCTTGGCTTTCCATCAGGTTTGAGCTTTTTGGCATCTATCCTATTTCCTCTGTGACCTACAAACTTCACTGTCCTGTTCAGGTGCTGTGAATTGCTCACTGGCTCATCACAAAGCAAAACCAAAAATCAGCAAAAATCACCATCTTTTAGTTATCAGCTCAGTATAGGTGAAATCTTCAATCTCTCAACTGAAGAGATTCAAATCCTATACCCTACTTCTTGAAAAGTCTCAATAGAGAACTGGGCACTCTTAATTCCCTTGGCTCAATGAATCTTCATGGTTCCTTTGCAGCTTCACAATTAGGGGCTCATATAGAATTCGAGCATCTAATTTCTTTGCCTCTGAGCCTGTGTCCAAAGACAAGCAGTGGTTAACCCATAGTTTGAGTTGGGCTGAATATTTTATCATTGTTCTCAGAAAAAATGTAAAACCAATCAACTTCTTTAACTGAACTATTCAACGTCTTATTCAGAGCATTAAGAGATTTATTTTGGTTATTTCACTGAAAATTCATTCAGGCACTTTAAAAGCACAGAAAAATGAGTGAGCATACATTACATTACAAAAGACTGTCACAGTCTTCCTAAAGCAACAAAGGAAGATCTTTAAGTGCCAGGAATTATTTTTCTAAGGTAGCTTCATAGGCTGCAGGGAAATGCAGAATATAGAATTTGTCAAAATGTAACAATCATGCATATAAACACATAGTATCATATTCACATAACAAATTCAGTGGTTTGATAAGCCAGTGAAAAAGGAAACCTACAAATCTATAAGCCATTTTTACTAGCCAGGTCCAAGACTCTTGAGGACTGAAAAGGGTGATTTTAAAAATTACAATAACCTGATAGAAAAGGCAGAACTTAAGAGTTAATGATGCTACTGAATTATGATTCACTTGATGAAAGCTCTGATGGAAAAGATTCCAGATTCCAATTATGACTGTTTCCAGCTTGGTATGGCCTCTAAGGTGGGCACAGTGGGAAGGTGACTACTCTAGCTAAAAGCTAGGGGCAGTGGAAAAAGAAAATTTGCATTCATGAAAGTTTCATTACGAATAATAATTGTCTCCTGTTGAAAGAGGAAAATAAGCTGGGGTAGTAAATCTATTTTATCTTGTAATGAGCCAAGGAGTATTAGGAAAAAGGAAATTTAAAATATTCTTATCTACTCCAGAAGAGGTCAAATCCTGGGCTGGTTCTCTTCAAGTTTTCAGTAAGCTTCTACGATTATCAGAAAACATTTTTTTTTAAACTTACTCTAGCGAAACATATTTCCCAAGTTTATATTTTGCTTGACTGGCATCTCCTAAAAAAAACCAATTTCCTGGAAAAACATTGCATTTTACACATTTAAAAATCCAAAAAAGTATCAGAAAAACAATCATTTTTACTGAAAAATGATGAAAATATGACAGGCATCATAGTATAGCATTAGTATTTGCTCAAATATTCATGACCACAGAGGTATACAAGCATCTATCAAAATCTCTTAAAAAACTGTGTTCAAAAGAGGTTTTTTTACTCATCCTCCTTTCTCTAAAATCTACAAAGAAATCTGTTACAAAAATCTATTAGTCTACCAGAAGCATTAAAAATTTGTCATTCCATGCTTTTACAAGGCTTTCTTGTGCCAGATATCTCTGTAGAGCTCAAGAACTGACTAAATTCCACAAATCTGGAATCTGTTCCAGTTCGCATGGCATTTTCACCTTCCACAATAATTCCTGCTAAAGGACCTGATCCCAAGCCCAACAAAGTCCATAGAGAATGCTCCTACTGCCTTTGTATCAGGCTCTAAATCTGAAAGCTTGCACTCACTTCTACTGGCGTAAACTGAAAAAAGTGTCCCAGCTTAAGCTATTAAAATCTTTTGCTGCATGTGGGATTTGTATTTCTTTTATTGTATTTTAATGCATTCTTGACAATGTGGTAACTGATAACTTAAAAAACCCTTCAATGACTTAACTGAAAACATGGAGCTCAACATATGCATCTATACATATACATAATTAGTTCACATCATGTTTTCTTATATCAGTGACTTTAAAATCAACTATCAAGTTGTCCAGCTTTTAAATATGCAGAGCAACTGGATAGCAAAATCACTTCTTAGATAATGTTCAACCCTGATTAAATAAAGATGTGCCAAGGCAGAGATACTCTATGCCTCAGGAGACAGCCATTGTAGAACTGAGAGTGTATTTTATATGTGAATTAGAGGTAAGATGTAATGACACAAGATGAAAGGTTCAGCTGTGATTTTAATAAAGAGGGGGAGACACTACTTCCCTGTGGACCCCATATGCAAAGGAGTGGGACTCAACAAGAATATATGAAAAGATCCAGCAAAAACTACAATCAATGATTCAAAATTATAAGATCACCATTAATATTCATCACATTTCACTGAAGTCGAGAATTCCAGTTGTGAGGTTAGGCTTTAACATATTTCTGCTAGTTTATCATATGAAATTACAGCTGTATCATCAATAAGTTGGAACAATTTTAGATTTTTAGGTAAGACAAAACTAAAAAATTTCAAACAATAAAATTTCATTTTTTAAAGGTTTCACAGGGCAGATGGTATAGAAATAATTTCACTGCATCTGTTATTTTGAAAGCATGGTCAGACTTTTATTGAAATAAAATAATAGTTACATTATTAATACTATGTTCACAGTTTTTCAGCTGCTTTCTTACGTGCTTTTAGTAATCCTCAGTAAAAGCTGTTATCTTCTGCTCTAATGATATTTTTAAGGATACAGCAGAGTTCCAAAGAAGCATTATTGCTTTTTTCCCATTAAATGGGGGAAGAAGTTTGAGATTTTGCACAGATCTCTTTCTGTGCATTAAAAAAAATTAAAGAGAGATACATGCCTTTGTAAGTAGAAGACATGAAAAGAGCAAAATGAATGGGATGAACTGCTTAAAGAAAAAAAAATCCTGCTTTATTTGATCTTTTGTGATAATCACACTTCTGGCACCCTGCCAGCTAGGCTGAGCACACTGATGTCTGGCCAAGGAGAGTAATCTCTTGGTTTGAGTCTGAGCTTTGTGATGAAAATTACAAAGCAGGGACAAAAAAATGCCACCTGTGATTTTATTCTGAAACTAATTTGATGGAAAACGTAATACAATGCAAACAGCCTTTTAGTAGCATCTACAAAACTATGACTAAACTGAAACCAATGCAAGTAGATGGAAGTAGCTATCATGAAAATACATTGGCATCTGCAGGCTTTCCTTTTTTTAAAAAAACTGTGCATGTCTTTCTGACAGGCAAATTGCTTTGAAATGATGTTGGAAGTCTGAGGTCAAACTTTTAAGATGATAATTTTAACTTACACCTTTTATTTTACAGTCTTTTAGGTTCTCCTACATAATGCATTTGAATCCAATAAAACCTAAAACCCTAAAAAAAAAAGAAAATCTTAATTTACTTTGTATGGACTGCCATTCATTATAGGTCAATGTACCCTTGAAGGAAAAACCTGCTCTTTTCTCTTTTCCTTGAGTAGTCTGTATATGAGCTAGTTGCTGACCGCTAAATAGACAAGAGTTGTATAGGCACAGAATTCTCCACACATACCATATTCAGGTTACAAATCCAGCTAGTAGAGTCCTCTACATTGTTAATCAGATCCAAAACAGTAAAACAAAACAAAAATCAGTATGTCACTACCTTCTTTGTATGTCACTTGATGCTTCCCACATTTTACTGAATGGGTATGCATTATTAACAGTACCACTGAAGGTTTGTTTGGGTTTTTAATAACAAATATTAAAGATGATTCAGAATGACTCAGAAGCTGTTCTTACCAATTTACTCTAAAAAAAACATACAGATTTTATTTCTTGTATGTTGTTTCATTAAAAATCCACTGCTCACTGAAGTGGAATGGTATAGATTACCTATTTTACTACTACTTTTCTTTTCAAAGCTGGACAGTAGTTTGAAATTTCTGTACATATTTATTATTCTTCTCTGCCCTAGTAAAGACTTGCCATATGCAGACATCAGGATGATAACTGATTGCTAGAACTTCCCCGAGAACACTTCATTTCAGCTATTTCACATTTGCAGTGCTCTGCTATTTTCTTCCTCCTTTAAGAATGTTCTCTATAGATTTCCTATTCTGTTTGATCTTCAAGTCTTTCTGCACTCTGTATCTCTTCCCTCCATGAACGGTGTTAATCAAAGGAATGTTTTAATAGCCACCTTAACCTTCTCATACTTATATTTTCAGGCCACTCCTTTTATGTATTTTCCCTTGTAATCAAAATGTAACTCACTGCTGTGTAGACTCTACGGTGCTTATTAAATTCTTTCTTTTAAATATACTCACACATATCTACCACCCACATATGCAAATATACACACATAAATATATGGAGAGAGTTCTTTATGTATGTACATGGATATATTCACACTGACATCATGTTAATTCATAAAAATACGAACATTTATGTTTAAATAAAAGGTACGTACCTGGAATAAGCTGACCCACTAACTGATGGCATCTGGAAAGGCTGAATACAGCTACTATGACCAAAAAAAGATAACGTTTCCATTTCATGATGTGTCCTTCCTTGCATTACACCAGCTCAGCAGCACTAATGTAAAGGCTATCTGTAACAGAAATGGAAATAAGAACAGAAGGATCAATGATAATTTTAAGGTACTTTCAAACCACTTTTTCCCATATAGCTTCTGTCAGGTTTGCTGGTTTCAATACAGTTAACTAACATTAAATTTTCTAACATTTAGGAAGCTGTAAACTACAACCAGAAATATATTAACTATCCTTCCAGAGCAGAGTAGCCTAAAAAGGATACTTTAAACGTAGGTATGAGAAACCTTATAGTACACATGTATGATTGTAAGCACTGCATATTCTTTGGGTTGTCATGTAACCTAAGTTATCAAAGCAATTGCTCAGTTCTGCAAGATAATTCAGTGCAGGTTTAATCCATCCCTGTTCAAGGAAATACTTCAACACCTGTCAAAGTTGAAGAACACATTTCAGTGCTATTCAACCCCACATAAGCATGGTTAAAACCTTACACTAGTACACAAGTTTTCCTGTGACATTGGTGTTTTGCTAAATAAGAACTATGGATAATTTAACCCAGTAAGCCTTTGAATAGTTAAAGCAACTTTCTAGAGAGTTTCTGCATTCATAAAGGCAGAAAACTTCCATGCCATCAGCAGAAAAACTGAATGCTAGGAAGGGAGCAAATCTTTTGAATTATAATATCACCTCTACAATCATTTTTCTGACCACTATAACTCTAAGTTGAAAAATATCCACAACTCTGCCACTGTTTAAAAATAGTTTGTCCTCATCCTACTCACCTCTCACACTCCAGCTACATTATCACCTTAGTACTGAGTTTGCCAGAACTCTACAAGTCTTGTTCACACTATACATATCTGTTAAAAATGACTTTCCCTTATGGGTGCTCAGCAACATCTTATTTTTTTAAAAAAAAAATCTCTAAATTAATTACAGAAAATCTTTAAATACGTAGGTTTTTTTTGGTTTTTTTTTCTGGTGAGGGCCTTCTATTTCAAAACAAACACAAATTTGACTGAAATATATTGTAAAACTTCTGAGGTTCTTGACAAGTTGCTGATGACAAAAGACATAATATTTAAAGTGTTTGTTTAGTTACTAAATTCCCACCATTGTCTGATGCTAACCAAGAGTTAGACACTGTACCCAGCCCTTAGTTCTAAACAAGAAGTAGGCCGACATATAAAGCTATGTTCCAACAGTAAATGTTAAAACTTGATAAGGTTACAAGTATACTTCTCAGTTCTCTCTCATCATATTCTTTACCCTCTCAGTTCTAAATATGTATTCTCTGAGATGAACAGTTTGTATTGCGACCCATATATTACCCAAATGCCATCAGACATAATCATAATAGTGAAAAAGTTATGGTGCTGTCAGTCACTTGTTCAGTCTGCTGGGACAGAGAAATTAAGTAACACCATTACTGGGAATATTCAGTGTTATCTGATACTTCTGGATGTTCAAAAAACACATAAGTTAAATATGAATAGATTCAATCACCTCCTCACCTCCATTTCACATTTGCTGCTTGTGTTACACCTGTACTTCTATTATCTTAGAAACCAGAAATAATAATACTCGATTTTCTACTACTGCTATTGCCTGAACCCTACAAAATATTTATTCTTCCTTTTTTTCTCCTTCATTTTCAACAGATACAGAAACAGTTTCTTCCATTCCCATTCTTTTAAGCACCCCTACCACTTGTAGGGCTGCTCTTCTCTTGCAAACAACTTGACAGCTGTTAACTGCACAGAGCAATTAAGAGCAATTACTGGCCAAGGTGTAACAGGATGCTTGGAATGTCATTCATGACAGGACTCCAAGGCAGAAGTCAGGATTTGCAACTTCAGGCCCTAGAATGTCATTCTCTTAGTCTATACAGTAATACAGACTTGCTTAATAAAACTATTTACAAAGTTGGCTTCAAATTCCTGTACTTTCCACTTGCAAACATCAAACCGAACGGCATTTCTAACCCAAAGCCAGTGAGACAGCCCACTAAATTCAGTTCACCAAACACAAAAATAAATTTTCTTTATGGTTCTATGTTGTCATTCCAATGTGAGGTGCTCACACTATATATAATAAGGTGAAAGAATCATTTCATTAATACACATTGCAAAATCATTCAAGGACTCAGAGATTTAATGAGTCTTCCCATCCACTGGCAGGACACAACTCCTAACCCTGTCAATAGGAGTTGAGAGAGAGCACACATTCTGAGGGGAGAATTTGACTTGCAGACCCTAAAGTTGCTATGTGGAAAAAAAAAAAAAAAAAAAAACAATCTCAGCAATGTACATTACAGGATTTGCCCTACACGCAGAGGCATCCTATACAGGAATCTCAGGTATTGTCTTTCCCATACCTGTCTTTTCTATTTATACTTATTCAGTGGACTATGCCTTCTTTTTAATCCCTTACCACATGACAGAGCTTTTCAAGAAACTCAGACCTTGAATGTCTGACTTTTTTGGCGAAACCTTTTTTCTCCTCTCTGATTCTGCTTGAAATATTGTATTTAATATTCAAAGATGAAGCGTGTTAAAAGCTGAAATTATTCCTATGTTATTAAAATGCTGATTAATCTTAAGGAAAATTTCAGCGAACACTGCTCTAATGAAGCAAAATAATTTTAATATGAAAACAAAGCTTTTTAATCTAAAGTTTACAAACAATTTCTATGGCTAGTAACTAGAAAACAATCCTGACTAGGAGGCTAATTCTCCACATTGAGAGTATAGTTCTTTCTTCTGAAATAGTAACCCTGATCATGAGGAAGATAAACTGAAAAAAAGATCATTTTGGTTATCAGAAACAGTTTTCACATACAGGTTGAGTTCAGAAGAAGAGAAAAACAAATTCCTTCTCATCATGTTCTACCGCCACAGTCTAGCGATTCCTCACATACAGCTATAGTGGAAGAAACCCACAGAAGTGTATCATTACCAAGGGAATTCAGGTGGGAATTAAAACACTGCTTCCTTTAATATATACTAAAAGCCCATGAAGTATGTGCCAAATGTATTTAGAAATGCTATTCATATACAATTATCTCAGTGTCATAACATTTAACTTTTTTATTATACAAACTGAGTTAAGTATTCCTGTGTTTGGTCCTTCTCTTCAACTAGTCTTTTACTATCCGAAACGCAAAACCACTATTGCAGAATAAGAACTGGCACTAATTAGATGTTGCCAGTGACAGAAGAATGATGGACTAGCCACAAACTTGCTGGCCACAGACCTTGGTTAACTCTGTATTAAACGACTGCAGATCTACACCAGGACGTGAAAGAAAAAATTCAAGTAGAACGTGTTGTCCACAGCACACGATGAAGATAAACACTGGTTCCTCTATGAGATTATAATCATTAAAGAATCAATGGTAAATTAAACTACACAAACCCAGAGGGCAAAGAAGCACTGTAGTAAATACAGGGAAAGCATCTAATCAATTATTTCCTTCCACTTTCCAAGTATAGTGTTATTTATCACTATAGCCAGTGCAGCATGCAGCAGCAGAAGTAAAGACACTGAGACAAGACCAAAAAATCAATGCTGGTTTTATCTTCATTTCTTTTCCCTTATTTTAAAATTACATTATCATTGTTGTTTGTCTCAGAAATGGTAACCAGCTTTGCAGGACAAGATTTTCACAGCACCCTGAACAGAAAAAAAGAACAGAATGGTCAGGTAATTGAGCTCCTGACTCACCAAAGTAACCTCCTTCTATAAGGTCTGTGATTTTTAGGAAGTAGTATGCTAAAGATCATTTATGTACAGGATGAGTTAGAATTTTGAATTGTGGTGTACCCAAAGGCCAGTTTGGAGTAGACTGGCAAAATCTGACTTAAAACAGGAAAAACAAACAAACAAAAGAAATCTTCATTTTGAAGCAATATATACTCCTTTTGAATGCGGACAGTCTTCAAAGCTTTTCATGCACTGTTAGGCCTGCTGACATCAGATGAAACTTCCTGGATTTTCCGCCCTTTTACTGCAACATCCTAATATCTGTTAGTTGGACCTCGGACATCTGGTCATCTCTGTTTAGATTGACACTTGTTCTGAATTTACTCCTCCTGTGCATTATAATCTCTGAAGTTATATATCACTGAAATAAAGAACTATTTTAATCATCCTGTCTTTGTTACACTAAATTTATTTGGAGTTCTAGCAGGATGAGAAGAAAGTACTGCCATACATTCTCAACTGTTTCCATTTAGGAGCAAGAATGACAGAGGGCTGAGAAACTAGGGGAGAGGAAAAAAAGTCTGGCCAGATCCCTTTTTTGTTATCAAGTAAATCAACTCTACCAAGATCAAAGCAGCTACAACTATAAACATCTATTTAAACCAGAGCAGCTATCACTGCAGAGCAACTACGGATGTGGACTGCGACTCCTTCTAGTGATAGTTTCAGCAGACAGCTCAGGGAGCTGACATGTGGCACCTATTCATGAAGCTCAACTTATTTTATGTTCTACTACACAAAAAAAATTTTCCTTATTTTAGAAGTGGATGCTAGGTCAGTTCTTGAAAACACATTGTCCATATGCCTGTATTTGTCCACTCCCAATGAATGACTGAAGAAGAAACCCAGACATCAGTATTAGCATAACAAATTGTGGTACATGACATATGATGTATCCTAAATCCTAAATATCCTCTAATACACTGCCTACACATTAAAGTTTAGTGTGAAGAGCCAAACTTACGGCAAAAGGAACATCTTTTCTCCCACCAGTCTCAGCCTCACAAAATCTCTACCAGAGGCTCTGCTAATCTTTAACTTTTCCTTCTCTTGTCTGGCTATAAAAGCTGAGACTGATTTTGAATAAAGCACAACTTTAACACAGAAGTTTTCCTCAGAGAGGAGCACATAAATGAGAGAGCAAGCAGCAGAACGTGATTTCTGAGTAAGGAAGCAATGTATTTATAAGGCAATCAATGTATAATGCAAGGTACAAAGAATGAGCTGGAGTGTCAAGAAGCGTAAAGAGAAAGCTAAAAAAAATTAACCACAAAACAGTGATTTTCAGCCGTTCCATGAATTAGGACCACTTGAAAAGGCTGACAGCATTCTGCACAGTCCTGTGTTCAGAACTTTGCCACTGTCTGACACCCAGACTGCTGCTCTCTCAAGGACTTAAATTTGGTTATCAAGTGCTCATCGTTCTCTGCCTTTTCCGATACGTGCTCTAACTTCACTGTTTGGAAACCACAGCACCAGAATCTTAAATTCATATACTGTATCAGTAAACGCAGTATTAAAGGAAAGTTTTACGTATAAAATGAGAGAAGGCAACCTATTTCAGAAAACCAGTCACAAAATCCTCACAAACTTTAGTGTGAAATGATGAGGTAAGCTATCAGCATCCAATAGTCCTGGAATAATTGACTGGCTTAAGTTAGTATGCTGAGCATGCCTATTAATGCTAAAGAAAGATACAGACACTATAAAAATCCCCTGTCCTGCACATAGCCTCTATGCGTGCTTGAAAATGAACAGCTGAAGCTTGTGATGATATTTTTTTCATTCTTTTTTTTTTTTAAAGAAATAACCTTATGATTCCACACGTAAGCAGAATGTGCACAGAATAATGCTAAAATATACTATGCAGTGTTGTAAGTCATTGCCTGCCATCACAGTACTTGTTGTTCAGTGTGCAGTGTTCAGGCCAACTGCTCCGCCAAAATGCAATGGTCAATTCCAACTTGCAAACTATTTTTTGCACAGACCTGCAGTATTGCAGTTTTTGTTCCTTATTTTCTATTCAGTCACCCACAGGGGAATAATCAGAGGCCAGAGGTAGCTGGTAAAAGTCACCAGTTAACTCACTGGACAAAACGTTCCTCAAATCCAGAAGGTGATTTCATTTTGCTAATTAGTCTTTTTTGTTGAAACTCCTTACATAGCAAAAATCTGTGGGAGGAAAGGGGAAAAGTGAAGATATTTGTATCACACTGTCCAGAAGTTACTTAAGAGAATGAGAGTAAAAGGTCCTAGCCAAAAGCTTTACAGTGCAGCAGACATCATGTGTGTGCGTGCATACATGTCTTTGAAAGAGAAAGGAGACTTAGAGACTTTTCTACTCTAGTAAAATTTACTTTTGCTTCAAACCTGAAATTTTGGTTGTTCTTTCCAACTGCGACCCAGATGCCTGCCATCATTCTCACTCACTGAACACCAAATTTCTATATAATTAATGATGCCTGCCAAAGAAGCAGAACCACAATCTCTAGGACCTTAAACTGACTCCCTCCATGCAAATCTAATACACAAGACTTCTGAAATTTTTTTAATGTAACTTCTTGTTTTTAGCAATTCTCTCCCCTAGGCCTCCAATTTACAGATTTAATAAGAGACCATCTCTAAATAAGGGCACAGCGAAGAGTTATGCTGAGAACCTGTTCAGGAAGCATTGCAGAAAACCCCATGAAATTAACATTGAATTCCAAACAGGACTCAGATGTTGTACCGTATATAAGGCTACATATTTTAAGTAAATAAATAAATAAACAAAACAATTATCAGTTCATGCCTAGATGACTGAAGAAGGCAATGCCTGTGAAGAACTTGCACACGGTCCTGGGAGTAAAAACTGTAACACAACTCATGGGTTATCTACAAGTTTCCTATCTTTTAAATAATTTTTTTTGGTTGTGACTCAACAACCACAAAACAAAACGGAATTTGAATCTTTCACTTGAAACAGAATCAGAATTTCAAGACTCCTTTAGCATGAGATACTAGGCTATGCCTACTCAACGTAAGGAAACTACATGTATTACCATACATAAAACCAGTGGCATTTTTCTCTCTGTTTCTCAAATTTGGAAAAACATAACTACGATTAATAAATAAAAGTTCCCTTTAGGAATAGTCCTGATTGTGAATGTTGGGAGAAAAGAAATAAAGTAATACTCTAGTCCTATTACACTTCTCATTGGATAAACTCCTTTTGTACATAAGTAAAGAGATACAAGAATTAAGGTTCTTTCGAAGAAGTGCAAACCTGTTAAAGCAATGCTCTCTCTTCCAGAGAGTAATACAGAGCTCCATATGCTTCTGCTCACATCTAAACTGATGACAAATGCAGTAACAGTGGAATCAGCCCTGTGTTTTTCAATGAAGACCTCTTATGGGCAGGCTGAACATAAAGCTTTTCGAAAATAAAGCCAAGAAATTATCTAAATAAAATAAGAACTTTCTAGTATCTTATATTATTGATTTCTTATCTCTTTTCTGCCCCAATGGCATATTAAATCAACAATCCCCATCTTTTTGTCCAGATTCTATGAATTATATGCAACTGTCAAGACTTTCAAAGCAGTGTTTGGAAAGGCTGGGTACTGCACCTGTTGCAAAATTCCCGATTTTAAACATCGTGTTTTCAAATTGCTTTTTCTACTAAATACTCATCGTTTTCTGAACATCAGGCCCCTTTACCTCTTTTGAAGCTATGGGTACAAAAACTCAGACAAAAATAGCATTAGTAATGCCCTGATGTACTTTCAATATATCAGTAGTCATATCTTTTCTTTATACAGGAAATTAAAATTGAGACAAAATCATTTATATATTCTTAGTTGATTAATAAACAACCTCTAGCAGGGAACATTCATTTTAAAAATTATTCCTAAGAAATACTGTCAATGTTCAAGCATGTTCAAGCATGTTCAAGCCGTGGTCATGTGAAGAAGTAAAGTGGTAGCTGTCAAAAGTACTTCCAAACAGAGTCACATGGATAAGAAACAACATTTGATCACTACAGGATTATAGAAAGAAAATTTTGTGTCTGAAAGGTTAAAAAAAAAGAATTCTTTTGACTGCATTTCAACTCCTCTGTTATCTGACCTAAAAAAGCAAGGGTTTTTCAAAGGCATTCAGCTTTAAACATTCACAGTACCTTTGAATGTCCTCAGCAGGATCAGAAAAGAGGGATTCAATTTTCAAAGATAATTGTGTCAGATAACTGTCTCATCCCTTTTCAGAAACAATCTGATAAATACCTAATTACCAGCCAAGTGATTTCAGAGCCACACAGCTGGGCCTGAGCAAAGGCTACAGGGAATGACAAGGTCCCCTAAAGCTATCAGAGCAAGAGGCAGTTAGTTTGTGAATTACTTCACTTTTTCAGTTGATAAACTGCATAGAAAGTCCCCAGAGAAAACAAAATATTCATAAAATGTTGAAACAGTAAACACAGAATCAATATTTAACCAGTGAAGTTAAATATTCTTTTTCAAATAAAGTAAGACTGAGTATACAAAACAATTAGATCCCAAAATCCATTACGGTAAGTATCCGAGTCCTTAAAATGACACCTTTTCCAAAAAGCATTTGTTTACTTTTCAGTTTAATTTTATCTACTATTGATATATAATGCTGCATTTTAAGAAATTAATTTAAACAAAACTTGTATTGCAGTCTTGTTGCACACTTGAAAAAACATTCTGATCTTACACAGCTGTAGTTAAAAATTCAAAAACTTCCCTGGAAGAAGTCTTAACTGTTAAACTGGAAAGAACTTCTAAAATGTAGCCAATGTTCAAGAACTCTCTCAAGTTTCTTGAAAAGATTAACTCATAATTTGAGAAGCAATCTCTTTTAAAAATACACAGTAACTTTACTTTGGAATTATTTTCTTCAATTAAAACCTACAGGTATATATAGCATCTCAGGTTTCAGTGAATCTTTTGAACATGTTTCAGTGAATCATTTACATTGTAAGAGGTAATTCTGTAATCTTGCCGAATTCCTTGTCCTTGGAAAAGCATTGGCCCTCACTACACATCCTAAATGTTAATGGAGTGGAGAGCATGAAATATTAACATAATGATGTGCAGCTCAGAATCACAGATGGGAAGCAGAAGATTACTGATAATGCTTCAACAGTATTAAATTGACCAAGTTATGTATTCCTCAGGTGTTATGAAATATGTGTTTACCTTGTGAAAAATGCAACAGATTTGAGATGGTACTCTCAAAAGCATACACTGCTGACCTAACTCTGCTCCTAGATTGGAGAAAATTGACTGGAATTTTGCAAATGAAAGGATCCAGGCACTCCTGTAAATCCCACTCATAAAATAAGGATACCCTTAAAAATAATGACACAAAAGTGTTACATACACACAGCAGAGGTGAGTCAATGCTGTTCAGCACAATGTGGGGACAAAGACTTCAATTAAACCGGTTGGCTTTCCTCTGGAGTGGAACAGTAGTGATCACACAGTCAAGAATAAACAGAAGGGAAGTTTTAAAACCTGTTCCTTACAGGTTCACAACTATTAAATAACAGCATTTCTACATGGATCATTATTCATCCTCCACATAAAAAGAAACTAATGTTTGCCTGGAAGAGCTGACACTCTGCTAGCATTCAAAATGCAACAGTCAGGCTAGCATATTCAGTGGGGCAGGCAGAAAAAAGTGCTGGAATTTTGCTAGTGTGTAAGTTAAAGCTTGACTTCAGGTCACAACTTTGGTCTAACCAGTGCTGTGAAAGCATCTTTAAATATGGAAATAAAATTTTCAGATAAGTTATCTTTCCAGCTACAATTACTTTAGCAAAGTAAATAAATACTCTGAGCATGGGATCACCATACCAGAGTGATATTTCAACTTATTAGGCGTAAAAGGGAAAGATATATTTAAACTTCTCTCTTGGGAAGAAGCACAAGTCTGCTTGTTCACTTGTCTAGTCTACTTCCCTTTGGTTCAAACTCCGAAATACTAAACATCAAATGAAGAGAAGCAGTTTCTACCCGGCAATAGCAAGCACGATCACTGGATGTTAATGCAGAGTACAGTGACTGAAACTGTCCCTGAGCACACGGGTGGAAACTCTGTGGAAGGTCTCATGTTCAGTAAAGTGCAACAGAATAAAAAAAGCCTGCAAAAAGACTACCAAGTGCTAGTCATTCAATGCAAAGAAAAGAGCAAACTCCACTTCAGTGCATGGGGAAAGCTTCGTGTTCTGCTAGCTCTATTCTTCTCGGGCTTAAATCTCTCATGACAGAAAGAGGTGGGAAATGGCTTCTTGTAAATTTAAAACTGCATGAAATAAAAAGGGGAAAAATAAACAAAAGTCTCAGTGCTCAAAGCAAAACAGGGGATGCTCTCCACTCAGAAGCTATGAACCAGTAAGCACTTGGGGACTGTGAACTGCAGTCTCTGGAGGCAAAAATGCCTGAAAGATTTCTCGTCTCCTCTAGAGATTTAGCTTTGAGGAGAAAAAAAAATAGCTTGGCTTTTCTGTCTTTAATAAGAACTGGGGAATGAGAAAGGGCTTGCAGCCCTTGCCCCACCAACGAGCACACTCAACCACAGAAATTTCCACAGTTTTCAAATAAAATTTAGCTCTCCCCTAGACTGCATTCTACCCTCCAGTAAAGGTGAAGTTTAAATAATTCAAGTACTTCCAACATTGTCTGCTTCTTGGTTAGATCTGTGTGAAATGCTAACTCCTTAGGGGAAAGGAAGAAGAGTCCATCTTTCATGAAGATACTGGAAGAGTGGCAGAATCCCTTTGAAACCGAGTCTGATCTGATAAAGTCATTATGGTTGTTAATAGCAACCCTTTCAACTGCTTCCTTGGACTATTCCATGGCATTTAGCTGCAGCTCTAGGCATTTAGTAGTGGCGGGGCTGTCATTCCAGGGGGATGCTGAGGACTGGCTGCACTTTAGGAAAGTCCCATCCCATCCATAACCTAGGGAAGAAGTGAGTTTCTCTCTCTAAGTGAAAGAGGTCCTGTTGTCTCTTAGCCTGAGACCAGGAGCTAGTAGCTTTTTGCAAGTAAAGATGAGTTTGCTATCTCACTGTCTGCCTGTTCCCATTAGCTTTTATATCAAGAGTCCAGTCTGAAGTAAAGAGAAACACAAAGATGCAAAGTCACCGCAATTCTACAACTCCTGAGAATGTAGTCTTTGAGTCAAAGGAAAAATCATAACACATCCTTTGTTTCCACCCTGCCCCCAGGAGAAACGAAGAAAGGATATAAACGCTATCCCTTCTGTCTGGGTCATCAGTCCATGCACAACTAACTCTGTATTAGCTAAAAGGGAGTGAGATGTGGGGCATTGTAATGGTAGCTCTTAAATGACAGCAGAGTAATCCCAGAGACAGGATGAGAGGCAACGGGCACAAACTGAAACACAGGAAGTTCCATCTGAACAGGAGAAAAATCTTCTTTACTGTGAGGGTGACAGATCACTGGAATAAATTGTCGAGAGGAGCTGTAGAGTCTCCATCCTCAGAGATATCCAAAAGCCGTCTGGACACGATCCTGGGCAACGTGCTCTAGGTAACCCTGACTGAGCAGGGGGGCTGGACTAGATGGTCTCCAGAGGTGCCTTCCAACCTCAACCTGTGATTCTCTGAAAGTTTAGCGGATGCAGGACATAAATCTTTCAGAATCCAGGTCCTTATGGTCCTGCTAGTCTTGCTTTGGCCTCCTGTGAGGAAAATAGGCAAAAGTAGGTGGGGGAGAAGGGAGAGGAGCCTACATGCAAGAAGGGCTATTTTATTACCCCTGATAATCTCTCTCCATTACGCTTTATGAAAGGAATTTATTTTTTTGGTGAGGTCTCAACAACCTAGGAAAAATTAAGATATCACTAGCAAGTTCCTCACAGACAGTGACTGGCTCCCTGTTCCTATGCAGAAAGTATGAGAGAAGAGAGAATCTGAGGTAACACTTGAAATCTCATTTTCAGTATTTCTCTAGAATTTAAATCTCAAATAAAATCTGTTTTAAAACCCCAAACTTCATCAAGAGCAAGATATGTAAAAAAATTTTCTTCACCATGTAAAGATAAATTTGAAAATGCAGATAACTACTTAAAAGAAAATCATCCCTCCTCTTTCTCCCCTCTTCCTTGTTTTCTCCTTTTAAGACAAAATCCCCTACAGCACAGTTTAAATCATCTAATCAGTTCTAGGACATAAACTAATTTCTGGAAGGTATCTGTTAAAGAGCTAACATAAAGAACTCAGGTTGATAAGACTGAACAGCCTACAAATTTTGCTTTGTAATAGTGCTCCCCAACCATTATTTCCATCCTTTAGAAACAGAGAAAGTGTCAGCATACACTAGTATAGAAAGTAAATTAGAGTATGTATTTTAAGTTTTGTTTCTAAATATTATTGGAGGAAAAGAAAGAAAGAAGGTTCTTTTTATTAAACTCTTAAAAATGTCCTAACCAGGAATATGAGAAAGACAATCTATCTAATGAAGGCTGCATTTCTCAGAAAGGATGTCTAATCTAAGGAACCGAATTCTTATAGAACACCTGAAAATATAAACAACAACAAAACAAGCATGTTTCACAATAACAAATTCTGGCATTTCAGCTCCCCAGACAGCCTAGCAAACCAAAGCCCAGAAAACAGTTCTTATTCACAATTTTTCCCATCAATGCAGGGAACATTTCTAAAAGAAAACAAACAGCTCCAAAAAAAGAAAAAGTAGTATTGCTTTCTGTCAGACTATCTAATATACTAAAAATTCAGATTAACCAGTTAGTCTTTTGACAGGTCCCAAGCTTCTAGTGTGGATTCTCATTCATTTTATATGTCAGATGCATAATCAGATGCTCACACATGTACTGCACTCCCTGTAACTATCATGGCCACTAGCTATAAGCATTTTAAAAGTTATGGATGTGCCTGCCATAACTGGTGTGACCTTTCCTAATAGAGGAACTGCTGTATAATCACTCTCAGGTGAGCAGGAAAATAAAACATCTTGAATCACTGAATTCAGTCACATCAGCAGAAATTTGAACACATGGACCAAATAACTAAACTAGCTCTTAAACCTTGAAAGACTGAAGCTTAAATATTCTTGAGATGGACTCAAACTGACAGTTGGAGCTTTACAGAAATAAACAATTGATTTACTAGTAGTAAACCACTATGAACAAACTAACTTGAAACTGATGAATAATTAGGAATGGGTAGAAAAAAGGCCAAATCTACAGGGATCATATTTATGACTTATTAACCATTTCAATTTTAGCCTTTCATTTAAACATTTCTCTCAATCTGTGACTGCTACAGGAGTGACTAGCATACAAGATTTGTGACTGTCTAATTTTAAAAAGGCCAAAATCAACTTCTAAGAAACATTTCTGTCTTTGATTTTAGAGAAGTTTCTATTTCTTTCCATTGAAGCAGCTGTCTCTGTGGAAATACCTGAAATAAAGGAGCATTCATTTTCTAATAAGTCTTACGCTTATTAGAAAATTACACTTATGCAGAAATAAGACGACATCAGTCCAGGAAGACAACAATATCATATACTTCCTCTCTGAACTGGAGACAGAAACGAATTTTGTTAATTAGATGTTAGGAAAAGCTATACATGAACTGGCTTGTGCTACTATGCTCTACTGCCATTTCCTGAAGGCATTACTGCTTTTCTAAGAATACAAAAAAGGCAACATTAATGTATCTCAACTTGCTGAAAGGAAGACACTACAAGAAAGGGACTCAAAATAATTTAACCTCATAATTAATGCTGTCTACAGTTGTACCTTTCTTTAAATACTGATTTTGATTCAGTATTTCCATTACTTTTTTTTTTCTTTCTTTTTCTTTCAGATAAATCTGAAAACCTTGGCCACACAGGTTTTTGAAGCCCTCTGGTACTATGACCAATGAGAAAAAAGAACTGGATTAGATGCTAGGCCCATATGGCTAGAACGTAAACTTAACACTTCAAGAAGTTACCATACAGTCAGATGAACTAGTCAGTATTAATGAAGAGGTTCATAACATGCCTCAAAGTCATGCTCTGTGCACACATTTAACTGATTCAGAGCTATTCTCTCCCAGTTCTTTTACTGTCAGTGAGAGAAAAATAAATTTATTTTGAAGCTTGGCTCTTATCTGTGCAAACCCATACCACAACCCACTTTCCATTCATTTTCTGAAAAATGGATACTTAATTTGTTTTGGTTAGAATCTAGCTTGGAGATCTCTTGTATATATTGGCAAACAAAAAGAAAATTTGTCAAGTATAACAAAGAGCTTGGTCTATAGAGTACAAAATATTCACTTTTTAACTGGAGAAAAGTAACAGGTACTTGTTTGTTTCCCAGGGAAATGAGTATTTACAATACCATGGAAACTATCATTAGTCTCTGCATGGAAAACTCCACAGACAACAAGTGTTTCTATCAGAGAGAAAATTAATTTTCATTAGCACAAAAAAGCACTGAGAAAGGTGCTGCTCAAAACCTGTGTCCCAAAGTTGAACCCTAAGTACCTTCTCTGCAATCCTCTGATAGAAAATGACTTTTGTATGTTTGGGGAGAAATACAAAAATGGAAAAAGGTTCATAGATTTCTTCTCAGTTTTCTTACATACAATGCATGAGTTTAGAGAATACCTTAAACTGTTGTATGTACCTACAGTATGATAAGGCTGTATCTTGCAGAGAGAGCACCTACTCAATTTGAAATCTCTAACACAATATATGATCATAATTAAGAAATAATACTGATAAAGCTTCTTTTGCATAACCACAGAACAATTCGAGAACTTCTGCATCTCAAACAAAATACTTAAATTTCCTTATACTGTTTCCGTCTCTTTTATGTCCCCCTGCTGCATTATTTCATTAGTATCCTTCACAGATACCAACACCGTAACACAGTCAAACTTTACTGCCTGAGGCTTTACTGGAGTCATTACTATTGGATGATCTATCTGCAATTAAGAAATCTACAACAATATGAGTCTGTGTGCGCACCACTTGTTATCAAATACTTCCTTCCCTAACCATTTGGTTAACAGTTGAAATAACACTGATTTTCCCTCTTGGGCTGAAATGATGCTACCATGAAACTGTTTAAGGGTCCCCCAAGGTATCTCCTAGGTCCACAAAGAAACTGCTTATGCAGAGCACTGAAGCAGATTAAAAGCCAAGAACTGAAGTACTGGCAAATGACAAATCAAAATCTTGTTTTCATAAAACAAACACTTCCTCTCCCAGCTTTTTAAATTCTTGTCTGAAGTTGGCATTGATGAAACAACAAAAGTTAAACTGAAGTCAAGGAGAAAGAGTATGTTAAAATATGCTGCTGTGCTTTGCAGTGGACCAAAGATGATACACATTGGGACACACTCTCAAATATGTCTTGGAAGACAGTACCTTTATCTGTACACTGGGAAAAATTCTCTTAAGTGTGCCTATTGAACACAGATCTTTCCTCCCCTCCCCCAGTATAATCCAGTTAAAAATATTCTCACAGATAAAACATAAGCAAATACAAAACAATTGATGATTGACAAGCTGCTGACTTTCTTCAAAGCATTAGATGTTGCACTACATTGCAGGGAAGGAAGACTTAGACAAATAATAATGGAGCACATGAATAAAAATTACAGCATGTTTGATTACTGTGAAAAATAAGAAAATCCAAAGCTCCTGACAAGCAGTTTGAAGACTGATAGTCCCTGTTTTCCAAATGGGTAAATTTGGCATTCAAGAAACCAAATTCCCTGCAAAAACTTTCCCTTTTTAAATATTCAGACTCCAGTCTTCAGAAGCTGATATTTATGAGACTCCACTTTTCGTAATTTGCTGTACTAATCTAAAATAGCATTGCTCACATTTACATATAAATTAAGCCAACTATATCATCACATTCTTTAAGCAGTTTATTTACTTTGTACTTGGAAAAGCATCTGTTTCAGTTTTCCATAATACAGAATATATTATACAGAAAATATTGGTCTTCTCTGAACATCTGGAATAGGATGAACTAAATTTTATACCAAGTGTGACACAGCAGACTCACAATAAAATATGAGAAGAGGGGAAGTGACAAAATAGTACAGGAATGACACAATACAGTTTCACTGCTCTTCCATTTAATGCAACCTGTCGGTATAACTCTAAGTCTAAAATACTAAATTTCACACATGGAAGTCAATCTGATCTGCTGGGCAAACATTCAGGCAATTTATTTTAATGGATCACTGTCTCCATTCAAACACAAATCAACACCCCTGTTACAGTAATAGAAGATATGAGAAGAACCACTTCTGGTAGCAGATCTATCGTCAAGTCATGAAACCTGCAATAAATGTACCCCCTTATTAAAAATATCTAGTTATCCTCAATGGTCTTTGTTTTTATTCTGTGATTCTATTTAACAAAACTGTTTACTAAACAAAATTCATAAGCAACTTTATTGACAAATCATAGATTAACCTCTCCAATCCTGGTCTTCCCTCTTCTACCTAATCTCTTATCTCAGTTGTCTCACTGATACCTCACCAAGCTGGCATGTCATTGGCTTAACACGACCAAAATAGAACTCTCAGTCCTCCCACCCAAGCGCTACATTACCAGCATCCTCCCTGTCATTCAAGCCTGTAATAAAATGTCATTTTTGTTTCACCTTTCTGTAGCCTTCCTAATCCAGACCATACATAAATCTTTGTGCTGCTTCTTCCACACATTAAAGATAATTTTATTCCTTTCTGCCTGCACAGCTAAATGCTCACTTAAGCTCTTGGTTCTCATTTTGATTCAATTATTCTCAAGCTCCATTACATCATATCAACCATTCCCTTTCAATCCCTTCTAACTGCAGTTTTTAGTTTTATTTCCATTTAGGTTTGATCACAATGGGTAAAAATTCCAAAAGCATAAAACAGCCTGAGAACCAAAGATCCTTGAATCCATTTAGGGTTCTGAATGGATATGGGCCATTTTTGTAAGCACTCATGCAGCTAAAGATGCAGGTTGTTATTAGACACATGAACACCTACAGAAGCTTATCTCTTTGACAATGGCACATCAGTTCATAAGTATCTTGGAAATTGGACAATTTTACACATTCACCCACTCCTGATATCCTTTAACACCTTCCTTTGTTTCAGGCACGAAGTTCTTCATTTTTTTTCCCTTAACTTTGTCCTTCTTTTATCTACTCTTCTTTCTTAGCATTTTAAATTCTAGTTCTCCTCCTCTGCTGATATGTATCTGATCCACAGCTTTGCCACGTTCTCCAAAAAATGTCTAAAATTTCAGTTCATTTCATGCCTTTTGCCCAAAATATCCTCAGTGAACTTCCTCCTTAGCAGTACACCTAGCTCTAAGATAGAACTAAGTGCAAGATGGTTAATGCTGTAATAGTAACAAAGCAAGTAAGTATTCATACAAAGCATGTGTGTTTATGTGCATCTAAACAATATATATCTGATCGTATATTGACGTGCCTCTTCCATTGCAATGAATTTACATTCAAATTTATGTCAATGTTATGTGTCTGACAACAACATCCCTTCACTGGGAACAATAAATCTTTTATCGCTATAGATATTAAAACCATAACTTCTAATACTTCATACAGAAAGACTCTGCAGAAAATTATCAGACACCCAACACCAAGATTCTAAAGCCAACAATCCATAAACACAGATATCTATGTTTCATTCTTCCCTGATTGTTTCTGTCTTGGATTCCTGTCTCTTATGTGTGACAGTATAGCTTTGCTGAATTAACCATTAGAAATCTAAGCTTTCCAGGAGTAAAGAAATAAAAATGAAACCACTAAACTAGAAAAAAAATATTTGCATGTTGTTAGTCAGAGACAACGCTCACGGAAATTTTAGTGTACTCTGATGTGGCAGTAAATTAACAACTGTCACTCACAATTGACTCAAAGAACAAAATGAACTACCTGTTGATCCTCAATCAATTGGATTTGAACTTACCAGGTGCTTAATGTTGCAGAGAAAATGGATCTTCATCACCTAGGAAAAACATCTGGCCCTGTGCTGTAAACCTGTCAATGACGGATGATCCTCAGACAGCATGCTTCGACTTCCAAGTCAAGGAACATGGAAGGAAGAGAGGAATGCGTCTCTATGAGCAGCGTTTTAGAAGACGCAAGTTTTGTTAGGTAGAAAGCTTTGCCCTCGGACTCCAAATTAACCTGAAACCACCTGTGGCAATTTCTCTTCTGTCACGCAACTCCTCTGCCCTACTCCCTATGCCTTAAGTAGCAGCATACCTAGGTTTCATCTTCAATGTATCAAAGCTTTTGTCCCTGTAAAAGAGGCAATCCACCTAGCTGTTTGCTCAGTTCTGGTTACATTATAAGTCATGTGGACACCCAGTGAGCTGGCTATTTTCTTCTTATTGGTTAAGTTTTTCACCCAGACCAGTTGTGTGATCCAACCTATGTGTTACCTTCATAAATACTATTGGGAGCACAAAGGAGAAGGCAAGAGTAAACAGCTACAAACACGGAGGAGGAACGGTGAAACTGCCTCCATTGGCAGCAGCTTAAATTTATGATAGATTAAGTGACCACATGACCATGGCTTTAGACCATGATCAAATCATGACTCTAACCTGTCAGGGATTCCTAATAATAAACCTCTACCTTCTGGATGGATTTTTAAAGGGGAGGGAGAAGGAGAACAGAACAGGAAGAAAAAAAATTTTTGGCAAGTGAGAAGAACAACAGTCTTCACAGGAAGGCTTTACACATAATGAAGTTACCTAAGAGAAACTGCACATGACTTTCAATAAATGCTGTCCACAATAGAAAATATTTATGTTCTTTCATTTACATAGCAGTTGCATACCTATAAAATAAAGCAATATTTAATTATTCTAATCAGATCCTGTTATTTAGTAAAACCATTTGCAGTTATTTGCTTTTAGAATGTTTTTGCTAAACACTAAATGCGACAGCAAAAACTATCATATCTATTCTATAAAGAGAACCATACGTTAGAATCTATTTAAATGTATCCAATAAAATACTTGGAATTTTTCTTAAAAGAGGTACTAAAACTTCCCCCTTTAATTCATTAGCCTTCATTCAACTTTGATTGCTGCTATAAAATGCTATTTCTTTTTTATGATATCATGATCAGCTTTTTTGGCTTACCATAAAGGAAGGAACATCAATCATTTGTATTATTCTACCACGATCAGTGCTCAGAAGGGAATGCTCAAGTAACTTTATTAAATCATGCATTACCTATCGCCCACAGTTAAAGAAAAACAAACTGCTGAATCCAAAGCTCTACTTATCAGAGAAATATGAATTGCCCTTTTCAATATGTATTATTAAGAATGCTGTATGAGAAACTCTACTAGAGAAGCCAAAAATGATTCACATGAGATATGCTTCGGGCTGAAGCACTTGTGATAATTCAGCACATTTTCAATGAGGGAATAAAATGGCCAGCACATGTATTAATCATCTGATATTATCTTTTGTATAACAGCGTGTACTCCTCTCCCTTTAATTGTTGCTAGCTGAAATGGCATTTGAGCTGAGTAGAGACTTGAGGATTAAGCTCGTAACAATATACAACCAGGATTGCTTTGCCAGGTCTTCTACTGCATTTATCTTGGCCACAACTCTCAAGACTCCATTTATATTAAAAGATATAATCAAGAGAACTAGACAGTAAGGGATACTGAAATGACTCACACTCTAAGAGCCATTTCCTAGCTTCTCATGAAAGAGCGTTTGTGACCAACAAAATGCATTTTCCTCATGTCCCATGGCACAAGTAGTAAACACGAGCATGAAGCGCTTTTCCGGGGAACTGTCGGTGTCACTCCTGACAACTGATCGATAAAGATGGTTCTTCATGCTAGACTTCATATTTTCTTGTATGTGTCCAGAAATTTGGAAAGTGAAAAACTCAGATATCCCACATTTACTTCATATTGTACCATAATGAACAGTACCATATATATACACTGCCAGTTACGATGATAGCTTATTTCCATTGGGTCCCAAGCTTTCATTGGAAACCTGTGGGAGCAATAGTAGGGGCTTTTCTGTTCATTTCTTGGACATGCGGTTCTGTTCATCTTCTAAATGCCAGAATCAAAATGGAGACACCCAAGTATGCCTCATTATCCAGACCATATGTTACTGAAGGGGCAGAAGGGGTTAAAACCAGGGAAGAGGAATGTTTTAGGCTATATCTCTAAACAGGTCAAAACAATATAATTAAATGCATTTATCTTCTTCCCTGGAAAGAGGTGCTGTGCTAACAAATTTATGATAATGCAATAACCTTCTGAGTAGAGTAAAATAGCCAATTAGTTGCTTGCATATTTAAAAGTCTGTTAGAGGATGGAGGAAACAACCTAACTTCAAAGACCTGAAGAGAGAAAAAAGAATCTCTACATTTAAGAGAATACGGTTGCCTGAGGATGAGGGCAAATTGTGTCAGAAAAGTGGAGAAATATAGCCCAAAATCGTATTACAGCAGAATGCTGCCTCTGAGAAGTATCTCCTAACGGGAAAGCTATGGTGATGTTCAGTTTCTGTGATATTTAGTTTGATGTTACAAAACAATTTACAACAGTAGCAGTCTTTCCAAATTTTTCAGGGGCTACATGGATACTACACAGATTAATCCCTATTCCCCACACCAGTTGGTCTGGACTGGCTTGCATCCTGCATTTTCCTAGCTCTGCTTAGAATTGCCTGATTGAGTTCACACCACATAGCATTTGGAGTAATCTTTGGCTTAGTACTTACTCCACAGTATTCACCACAGTCATCTATTACAATTTATATATACCACATTTGCAACTACTTCACCACCACACGGTTTTGCCTAGAGAGGCACTTTTGTTCCACATCACATGGGGGTCTGAAGTGACATAGCAACCATGGTGTGAAAAAGATAAAGGGAACAGGTCCCTTGAATGAAACTGAGTGATACAATCTGAACCACAAAGGCAAGAGCAGAGTAGCTGGAGCATACAAAGTACACAAGATCTGTACAGATATGTAATAAAAACTACAATAACAGTCCAATGTGATTGACACATGCTGTCTCATCTTACAATTTCTATTCATTTTCTAAAAGAATTCCCAAATGCTTAGCCCACCTCTAAAACACATTTTTCTACCCATCCTAAATTGAGGAAGAAACAAGGAAGATTTTGGAGCTTTTGTTTGTTTTTAACATGGGTGTTTTGGCAACAAAATAAAAGACAAGCCCCAGTTATGGAGGATTTTAAATGCCGGACACATGAATTGGGGCAAAATTCAAGTCACAAGAGTACCCTCCCCAGTACTGGAAGCCAGTTCAATTTCTTGAAAGATCAATGACTTGCAGAGACAGCCTGCAGGCCCAGCAGAAGTTGACATGAGCCCTGAAGTGTTAAGAGCAGAAGTGGGAGGAGAGAATCCAGCTCCTACAGAATGAAGTAAACCAAGACTGAAGTTTCCAGGTGGTTTTTGGGTTTTGCCTTTTTTAAATGGTAAGAAGCCACAGCATTTTTCTCCCAACTGACTCTCGGAAAATATGAAAGTTCCTCTAGAAGACAGCTAATTTCCATTTATGGTTGGCAATGACAACAGGGAATTATTTGCAAATAGCTGCTCTCTTTTTTTTTTTTTCTCCCCGACCAAGTCCATATACTTTCCTCTTTTCCCCTACAAGAGAGGTAGAATAGTTAATCATTACCAAGTAGGATAACTAGTACAGAAGGCAGCAAAAGAAAAACAAATTACTGAAATATCTAGAGATTTTTTAGAAGATCCTATGACCAGCCACACAGTAAGCAAAGCAGCATTTTGAAAGTGCAACTCCAAAGGTAGCACTGAAAAGAATTTCTCTTATTTACTTGCACATTTATATTTTAATGCAACATAATTTAGTTAAAAGGACAAGAAAAAGAAATACAAGAAGATTCTAATTGGAAATTATTAAATAGTTAATACTGTGTAATGTTCACTACGAGACATCAGCAGAGAAAGGTTCCAAGGTACACCTTGCATCGCTGCTGGTCCCCATATTTAAGATCATGCATAGAAAAAGCTGCTGCTGTCCCATGCCTATGTAACTGTTCTCTCTCCCCTTTATTTACTTGTTCAAAGTCGACTGTGTGCAGGGAAAAGAGGCAGCTGAGTCCTGAGATGGCTACGGAACAAAAGTTCATATCTGCCACCACCCACGTGCAATACTTCAGAGCTGGTGGCAGTGCCCGAGGGCTCCAGCACAGGCACAGTGCATTTCCTCTGCCAGGGAGTACTGCCATTCCCCAGAGGCTACTGCATATGCGGCACTGTGCTTAGCGCAGGAGGGAAATAAGACCCAAAGAAATTGAGAGTTATGAAGATCTGGACTTCACTGGCCCCAGCGTAACACTTGCCCCGTCCGCAGCTCCTGGAGACATTCCTCATGTCTTTGTTGAAGTTTGAGACAGATGGTACATCTCTCTCTCTCTCCCATGTTCCCCCAGTTTTATTACATGGGTATGGCATATTTTGGTAAAATGGGTAGACCTTTGTTAGCGTAGTACTGCACAGCAGAAAAAAAAAATCTCTCTTGCCTATTGAATTTAGAAAACTTGCCTCAGGATTAAGTCAGAGTCTTTAATTTAGTATCCATGAAATAAAATAGAATTATCAAGAGTGTGAAATTTTAAGTTAGCCCTGCTTTCAGCAGGAGGTTGGACTAACTGCCAAATACCTGAGTTCAAATATACTTCATCTTTCATGCTTACATTCCAGTTACAAAGACATGGGAAAACAATCTCCCTTTTCCCTACAGTTTCAGTTCATTAATCCTGATTCTCTGCCTGTCACCTGACACAAACACACACACACACACACACACAGAGGGGGGAAAAAAAAGGTATTTGCTAGCTTTCATATATTTCAAGTTCCAGTGTCCATGAAACAAAAGACAATATACTATTCAGTGCTTGAAGTAAAGATGATCATTTTTTCCAACTGGCATTCTACACTTCGGCATTAGTAAACCTAATTCTGTTGAAGCCATTTGTATCACTTCATATTGCTTTATTTGTATCACTTCATATTGCTTTAGCTGAGCCTGCCTAAAGATCTGGCACTACACATTTAATTCTTAAGTGAGCTTATATATAGGCCCTATCATATAAACTCCAGCATTTTAATAGGTGAAAGTTTAGTTGGAATTTGAAATAACATACTATTAAATTTGAAAATGCAAAGAGAAACTTGTTGAAATGCTTTTAGGAAATGCAGTCATCTTATTCTGGACTTCCTTATTTTGATTTCATTTAAATATGTAGCGGTAACTTTGTATTCTAGAGCTAGGTTTACATCCCATATGTGCATGGAGTTAATGTTACTTGGCTCATGGGAAAATAGCTAGAGAGTACAAAGATTTTCACGTTTGCTTCTGAAAGCTTAAGAATACGAATGAATTGAAAGCTGAATGTCTAAAGTACAGGAAAGGGACAGTCTCCACAAAAAAGGTCTGAGATGCTAGAGAACAGTTGTCAGATTAACTGCAGTCTCATTACTTGTCATATTTCTAAAAATAACTGTCAAACAGAAATTAGCTATCCTTACTGTAACATCAGTGACATCTCGCTTTATAGTACTACTCTCTTGCTATGTTGTCGATAGGTCACACACATCTGGGAATGTCCTTGCATCCATTTAGAGTAACTATACATAAAGCTCATTTATCATGCCTTTGTATGAGACCTAAACATTGTCTTTCAGCCTTCTCTTATTTCTCCAGTCACATCCAAATACTGGGTCATGGACTGAATACAAATATATACAGAATTTGCTCAAAGAGAATCTCCCTCTTTATCAGTCTGCATATATACTGCTAGCTATGCTTTCATTTGCATATCTATGTTCCCAATAGTAACTTCAACACTTCAGCACTAGAGAGTTCTCTATTAAAGGCAAGCAATCCTGGCTGACTGTTTTATGGCTTTCCTCACCTCTCTCAATTCCAAGCCACTCACAATGGGCTCATTGCTTCCTTCCATCACCTTAGCTTGAATGCCTGAGGCAATGGATCCATATCTAAGCTTCAGATCAGATCTTCAAGGAGCAAAGGACCTAATTAAATCAACTGGAGAAACAGTTTAATCAATAGCAAGCTATAAACTCCCATCTTTGTTTTATCTGCAAGTACGTAAATTAAAAAGAAAAGTTCAATGCAGGAAAAAAGGTTGAGAGAAGCACTAGCTGTACATTATCCACTGGTTTCAGTAAGTTAAGCCTCAAACCATTAGAAAGAATAGCTTGAGTTTTAATCAGGAAGTGCAATATTCATTATATATTTTAACTTAGGTAGGTGAAAATTACATTATTCTTTTCCTGTATTCAGCTTTTCTTTTCAGCCTGTAATTTCTATTCTTTTATAAGTCTTTCCTTCAACAATTCAAGGGACAAAATTCTTTTCAACTTCCAGTATATGCCAGATGGTAGTTTTAACTGCATACTGCAATCTCTGCTTTTGCCCATTCAGTTTTGAATGCAACATAATAGATATATATTCTTCTCAAATAAGCCTTTATTATTCACTGTTTTCACTGCAATTTTAAATACTGTGTATGCCTTGTTATCTCAATGTGCTCTACAACATATGGGCTTTTTTGTACCTTTGAAAGGGGCTTTGCCAATCCAAATGGCACTGATAACCAGGAGTACCACTTTCATTTCCTTTTAGAATGAAAGTTGTCAGTTTCTCCTCTTCTGTTGACATTGTTCTTGCTATGTAAGCATTTAAGTGCCATACACTGCATTACTATTTTGCATAATGCCATCTCTGCAGGCTTCCATCCTAGACTACACAAGACTGAACTGGTAAGCACATATTACAATGCCGCATTTTAAGCACGTACATGTTCAACACTATCTGCCATACTGCACCTTAGACAGATGTGTTTGGTCTTGAGCTGTTTAATAAATAGCACATTTTAAAAAATGTCCATTTTGCTTATGAATTTACATCAAGGGAATATTAATGCAATACTGAATTTCCAGTCCACCCTGCATACTTCTGGACCTGCTTTGCTCATTCCAATTTGATTGCAATGTACTAGATAAACCTCCTTCTCAAACTTGCCTTCATTTATCTGCAGGCTGATACCTTCATAATGTAAAATAAAGTGACGAGGACTCCATTTTCTACCACTACACAGAGCATTTATTATTATTAAAAGAACTCCTTATGCTGCATTTCCAGCTGCCTTTTCACTCACTTATATGCAGACTAACTTTGTGGTACCTCTATCTTTCTTTGTGCAACCAGTATTCCCCCCAACTTCTATGGAGGCAACAACGCCTAAATGTAGTTATTGCTTTTGTTTAAGCAATCACTAAACTGGCATACACATGCCAACAGAACTATATCTTAATAGGTGGATGCTGGGTAGACATAATATATATATATATATATTTCCAGTAATAGTTGGCTAAACAAAAATGAATAAATATGAACTTTTTCTTCCTAGTTTTACTTTGAAAATAAGATTTATGCAATCATATCCCCACTTTAAATAAAAGCCCATAATAAGTGTTGGATCTGTTCATAAATTGTAACCAAATTTGAGAGAAGGACTCTCAGAGATGAACTCTACATACTTTATGGAAATGGGCAACTGGACAGAGGTCTAAACAAGTGCTCTCATTGAAGGGCAGACAGCAGCAGGAGTGCACCCAGCCAGTCATTCCACCTACATGGGTCAGCCAGTTAACACATCTGCAGGTCAGGGTAAGGCACTACTCATTTCTTGTCAAAACTACAGCTAGGGAAGGATGCACTGGGCACCTGCCAGAAGCCACAGTAAGAAGCATCTCAATCTACCCCACTCCCCTAACACCATCTATCACTACAGTAATGCTTACAATAAACACTTCGAGAAATCTTACATATGCAGTGGGCATCAAATATAGATTTTATTAAAACAGACTATTACTTCCAAAACAAGTGTTTCTGCACAGACTTGAAACAGTATTTTTCATGTTGCTATTCATCTTCAAAACCTTGGAACCCTATTGCTCTATTTGTCCTACAAATCACAGACTCATGTCAGCTACCCTGCCTTAGTATTTTATCCTGTTCCCACACTGTGCTACTCATTTTATGAGCAGCTGTATTTAAGAATGATACAAGGAAACATAAGTTACGTTTTAAGCCTTGCTTACTTAATTAAAAACAAAGGACCCTACATGTTCCACACAAACCACATTTTATTTATGGTTACATTCATACTGTTTGGATATACATTTTCAGAAAGAGAATAAATAAGAGATCCTTAGTTTCTGGTTATTTTTAATATGAGAAGAAAAGTTTTAGTTCAGAGAACAATGAAAAGAGAGTGAATAATTCTAATGAGACAGTTGTTTAAAAACATATTTAAAAGTCAGTTTTACTTAATATCCTGCACTAATATTTTAATGTCACCTGCTTTGACTTCAGAAAGACTATATTCCACATTATATTAATGCTAGATAATTAACATCAACAGTAGGTGTCAATTAATGTCTCTTTCAAAAACTTATGCAGTGTACGAGTATATACTTACACAATCCAACATATCAGATGATGGTGAATAATATAAAACCTTTATTAATGCTTTTTAAACAAAATATAGCAATGAAGTATAAAATTGTGTCAAGTGGCTACTAACAACTGTTGAAGAGATGATTTAATGAAACATTGTCTTAAGCATATCACTCATGAGTTCTGAGATCTTAAACCCTCAGATCCATTCCAAAAAGATTTTTCAGAGGGAACTTCTGAGAAACTAATCAGAAAGTAGCCCAACCGAAACCCTCAAACTGGTAGTTATTAAAAATTAATTGGATGTACCTGCAAGCCACTTCACTTTGCAAGTACAGGCCTGGAATTAATTCTTCTGCTGTTTTCTTTCTTTAAGAAGTTTAAGCTTAAAAGAAAAGTCTCCCTGGCAAGAAAAATGTACAAAAATAAATAAATGAATAAACTTTAAATTATACCATTCTATGCACATGCAGTACATTATGCTGTTTTCAAATTGCAGTGAACAGTAATTCAGTAATTCATCCATTCGCTATGTATCAAACTATGTGGTCACATTGGAAAGGACTGAGCTTGCATCTTGAAAATTTAATAAAAGCTTAAAAAAAAGAAAAAAAACACCAAGGGCTACTTCTTTACATAAAACCAGTTACAATGTTGCATTTTAAGTTCTGTCTCTTGTCTTCAGATAGAGGTGGCTGTGGAATGCAGACTCTTCTACTTATTCATTATGCACTACATCCATCCTGCTTGCAACTAAAGCCTTCAGGCACTAATAAATTATAAGCAAGCAATTCATATATCCCTATACTGAAAATTTAACATATATATTCAGACTTCTTATAAAAATGATCTCAGGTTGCAGTCATTATTTGGTCTTTTGATCCCAAGACAGTAACAGGAAGGACCTTCCAAGTATGTGTCTGTAAGAAAAGTTCCGTAAATAACAGAAGTTTTAAAGACAGAAAGAAAAAGTCTTTGAGAAGTAGAAAGTCTAAAGTTCTCAGGAAGAGAAAACTGTATTTAGAAAAACATACTGCTTTTAAATTAATATTTGATGACAATAGTACACAAAATAGCAAGGAAGACTATAACTTTTTACATTTATATAAATGTAGCTGCTAATTTAGAAATGTGGTTAATGAAAAGCAGTATAGCTAAATCAAATCTGGTTTATGCTCCCCAATTTCCACGTTCTCTTAAATTATTGACTGTAGTTTTTATTTTAATGAAAAAAGTTTTTAAATGTCAGTTTAACTGTTTACTGTTAGATGACCAGTTTCCTACCACATCTGGCTTCTCATTACATATAAAGCGCAGCTGCTCAGATGTGCTCTACCATTTGAGAAGAAAGATGTTCTTTTCCCTTACAAATATTCCAGCACTATGCATCTTTAATGTTTTATAACAGCCAAGAACTCTTCAAAACAATGTTTTTGTATCCCTAGCAGCTGGGCTGGCTTGCATTAACCTGATGAGCCTTTACAAGATGCACTAAAGGGCAATATTAATCTATGATGATGAAAATGAAACTTTTGGAGTACAAGTCTGAATCTGACAAATACTGAATATTTACAGCGCTTGTTGAAGTCAAAAGAATATAGTCAAAAGAACATACAGATGCTCGGCAGTGCTAATAATAAGGCTTGTGGCTTCGGGTGATTAAGAAAGTGATAAAGCAGAATAATTTGAAACAAATTTGGTCTTAAAATAAATCTTAACCCATTAAGTATCTATGATTACTATGGTTTGAAGAGTGGAAAAGAGACACTGAAGTCCCCAAATCCTTTAAGCAGACAGACAGATGATAAAGATGACGAAACCAGACGACACTATTTTTCACTTTGTATTTTAAAATGAATCCTTTATGTAGGTATTTTACCATTATATTTCTAAATCAAAGGCCAGAACACTGACCAAAACTGTAACATTGCTGACAAGTGTGTAATTAGTTTCTTGGCTTTCTTTTTCCCCATTCTGGGTAATATTTGACTTTGATATTTATGTAGTGTTTTGTTCGGGGCGGAGCGGGGAAGGGAAGGAGAAATCTACACAACATACTAGTGTTTTCTCACTTAGGGCCTGCCCCCCCCCCTTTTTTTTTCCTAATCTTCCAGAATCAAGTCCTAAAAATTTTGGTGCCTTCAAATGAGTACTGAAAACTTCTGCCTATTAAGACCTTATCCTGTAAATCCTAATGCCATTATTCTTCTGTTTAACTTGCATTACATATGCACACATTTATTATTTCCAGTATTGTAAAGTAAAAATGCAGTAATTTGTTACTATATTCACTATATTTATATAAGTACTAAAGCTATTTAAGTATGTTCTGCTTAACTTTCACTAGTGCACACAACTGTGTAACATCAATTTTGTAAGCTACGAGTTGGAATAGATACCATCACCAAGCGATCTGAACTCAAAGGAAAACGCTAACACCAGTGACAAACTTTTTCACTTCTTAAAATCAACTTGGAATTATTACTCTGCAAAACCTCATAGAAAACTTCCAGTAAATCTTGCTTATTTAAAGGAAGGCCCTGTGCTCCCTGATGCTGAGCATCTTTATTACCCTTAACTGACCAATCAAGAAACTCAATATTGTAAAAGGCAGAGGGGTAGGTGGTACCTCTCCCTTTCTCACAGTGGCTTTCAAATATCCTTCAGCTTTGCCCCATGTGAGCAGTATTTTAAGAATGGAAATATTTACATGATCATTATATGCAGTTTTTACACCTCAATTTCCATAAGGGTAAAACAAACCATTAATGTCCCTGTATAAAGTATGATTGTTTGTCAGATGTTGGCACCTAGAGATCTAGGAGCCATAGAAGCTAGTATGTGACTATTTTTCCATTCCTCATGGATTATGGAACAGCTTTCAGATGGTAACAACTTACACTAAATATTAAGCTAGTCTACATTTGAACCTGTGATGCAGGAGTGAAGTTCTCTCATTAACAAGGCCCCTGAGCTTTTAGCTTCCCAATAAACATATATACTTTTTTTTTTTGGTGCAAGTTAAAAGCATGTGTTTTCTTGATTATATAGTATGATAGCTCTGATAGTTGCATCTGTTATGGATACCCCTGACTGGTGACAAAACAATTACTAGGTGACTAGAGACTTTAATTGCAACATGGTAAATATAATGGGAAATAAAAGATCACAATTATTCTACCATGTGGCAGAGATTCAGATTGTAAGTAATCTGAAGACTAAAAGTCAAAGTGAAGACAGGAGTGTATACATAATGCTACACTTTTTATAGGTGTGTGTACACACACACACACACACACGCACACACACACACACACAGAGTTTGCTGAAGTTCATCCTGGCAGCAGAACACTAAGTTCAAGGAAACTATATATTAATAAATCTGCCAAAATGCAACTGTGAATAAACTCCTCCTACTAAAAATAGCACAATATTATTTGCTTTCCAAGTCCTGTAACATTATTAACAAACTGATGCATCTTAAAGACTAAACAAATTCCTGCAGAATTCTACTGAACTCACCCTGAGGCAATGGATGTTGAAGAACTACAAATATCACATAAGAATGTACTAGCAAGTGAAATAAAACATGACAAGATTGAAAATTGTGGAAGGGTCTGTATATTTGTACACTAGAGTTGCAGAAAACTAGAAACAAAATAAAAGAGTAACAGCCAGCAACCACTAAATCCTTGACTTAATCCTCAAAGCAATGAAGAGTGGATGGGAGCCGCATGGCTGGAAGGAAGAAACACAAATATAAATAAACCATCATTAAGGAAGGATGGAAGAGGTATCAAGCATTTAGCAGCCCCAAATAAGAACCGATTTTTCATGTCTTCCTTCTTAACATAATGAACAGGTAAAGAAGTGGAAAGGTTAAAAGGGGAAATGAAATCCACAGCAGTTGTATTTAACAGACTTAATATGTCTAATCCCATGGATATGCGAGGTAAATAGGAGTCAACAGTTAAAAGCAGCATAGTAGCAGAACAGTAACCTGAATTTCTAAAACATAAAACCCTTTTCCTCAAAATTTGACAAGTGCAGGAACTGGAAGAAAGACCCAATTTGTAGTCTCTTATTTTTACAAACAGATTTTTTTAAAAGATCTAAAAAAGTTTTAAAATAACACATAACAACCAACATGTAACAGCAACTACACATATAAATATATACATATGACACTCAGCAGAGGGTTAGGTCTGAATGGTACAGATGGGCTGTGTTCTTCAGTCAACTAGGAGATTAAAAATACGTATTTCCCCCTACAGGTGAAGGTGCTGCCTCATAAAATGTTTCATGTTTAACTTGAATGGGAATTGTAAGTGTTTTGGATATTTCTGCAAGCAAGGGGTTAAACAGCGCTCTCCTTTGTTTGAACCATAACCCAAAAGCATTACTGAAGTGCATTATTGCACTCATAAATATGGAATTCACAATGGATACTCACTTTTCTTTGGGGAATAAAGAAAAGTTTTATTCCCCTTCTGTCTCACAATGCATTGGCAGGTCTAAGGTATCCTTTGTAGTCACGCAGCTTGTTACATATTACTGGATATATTTCATTTACATACATGCAGGAAGCAGTTAAGCATTAGAATACAGCACCTCACCTAAGGTACAGCTATTTTAATCTCTCAAACTGTTACCCTCCTTATTCATGCAGAAACCAAGTTGCACTATTTCGTAATCCCATGAGTCTCCAATTCAATTGGCGGGGGGGGGGGGGGGGGGGGAAGTAATCATAAAAAAGACCATAAAGTTACACCTCAAATATTTAAATTCTCATATTGATACAACAGCTATCCTATTACCATAATAATATGTATATGAATATAAATAAACGCTTCACTTCATTTGTGTCAGCATTTGCAGAAAATAATATGACAGAGAGCAGGGCTCCAGGGATTCATTTAACATTACTGAACAACCTCTTAGCCTACTGTATGCCTTTAGCTGCCCTGCTGCAGACAGATTACACAAAGGAAGATCTAATACTGGCTTTGGAAAGTCTCAGAGACTGATTTGTGCAACACCAAGAATTCACTAACGGGAATGCAAATAGTGCCATCTTCAGAAAAAAAAGAAAAAAGAAACACCAGTTTACCACCCTAAATATTAAATATAAATATTTTCTTAAAAATGTTTCTCTGAAAGGGCCCTTATGAAGACTGCTGCATGCTCCTCATTGCTCCTTGAGCAGTGGCTGAAATTTTTAATATAAGATTTAGATTAAAATTTTATTGTTCCATTTTAACAGCAATGAATATGATAATAGTTTTACCTTCAGAGGACATAAAATCTAACAACAATGAAGAGTGCCCTAAAATATAAGAGATTGTTATTAAGTACTAGATTATTAGATACAACTCTCAGAACTCACTTCCAAAAACTTAGTAATAACCTATATGTGGTAAGACTACCAAGCTAATTTTAAATAATTATTGCTAATGAAAGTCCAATGCATATTAGAGACTCAGTTTAAACTTGAAGTAATTCTGAGGATTCTGACTGAAAATGGGATTTTCAGTATTCCAGCTGGAGAATATTCTACAGTGGCACAAGAAACGGTGCTTCAAAAAGAGCTTGTTACCACTTTAAAATTCAGAAAGAAAAGAAGGGAGGAATAAACCTAACCATCTCACTAGGGCTCCTTTAAGGATAGGTTCCTGCTGGTTCTGCACATATTGGATAGTACCTAATACCATGAGAAAAGTCAAGAAGGTCACAGTCATTATTCATGGAGTAACTATGACTCTCTTAAGACGGGACCATAGTTACTAACTGGGCTTAGCTGCAGAGGCTACACCTCCTCGTGGTCCCGCTGGATGCCCGTCTCCGGGTAACCAAGTTAGCCTCTGCCCCAGTGTGATCGTGGAATTATAGTTACTTCCTACCCTACCGATCGACTTCACCGACCGCTCGGTAGTATCCTCGAGGTGAAACTAAATTGATTTGACCATGATCTATATATTCGTGTGTCCACAGCCCTTCGCCTAAGGGCGATACAAAGGCACACCAGTTGAACTTGGGGGCTGGTTCTTCTGGTTGTATCTCGAACCCCCGTAGATAATATGTACAGCCCAATAAAATCATGGGCTGTTAATTTCGTCTCGGTGGCCACTCAGACTGGGGAGTTTCCCCATGAGGCCGTGAGTGTTACTCCGGCAGTAATAACAACTAATGAGATGGCCTACCACTTACCAAATTTGACTTTTTATAACTCGGATTATGTCGGTTGGGGAGGGATTTATCCCGAACCACCATATGCTTGCATAAAAGATCTGCCGGAGGTTTATGAGGTGCTGGCACCTATCGGATCGCCTCCCATGACCGGTACCAAAGAGGTGCCGGAGGAGGACGTGAGAGATAGTGTGCCGACATCTCCCTCTGGGCTCGCAATCTCTGTTCCAATTGTGACAAGTCCCATTCTTGACACCAGGGGGGAAGCGATTGGTGTGAGTACGCCAATCATGAAAGTCCCGGATGAACATCCAGCATGTCCATGCTGTGGTGTCAAGATGGGAAGAATGGCGGCACTAATTGACCATCTTCGAAGAGCCCACGGTCGGCGACGAATTCTGTTCGCATGCTCCCGATGTGGGAGAACGAATGAGAAACATCATAGTATAGCCTGCCACTTCCCAAGATGCCAGGGGGCTCCAGTTGAACGTGAAGAGGAAGGCCCTGGTGGCCCCAGTGGCTTCCTATGTGAAGAATGCAACCGAGAGTTTAAGACCAAAAGCGGCCTCTTTCAGCACAAAAGGTGTGTGCACCCACTGCTTAGGAATAAGGAAAGGATTGAGGTGTCTCGTCAGAAGGGAAAAGGAATTCGAGGTATGCATAAGAGCTGTTGGACGGAAGAGGAGATGGTTCTACTGACAGAGTTGGAGAAGAAGTATAAGAACGAACGCTTTGTGAATAAGCTGATCGGAGAGCATTTGCCCACGAAAACGGCGAAGCAGATCAGCGATAAGAGACGCCAGCTTGCGGCAGGTGCTAAGACATCAGCATCGCCAAGGAAAGCAGAACATCGGTGTGAAGGGGACGAACCGGTTGAGAAGGAAAGGATTGAAGTGATAAAGACAGAATACAGGAAGATTGCTGCGGAGAGAATACGAGCTGGAACCCTCTCCCCCAGTCTGAAGATCGCTTTTGAGGAGGTCCTGGAGGGTACCAAAGATGCCCAGAAGGTCATCAAAGGATCAACGGAGGAATGGCTGGCACAGCTGGCGGGACATGCTGTAGTAGCCAAATTGAAACAACTGAGAAAGCACCAGGCTGGACCTGTGCCCAAGAGGGTGGAGAGAAAGTGGATGAAGATCAGGGCGGTGAAGCGGGGCCAATACCTGAGATACCAGCGGCTCTTCGAGATGGATCGTAAGAAGCTTGCTGGTATCATTTTGGATAACATCGAAGCACTTAAGTGCCCCCTTCCAATGGATGAACTTTATAATTCATTCAGAAAGAAGTGGGAAGAAGGTGGCCCCTTTCTCAGTCTGGGTGCGTTCAACAGTGCGGGGGCAGCGGATAATTCTGCTTTTAAGAAGATGATTTCCCCAGCGGAAGTCCGGAAGAACATGGCCGAGATGAATAAAAACTCGGCCCCCGGGCCTGATGGCTTAAGCCTGAGGGATATCCTGAAGAAGGACCCTCAGGGGAGTCAACTAGCCGACTTGTTCAATCTGTGGCTTTTGGCCGGGAAGATCCTCGATGACATCAAGGAGTGCAGAACAATCCTGCTGCCCAAATCCGTGGATCCTGGGAAGATAGGGGATATTAACAACTGGCGACCCATTACCATCGGGTCGACTATCCTGCAACTGTTTTCCTGGATCTTAACAACACGGCTACGGAAAGCATGTCCAATTAACAGCCGCCAAAGAGGGTTTATTGCAGCCCCGGGCTGTGCGGAAAATCTCAAGCTTCTCCAGATGTTGATCCGATATGCGAAAAAAGAACATAAATCTCTCGGGGTTGTCTTTGTGGATTTGGCGAAAGCCTTTGATTCAGTCCGTCATCAACATATCTTCCAGGTCCTCAGGCAAAAAGAGGTTGATGGTCATATCATCGACATTATTGCCGAAATGTATAACAACAGTGAGACGCGGCTGGAGGTTGGGGGAACCCACTCGGAGAAGGTTAAGATCCTCACCGGGGTGAAGCAAGGCGATCCGATGTCCCCGCTTCTCTTTAACCTATCAATGGATCCGTTATTGTGTCGACTAGAAGAGGGAGAAGAAGGTTTTAGGTATAAGAACAGCTCTGTATCAACATTGGCATTTGCAGATGATCTGGTGCTGTTGAGTGACTCGTGGGACAATATGCAAAAGAATATTCAAGTGGTGGAAGAGTTTTGTCATCAAACCGGGCTGAAAGTGCAAGCAGCGAAATGCCACGGTTTTTTTATAAGGCCCACAAAAGACTCTTATACAATTAACAACTGTGACCCGTGGATGATTAATGGAGAACAACTGCATCTAATTGAGCCGGGCAGCTCTGAGAAATACTTGGGCCTGGGAGCTGACCCTTGGATTGGTCTTTCCCGACCAGAGCTGCAAGAAAAGCTAAGCACATGGGTGAAGAACATCGGGGAAGCCCCATTAAAACCACTTCAGAAGGTTGAAATCTTGAAAGTGTATGCAGTCCCACAGTTGCTATATGCGGCTGATCATGCCGGAGCGAACGCCTCATACCTCCATTCCTTGGACCTTGTGATAAGAACAGCAGTGAAGGGTTGGCTTCACTCTACCACCCAGTACGTGCGACGCCATCCTGTATTCCAGCACTAAGGACGGCGGTCTTGGAATTGCGCGGCTGGCGAGCCAAATTCCAAATATCCAGGCTCGCCGGCTGCATTGTATCGCCCAATCCTCCGATACCATCACCAGAACAATTGTTCTGGAAGAAGGCATCCAGGGAGAGATTGAGAGGGTGTGGATTGCCGCTGGAGGAAGGGCGGATAAAGTACCATCAATTGGGGAAGAACTCCCCATGAGAATTCCAGCCGTACTGGATGGGAGCGAGACGACATCCGAATGGGAAGTACCAGCTCCCCGGGTCATCTATCCTATTCCTAGCAAGTGGAGGAAAAGAGAGTTAGAGAACTGGGCCAATCTGAAAGCACAGGGCCGCGGCATTAAGAACTTTGAGAACAATAACATTAGTAATGATTGGCTCGTACATTATCGGGGCATTCCTCACAGGAAGCTTTTAACAGCGATTAAGCTGCATGCCAATGTCTATCCCACTAGGGAGTATTTGGCACGTGGGCTGGGAGAAGGGGCACCAAAGGAATGCAGGCATTGTCCTGCAGAATGGGAGACTTGTTCACATATTATTGGCTACTGCCCTGCAGTCCAGGATGCCCGGATTAAAAGGCATAACATCTTTTGTGGAATGCTGGCTGAAGAAGCGAAGAAAAAAGGCTGGGAGATCTACACAGAGCCCAACTTCAGAGACAATAACAACGAGCTTCTTAAGCCAGATTTGGTGGTGGTTAAGGAAGGCCGGGCGAAAGTAGTGGACGTTACAGTCCGCTATGAGAGTGGATTGTCATCTCTGGGAGATGCAGCGGCAGAGAAAGTCCAAAAATACCAACATCTTGAAGAACAAGTGAGAGAACTGACAAAAGCTAGAGAGGTAGAGTTCCTGGGTTTCCCAATTGGTGCTCGCGGGAAGTGGTATAAGGCAAATGACAGCTTCCTCGCCGACCTTGGACTTTCCAGTAGTCGCCAATTAAGGATAGCGAGGCTCTTTTCTCGTAGAGCTCTCCTATCCTCTGTACACATAATTCACATCTTTAGCAGTAAAGGTAAGGATGTTTAACATTTGTTACTAACTAATATAGGACTTACTAATCCAAAGTCCTTCTTTGGAAGGCAACAGTAAAATTCTTCACACAGACGACATGGGCTTGCTCAGTCTTCTGTCTTGCTGAATTTTGCTCTTGCCCAGCTCCCTTGTGGTCGAGCTTGTACGTTGGGACATAACATCTCATCTCCAAATGACCGTCTCCTGATTTGACATGGGTGGACGGGCCGCCTTTAATCCCAACCCGGAAAAGGTACCATAGTATCTATGGTTCATTAAATAGTAGGAGACTACTAAAGTAAAGATTTAGAAAGGCATTACAGATCATTTAAACAATAACTCTTAGTTTATGCAGCAGTTCTCAATGTCACAGAGAAAGAAAAAAAAGATTTTTTTTCTACAGTATTAACATCTTGGCTGATAATTTTTGGTAAAGTGGAATAGGAGGGACCATCCCAGGTAACCTACAGATGACATGGCATGACAGTAGCATTCTAACTGAAACTATGACACAAAAGTTTCTGTGCAAACTTCACCTGAATCATTGAAGTTAAAGCAGAATCAGAGCTCTGAAGGGGTTACTCCTGCTATTTTTCTAATAACAAAGAACTCATTCAAAGACATAATATTATGACTGAGCATATATTGTTCCACAGCTCATCTTTAATAGATTTTTAGATATGCATCAATTGAAAAAGAATTTGGAATGGAATAAAAAGCAGACTGGAAAGTTATACTGCTGCATAAAATAGGAAAGCCCTTTGGAAACACACTAGACCTAACCTTAAAAGGTTGGAGATCAACAACGTTTCATTTTACACCAGCTGAGAATCTGACCTACTGAATTTAAGATGACATTTTCCAATATTTTACTTCACACTTTTTGCCAGTTTTCTATACATTTTAGAAACCAACACGAATTATTTCTATTAACAGCTGTATTCTAGAGTCATCATGATGAAATTAAAACTAAAAAGGATAAAGTTCTGCTCTTTCGTCCTTTTTGTCCTTCTTTTTGTAAGATTCTCAGTTATCTTTCAGAACTTTGTAATCCTTTTTCCTGGCATCATTCAGGCCACTTTATCTTATTTCTGTAAATAGAGCAACCTGAAAATTTTAGTGGAGAGCAAAGAAAGAAAATAGATAAAGAAAAGAGGTTAAGGCTAAATTGAAGATGGTGTAAAATGGTGAAAAGAAACTGATTTGTGTTGCAGCGAAACCATTTGTAGTAAGTTCAGTAATCTTGTATCATATGATACAAGCCTGGCATATTGAAGTATAGAAAGTGTGCACTGCATGGCCAGTTCTCACCTTGGGTCCACCTTCTGCATGAGTGGTTGGGGAATGGTAGGAGACTTGGCTCCTTCCTGCAGCATTTTTACTTCTGCAGTCAGGCAGGTATAGAGTTTATATTCCCTTGGAAACAAAAGAAAAGCAGGAATTGAACTGCATTTAGTTTGGTATTTCCCTGGAGTAGGGGAGATACTGCCTTTTATTCAGGGTAAGTAATGAGATGACAATTTGTGAGATTACAGTGAGAGACAGCTGTATGGAAAGAAGAAAGTAACAAAGAAAAGAACACAATAAGAAAATTAAAGGGAACTGCTGATGAAGAAGAACAAAATTAACATAGTAGTAAGAGAAACAGCCACCTTCTCTAATGGGAACAAACAGCACCCATTGATTCTGAAAGAAGTTCAAATTAAATGATCGGACCGCATGCAGATTTTACAGCAGTCATGGGCATACTGGGAATTCTGAAGCAGTCCTAGTGCTCCTTTGGAAATGGAAAATTTTTTTACTAAATAGGAAATGTAGTAAAAGAACTGGTAAAGTAATCCTTGTATTATGCCACTGAATATTATTACATGCAATTAATTTTACAATGTACCTACATTTCAGATGCACTCTAAGCTGCAGAATATTGTATTTTGAAAATATCACACAATGTGGTGGGGGAAGTAGGAAACTCTGGCAGCTATAGAGACAGTCTGGATTTGGCATTTCGGAGGGAGTAGGAAATAATACAAAGTACCTCACTGATAGTTGAGAACGCACAGTAATACAAAGAGAAGTCTTGACTAATAAACAAAGCTGATCAGAGTATAAAAGAACATTCTGTTTTGCTATAGCTCCTGGACTTCTGACATTTATTCAAAAACTTCAAAAAGTCAGGATGATTTATTACCCTTTTGCCCTTAATCACACTCAATGTGGTCATGGGATATAGAAAGAATGGTCATGGGATATAGAAAAAATAAGATGCAAATTCTTGCATCTTCTACATCCCAGCCCCAATCTACGAGTTCCAGCCACAACTGTTCAGATATGTGACACTACAAATTAGTCATCAGAATTCCATCTTTACATATCTTCAGGAAACACTTTAATTTCAATAAAACAGCATGTTTACTGCCAAAGTATTTCTTGCAAAGCAGACTCCTTTTCCTAAAAGCACCAATTAATTGAAGTTCACAGCTTCACTCACACACTTTTGAAAAGGCTATTTTCTCACTACAACAAAATAAAATAAAAAACAAACAAAAAAACCCAAGAACCTGCATCTGGGAAAAATAATTCCAGAGACATAATCTTTTCAGATAAGGATATAGAGCTTGAAATCCCATCCCCATTTCCAATCTCTCTATGAGCACAGATAGAATGGATTTTATCTGACCTTAATATAGGTATTCATAACCAATGAAGAAATATTGGTACCTTCAGATATATGACTTACCTTAAGTATCTATTTTAGGAGGAAGTCATCTCCTGGACATGCTCCCCATTGACTATCAGATCACGCTGTTGGGGCTTATAAGCCTAACTTTAAATGACCAGCCTCAGATGGCAGAATCCTTCCTACTGTAGACACTTGCTTAACATTTTAATAAGATTAAGATCTGGAGGGAAATAAAGCCATTCTTCTTGTCACTTCTAGAAAATCATTTCTGTTGCACAGCCTGTAAGGAGGTCCATCAGAAGACTGCTAAACCAGATCATTTTCTCCTTCCTTCTCTGCATATCCAAGACTTTGCTCATTCCCAGTCCTTTCCTCATTGTCACTCATCTGTGACTTCACTCTCCATCTGCACTGCCTTACGCTGAGTGATAAGGTCATAACAAAATCCTATCCATAAATTTTAAAAACTGTAACATAGCAGCTTAGACAAAAGAGCTGTTATTTAATAGCGGTATAGAGAAAAAAACTTCTACAAAAATCAAAAATAACCACTCTTCAAGTATGAGGGTTATATGCAATTTCTCTTTCTTTCCAAGCTCTTGGTTCTTGATGTTGATACATCTTGATGTTGTATGGTTTTAGGATGTTTTGTTGCATCCAATGCAGAATCTTTTCTCTTTAAATATTATACATTACCATAAAAATATATTATAGCCTATTATTCCTAAGAGCCAAATCTAGATGTGCACATGCACGCAAAAAAAAAAAAAAAAAAAAGACAGAGAGAGAGAGAGAGAGAGAGAGAGAGAGAGAGAGAGAGAGAGAGAGAGAGAGAGAGAGAGAGAGAGAAAGAACACGCTACAGAGCACCTGAACTAAGCTATTCCACAGCAAAAGGCTTTTCTCTACAGCTCATGTTATTGCCTCACTTACCAGGAATCCTAAACTACCCAATAAAATGTTGGCAGAATTTATGTTAATGCTAAGACCTCTAATGCCCTTAAAATTGCTGAGTCAACATACTTTGCTCAGGATGCTACTTCTCATGGGTGATGAAGCAAAGAACACCTTAATCTGCACATGTCCAGATAAGTAAAATTCATTCCAGCCCTTGCAAAACAAAACTACCGGTGCAGAAGGTCACTAAACACTTCAGGCCAAATCCTGAACTAAGGCCCTGATCCTCCAAATCTTCCTTGGAGACACTAAGTAAATGGAAAATATTCTGAATATGTGCCAACAAATAAGGCTTAGCCCTTGTTCAGGGTGATTTGCCTGAATAGGGAGTATTATCCTGCAATTTACTGTTGCTCTGGAATATTGAAGTTGGATCATATATTAAAGTGTTAGTTATTACTCTGATAATCTAGGAAGAATTGTGCCTATATGGACAGTGGAATCCCAGTTCAGCAAAGCATTTAATCTCATGCTCAAAAACTGTTTCTGCTCAGAAAACTTCTTTTCCTTAAATTAAAACTTCAAACCCTTTGGATTCAAACTTAGCGTCATTATATGAACAACAGTAGAGAAAGTCGCCAGATACTGAAATGACAAGTTCAATTGGATGGTTTGGATGCCTATACAAACTAATGCTAATCGTTGTATGACTTCTCTGCTTCTAGCACAGTTTGGTTTAAGAGTACACCAAGCTGGAGGTCATACCTACATCTTTAGTCTTTATAATACAGATTTTTCCTTTTGTTAACTTATCTAATTGATATTTTAACCCATTTTGGCCATTACAGCCATCCTTTTCAGCCTATGTGCTACAAGCAGTAATTCCTTCGCATTTTGTCAATACAGTACTCAAACAGAAATGACAGGTTTATATGAATCAAAAATATATTTGGTTATTTTGGTGCTACTTACAAATAGAAAAATCTTTAGTTACCGTCTCCTGACGCCTGAATGTTCATATGGATGGTGCAGGGAGGTGCTGGTAGTTCAGTGTGGGAAGCATGGCGTGCTGCTTGGGGGATTGGAGGAATTAGAATGCTGTTCATGATTTTTTCTAAAGCTTCAAGGGGAAGCATGAATGTTTACATGTTGGATCTTTTCAAATGCTTTGTTCATCCACTTCTAACACAAGAAGAAACTCTATTCCTCTAGCAGGTGGATCTAAAGGATGGTATGGTCAGTTTTTGTTAATTACCCCCCTGCTGCTTTGCATGTAAAGGAAAGGCTGAAGCATTTTACTTTGCTGCCGCCTTTACATCTATAAATGGAGATAAAGCAGGTGTTTTTGCTCCACTCACTCCACAGCTGCAGACTAGAAACCAAGAAAGCACTGATATTGATTACAGTATCTTGCTTTTCCCATGGGAAACACGTCTTCCAAGAAATATTTTGTATTCTGTTTGGTATCACAAGGTATAGCATTCCAGACAAATGAAATATTCTGGAAATTTTAAAAAATATGAAGTAATTTTGCCTTCAATCTCTGTTGCTGTTCAGTATTTCTTCTGAGCTGCAGTGTAGCCACAATAAAAAGCATAAAGAAACAACCCAAAATGACAGCAAAATTGGACAAGAAAAATAACTTTCCCTGCATTAAATAAGTCTAACATCAAGAAATGAAAAGAGCACAAAAAGAGAAATTAAAGTTGCACATGCAAATGTATAATTAAGAAGCCACTTTTAATCCTCCAGCTGCAGAAATCTAATAATCACCAGAAAGCTGCTTATGGGCTGATGTAAAATGGATGCATTTTCTGTTTTTTTCTATGGCAGAGTTTTCACTTTCTTGCTTTATGATTTTGAATTTGTTTTATGATTTTGAATATCAACATTCAGGACAGCTAATACAAAAAAACAACAAAACACACACAAGGATAGCACAAGCCAACAGGTTGTGGGGTATGGTAACTACAAAATGGCAAATAACGTTGTTAACAAAGCATTTATGTACATATAATTGGGACTAACCCAAATCTGGAAGGAGAAAAACCCAAAAGCTACTCTCTAGGGTAATACTTGAGTAATTTTTATTGAAAACAGTCTTTTAAATCAGTATGAAACAAGCTATTACATTTAAGTTCCGATTTTAAAATTTTCAGAAATGGTAAGCAAGAATTTGTGAATGAGTTTGAAGCCTTAAAAATTTAGCTTTGAGAACAGTAACAAGCAACAAGCAAAATCACGTTGTAAGACTTGCTTCACAGAAGTTAGTTTGTTTACTTAAAATATCGATACGACTTGTAATTTTATGATAACCAGGCAGAACTCCAAATTGAGATTTTCACTGAATTACATCTTTTGCTCATTCAAGGAAATACATCTTTGTATGGACACCAGGCAAATTTCAAAGATGGTATAAGTAGGTAGGATTCCACCCATATCACAGGAATTTTCAGAAACAGTTGGTCTAAATTCACTCCAAAAGCCTTTGGTATGCAAGATATCATTCTTTTAATTTGGATACAGAAATCTCACATAAAGAAACCTCAAATCTCACAGTTGTCATGCAGGGCAGCTACTCTGGGATATACCTTTGATTACACTGTAAAGTAATATTTGTGCTAGGCTTCCGATCAATATGAAAGAGTATTTTGTCAAAAGGCGCACTGCTGGCAACACTTGAGCATATTCATGAGGGCTTAGCAATGCTTATGGTGCTAACGCATACACAATAGCAGAGCTTCTATCACCGTTGTTGCGTGTACTGCCCTGTGCATCTTTACTGGAGATTTTCCACAGATTCTAACAGCTCCCAGTAGGCCTCACCACAGCAGACCTCTGCACAGCTTGTAAGCTGACGTTGCTATGGAACACCACCACCATTACTGAATAAAGGTGCAAAACAGTGCATTACAGCTGACATGCAGCCAAGGAAGGCATTAAGTGTCTTTACTGAGCTGTCACTTACAGCCCCATGGGAGATCAGAAGCAAGTCATGGGCCCAGGAAAATAATACAGTGCATTAGCAGTAACTGCGACAGAAAACTGAAGGGGTTGTGTAAAATTAGTTATACCACATATGGTTGTAGTTGGCAAAGAACGACTGAACTAACATTAACTATACTAAAGCACAGAACTCTGCTCTTATGTTTCAGAAACTTCAAGGCACTGCTAGACTTACAATCTGACACTGAAAAAAATTATTATGGCTACTAACTTTTAGACTTTCTTATCTATTTTGGTGGTAAGCCAAATTCTCTTTTCAGGCTTACACATGACAATCTTGTTCACTGCACTAGGAGTTACGAACGCGTATCCCAGCAGCACAGTTTATGCCTTATAAGCATATACAGCAGGCTAAGCAGCACTCTTCATTATTTCACATGTGACATTCGCATTTATAAACTTAGGAAGATTTCCACATAGTCAGATGCAATAAATTAGATATCATTATAATCCCTCAAGTATCCCTGACTCTGTCAGCATCTTGAGTTCTTGGAGTCACTCATTATAAAATAAGCTTATTCATGCACATTTCTAACAGCAGGTCTACATGAGTAAACACAAGACTTCATTCTTTCTCCTCCACATTTTTCAAAGGAACAATCTATGTCAACAGGCAGGTGGCCATACAGTATCTATCAGCTGCTGTTTGGTATAAAAGCAAAGTCTGCTCTTGTCTTAAAATATAATTTACCATCTTAGCACAACTCTATTCAGTAAAGCATTCACACTCTTCTGACCTAAGTTTGTGACTCTGTTACTAAATAAAATGCTCCACTGGGATGCAAGTTAATACAAATCCATACATACACCTACACGAAATACATATATTCATAAAATATTCTGCGAATTACTAATTAAAAATAGCTTAAGGTCAAAGAATAAGTAACTTCTGAATTACAATTATAATTTCAGTAAAGATTACCCTTCCTTTACATATTACATCCAGAGTTTTTTAAGGTGTTAAGGTTTATAAGGTTTTATAAGGTTCAACCAACCAGTGATAATCTGTTATAGTGGATAATATGTGCCTTCATGTACACTGCTTCTGATCAAATCAAGACAATGGCAATTTCCTGTCATTTCAGACAGAGGTATTATCCGTATCAACTCAGTAATGATTATCATTACAGAACACAATTCAGCGTACTATTAGCTCATTCATTAATGATTTTATTCTGGTAACTTTTAGATGTTTCATGCTGGATCAGGACCTTTTTCACTGGGCACACATTCAGTGGAAACAACAGTCTCTATCTCCCAGAACTCCCAAGAGCTGTTTTGGTGGAGGGTTTGGGTTTTTTATTTCTTGTTTGTTGTCATTATGGTTTGATATTATTTTGCATTATCATCCCAGAGTGCATATTTGGAAAATGCAAAGCAATTCTTCGTTTGCTACAGTTTTTGACTAGAATCAACAAGTTGAATGGCTTATTTTAAATCTCAGTAAAGTGGACAGATTTGTCTTTAAAACAAATAGCCTCTATTTTATGGACCAGCTGGATAACGCTTTGTAGATCTATAGAAATGTAGCCCAGGCCACATCTCAGCTATCTTAATCAAACTACGTGGAGTTAAATTATACCTCCACTACAAAAATAACAGGTTAAATCAGACTGCTTTAAAGCTATAATTAGCTTAATTTGGCCTTCAACTAAATTACTTTAAGAATGAGCATATATGAGAGTTTTAAAGGAAAGAGTAGTGCTAAGTAAACAAATTGATGTAATTTATTCTCGTTGAAAATCGGTAAAGCCTGCTTCTATTGTAGACAATGGGGGAATTCTTAATGGTTCCCAAGGTTAAAGAAAAAGACTGTAAAGGAGAAATGATAAAGTACTGCATACTGGGTGGAGAATGAAGTAAGATCTTCTTTCCTCCAAAAAAATACACAGTTCCCTTTAGTGTACGTACTGGAAAGGTATAGGCATTACTCCACATATAGAGAGGCCTGGGTATTAAAAGACACTTTGATGCATTTTGGCCAAATATGTATTGCCCATTGATTGATTCCATCCTCCTCCATAAAAAGACCTGTTAATTGGAATTCTATGCATGTAATTTATGGAGCATTTTGATATCAAACAATAATAAATAAATAAATACTAACTATAGGGGTGCTGCACCTACTATAGTAATAAAGTTTGCAACAGGGAAATATTACCACAGTATTGGTGTAGTGAATAGGAATACCATTTCCTCAAACAATTTTTGGTAATTGAGTAGTTTCAACTCATGTTTTGAAGCTGGTATGTATTTCACTATGAATATCCTATACCCATCTTTCAAGGACTTCTAAATGCTGTACAGCTTTGCAATGAAGCAATAACGACACATATATAAGAATTTTAACCTGAGGCTTTCTGAAATAAATGTTAGTACAGAGAAAGGGAGCAAGGGTTACACGGTTGTGAACTTTGTCTTAAACTAACATTTTCTTTTGGTTAACAAAATAGTTTAAGTCTACTGCCACTAGTCAAATGTAGATTATTTTTAATTTTGTTTTTAATGGCTACATACCTTTATTTTTTGACGTCCCCAAATAATTCAAATAAACACTGGTTTAAAAAAAAGAAAAAAAAAAAACAGATGCCCATTAGCATAGCTGCTCAAAAATAACATTAACACCTTATTACTTATAACATATTCATCCAAATGTTTCATTAAGTTTGTAATGTAATATTAATGAGAAAAATAACTAAAATTTCCTGGATCCAGCAACCACAAACTGCCAGCTAATCATTAAATCCCAGTTCTCCTTTCACTTAGTTTCATCTGCACAGGTTCCTCACAAATTTGCATTCACAGATCACAAAAGAACAATTTGGGTTTCTTCAAGAATTAATTAGACATTCGTATGAAAGACACTAGAACAACTGCTCCTCCTGCGAGTTCATAAAGCTGTTTAATTTGCTCTTGTATTTTCATTCAGAGAAGCTGGCAACACCACAATAAAACACAGCATGCACAGATAGCAAGCCAAATTTCTTACTTAATTGTTCACTTTCATTTACTATGCTCATTTAAAAGATGCAAGCACTAACACCTTTTAACCTCACCAATGACACAGCTGGGGCACTCTTCACATATAATACAGAGTGAGTTAGAATAATGCACCCCTTGTCAATCTGTAAAGAGTATTCAGGTTTAGATTTAAAGTCTGTACTTGTATCAGCAAAAGGATGAAAACCCCTCTCTTGTATAGTTAAGCTTTTATTATGTTTATATCTTAACAGCTAATTGCCTGAAGAAAGGAAAAGAAATACTGAACAGGAAGTATTGATATGTATGTTAAATGCTGCAGAATAATAAGACAGCATGTTTACTGATTTCTTTTCTTGTTCTTTTTATTAACATTTTAGCTTCTTCACTGAGGAGCTAAATAGCTAATGGAATGATGCTCTTTGGCCAAAGCTGTCTCTAGAAAGGTTCTATTGAGCAGAAATAATACACAGACTAATGTAATAGATGCAAAACAGATCAGATTTCTGTATTCAGCAGAGGTATTCCACAAGAAACTTGGCTTAGCCACAGAAATAATTTTACTGAGAAGTCCGGGTGTGCTCTGTGGAGAGCTATTCAAGGGTGGAGACGATTATAATCCTCACTCTGAACAGCGGCCCTGGTTTACAAGGGCTAAACATCTGTTTTATACTGCTACAATATTTTTTCCCTACTTCTCCAAACACAGAGTTGGAAAGTGCTGGTGCATCCTTTTCACCTTAAGCATTAAAGCCCTTTAAGATTTTCAAATTCACTATTTGCAAAGAAAAATCTAGACATTTACTCTTATACGTCATGCAAATATTGGCTTGCTATCATACCAGCACTAATGTCCATCTGTCAGTATGGCATTTAGCCCACAAACGAGGTGGGATGCCAGTTTCAATAGGGCATAGGTGCCAATTAAATACAAATTTAGAGTGATAGCCTGCAGAAGGCAGAAAATAACATATATTCTGTGAAGAGGCATTTCTAACGGTAAATACTGCCAAATGTTTTATTGCAAGGGATTCCTTATGTTTATGATAGTGGGCATTAGGAGTCAGATCTAAATCCCATGAAATTCAAAGTTGCCTTCCAAATGATGCAGAAGAGGGGGGGGATGTGTATGTGTGTGTATGTGTATGTACGTGTACATGGATATAAAAAAATCGTGTCAAATCCTGCTCTTAAATTGAATGACAAGACTATTGAATTCATCAGGAGAACTGAGGGCTTCGAGAATGTGCTTTTTTCCAATCAATGCACATGACAGTGAAAAACTCTGTGTGCACAGAAAGTACTAATTATGTTTGATTGACAAGGCAAAGAAACACTGCAGTGTTTGTCCTTAAGAAACAAGGGGGAAAAAAAGCAAGCTTTGGCTAGTCACAATTCTGTATTCTTTCTCCTCCACAGCAAACAGCTGGAATGAATATTACTTAATCAAAACCTATCTCCCAGGTTTTTTTCCCCTGAAAGAAATGTATTACCGTAAGAAAAAAAAAAAAAAACAAAAAAAAAGGAAATTGACATTTATTTACCCTTCAGAAAAAAGGGCATTCAACAGCAACAACAAAAAATCTGATTAAGGCATTATTGTTTACTGACAGAAAAGAACTCTCAAATTTCCTTCTCATCTCTCTCTTCCTCTGCACCCCTCTCCTACCTACCTTCCAACTTCTACTATTCCATAGTCTTTCAAGACACTTTCCCCCTACAGAATGCATCTCCTGTGATGAAGACAAGATGGAAAAAACACAACATACAAACAGATGATTTCTGCAAATTATATGAGGTGAGAAGGGAAGAGGTGCAAACATGGGAGATAGATGGGCAGAATCACAGAATCCACTAGGGAAGAAAAAAAAAAGGGGGACAGACCTCACAGGTGTGAAATACAAAGTAAATACCACTGGAATTACTGAATGTGATGCAAAGAAGAATAGAGATGACAACAGTACAGGCAGGTGCAAAAAGCCAACAAGAGGGAGCCACCAAGCAACTGAAGAAATAGGGGCAGAAACTACTACCCTATCACTACCTCCTATTTGAGCCCACAAAATTTGCACACATTCTCACCCTAGCACCATTCAGGACAAGGGAAGAGGAAATGAAGAGAAGGCAATGCCAACAACAGACCAGTAAACTCACCAAGTGCAAACAAGTGACAGGCGAATGACCCTTGCCTCTCCTACTATGTCTAGTGACACAAAGCCTTACCTCCTACAGACTCCCCAAACATACAGGGAGCAGAAGCACTCCAGTGGTGTCAAGCTTAATAGTTTGATCATCAAATTCACATGGGATGCTTCCAATTTTATTACTGACAGCTATTGAACATTGGTGGGGGGAGAAAGGAGATTGTTGGTGCTTTTACGAATTCCAGACTTCAGACTGGGTTCCATGTCACTACCAGTGTTACGGTGTGCTACAGGTGTTATGGATTGTAATGCTTTATAATGTCTGGCTTCTGCTCAGTTTTTTTAGAGAAGTTCCTCAGCTCTAAGGAGCCAGAGATGGAAGTGAAACAGATGGAGTATTCAACAGGGTTTCTCCTTCCCAGGGATGTGGACAACATCACACTAGGCCTTCAGAAAGAGAAAGACTGAGAGAATGACCTCTACAAATGGAATTAGTTCCTCCTCACCATTTCTTTTTTAACGTAGAGCCTTGTGCCTAATACACTGCGCTCATAATGTCTGTCACTCTGAAATATTTACAAAAGCTGCTGAATGTACAGATAAGCTATTTTGAAAGTTTGTGAGAGAGATTAGAGTGTCTTATGTAGCACATAAACAGATCCTGCCACTTTAATTGGAAATATTTTACATAGCCATTCTGTTATAGTATGGGAGTCGAACATCTTGATATTAATATATTTAACACTTGTTTCTGTGGGCTATGTCACACAAACAACCCTCCTTTTTTAAGATTTACTTAGTGCTGTGTCTGAACAGGGAAATGAAACTGTATTTCCAATGCCTGTCTTTGTTCTTCTGTCAAAATTACAGTGTTTCAAAGTGTGAGACTCAACTATTATGCAGATTTCTGCCACCAAAACAGAAATTCATTTTTTTCCTCCTTCCTTTTTTCTTTGTTAAATAAGGAAGTGGGAGTAAAGGTGGTATTTCAGAGGCAGAAAATATACAACCCAATCAAAATGAAAATAATTTACAAAATGACTTTCATAGCATACTTGATAAAAATGCCTAAGATGAATTTTCATACATTCATGCAGCAGACATGCCTAGTTTTCTGTTGTACAAGGAACTGAATTTTACAATGCAATATAAGGATCTGCCTTGTGGGGAAAAAAAAAAAAGAAAACACGAAGGATTTTCCACAAAACAGCATCAAAAGCTTGCAATAGCTAATATCTGGGTAATATTAGGGTGCTTTTTCTATTCACATCTTCACCTGGAGAAGTCTTGAAGCATGATTTTCATATTTGAAAGAAAAACAGGGTAATTTAATAACTCTGCACTTGTATTTTCTTTCTCTGCTAGAACAACCTTAATTTCCTTCCCCCTCTGAAATATGTTAACTGTGACACACTTTCTATATCCTGTATAATACAATCTCATTTACTGAAAGCAGTTCGGGAAAGAAGAGTTTCTGAAAGGTTTAGGGGTAGAGGAATTGCAATTTTAACCACCAATTCCTGCAAAAGACCTTGTAAAGTGACTTTAGCTGAATTAATCACTGAAAAGCACAGAACCAGGTATCTCTAATACAGAAACTAAGCTAATATTCCAAGTAATCTGGAAAACAGAACAAAATAAATCTTGCTCTAGAACACACAAGCTTCACACAAAACTCTGTCAAACCCAATAGTACAAACCAACAGTAGGTATCAACAGTAACAATCAGTTAATAACTGAGAGCTGTAAGAAAATAAAATGCAGTCCTTCACTGTGTCTTAAACAGCATATGTCTTCAAATTTGGCAGTGAATTGTAAAACTAATGGCCCTTTACTGAAACTATCTTCCTAGTGGGGCTGTCCCTGCTTTCCTTCCAATATATAACAGAGGTGACAATAGATTTCAACTGCTATGATCTGAGATAGAAGAACTGTTCTCTGATTTAATGGGATCCTAAATCATTAAAGCTAGTTAAATTACAATGACATCAAATTGTAGTTGAATCCACAAAGTTAATTTACAGTGCAGAATATGGAATATCACCATTTCTGCCTCTACCTTGCCTACAACAAATAACAATTAATGCAAAGTGAAATTTCCTGGTGTATTTTTGTAAATCAACCTAGCAGACTGCAATGCTGTAGTCCAATTTACTTGTTTTCTCTTTTCACAGTAAAAATATGGTAAGAAACTGTATTTGACAGGAGACATTAGAGGCCTTTGGTCACAGAGAGGGTGACTTTCCAGTGTCACAGCAGTGAGACCAATAAATCCACTGTAACGGGAAGTTTTAAACTAACTTGGTTATGGACGAAGTGTTGGCTAACAGATACAACTTCCGCTACAGGGAATGATCTTTGAAAAATATGTAAATTTTAGCATTCTCAAAGAGTAATGTAATGCTTATAACCGTTTTTCTTCACTGCAGTCAAAACCTGAAACTATGGGAAACTCTAGCTTGTATCAAGAACCTTTAGTATTGTATATGCCATCTTTAGGAGAGTTCCAGTAAAAAGACTGCTTTCCTGTCGTATGAGAGTGTGCAAGTCTGAGAATTTACTGGTAAAGGGCTTACAGAGCCTTCCCTAGAGTTTACAGAACACCTACCATGCTTTTCTATAATTAGAGGAGTAATGAGAAAATATTAAATGGTACCAGTGCCCTAATTTGGCTGCCTTGAAAACAGATAGTGGGCATCTCTCAAGGCATAACATTTGGGAAAATACAAACAAGCAAGCAAGCAACAACAAAAAAACCCACCCATATATTTCCCATTACCTGCTTAAGCAATGTATGTCTTTTTCCCACAGATGAGTAAACTAGGATTTCTAAAAGAACTACTAATTCATCATAAAGTTGTATATATACACTGATATGAGAGAGAGTTTCATATCTCATTGCTCTCAAACTAAAAATGGAGAATTATGATCTGAAAGGCTACAACCAGAGAAAGGCACTGTTGAAGGAACAGACAAATACACAGACAGGTTAAACACAAGATGAATTTCATAGTCTCTCTGGAAGCATGATTCTTAGATGAAGGTTGTTCCAGAAACTGATTTCCGGTAATCTTACTCCACAGTCTTATCTCTAGCTTTTTATAGAGTATGCCTGACCATTCTCTTGCTGTCTTCACTTCTGAGTGCAGAGCAGCCCAACAATCTTATAGCTATCAATACAGTCTGAAAAAGTGTCAAATAGCTACAGAATGAATGTGTTAACACAAGCATAATGAATTGCCTGCACCTGTGTATCACAAGTAGAAGAATATCACATTAGGAATCTGGAAAGAGTTGCTGAGCACTGCCATGGCATCACTAAATGCCAGCTGGCATGCTAGCCCTTAAATCCAAGTCCCACATGGGCAAAAATAAGTGAAGTTTTAGTCCTCTTAAACCTCCTCCTTTCAAAATATTGCATTTGCTCAGAGGATCTCAAAAGAAGCATAATCTTCCAAAATCCTAGCCTTATTACCTATTGTGGCCCCTAATATAAAGCCACTAAGGTATTTAGACAGAATTTTCATGTATATGAAATCTCAGTAATACCGAACTACCACCTGAAGAGTCTTTTTTTCTGCCTATTCAACAATTCCTTTGAGAAAACTTCTTCAAGTGAGAGACCCTTCCTGCCTAGGATAGGGCTGGTACAAAGGGTTTCTGTATCTTTTGCTTCTTGCCCTGCTTTGGGCAGGAGGAGCTGTACCTAAAGTGCACTGAGCTACAGCTATCTTCTGCATCCTACCTGTTCTTTGTTTTTGCCAGTCATAAAGACTCTCCTTCACAGCTCTAGAGAACAAATAACTTACACCACACCCGTGTTCTTTGCAATCATCCTATGCTCTTGAGCTATGCACAAGAACAGAGTACCTGAGGATTAGACCTTTTAATCTTTTGAAAGAAAGCAGATACCCTTCAAATTCTGATGAAAGCTCTAATTCCAGAAAATAAATCTTGGTACTAGAGATCAGGAAGGAAAAAATGAGTCAGCTTTTTCCTACTCTGGGAGACACTGAATCATTTTAGAAGCATACAACAGGAACTACCATCAGAAAGAAGATGGCAGCCTAACTGTATTGGACCCAAACTCTGCCATAGGAATTATCATGTTTCTTTAGGTTATAAGAAACATAAAGAAACATTCACCCTCAGTGAATTCCAGTTATTCCTGGCACTGAACAGAAAAAAATATTATGTTTTGCAATTAAAAGGAAGAAAGTTTTACCAATTGGCCACATAATGGATCATTAACCAAAACATCCATATTCAGAAGCCCAGCAGATTTAATGAGCCACTGAGTACAGATCATTAGCACTAGAGATAATAGTCATTGATTATAAACTGACACACTGATCATTTGTTCCAGCTTTTGATTTGCCTATGGCTTCTACCCAATTCCTTGCAGTCCCACACATTTTATCCCCTAGATCCTGAAAACTGCAGTTTCAGCTCCATGAACACACATCCTTAGTCCATCTATTTATGGTATTTACGCAGCATGTACGTTGATTGGTTCCTGCCATATAATTTAGTCATAAAATCTTGCCAGGCCCATGACATGATCGGCTTCAAATTATTAAACCACTTTGTTCATTATTTATTATTGCAATATTGTTTGCCCTGTAACAGCTAAGGTTATGTTAGCATTTACATTACAAACACAGACACATCAAGGGATTTAAAACTTTACAATCTCGCTTTAGGCTGGGACTCCACACACAAGGTTTCAGCTGACAACAGGCTTTTTTTTTTATATAGTCTGTACATTCTGTGAAATTTATACTTGCTGAATATACTGTTCCAAAATTTCCAGAACAATGTAATATTTGCATCTTGCAAGAGCAAGAAGAAAATTGAAAATTCTACATATTTCAGGAAAAAACATTTCTGAGTTGTATCAGAATTCTTGGTTCTCTCAAAGTATAATTTGTAGGTACTGATATAATTTAATGTATTATATACTTTTATTACATAGTCAATTGATTACATGTGGAAAGATTTATCTACAGTTTGAGTTAACTGTTTTTACAGTTAAGCATAGACATTTTACAGCTACTGCAGATATACTTGTGAACCTATACATTCTCTACTCACTATGGAACCTTAATCTAAATTGATATCCTCAGTTAAAATTGCTACTCTTTGTCTCTGATGCACTTCTAGAACCTTTTCTGCATCACCTCCCCTCTGACCTTCCTTAAGTCTTTAAAATCACAGAAAGAACATAGTAGGTAAGATACTGAGAAGTGGGTCAGTATATCGCTCTGCACAAAGCTTGCATCAAATACACTTCATGACATTCCTGACAGATGCTTTCCCAAACTATTCTTGAAGCCATCATATAATGAAAATCCCACAACTTCCCTATGTTATCCATTTCACTGCTTTGCCATCTCTACTGTTGGAAAGATTTTCCTGATGTTAAAAAAAATCTCCCACGTTGCCTTGGAGAAGAGTTTATTCACATCTGTCTACATATTCAAAGAAAGATGGCATGTGTCCTGAGTTTTCTCATCTCAGGAATAAACAGACTAGTTATGCCAATCTTTACTGAGAAATCCTGTTTCGGAAAATGCTTTATTGCTTTCCTCTGCATTATCTACCTTCTTGAATTGCTGTATCCCAAACTGGCGGTAGTGGTCCAGTGACAGCTGTTTTAATACCAAGTAGAGTGAAAGATGTTTAATGTGTCTTACCTCATTATCTTCCAGGATGATGCCTGCCTTTCTCAACAGGATAACTCACACTCCTCTTGTGTAAGCCCCTGCTACTCCACCAGGTTAATCCTGAGATCTACTGTACAGAGGTGGAACACTATCCTACCCCAGAGGAGGACAATAGCCAGTTTTCTCCCTGTAAAAAAGCTAGTCTGTTCTCAATTGTTGGTGCTCCCACAGATTTCTCTATTTGGCCTGCTTCCTCTTCCTTGGAAATGTACTTTCATATGCATCTGCCCAGTAGACTCTCTGCCTCATTCTAAATAAGCTCATTTGCTCCTTAACCCTTCCCATAAAGCTATTTCCCCCCTCCTTTCTAAGGCATCCCAAACCAGGCAAATTCCAAAAAAGACATCATCTCTTCCCAGCTGTCACCTGCCTGGAGCTGTTGACCACAGTCTCTGCAAATTCAACTCAAAGTCTGGGTCGAGGCTCCAAGGGCCAAAGTCCAAGCCACTTGGGACCCTCAAAAGTACGACAGGCAGAAACAGCAGCCAAACTGACTCTGGCAACACACTGCTTTATCACTACTACAGCCCTCTGTGCTGTTGTCCCTGTATAACTGCCTTAAGTTTCCTGCTAATCTTCTCCTTGTTAAGCAGGCTGTAAACATGACAAGGTGTTTATTCAACTTTTAGAAGATGCCTCAAAAAATTAATGTCTGGGTTTCTATTCCACGATGTATGGTTTTGCTCTAAAAGCTTTTAGAAATATTTAACTTAGTTAAAAATAAATGCTTTGCCAAACTATGCAGGGCAATGAAAGATATTTACCTAAATGATTAACTTGCTTCATGGTCCAGCAGAGTTGTGTGACGTCAATGTATGAATAAAAGCCAGTGATCCAGGCAAGACTGGATAATAATGTGCTAAAAGCATGGTTACAGCCGGGGGCATTAAGCATGTATTGTCAAATAATGTCAAACTGATTTGCAGGTCACCTTTAAGTAACCAATATACTCTGTCACTGTCCTCCTCCCTCCCTTCCCTAGTGAACTTCCTCTCCTGACTACTTATCCCCATTGAGTGAGGAGATACAGATAATGATAAATCTTAAGAGACAGATCCTCAGTTTGTATGAATCAATTTAGCTCCACGAAAACTAGTGAAGAGTGTCTGTTCACATTAGATGAGAATTAGGTGTTGGTATTCTGCAGAAAAGATGTACAGTTTTCCAAGCCTTCCAGTTTTACCTTTTATTGTCTTTTCTCCGTAATTGCTTCTAATTGGCTTAAGCACATACTACCCTAAAACTATTAGAGGTGCATACAGTGACCTGCAAGAGCACAAATCACAAGTATGTTTAAGAAACAGACTGTAGCCAAGATAAGTAAAGCGCACTAAATTCTATGAAGAAAAACTTCTTTCCTCCTGTTCCCTGCTCTCCCCCTCTGCCATCACTTTCCATATTTCAGAGCCAGTATCACACCGCCTGTCCTCTGCTGCTTCATAAGGACAGAATGCTCCAGGAGCGCATCTTCCTTCAAAAGGGAGGAAGGACAAACTCATGCTCAGGGCACCTGCTTGCAATTCTAGAAACTACCACACTCATTTTCCTGTGCTGCCCTTTGTAAGTCACTTGAATCCCTTTGGAGTACTATTACAAAAAAATATATTGGGGGAGTAGGGGAGGTAGGCGTCCAAGTTCTGCTGTAACTTTCAAGCACATAACTAAAGTCAGGCTCACTAATAGGATATTTTGGAGCACCTGGTTAAGCATCTTGAAGCATCTTCAAGTAACTAAATATTTGAAAATATATCCCTCCTTCCACTTCAACCATATTTCCTATCACACAGTGGACGTGACAGACATACTATAACAGCTATTGAATCTGGGGAATCTAGCTTCTGCTCCTTCTCTATGCTTACCCTGTTTGACTTCATTTAGAGAAATACATCTCTACTACATATTTCTTGTCAACAGGTTACTATATTATTAAAGAAGTGGTTCAAAGCATGGACAACATGGGCATCTCAGTAAATTTTGCATAGAGAACTAGACATAGTTTTAAAATCACCCTATGAATGTATTTCAAGTTGGACATCAAAAAATAGCATCTGGAATCACTAGTCACATTTAAAATTAAGATTTTGAAAATTTCTTTATCGCTGACCAAAATCGAGTTCATATTAGGCTGGTTTTTTCTACTGCTGTTTAGAGTTGATTTTAATGTGTTGTTTGTGTCTGTTAGCCAGGCTAAAAAGAAACTGCTTAGAGACCTTGGGAGTAGAATTCAAACTTCTTTTGTGAGGCAGCATCTATTTCCTTGTCAAAAGGAACTACCAGGGGACCTCCTTCATGCCTCTCCACATAGCCATGAGATTAAAGTTTTCTCTACAACACCCAAGGGAACACTCCAGGAAGCATTTTAAAATTTAAACAGCTAGTTCAGAAGGAAGCCATATTGCAATGGCAGGGCCCACCTATATGCTGCTGGGGAAGTAGGTTAACCAGGGGCTAGAAAATTATCCCTTTGGAGCATAGCCCTTTGGATGGACCTTTCTGTGCTATTCTAGAGATATAGAAGTGATTCAGGGAAGACCTTAATTGATCCTGGAGCTAGATGGCCTCTTGGCCCAGAGGGGATAAGGACTGTGACTATGGGAGAGAGGGATAGATAGGCAGAGCATTAAAAAACATTAGGTTTTAAGCATGACAAAGGTGGGATCACTCACTGATACTGATTACACATAAAGCTAGAGGCAGCTATGAAAATGAAGAATTTTCCTTCTTTCAAACTGCCTTAGAAAGATACTTCTTCTTTTAAAAGTTGTATTTAGCTTCTTAGTCTGAAACACAGCAATCTGACAAATACTTGTGCTGGCAGGACACAGAGTGGGCAGAAGGTGAGAACTCCCTAGCTTGCACTGTTGCTGACATTCGTCTTTCATCAAACCACAGTTTGCAAGTCACTCCTAATACTATATAAATACTGACACAATCAAGTCCAAGCACTATATTTTAGATATTAAAAGTTAAATCCAAAATTAATGATTATACTTTTTTCTTGACGAGCTTAATGTCTCAGGGCTGAGCATGACTAGCAACAAGGTCCAGTCTATACAAGTTACACCAGAGTAACTACAAGCATATAGCTTAACAAATACAAGCCTCTAGGCAATACTTTTGATTTCATTCAGACAAAGATCATACTGATATACCTCGTACTGGTAAATTGACGGTCACAGGCTATAACCATTCAAAACCTGGCAGGTTAGTCATTTAACTGAACTGGTATTTAAATCAGTTTTAGGTAAGTTGGTAAGTTGGTAAAAACTCTGTTTTTAGACAAACCACAGACTCCTGATCTGAAACAAAAACAATTGTTATATTCATGCCAGAATCACAGCTGTCCTTGAAACCCATTTGTCCGCCCTTGATTTCCTTTCTAACTTTTCATTTCTTACACAGTACTGTTTTATATATTCTTCCCTCAGGAATATGGACTTATCATATGCCCCGCATGAACTTACAAACCATTTTGAGATACAAGCATAGTAAATTCTGAACAGGATAATTTCTTATGTCTGAATAACTCAGCTGAACAAACAATCTATCAAGGACATAAGGAAAAGTCCTCCATGAGGTAAGGACTAGAAGAAATAGCAGACAAATTACTTGCAGTGTAAAACTTGTGTTTACCTAATATACACCTACTCACTCATAGTAACAAGTAAATGGTTACTGTTTAAAATTATATTAATACAGGTATGGTATAAGGATGGTATAAGGATATGGTATAAGGATAACCATAAGGCCACATTTGTACAGGCATGCAATGCTCATTAGACTAACAGCTACAACTCAAAAAACAACAGGTTTACAGCAAAACAAGTCTAATTCTATATCTCTCAGTTTTGTCCTTAAATCCAAGGACAGTACTTTTATAGAGAAACTAAAATTAATTCCACTGAAGATAAGCATTGCTTCTCAATTACACTGATGAGATGAGGAATAATTTCAGTTTGATTAGTTCGATGCAGACAGAAATGCATATTCAAACTTTCAATAAAAGATGGAAAGATAGACAATACTTATAAAGAACTTAAAGAGAACTAATTTATAATTCATGATCTGTTGCAACATCTTATAACAATCTTACAAAGAAGCATTTTCAAAACAAAAATTTTTTATCATATTTTATATCATCCAAGAATATCCTGCAAAGCCATTATTTTGGTTGGTGAATCATTACACCCATAATTCCCACTACTTTCATCACTATTTGTAAAGGGTGGATAATAGTACCTTTACAGCTCATTAATTTCTAAATGTTTATTCAACTAGTTATAATCATCCTTTAAGTAGATGCAATTCATCATATAAGTCGGAATCTCATTTTTCTCCTGCTTTGCAAACAAGTCGGATGAAAGAGATTCAATCCTAATTTCATGCAGAGATCTTTGTTTTAAGATGAATGTAACAATAGAAGAAGCATTTGCTTATAAATATTTATTAGCTGGCAACCATTGCAATTCATCTATCTCAATATGCATTGTGACTACTTTGCTTTTGTATGCCGTGATAGACTTTTAAACAGTGCAAACTTGGTTGGTTGACTTGGGCCTGCGATTGTAACCTTTCGAGAGGATTCAGAAGCTGCTTTATCCCTGTTTGCTCTGATTAGATATCTTTCTCAGCTTCATATCACACTCTCCGCAAAAAGAACATCAGCAGGAAATGCTTCTGTCTAATGATAACCCAAATTTTGTAAAGACTTGGTCATGATCACCTGTACTCAAAACAGGAAAGTAAAAAACCGAACACTACTAACACTTACTAGCTCAGCAGAGGAGGAGATTTTTTTTAAAAAAAAAGAAAAGAAAAGAAAGAAAGAAAAGGCCAAACTCTACTTCCATAACGCAATCAGCCACTTGCTGCATCATCCGCAGCGACACTGGCAGCAACACCCCACCTGGGGAGGCCACGAGCTGCCCCCACCCAGTCCCAGCCGGTCCTGGCACCTCCCGACCTGTGGCCAATCAGGGGAGCCTGCAGCTCCGCGGCGCAGGCGCATTCGCCATGGCGCAGCTGTGGGGGGGGGGGGGGGGGAGCACGTGGGGCGAGAAGGCTGAGAAAAGGCACAGGAGGCGGGTGGGCTGCTGTGAAGGGTGGGGTGGTGGTTACCACTGGGTGGAGAGGCTCAGTGGCTACTGCTGGGTGGAGAGGCCCAGTGGCTTGTGCAGGTCTTGCCTCAGGAGAGTCTGGACAGGGAGAGGCCAGGTGGGTACTGAAGTGTCTAATTATGCCCCCCCCCCCCCAATTAGTGTGAATTGGTAATAAATTAATAAAGTTTCCATATATGAGGAAAGAATAGGAATTAAAACACTGCAGGAGGGATCCCTGACACACAAAGTTCCTCTTTTAGGCTTCAATTTGTTATTGTGGGTGCTGTTCTGAGCCCCATAAGCTAATAAGATAAATGAATTATAGTCTGATTATTGATGCCTCTCCCCAAAATTTACAGTAAAATGGATAGAAACTGAAAAGAGTAGCTATGTATTCATACAGAACATACCAATAATATCCCTCATTCATCTCTGCAAAATTTAGTAGGGAATTTGCCCTGACAGAAACTAAAGAATCAAAGGTGATAAACAGTATATGGAAAAATCTTAGCAGGAAGATGACTACGAACAAAGAACATTTTAGGGTATTTACTTTCATTTTGTTTAATTATTTTTCCAGTGCTCAGCTAAGATCTGTGTTCTGTTGAAAGTAGCATTATTACAATCAGAGTCTCAGATAGGTATTTTCTTTCTGCTTACTTGCATAAATTAACAGGAGATCAAGAAGTGCTTTTCTAATTCCAGATGTCTGACAAGTTGGTTAAAGCCACAAATAGTGCAATTTATGCTAAAAGAAAAAAATAACAAAAAACAACATAAAACCCCAGCATCTTCACAGAATAGTGAAAATGCTAAATGAATTATGGTTTCAAAGCATCAGAAAGAAAGATTCTCCCTGTAATGAATGACAGCTTTTCACATATCATTAGCAGAGATTATATAGCCAGAACATAACTTTTGCTGGTTATTTTTAACAAGAAACAAGTAATATGTCCTCCAGTAAGCTTATAGAACTTTCAAAGATCTTAAAGCAGTATAAAAATAAGGAGTCAAAGATTCATAATTCCTATAAAATGGGAAAGGATGAAGTTAGCATAGTGTGAACCTCACTAAATATGTTTATGCACCCTTAATATTTCATTATGCCACAGAAGATCATAAAATGCAACACAATTCACAAATCCCACTGAAAATTGACTACCCTGCAAATAGTTTATGTTCTTACTACACCTAATTGTATAGTTTTCAGATGTCATTAGCCCTACCAAGATCAACAGGATAACTCCAGTGTTCTGAAGTCAGGGCCTTGCATAACTGTTGCAATACAAGTCTTTGTGTGTACCAATTTGAATTCTTAAAATGAATACCATAATGCAGACATCACAGATCAAACAGTTTTCCTGCTGAAATTTCAGCTGCTCTTACTGGCTTTTTGTGATAGCTCCTCAATATTTCCAGAGAGTTTGGGAAACTGAGAATGAATACACTCAAGCTATTTTTCAAGCTTTATTATGTATAGAATAAAGTTTCCAGATGTGGACAGTTGTAATGACTAAGCAACACAAAGTAGCTATTCCTACTTCAGTCAAGAAACACAAGTAGGAAGTTAGTGCCAAAAATCACCCCAGTGCACGAGGGAAAACTGAGTGTAGTTAATTCATCAAAGGACTCAAGTCCTTCATCAGAAAGATTCCTGAAACACCAGCACAGCTAACTCTTGAGATCTCTTGTTCATTGAGACTTGAGCTTTTGATATTAAAATTCTCCAACTACCTAAAACGTTGGGGTTTAGAGTGCTCAGCTTACCACCTAACACCTACACTAACTCAGGATTCACAAATGAGATAGTCTAGCACGAAGTTTGCCCAAGGTGCTCACCCCAAAGTGCTCACCTCAAACTAAGCTTACAGGATGGGGGTCCACGTACAAACAAAAGTTACCTCTGTTTCCTTGTGAGGTTCTAGCAGAGGTAGGGGTAGTGGTGTTCGCTTTGCATCTGACAGCTCTTTGGGGACAAATAGGACCCTTAACAACAGTTCCTTTTTCTCTTTTTGAAGGAATTATCAAACCTCTCAGGAGCATGGTTTGCAACAAGGTTTGCCATAGGGACACTCACAGTCTCAGCTGAAATAATTCCAATGTACATTTCCATAGGAGCAGCAGAAGGAGAAGCAGAAAGGGAAGGAGAGAGACAGAACAGGCTCCTGTACCTTACTGTACAAGTACTCCTTCCAGAATAGGGAGAGGATGGTGAAACACCTCCCTAAGAGCTGTTTTGTACAGCTGCTCATTACCAAGTACCTGAACCCCTAGCGAGAAACATGTCTGTCTGTCACTCCCTTGGTTCATCTACTGCAGAAGCCTCCTATGCAAAATGAAACAGGTGCTGCTACAGCTGAGCTCCCTGCTATTGACAAAACCCATGGAGGAAGCCAGGTACAGAGTCTTACAACTAGTCCAGGGTGACCTCCATGCTGCTGGAGCAATAATGGAGCCCAAACAACATGGCTGAAAGGTAATTTACATCTCTCTTAACTAGCTACACATTCATTTCTTGCTAAAATGTATCCCCCTCCCATCCTCCACCCCCAGAAAAAAAATCAGTGAAGACAAATTCTATCAACATTGCTGTTGAAAAGTTTCAGATATGAATCATTAGGAAGAAGAAATAATGACAGGTTGCTTGTTTTGGGTTATTCCAGTCTTTACCCATGCTTATGGCAAAGTGAGCGGGCCTGATCCAAAGCTTATTGAAATAAATGGAAAAGTCTCTCAAGTCCCAAATGTCACAGAGATTTCAATCAATCTCTTGAATGAAAAGGAGGATTTGACTGGGTTTGTCTATGATTCTACCTTTCATATAGTAAATAAAACAAAAAAAAATTCTAAATTTGTTGTACGTGCAAGATTATTATGAATTACGTAGTAAGACAAGCTCCTCTACCAGTCTTTAATATTAAAACTAAAAGAGTAAGCACAGTGTTTAAATCATTTGTTTAAATGTCTATATCTTGTCTGCTTCAGTACCTATGCAGTTTTTTGTGTCACTTCTTGTGCCCGCTATTGATTAAATGATCACAATTGCTAATGAGGAAACAAAAGGTGCTATTTTTTGATCCAAACACTGAATTTTTAACTCTTATTTCAAAGCTTAAATTAATTTTGCTATTTAAAAAAATCAGTATACTTTCTACTATACAGTCTGAAAGTTATAAGTATGTACATTACATTACTTCTCAGTAATCCACATTCATGTCCAAAGATATTTTTTCCTCCCTTCAGAATTCAATTAACCTTAACGAATTGCCCTATCACAAACTGTCAGTCAAGCAGAACATAATCATTATGAATTAAGTTCTCAGAAAGAGTGATGCCTAAATATTCAAGTGCAGTCTGTTCAGCTTCATATAAACAGAGGTAAGGAAATGAATAAGTAGTTGAAGCCCATAGAAACAGTGTTCTGGAGGCACTGGCTAAGGACAAATGCCTGCACACAGAGTGCTTACTGTGCGTTTCTGTAGAAGAATTGTGTTCATCCTTTAGTCCAGACAACAAAGACATTTAACCATCTCATCCTGCAACTAATGTATGATGCATGAAGAGATGATACCAAATGAATGCCCGTGGCATATAGAGACAGCAACTTATCTTTGTGTTCAAGCGCTACCTGTCTACCCCAATAGTATCTGGGTCCTAACTAATATTAGCAAAAAAAATTCAAGCTATGACTCCTGTTGGAGATTAATTTAGTAAGCCAATGCTTTCTAGAAACTTCTCAGAAATAAAGAAGGTGGGCATACAAGATTTAAAACATTTCCCTTTATTTAAAATATGCAGGTTGGGTTTGTTGGGTTTACTATTTTGGCAAATACAATGCCTTAACGTTCTTCCAACAAATGTGACTATTGCAAAGGATTTTGGTTAGGGGCAGTTATTCTCTAGACTCATTGTAGGATCTTACCTCTTGATTCTCTCCTCCTTTTGGGAACTCACTTTGCAATGATTCAAAGAGGCTTTTATGGAGGAATATATCAAGTGGTTTGTTTTCTCATGTCAGAAGGATGATCTCTTAATGGTTTTTCTCGAGTATTGGTGTTAATACATTCACACTTAGGTCCTAAATGCCGTTAACAGGCTTTGTAGTACAGGAAAAGCGTGTTTTGTAGAGAGAATTGACATGGGTGCTGACTAAACTCAGCCAGACATTGATTGTTTGCCATGAAGCCCACGTTTTAGATTACAGAGGAGAAATAAATGCAGTTCAGCATTCTTTCAAGTTTCTGACAGCAGGTTCAAGGAGGAGGTTGGAAGAAGAACAAAGTATAAAAAAAAACTTCAGTCTTTATCCACTAATATTATCTATAAAAATATTAAAAAGCAGAAAAGATAGACATATTCATCCTAAGCAGTACTAACATGTTCAATTAGAGAAAATGAAAACTATTTGGGAAGGAACTGACTCCTCAAACCATAAACAGCTGTCTTCCACAAGAGCTCTGAGGATGGCATTGGTAATTCAAAGGTGACACCTTCTTTGGACTAAAAGTCCATTTAGACAGGCTAAATGCTTATTCTGAAGCCAAATCTAGTCTCTGATACCACTGTCAAAGTCTGCTTCAAGCCATAGCCATGAAAATGAATTCTTACAGGTATGTAATACAAGGCATAGTGTAATGGTTGCTGATGTGTTTTACAGCACACCTTTTAACTTTATCCACTATCACCTTTATTTTCTGTATATAGAAATATGTAGTATAATCACTGTTTCTATATGTAGAAATGTATAGTATAATCACTAACAGTGAGCATCAGACCAGTAAATGAGCATCAGACCTGTAAGGTGTTATTTCAATGGTTTCTATTTCTATTATATGGTTCTTGATATATTGCATTGATTACCAAAGCAGAGGACACAGCCCCTCTCCTTTTGGCACGTATCCTGGGGAGGGAGTGGGACAGTGCAGTGTTAAAGAGCCACTGGAAACACAGTAAGAAATTGTTGCCAGTACACGGAGAGCACTGTGGAGCAACCGCAAAAAGCTTGCTGGTGCAGAAAGCAGGACTAGAAGGAGCTACGCTAGAGTGTCGCAATTTCTTACCATGATGCCTGTCTCCCAATCTACGGACATGGTGCACTGGCTCCTGGCATTCATAGGCTCCCTCTGCTAAACATAATTTCCATCCAGTGCAATCTCTTTATTGTTCTGTTTTCTAAATCTATTCCTGCTGCAGAAGAGGATTCATGTATTCCACCACTCCTTTCAACTCCCTGGCCCCCCACAGGATATAAGCTGAAGAGCATAGCTCCCAAACTGGTTGAATATAGTATATGGTAAACCACTGAAAGCTGTAATAGAAGGGCTTCACACTATGAAAATATTTCTTTTTAAGCAAAAGTCATAACACAGTATAGTATAAGAAAATGCAGTATTATGAACACCAAAGAAACAGCTGAAAGATTGTGGAGAGAGACACGATACTTTTTTCCGGTTTTGCTCTCTTTCCTAAACTCTTTATTGGAAAAAAAAAAAAAAAGTCTTCATCAAGGAGGCTTCTCTGTTACCTTCCCAAGAGGTTTGGCAGGAAACAAATAAAGCAAAGATGCTTAAATATGCATCAATCAATGAGACTGCTTACATTTCATTGAGGGGCAGATCTTTTTTAAACACTATATTTATGCCATGCACATTAAAGATGAATTTAAAAGGGAGGATTTTAAAGAGCTTAACAAATTACTATCATAAAATGTTGCTAGGAATACAGAACCTTTTAGTTTTTCACCTAGCAAAGCTTGGTCAGTTTTCTGATCTGTCATAAACAGTGTTTTGTGAAATTTCATACTGTTACAGTTTTAGATTCAGAAAACAAATAAATTATGAAATTGATTTTCTCAGAATTGTTTGAGAGAAAACAATGCAAAAAGTCTTCACTGGTGTTTCATGAATTACTCTAACGATTTTAATGCTTCAAAGCAAATCGACTCTTCTAAAGCTCCTCCATGGAGTTAAACTGGCCTATCTATAAAACTCCTTGATTCATTCTGTTTATCTCAGAGATACACACCATTGCATCATATTTGTGATGAATAAATCTGACTGTGCACTGTGCTTGATCCATTTACCTATTGTTCATAGTGATAATATATTTTACAACATTATCCTATTCAGAAATAATTTAATGCTGGTCACTACATCACTTGTGTTTATTTGTGCTACAGCATTGAATTTGTCGTATATAACAGCTTCAAAAATACACTTCCATGTTTCTAGATTTTAAACAGGTATTATGAAAAATGTCTGCTATGATTACAATTACTGAAAGCTTAAAAGGCTCAGGGCTTGATACCACATTCAGGTGTGTCAGCAATAGATACAAAGATAAAAATCAAATACATAAAAATATTTAGAAAAGGGGAAGAAAAAACACATTTTTTCATTTTCTGATGATTCCACATTGATATCCCTTCACATACAGTAGGTTCCACTACACTGAAGGTGTTTATCTGTAGGTCTTGTCCAATGACAGACTATTATTTGTGTAGAAACTTTGAACACAGTATTTATGTATCATTTTATCTGTGACTTCAAAAGGAAAAGGCAGAGATAGGATGTGAATCTGCAAGCCCAGAACAAAATTTAGACTACATCTCTCCAGGAAACAGAAGGTAGGGTAGTGCATAGGCTATCATACCCATCTAGCTTGAGCTAGCTAGCAGTGCTAGATATGATAGCATGGGCTTTAAACCAAACTAGCAATCAAGTATTAACTCATGAGGACCCTGGCTTCATAGCTCATACTGAAGCCCAGGCTACTACATTGTTGCTATGATTGATGTTATCTACAGCAGCTTGCAAGTAGCACAGATGCTATAATCACAATTATTTTTACTATGTCAGTTATTTTGCTCAACATTTTTTAAAGATTTTTAAAGATAGCAATGAAAAAAACCAGATAAAACTCGAAAGTTTTCTTAAGAAATACAAAGCAACCAACAAAACATGCTATTCGAAGTTCTCCTATTACATCCTGCCCTTGTTCACTTGTTTAAAAAACTGAAAGCATTGATATTTTTCTCTTTAAATTATCTGTCCTAATAGTCTTGCACACCCATCTTGCTATTAAGACTTAGACATAAACTATGACCAGATGGCAATTCTCCTTTACTCACAGAAATTAGGACTTTCCAATTGTTTCACAAAGTACAATGATCTTTCATGGATTTAAATATCAACTCTATCTCACCACTGTCAAGTTCAGGGTGTAATGTCTCATTATTGTTATTCTGAGGATAATTATTAAATATTGATCATTACTCTTACTGGAAAGTACTATTATTCTGTTCAGTTTTATTTTTACAGCCAATCCTTGAACTATACTGAAATACAGCTTTAAAAGCTGTACTTTAGTACTCTGCTGCCAGGAGACAGTTTAGCTTACTAAGTTAAGTACTAAGTTATATTACTAAGTACTGCTGTTACTACTGCTTCTCTTCATGAGCTCCCATGAATCATTTGGTCATCTTCAGTGTTAGCATCATCTTTCTCAATCCAGTTTCTGGTTACCTTAAGCATACTGCAGGTCCTGTCAGATCTTGCCAATTCTTAATTTATCCAATTGCAGTGACAGGCATACCCATGAAGTAGTCAGAACATAAGGATTAGTCAGTTCACTTCACCTTTCCCAAATGGCCATGTAGTTCCCAAATTTTCTTCCTGGTAGGGATTAATGCAGAAAAGAATCTTATAGAACTCCAGAATGAGGCTAGAATTCAGTAATGCCCCAAAGCAGCACAAATAACTCTCAGGATCCTAGGGAATTCAGTATTTCCTTACATTTCATCTAGAGTTCATATATCAAAAGGACTTCAAGTCAGCTAGGTACTTTGTAGTTACACTACTATGTTAATTAAAGAGGCCCTGAAATCCTGGAGGGTTTCATCTTGGGGAAAAAAATACCTATATATGTATTTGATTGCACAGTAATCAGCTACAAGGTATTCTGATTCAAACAAAGAACAATGCCAGTTCTCAGTTTGTATTTCAACCTTCAGTAAGCAAGTAACAACAGGGTAATCAATACCTAAAAATTCAGATTTCCCAATTGTTTATAATTGAGATTCTAAGCTTAGTGATTTCAGTGAATCTGAAGCTACCTCAACCTGAAATTTTGAATCAAGATATATGAAGATTTTAGGGAATTTTCACAAGGCCCAAAATTGCTTGCAGATGCCCAGCTTCGCATTCACAATGAGCTACAGTGGAGGTAGGAGATACAGTCACTAGTTCTAAACTAGTATTCTTCACTCATGAAATTTCAGAAGGTAGCTGATTCTTCTACCTTTGTTATGCTGATTAAAAATTACTGTAGGAGTGGTTGCATGTAGACAGCAGCACTAGTGAGAACCTGGTGCAGCTGAATACTGACTACTGACTAGAATCTCCTCATACAGTTAACAGGAATTTAGTTTGAATAAGAGACATCAACCATGTCAGCCATTTATTGGGAGCAGGGATGGGGGGGAGGGGTGGATCCTAACTGAAGCTACCCAACCTTGATAAATTTTATTAAATAAAAATATAGAGCTAGTCTAGTAGCAGTGCATGCAAGCTAGAGCTGCTATTTAGGAGTGCAGTCTTGTGCCTTAAGTGCATTAAAATGTCATTATCCATACTGACCAAAGTACCTTTTTCACTTCCTTTAAGCCTTTTTGTAAGCTATAATTACAATTAGGCAAAGACATGTTTATTGTCACAAAATGTATGCCAACAGCTCGCACTAATGCAATCCAAACATTAGTATGAAACATTTTTCCAATTACTGCACAGACTCCCTATAGTGTTTCAAGCTGCTTTATGACATTTTAAACTCTGTATATAATACAGTCCTTTAGAAAGCTGCAAAATCTTTCTATTTCTTTCTTATGACCCGAGAAAACCTAAATCTATTAAAAGCACATTTTCATACCAGCAGGATAAAAATGCTTTTACTACATTTATCTTCAAAATTGGTGGTATTAAATAGTGCCAAGGGATAAATAACCATAAAATATAACATTAGTGTACGGGGTACTGTTCTAACTATGCATGATGTGTTGTCTTTACACCCTTTCATTTTTTATTTCTGTTTGTCCCATTACAGCTATGCAATCATTCATCAGTCACTGTGGCAAGTACTGTTGCTGTGGCAAGCAGTGTTGCTCCATCTTTCTTGCTGCCTAACATGAGATCTAAGAAGGAAACCATAGAGAGAAAATATGTTCCGCAGCAGTATAACTTGTATGTCCACACCTGTATTCCTGATTGATTTTCTAGCAACACGCTTTTAATATTTCTGGTTTTTTTAAACACCTTCATATATGATTTTTTGAAGTTGCATTATAGAAGCATTTATTTAGCACGTAAAAAGGAACTAGCAAAAGAAGTCAGAATAATGAATTATAACCATAACGAAAAGCCAAGTTTCAGCTTGGATTTAAAAATTCAGATGTCACAATCAGCTTTACTAATTTAATTCAGCTTCAGCTTCCTTGTACTTGCAGCAAACCCATGCTTACTTAGTATACATGATCTGTTGAACTATTTGAGCTTTAAGCAGATGCTATTTTTCCAGTCAAAATATTTGATCAATAATATTAGCATTGAAGCAACCTTAAAATAAATTTTATTCAACAAAAATATGGCAAGAATATAATACCTATCCATGGTAAAGCCACAATTTTTACTAAGAAAATTGAGAAGAATTAATATGGCTTGGGGAGAAGTCCGACTATGGCTTCTTGACTAGCTTCTAGTAGTTCCTCCCCTATCATGCAACATCCACATCTGGCCATGGTATGGTTCAAATGTTGTCCTTTCTTTTTCAAAGGAGAATCCTTTAAAGAACATTAAAATACTGAAACTGACGATTAGAAGGTTAAGCTACTTCAGGAAATCTGGCACTGAATTTCCTGGAAGGGCTGAAAATTGCATCTTAATATTGTGCATTCCATCAGGAATTCGTTAAACACATTCTCATTACTTTCTCTATGCAAGTATGTTCTCTTACTGACATCTTAAAGAAAACTCTTTTTAAAGCAGTTAAACAACAAAGTTAAACTGTGAAACTCTGGAAAAAATGCAACAAGAGCTGGAAAAGTATGGACACTTCCTTTTCAAGGGATAAATAATTTCTTGAACTTGTGGCTACTAAAAGTTCTAAAACATCTAGATTTTGTTAATCGAAATTATGAATAAACTCAAGGAAAAGTAGTACCACAATTTGGACCATCATGTCTGATGTACTGAGTTTGGTAAACATACCTTTCTAAATCACTCTGGCCAAGTTGTGAGCTGTTTATTCATACAATTAGTATTTCATCTCACTGAAATTAATAGGAGTCATCTCATGAGTAAATTCCCACCAATGTAAACTACTGTTTACTGATAGGTGATGTTTTCCACTTTCATATTTAAGCCATAACTCAACATACACGTAGCTTTAGTGACTCCAGCGGAAACAGTAAATGCTTTTAATTTTTTTTGTGTTAAATACTTCTGTGTCAAAGCCTAAATCCACAAACATACTGAGCCTAAAAAAGTCAGGAATTAATCTCAACTTTGAAATGATTTTTGAACTAGAATGGGCTAGGAATCTTACCTTATAATGGAGAAAAGTGCCAACAGTGGATTAATCAGAATGGGAACTCTCAAAAATTCAAAAATTAAAGAAGTAAGGGGTAAGGGAAATTCAAAAACAAAGCAGAAGTGATACTCTAATCTGAAGTATCATTAGCATCTACAAATTCATATAGACCTCTTGTGTTGACATGCATTTGTTGCTGCAGTGGTTCTTATGAAATGTCTCAAAGCAATTTAGAGGCAGCCCATTCTCCATAGCAAGTGCCAGAATAAGCTAAAAGAGATGAAATTATAGATCGTCACTTTACAGTTTCATAGTTTTCTCTCCAAACCTAACATCAGTACTTCAGCTCAAATTTCTAACTATGCAACTGTAAGATTTTACGGCATTCCATACTTTAAATGTTTGGATAGGAAAGAAAAGGGAAAATACACACTATAGCTAAACTTGTTTAAAAGAGCAAGCAGATCTCTAGGATGCTGTGAAGTTTATGGTGTGTCAAACATGTAGAATGCATTGTACTACAACCTTTAAGAACTCCTTCCCAAAATAAATGACAAAACAAAAACAAAAGTTCATGTCAGAAGGAACATTTCATTTATATCATTGGGAGACAAAGACTATTTCACAAACTTATTTTGAGAGCAATTATGAAAATATCATGCTATCAAATACAGTCATAACTAAATAAAAATGGTATTTGATACCATTGTCAAAAACAACTCCCTGTCCCCACCTAGAATGCAGTCAATACATTGATTTTGAAGAGGTATTTTGAACACTTTCAGCAGCAATGCTAAATAAGAAATATCAATAGACCTACATTTTCCACCTTCATCCCTCAATTCATTATTAAATAACGCAGTGAAAGACTTGCATGTTCAGCATGCCTGAAGGTCATATAAGCCACAGCAGCATGGGAAGGCAAGAGACCAACCTATTGGGAACATCTGAGAAGTACATGAGCTGCATGTATTTGAAAAGTTTGTTTTAAAATTACAGTAACACAGTATGTTTAACATAAACTCTTAGGGAAAAATAAAATCAGCTGTAGTTGCTCCAGATGACTGTAGTCAGTAAACTCATTAGAACTACTTTCACTGTATACTTTATATTCTGTAGTTATAAGTGCTATATGGCTCAAAGAAAAATTACTGCTATAGTGTGTTCAAATTTTTGGCATATCTCCAAAAGATCTGCTGGTTTAGGGTCTATGCTTCCTGACTTTAATCATGCTTCAGAAATCTCTGTTAGCACTGTAAATATTCTGTGCTGGAGGGAAAAACATCAGAACTCTTCCCAGAAAACTATTCCAAAGTTTTCTTAGTCAAAATAACATCTCTGCTACTAACTTTTTCCACAGTAAATAGATTTTAATGAATGATAGTGGAGACATGAATGTCTTTACACATTCTGTAAGGGAATTTTGACCAGGTGAACTAAGACACAGCAAGTGCTTACATTTATTCCTTAATCAGAGCTGCACAATTATTGTAACCCCTCATCTTGGGGAATGTCACTGAACTACAAACTTTCCACTGAGATGACAAATCCTTTTGACTTTGACTTCAGTAAGACTATGGAGAAAAGGCCAATGGATTAAAGAGACCATACTAGTACCAGGTTTTTGGAGGGGTGAAGTGTGGGGGGGGGGGTAGGTATTTTTGGTTTTTTTAAGAAGAGTAAATGAAATGTCAAACTGACAACTGCAGAAACTTTTGAACCTTAAAAGACCCCAAATTTAAAAAGATTTGTATCTGACATGACAACACTTGAATAAAGGTAAGACCAACTCAATTTGTACACAAAAGCTGAAATAGTATAAATTGGCATGCATTTATGACCCTAGACTATAGCAAATTCTTCAAGTGTAGCAGTAAATGATATTTTCACCTACGTTTAGGAAAAAGCTGAAAAGTTGCCAGAGCACAGATCTTACTAAAAGAGATCCAAAGGAAATTCTTCGCATATTTTTTCATAGGGGTTGATCTTATGGAGAGACTATGATTCCAGTGATATGTGTACAAGTCATGGTGTGCCACAGGAATGTGATTTTTGTAGCAGAATAAGAAATGCAATCTAATTTGAAGAGCAAAAGATGACATCAACAAGGACATGACTTAAAACCCCCATGAGTGAAGGCAGATGAAACTTCATATTGTAGTAAAACAAAAAATAGCTTCAATTTCTGGATTGACCTGATTGTACAGATTTAGGATGAAAAACAGTAGAAATTCCACTATTTGAATGTAACTATCAGCATCTGTATTTGTAGGACCTTCTTCTGTCCTCATTTAACCTGCAACAACTCTCAATTATATGAATACATCCAAAGAAAAATTAGGTCTAGCTACCAAATATTTAGATCAGGATTAGAGGTCACTGTCAGATGCTGCCTCATGTTGTCAAATAGCATATAATGCCTAATGCAGTTATAAAATAATGGCTTTTACTTAATAGATATCTTATTTGTGATCAGAAAGAGCAATATCGCAGCCTTACTACAGCTCTCCAAATAGATCAATTACATGCTGAATGTAAAAGAAATCAATTCTGTAAACAAATGACATATCTGCTTTAAGTTTCATAAAATTTATTGTCTCAGTCAACAGTAATTTGTATTTGTGTAGTCTCAAAATTAAGATTCTTTTTCTTCTTACATAGATGACTCCTCTGCAAGCATAGAGCTCATCTTTAAAAGAATAAAGTTTAAAAAAGAAAAAAATAGTATTTAATTATTTTTCTGTAAATTATAACCACTAAACCAATGATCAAAGTGAGTCTCTCAGGAGAAATAACATTATTTTGTATAAACCTTGTACACAGATACAAGTCCTACATACAGACAGATGTTAGGAAAAAAACTATGAATTTTCTCCCTTTCATTCATTTTGCTACCTCCATCTTCCTTCCTCTCTCTTTAACATGTTTGTGGAACTGTCAGTGTGTTTCTATCAAATTGTATTTGACAACGTTGGTGCCTAAATTAAGAGAGAACTGATTTACTCTTAAATTAGCTCTGGCTTATGCTAGCCAGAAACAGCATGTGCACTAATTAAAGTCATACAGGTACGGGTTATCCAGACTATCCAGGCTCCAATGGAGAGCTACAGAAAATAATCACAATGAAATTTTCTTTGGCAAAATTGAGGGAAAAAAATTGTAAAAAACTCAAGTCCTCTTGAAGCCTTTTTATTTTTTTTAATCTTAATCAGAATCCAGTTTAGAATGATAATTTGGTAGCTTTGGTGATTCATGCCTCTGCTCTCCTCAATAAATCAGGCTCCCTGTCTAGGATATATTTTTCATTATGGAAGTTTTACTTTTTGTCCAGATGCTATGGTCCACAGAAAAATATCCTAGTACTGACTGCAAACAACAACCACAGAGCTAGATTGACCTTGCTACCTTGGACTTGTTTTCCTGTTACTGTCCCATAATTCTAGTAACTTAATCATTCAAAATTTGATGCATATAAATGATAATTTCACAAATCATGATCTGAATTACTGTGCTATTTTGTTAAGAAAACTTTTTTAAAAAAACCCAGCAAACCTGGTGACGAGCTATTGGGAGATATAATTACATGAATAGCAACTCCAGAAACTTCTCTGAAAAAATGTGCATATTTTTATCTTAAATTACAATTATTTTACATCCTGATTAAACATGAAATATACAGCATACATGTCCTTTATACACATATTCCAGGGACATTTCTGAGGCTCTGTTACATAAACCAGCCTTCTCCAGAGATGTATCCATTTAGGTCACGTGTAGATGGAGATTAACTGGCGATTATTCTGAGATAGATTTGTTCAGTAGAATCTCCAAGATACTCAGCTTTATGATTCTGGATTGCTCTGTAGCCAAAGTTTTCCTTTATAAGTAGCCTTATAAAAGGCTAAGAGCCAAAAATTGTCCTGGTTCTATTCCAACAACTCCAAGTCACAAAATGAAGTTTGTAAACAGAATATATATTAGAAAGCTGCTCTGAAGAAGAGTGACTTCTTATCTCTGAAAGCAAAGATCTATCATTTGGACAAGACCTCAGGAGAGAGAGAAAGAAAGGAAAGAAAAAAAAAACAGGAAAGATTTCTTTCCTGCTGTTGTATCAGAGTAGTTTTTGCTAACTATCAAGTTAGGCTGCCTCAGGCCACTTGATTCTGGCTGCCAGTACAGTGCTGTTTTATCCCATATTCCTTTTAACAGCAGTGTCACCCTCTTTTATTTGGATCTCAGTTTCTCCCATTAATAGGAATGGGAGAAGCAAAAACAAACAAAAAAAAATCCAAAAAAGAATATTGATACATTGGCCTGGAAGAATATTAAAAAGATTTAGGAAGTCATAACATTAGGAACCCCAAATGCTGATTAGAACATGAGGGAAAAAAATGACTAACAGGCATCATCAAAGGTAAACATATTTATTAACCCAGGGAAAGCAGAGCTCTGTAGCAAGCAGTCTCTTGAATTTCTGATTCTTTGAAAATGTACCGATATTTCCATTTTAAATGGCTGCCTTGTCCTGAGCTGGACGTCCAAAACTAGAAAAGCACAAGCTCCTACAACTTAAATTAGAAAACCAAATGAGAAACCATTTTTTCTACTGCTGTGGCCCAGTAAGTTACCCTTTATACAGATGAAGTTAAACATGCAGGCAGGTTTTTCAGAATTTGGGAATAGCTGAATAATTTCATTTTAAGGATCTAAGCAATAGCGTATGTATTCTACACTTCCGTAAAGCTCAGATTTCAGTGCTCTTGTGGCAAGTATTTGAATGTTTGGTGTTTGAGCAGATCGAATGTTTTATGGCAAAGCTTTCATTCTGAATCCAAAAGGCATCGCTTTTGCTTGTGGTCAAAGGTGAATTTATTCCCTATGCTAGCTCTGTCCTGAGGCTCTCTCTAAGCGGGTTCTGTCAACTGTGCTATGCTTCTGCCAAATTATGTGATGATTTTGTCATGCAGGTTAATATTCCCCAGAGATTCAGCTTTAATCAAATGCATAAAAGCAAAGCTTTGCTGAACAGCACAGTAAAAAAACATGTTTTAAAGAGTTATGAATGAAGTACGTTCGGGTTTTAAAACTCGTACGCACACAAATGTAAAATGCTTGCCACAACTCAAAGACCTTTTTTTTCCTCTTCAAAGCAGTTACTACAAACAGTTATTCACAGGTCTAACCAAATTTAAATCCTTGACATTTTTTGTTGCCTAAAGGTAATGAAAGAATATATTATTTTGATCAGAATTTATACTTTGGAGTGAAGGATTGAGTTCAGTAAGGGTGAATTTTAAGGCTGTTAGCTCATACATACTCCCTGACAGTGTTCCACTGCTTAGCAGAATTGTATGGTAACTTGAATAATAATCTATGTAATTCCAGGATAAACTGTTAAAAGTGAATGACAGTGGCAAGAGATGGGTCAATGCACAGATATAAACTTCTGCTTGTGGATCCAAATCTTGCAGGTTTTGCAATCTATTGAGATTATACAGTGATGAAGATGTTACAGCTGGCTATCTCACTGAATACATGCATTATGCGCATGTATTTTGTGTTGTACCTATAGAAGTGTCTGCTGTAGTTGTAGATGGATAGAGACAATCCTGTTGAGGGAAATAGCTGATACTGATGACGTGTCCACAATATACACTTTTCATGGCTTTTTACTTCAGATGAGCTCTAGTCTGTCCCATGGACTGAATGCCAATTTGCAGCTGGAATGCATTAGTTACACTCCTGGAGTGTGCTAAATCTTCTAAATCTAAATCCTGGTTTCATCTGAAAGGAATCAAGTTCAGGCACCCCAAAAGCCCCCCGTGGTGTGAACCAAAGCACAATAAGTGCAATAAGAAAGAAAAATACACACTTCAAAAGCATACTCTTGATTCAGAGTAACACACCAAGAAAGATGCACCCTGACAATGATATGCACCCTGAGATGCATATCTTAGCCCCCATACACAGGCATATATAATATATATAAATAAGAAAGTTTCTGGCACAAACTGGTGGATATTGTTTAATCTGTTCTCTTTGTGAGTTCACTTTCCCTGTTTACTGCAACTCAGCATAGTTCTGTCAGGATTAATTTACTCACTATTTTTCTAAAACTTCAGTCTAACTAAATTTCTCATTCTTTTAATGAGCCTTAGCATCCATTTTTTCCTCCATAAAAATTTGATCCCAGAAAAAAGATTTATAATTTGAAACTATGTCATTAGCATGAAATTCTGAATACTGAATCAGATGCTGCACATACTAGTAAAAAAAAAAAAAAAAAAGCTGCACATTAAACAATCTAGTGTTTTGTATTAGCAAACATAGGTGATGAGGGAAACTGTGTACATTTAGCTTATAAACTTACCAAATATACCAGTTAACTTGCCTTGACAATAGTTTTTCCGTGCAAGTCATAAATGTGTTTTATTCCTCATCAGCAATGGCAAAATCAGCTTTAAATCATATTTCTTTAATGCCATATGGATAATCTCGAAGAAGAATGTGTAAAAATACTGCCTTTCAAATAAATATCTACTCCCTACAAACTATTTTAGTATGACTGAAAAGACTGAGAAATATGATTTTTAATATAAAAATAGAAAAACAATGAGCTAGTGTATTTACTTATTCACACTCACTGCAGTGGAGTTTAAAGGGTAGGGTTTGGGGAGATAAATATTTAGTATTCCAGACTTCAACTTGTATTTAGAAGACCCTATGCTTATTTTCAACCAACAGATATTTGGAAATCATTTTATTTTATTTTTTAAACTCAGGTTTATTGCTCATTTCCCAAAAGGCAGATTACTATATTCATCTACAGCACGTACTAACCAGTAAATACTGTGCATACTGTTTGAGTTTTACATAGCACAACTCAAAGCAGTGCAAAGATACACTTGTAAACACATCTTAACATTTGGTCACCTTTGCTTATATTTATTTTGTAATTATGCATACTGAACTAGATATGCATGCAAAATTATTGCTCAAACTTTTAAAATTTTTCTTAAGGTGATAAAAGTTTTGAACAACAGATCTTTCAACGAACAGTGTAATGGCAGATGCATAGCAGATGCTCCAGGAGATATTTTATACCTAAGGATTGCACAGTGAACCACTTCCTATAAAAAGCAACATAGTTTATCCCTAAGGGGTTCAGTTGGCTGGTGGGGAGTAAGGCCATGACCTCTTAGGGTGTCTTCATTGTTTAAGTATTCAAGAAAAATCGGTACCTGGCTTTAAACTTGTAACTCTGCTACTGAAAACAAACTCATCTTCTTGTCTGTATGTATATACTATGTCCATCACCATAGTATTCATATATGTATGCCATTTATATTGCAGTGCAGTAGCTGAATATTAGATAGTTGTGCTGAGAATCATCTGATGATTACCAATAATTAGTTACATATGGGACATAGTGATATGGTGAGCACTGTTATTGAAAAATTCCAGTCCATAGGACAAATCCACAAGTCTTTTCAGCTGACAGCATTGCTGGAAATGAAGGCAGTCAATTTTAAGGTGGAAAATGTTTTCCATGGAGGTTTTAATAAAGAAGCAGAATGAAAATGAATTTCAAAGAAGTATAATAATGACAAAAGCTAACATTTAAAATGCAAATCAGCTAGTGTTGTGTGACACAGTGTGAGATATATCTCAAAGTCTTAAGGTTGACTAATTGAATTGCCATTGATAAGATGTCACTGAAAGAGGCATCTCTGCAGTGAAACATGGGTTTGCTGTAAATGACCTGTCATTAGAGCCATGGGTAATGTCCGTGTCCAGACTGAAAAATATTGTAGCTCCCAGCAATATGCTCAGTAGGAGCTAAAACAGCAAGAATAATAAAAAGTCAGTGTACATGAACCACCAGAGAATTATGCCTCAGGTGCTATGTTAATTTACTTGTTGGCATACATTAATTGAAACCAATCAATAAAGCTGGTGGTACAACAGATTGAATGCAAAAAAAGTAATTGACTGCCACATTTATTCATTTTAAACTTGGAAAACAGAAATAATTTAGTCTAAAATTTTTCACTTGTGTCAATACAGATAACGTAATTAATTATTTATCTTCTATTCTTCCAGAGCTAATTAAAATAACTATGATGTCTTTCAACAGCTCCTCTGTAAACGCCAGACTGCTAATTCTGATTAGCAGTTAACTTGCGAATAATGGAGGTGAGTTCTATCAACAGATAAATTATAAATTTTTGCTACTACCAATAGTGCTAATCATTTTGGCATATTGAAGTCAATTATATATTTTAGTTATTAAAGATTTGCAAACACAGATTTTTTAGAGTATAATAATGCAAAAAATGTCACGATAATATAAGGTAATCTAGGAAGCTCATAGAAAGCTGATACTGTTTTTCTGAATTTTTGTCATTAAAATGGCTCAACGTATTCATTCTGTGTGTCTAATGTTGGCTGGTATTGCTTTTAATTTTTATTCTAGATGTTCTAAAGTTGTGGTTTTACATCTACCAGAAGCCTTTTGCATCACCATTATCTTATTTACTACAATTACTTCTCTGAGCTCTTCCTTTGGCATACAATTATTAAAACCGTATAGTTGTATATCAACTGTGATTCTGGCAAACTGACTTTGTAGTATTGTTTTCCCTACTCTTTGGAAGGAGGGGGGAATAAAAGACACTATACAAAAATACAAACTTGCAGATTATCTGTGAAACCAAATGAGTTTAATAGATGCCTCTTGATTCCTAATGTATCAGAGAGAATTTGTGAAACTCCAAGCAACAGTATCAAACTTGCTTAGGCCCTTTTACATCACAATGCTGTAAAATAGTATAGATTTATGGATTATACATTTTTCAATAGAACTTCTCTAGCCAAAGGTTAATTCAATTCCAAGAAAGGAGAGAGTCCTGGATGCCAATTACAATGTAATATGTGAGACTGAATCACAGATAACTGCCGCAACAGTTAGACCAAAGAGTCAGGTTGAAGTGTGTTTGCTCTCTCTCATACTCTCTAATTCTTATGCACAATTAATAACTTGAATGGTTTGAAGTAGTTGGACCCTCTCAGGTTGAAGCCCAGAAGGAACAATACTGAAATTTTCGGTCATAAAATAGTTAAAATTGAAATATACCTACAGAATATAAAAATGGAAGTTTATACTCCCATCCCAAATGTTAACAATCCATTTATTTTTTTAAACACTGGTAAAAGAAAAAGCTTTGTGGCAGGCAAAAGGCATGTAATAGTTACGTCAGACTGCTAAGAGTTTCCACCATTTATTTGCAGTTACATACTAAGATTCAGAGCCAGCTATTAAATATGCCTATTAAAGTTAAAAATCACCTTTAAGCATTTTACACTACTCATTTAAGATACTAACAATGAATGATAACAGCTAAAGACATCCCAACTCTCCTTTCTTGCAGTGATAAAGGCTAAATACTTCACATTTCATTCATTCCCACATATTTGGCTGACTTTTGAAGTAAAACTGCTTTGTATATCTTTGATTGGAATAGAAGGGTCGAATAGCTGCATTTGCCAGGAGACAGCAAGGGCCAGTTTATGGATTCATAGCAGTCTGTGGGGGAATGTTCTAGCTTTTCAGGAATTAGTATGGATAAGGCCCTCCTTTTTCTTCTCTTTTCAAAAATGTGCAGCTTAGCTTCTTATGCAAAATGCACTAGATGAAACCTGTGGATGACTGCAATGAACAACATGTTCTGCAAAGCCTTGTTTGGTACAGATTCACATCCTAAATCCCTTCTCCAGTTCTACTGCAATAATTCTAATCCCAATTTGTTCCCCTTTTCTGCCATGGTGGAGAACTGTGCCTGTCATCAGGTCCACACCACATCTGCAAATCTTCCCCCAACACATGCCAAAGTCACTTAAAGGGATAGGCTAGACAAGGAGGAAATCAGTCTGCCTGGATGAATTCGGAGCAGCCTGGTACTCATTAGCCAGCCACTAAGCACATAATGATTAGTCATTCTGCAGGACAAACAATAGATAACTATTGTGTTTATGTGGATATTAATTTGGGTCTCTCTTCTCCTCTCCTGCTTTTCACAAAATTTGTAGGAACTTAGATCTATCTTTAAGACCTCTATCTCTCTATCAAGTTTAATTGAAATTGGATAGTAGATTCCAAGATTAATTATAAAGACAGGACAACTATGCTTGTAATTACTCAGGCTTTGTTTCTTTATCTGTTCAGTGCATGTAAGAAGAGGATAATACCAAATTGCCCAAATTAAAAGACAGTTAACTCCATGTACCTTGGACTATACCACTGTGAAACCTAGTATAAGTAACAGTGTGACTGAGAGGCATACGTTGTGTATTCCTCTCCGTTCAAACATGTTATTTAATTTAAAAAGCTATGGCTTATTAAATATATGGAAGTAAGCAAAGTGTACCTTGCCCTGAGCTATTAAGTGTCTTAGGATAAATAACCAACAAAAGTATGAACAGATTTCTTATCAAAATGAGACAGAGTGCACAATGGACTAAGGGATAACAGTATTATTAAAGACTTACTACAGCACTTCTTCGATCAAACCTTGCTAAAAAACACCAGCAGCTTTGTAAAGAGATGAAAAAAGCCAAAATGGATCCAGTGGTTTTGGCTGTATTTTGTGTTTGTCTTTTAATATACAATAAGGCATTGAATTCTCACTTGGGAAGAAAATAGAAAATCTATAAGCAATTATGCTGTTTCTGTAGGACATACAATACTTGAACATACTTAAATATTTGAAGTTTACTGTCAAATAATCACTTTTAAAACACTCTATAAATGGGTTCACAATTTACAGACATACCTCGGAGATACTGTGGGTTTGGTTCCAGACCACCGCAATAAAGTGAATATCACAATAAAGCAAGTCACACAAATTTTTTGGTTTCCCAGTGCATATAAAAGTTATATTTACACTATACTGTAGTCTACTGAGTGTGCAATATCATTATGTCTAAAAAGAAATATACATACCTTAATTAAAAAATATTTTATTGCTAAAAAATGCTAACCATCATCTGAGCCTTCTGCGAGTCCTAATCTTTTTTGCTGATGAAGGGTCTTGCTTCGATGTTGATGGCTGCTGACTGGTCAGGGTGGTGGTTGCTGAAGGTTGGGGCCGCTGTGGCAATTTCTTAAAATAAGACAACAGTGACGTTTGCTGCATCAATTGACTCTTCCTTTCATGAAAGATTTCTCTGTAGCATGCGATGCTGTTTGATAGCATTTTACCCACAGTAGAACTTTCAAAATTGGAGTCAATCCTCTCAAACCCTGCTGCTGCTTTGTCAGCTAAGTTTATGTAACATTCAAAATCCTTTGTTGTCATTTCAACAGTGTTCACAGCATCTCCACCAGGAGTAGATTCCATCTCAAGAAACCACTTTCTTTGCTCATCCATAACTTCTCATCTGTTCAAGTTTTATCATGAGATTGCAGCAATTCAGTCACATCTTCAGGCTCCACTTCTAATTCTAGTTCTCTTGCTCTTTCCACCACCTCTGCAGTTACTTTCTCCACTGAAGTCTCAAACCCCTCAAAGTCATCCATGAGGGTTGGAATCAACTTCTTCCAAACTCCTGTTAATGTTGATATTTTGACCTCCTCCCATGAATCAGGAATGTTCTTAATGGCATCTAGAATGATGAATCCTTTCCAGAAAGTTTTCAATTTACTTTGCCCAGATCCATCAGAGGAATCACTATCTATGGCAGCTATCACCTTAGAAAATGTATTTCTTAAATAATAAGACTTGAAAGTCAAAATTACTCCTTGATCCACGGGCTGCAGAATGGATGTTGTGTTAGCAGGCATGAAAACAACATTAATCTCATTGTAAACCTCCATCAGAGCTCTTGGGTGACCAGATGCATTGTCAATGAGCAGTAATATCTTGAAAGGAATCTTTTTTTCTGAGCAGTAGGTCTCAACAGTGGGCTTAAAATATTCAGTAAACCATGTTGTAAACAGATGTGCTGTCATCCAGGCTTTGTTGTTCCATTTATAGAGCACAGACAGAGTAGATTTAGCATAGTTCTTAAGAGCATGAGGATTTTTGGAATGGTAAATGAGCATTGGCTTTAACCTAAAGTCACCAGCTGCATTAGCCCCTAACAAGAGAGTCAGCCTGTCCTTTGCAGCTTTGAAGCCAGGCATTGACTTCTCCTCTTGAGCTACGAAAGTCCTAGATGGCATCTTCTTCCAATATAAGGCTGTTTTGTCTACACTGAAAATCTGTTGTTTAGTGTAGCCACCTTCATCAATTATCTTAGCTAGATCTTCCGGATAACTTGCTGCAGCTTCTACATCAGCACTTGCTTCTTCACGTTGCACTTTTATGTTATGGAGACGGCTTCTTTCCTTAAACCTCGTGAACCAACCTCTGCTACCTTCAAGACTTTTCTTCTGCAGCTTCCTCACCTCTCTCAGCCTTCACAGAATTGAAGAATTAGGGCCTTGCTCTGGATTAGGCTTTGGCTTTAGGGAATGTTGTGGCTGGTTTGATCCTCTATCCAGACCACTAAAACTTTCTCCATATCGGCAATAAGGCTGTTTTGCTTTCTTATCATTTGTGTGCTCACTGGAGGAGCACTTTTAATTTCCTTCAAGAACTTTTCCTTTGCATTCACAACTTGGCTGTTTGGCGCAGGAGGCCCAGCTTTCGGCCTGTCTCGGCTTTCGACATGCCTTCCTCACTAAGGTTGATCATTTCTAGCTTTTGATTTAAAGTGAGAGACATGTGACTCTTCCTTTCGCTTGAACACTTAGAGGCCATTGTAGGGTTATTAATTGGCCTAATTTCAATATTGTTGTGTCTCAGGGAACAGGGAGGCCCAAGGAGAGGGAGAGAGATGGGGGAACGGCTGGTCGGTAGAGCAGTTAGCACATGCACAATATTTATCGATTACGTTCGACGTCTTATATGGGCACGGTTCGTGGCACCCCAAAACAATTACAATAGTAACATCAAAGATTACTGATCACAGATCACCATAACAGATATAATAGTAATGAAAAAGTTTGAAATATTGCGAGAATTACCAAAATGTGACACAGAGATACGAAGCAAGCACATGCTGTTGAAAAAATGGCACTGATAGTCTTGCTCGACGCAGGGTTGCCACAAACCTTCAATTTGTAAAGACCGCAATGTCTGCGAAGCGCAATAAAGCAAAGCACAATAAAATGAAGTATGCCTGTATTTAAAAGTTCATGAGCTTTAGTGAATGAACTCTTCAGCGTGTTCTGTTTACCAGTTTTTGACTACAAAGATGTTATTTAGGGAACATTAACCTCAATCTTTGATTTGAATCAAAACTTACAGGTTTTTAACTTTTAAGGTAAGTTAATTTGTCTTCCATATAAAATTACAAACAAAAAGTAGATTTCAGACACAATGTAAAATAGCTGCCTATCAATCTTCCCTACCAGGCCTTCCACAGTCATACTATCTTAGCCTACAGATCCAATTATCCTCCAACATTTGCTGCTCAACCATGCTGAGATTATTCACCGGCCCTCCAGTTAGACTATATTAAAAGGTCTATAAGTGCATTTACACTCAGAGAAATAAGCTATAAATGCTAGCATTGCAATCATCTCTTTGAGTTACATGCACAATGATAAACAGTGTACTGACAAATCAGACTATTTCCAGCTACTTTTTCCGTTCATTTGCATGATATTTGGACTTTCTAATTCTCAACAAGTCTAGGTGCAACATACATTTAAGATGATACAATCCTTGACCAAAAAACTGTACAAATAAAGTACAAGTATCGCACTAAAGATATTTTATTCTATGCTCCCAAAGACCCAAAGTGTGGCTTCAGCATGGATTTGTGATTGGCTTCTGTAAAGGCAATCTCAGTTCTCTCCCACTGGGTGTTTTTTTTTTTTTATTTAAGCTTGACATTTTAAAAAAAAATCATATGCTGAAACTGCATTAACCTCTAAGATTATGTTCTGCACAGGATTTGGCGGACTCTTTCTGCTCCTCGATAAAAAATAACAGCAGATTAAAGGATAAAATGATTTCTGATATTCCAGTCTTCAGAGTCTTTGCTCATTGCTGTACATCATCATAATTAAAATAAATAAATAAATAAGCAACCTCTTGCCAGAGGACATTAGTATATGTTTCCAGAAATGTCAGAATGACAGTTCTCAGCCCAAAGCTGCTACTACTCGAACTGCAGGAGTCATTTCATTATCTGGCAACTACAGTTGGGTGTTTTTTCTCTATGTGAAGAAGCTACTGGTCAGAGATAAAACACTGGCATATTCCATAAATCGTATACTATTTTAAAGAAAAAAAACTTAAGAAAACATTGACAAAGTACTATACAATATACTTCTTATTTATTATCCATACTTTCTTGCTGCATATATGCTCTAACATTTTACAATTCAGGAACTCACAGTCATGACAGACTTTAAAGACAAGGGACAGATTTAGGAAAATTCAAACTTTTTGTTCCTATCTGTACTATTCCTGTGATTTCAAGAATCTAGATCTTTGGTGTCCCTTGATGATCTATCCCTGTTGACCTACAGAAAATAAAATGAGGTTCTATAGTTATAGGCTGAAGTCATACCAGTACTGTTCATTTCCTATGTTACTGCTCTATAAGGTAATATAAAATTGTAACCTGATATACAGCTAGCTGAGAAGGACACTAACATCTTCCAAAATCAGCAGTCATTAGTAAAATACATTGTATTAGTGAACTGTGTTAACATACATGGACTCTTTTGAGCAGTTAGTGCTGTGATAACCTTTGGTCTCCTAAATGTCTTAACGAAAGCAATGGACTAATGAAGGTGGAAGAAGATTTCAGTGTCACAGACCTGAGTTTTTTGGCCATTGCTGAACTGGCAGGTAACAGGCCTTCATATTTACCTTTTGCAGTAGCTTCTGTATTATGTAAACAATTTTCATGGAAACCAGTGAAAATTGCTAGCAAGTAATAATGCAGCCATATACCTAGATTATTTTTTATATATCCATCACATTTTATGCGTGAACCCATAACAAATACATAATGTTCATTCTCACAGCAAGTGTATTCTGTTCTTCAGCAATGGTCTACTGCTAAGTAAACAGAGATGCTATGTTTGTGAACAGAAATTTACATGAATAGTGACTTATGTATGTTTGATACTGCATTTCCTAGGTGATTTTGAATTTGATATTTTTAAATTGCACCACATTTTCTCCTTAATAGTCATTTTTTTTTATTTAAGCTGGAACAGAACACACTTAAGAGGATTTGTACAGATTTGTATGGGTGTTCACTTCTGAACTAGTCATTTTACCTTAGATGCTCAGTACAAAGCAATTAGAAACCACATTTGAAGCTATTCTACCCCTCATTGGGAGAAGGGTGCCACATCTCTGCTACAGACATAGAAATACCTGAGTCACAGCCAGAATATTGCCTAGCACAGAGGATTCTCAAAAGCAAAGCAGGATGGAACAGGCACTTCAGTCCTGCACTCTAACAGTGGCTATAGCCATTAGGCAATCAAGATAGAGCAGCATTTAAGTTGTTTTAAATGCTTACTGAGGCAGTCCTTACCTATTCAGTTTTCTGAGCATTCTTAGGAAGTTATGGAGAAGAAAAAAACATATGTTTCAAGCTTTTGTACTTCCATTGCTTTTCTCCAAAGTTATTGACAAAAACAATATCTGTTCCACTAGAGGGAGGAGCAGGCTCAGTAATTGAATTTCCAAGTAATATTCCAATACTACCTACAATAATAGCCTTATGTCTATGTGAAGTATCTTCTATTGTCACAAAGAGCTGAAAGGGCAAAACCAGAACTTGAAGGTACCATTTATGCTGAGAAGTAAATGTTATATCATTAAAAAAAAAAATCCCCATATCAGAGACTTAGAAGAAGAATAATCCTACCCAAGGGCTATTTGATTTCTGCATACATTATTAGGAAAGAGGTAGGATGCATTTTTAATCACAAATTATGTCTTTCATATAATACTTGGATTTTATGCTGTCCTTTGCTACTTGGATAAAACTACCTGGAACAGAGCAGCAGTCTGTAGCTTACTTCACCTCTGATCAAGAGCTTTACACAAATGTTATTCTTCATCTATTCTGCTATCCCTCCTACTGTCCTTTTTCCTATCTCTCTCCTACGGCTAAGGTTTGGTAACAAGATACTATCTTCTTCTGAAAACAAAAAGAGAAGTCTGAAAGACCTGTTGACATTTTAAAAGATGTCTAAAACTTCCCTGGAAAAACTTCCATTCTGAAAACCTATGAAACAGCACGCAGTGCAAATTAACTACTATGTCATATTTACTGCATTTCAATAAATAGTGTATCACTTTTTTAAAGTTTTGAAATGGCATAATTTATTAAGTACACTAATGCCCTACTGTGCATTTGATAACACAAAATACAGTTTTCAGCAGAATGGATATATTTAGGAATTTGTAGATTATGAATATCTTATAATATACAAAGATACTAAAATTTCTAACTCCAGATATTTTTCTGCAAAATATATTTGAGATAGAACAGAACTAGAGATTACAAAGGTTCCAATTTCCCCAAGAAATCTCATGAACTATTAAGTCCCTTGTCAGAGCATCTGTATATGCAACTACGTACAACTACATGGCAATTTACTGTAATGAAATGATTCAAATCATTCATCGATTAAACTATTTTTGGCAACTTTAGCTGGGACAAGTCCCATGCACAGTTAGTGCAGTATAAAGGAAACAGGCTCCTTAGAACTCCTGTACCTTATGCAGACAAGCAAGGCTACAAGTGGATATGGCTTTAGTCCTAGGTGTCCATCTCACCTGCCAGAGAATAGCTGTACCAGAAAATGAGGACATCTATGGAAAAGCTGGAACCCAGCATACATTCCTGTTTTCCTCACTCTCTGAAAGTCGCTAGGCTGATATGGAAGCCAATATACAATCTCCCCTTCAGGACACGGTGTGACAGCATCCACCCGAATGACTTTTATACCATGCTCATCACAGTAGCAACTTACTACTTTCTCATTGGGTATGACTAACAGCTATCATATGTTTGAATCTTCTCTGTCTTAAGAAAAAAAAAAAAAAAAAAGCATGTTATTTAATCCATGTAGACAAGACCACACCAAAAAGGAGTACTGTATTCAGAGCAGAAGACAGAAGATAAGTGTTTGTTCCTAATTCCTTAGTCAATCATTCTAATCAGTCTCTCAGTGCTTTAGAATAGGACCTCATCCCGCTCCCAAAAGTTCTGCCTCTTAGAGAGGCTGAACTTTACTTTTACTGTATCATGTTCCATCAGGCCAGAACGCAGAGATGTTTTATACAGAGCCTGAAAAGATTTTACTTATCCTGGGCCAAAGACATTAAGCTCCTTGGCTATTAAGACAGAAACGTTGAGCTTGATGGGATGCAGAGAGTAGGGTCAATATGCTTGTGGTAGTCCCGGGAGGAAATGTGCATGTGCTTCATGATTTTATACTGGCCAGCATTTCCTAAATAGTTAGGCTTTCCTACTTCTCATTACTGTAGTTCAGCCAAGAATCAATGAAACTGAGTAACTGAGGTCAGCTGAAATTTTCCTGCCTTCCCAAAAGTGACAGACCATATCTGTAGTTGCTATTGTGTGAAAGTTTGCACCATTCTCCCAAACAATGTGTTATATTATAGTCAGAGTAAAATAGATCAGAAAAGGTTTTAGAGTTGTCTGTGATCATCTTAGCAGACTAGGGCAATAATTTCTTTTACCGAACTGCAAGGAATGTTTGGTGGTCGTTTTTATTGTAGGTTGATCCTGATATCAAGATGGGAAGCCACATGTGGTTTGCGATTAGAGATGAGCTGCAGAGTCATATAAAGGTCAGTGAGAAGAGTAAGAAGTCTGGATTATTTCACTGTTCCTAAAGTCCACTGACTCCCTGTCTGAGTCTTTTGATTTGTAATGGTAAGTAAATGAGCATAAAAGCTGTAGGGCTTGGATTTCGCTCCTATTGTTAAAAAAAAAAAAAAAAAAAAATCTGAATGATGTTCTCTCACCTGCGTGGGTTTTTTTTTTTTTGATGGATGAAAAGTTAACTCCATTTCCTCTTTTGATCTATGTTCATTAGCACAGGACTTGCTGTCTCAGTCAGAGCTGCGTGATATAGGGCATCTGGATGCTTCAGCAACACTACACTGACAGTAGATTATAAACTATCAAGCTGCTATAAAGTCTCACACTAAAATTTATGCATTTTGCTTTACAATATTCAGCATACCTTGACATAGTAAGATCAAAATCAGTTTTGTTTGGTTTAATCTTTCAGAGTGCTACTTATCGTTACCAGCTGCATAAAGTGAAATAATTTCATTGCCATGAAATAAAAGGGAATAGGTACAAAAGAATTATTTTCTTTGTACTTAAAGCTATTTATCAAGTGAGACAAATATGTACCCATTATGCCTTGTCCTAAAATAACCCAAGAAAGGCTATAAAGATATTTTATTGGGGGAACGATTTAGGAACTTGGAAGCTACAGCCAAAACCCACAAACAAATACGTATCTATGATCATTGGTAATAAACACGAGATTCACTGTAATGATAGTAGAAACCTACTCTAGCAGATTTAGGATAACCATTCCTAAGAAAGAGGTTACAGTACTTAGTTTAACAACATTTTACATACAACCTTTAGACAACTATTGTTGTGAACTGTGTATTAACAGGGTGAATATATAGTAACACAGCTGCACACTGGATCTCTCACATGTGACATTAAGCAATGGTAGTAGACAGAGGAGTAACAGCCCAGAGAGAAAAATCATTCAAATCACATACTTGAGCCTGCTCCTACTGAAGATTTTGGGAGAACCGCTTTTCACTGGAAAGAGTTCACTGTCAGGATGGTTGCTTATATTATGGACATACGTGAGAATTTAAGCATGAAACTACATGCTGGCAATTTGCAAGCAAATACAATCAAAGAATATTGATAGACTGATAGACTTCCTTCCACCAGAAGTTAAGTAAGACTGAATGTAGAAGATGTTTAAGTATGGCAAAGCATGAAAATGCTCATCCTTCTCTTTACCAATTATGCTTAGCACATTTTAGTATTTGTTACCAGAACTTTTAAAATGCAAACACTACTATCTCAAAACATGTTCCATAGCTGTACTTTGTGTATACCTTATGTGTACCTTTCAAAATTGAAAATCTATATTTTCTTATAAGCTAAGATGTTAAGGGCAGGGCTCTGTTCATTTGATCAAAATATATTTGCATTTTCAGCAGAGATAATCTTCACATTACAGAAATACCACTTCTACCTGTTGTGCTAGATTATGAAAATTCTGGTTTAGGTAATGTGTAGAAGAAGACTTGAATGATCTAACACTCCATTCCATCATGACAGCTCATGACTAAGATTCTGAAAAATCACGTACATGCTTTCTGCAGTAGAGAAGAGGAATGCTTCTTGTTTTTTTCTTGTCATCTAGCTGTTACGAATTATTTAAATAAAGATTTTTCATATGTTGATTCTCTTCTTACTATAACAGCTTTCTGTAATGAGATTTGCTAGTGTACAACAGCCAATAAGCTTTAGATTATTCTATAATACTTTTTAGTGAGCAAAGAAAAAGTTATCATGAAGTTTCAAATCTCCATGCAAGATGAAATGGATCTGAGCCTTGTAATTCTTTCTGCCATTCTTTCCATTCTCTCATTCCTCTCCTGTTATTTCCTGAGGAATTGTTCATATCTATTCATAACATAGCCTAGATAGTTCAAAAGTCTGCCTTGCTTTCTTGCATATTCAGCACACCCAGTCTAGCAGAAATTATTGGAAACAGTTATTTCAGTGTTTAGTTTCAATGCTAAGGGAGGTCAAACTTGGTTTCAGTGCTGTGCTATAAGAAGTAGCAATATGTTTTCATTTTCTTTAGACTTTGTGCACACAATTTTTTTCAATAGCATTTTTTTTGCTCAATTTTAAAAACATTCAAAAGTGCTACTAGCTAGAAGTACTTAACTGCACCAGGGGCTTGTCTAGGGACTGAATTTGGCTTTATCTTATTCAAATATTTTGCTTAAAATTGTTTGCAGTTCTACAGATAATTTAATTTCCCGAGCAGAAAGGATTTTATTTCAGTTGTCAGCTATGAAAATGCAAATGTGGGCTCAAAGAGTCCAGTTGTATCCTTATAACCCATTTATCACTAATAAAATTCTTGACACAACTGGGGTGCATTTGAGGCATAAACCTGCAGAAGAATTAATCCAAGTTACAACCCCCAGTGATGATAAATGAGAGTGAAAGGACAGAGTGTGATTTTCAGATTAAAAGTTGGGCGTGCATGATCGGCAGTTAGAAAGAGTTTGTTATTTAGTAAATTGACAATTTTGTAAGGAATCAGAATGGTTATACAACTCTATTGTCCACCCGTTCATGGTAAAAACCTACTTTATGAGGTCTTTGTGTTCTTGGAACAAAAGCAAGTTACAAACACAACTGCCACCCTTCTTTGGATTTCCATATTTTTAAAAGGCAGCATAATGCTGCGGATCTCATCCTATAGTTTGGTGATCGGTTTCTGGATGGATATAGTCTTGGAGAATCACTTTACCATTTTTAGTTTTTGGTGCTTTTTAACACTAAGTTAGAAGTATGGATGTCTCTTAAGGAAGACTATAATGAGGTTCCCAAAGTCTTGTTTTTTCTCTGAAATACCACAGCACAATAAAAAAATGACTGTGGCAACTTTGTGTATGTATGCTCATAGACGGTATATTTTGCATTAAATTTTTCTATTAAATGTTTTCTTCCATTGCTTCTTAGAAAGAAGAGAACTAGGAGAACAACAACAACAAAGGATATTTAATTGACTGCCAAATCTAAGGTCACTTGGCCACACAAAAATATACTAGAAGTATCTGAAAGTGTGATATATTAGATCACACATTCAAATATGGTTCTTTTTGAATATGTATTCATCACTGTAGTGAACTTCATAATATGAAGAGCCACTATGAAACTGTTGTTGGCAACGGAATCCTAGTTTACCAGATCAGTCCAATTCTTTCTTGTGCTATTTTTCGGGATGGAACAGACTTACTGTTAGGGGAAGTAACAGAAAAATACACACTCATTCACTTGTGTCCCCTGTGCAACTGTTTATTCTCCCATTGAGGGCACTGAGAGTGAAATCCAGAGCATACAAGGGAAATCTATTTGCCTAAATTGAAGAAAGTGATATGGAAAACCCACATGCTAATCGCCACTTTTGTGTTTCTCTGTTCAGCCTGAAAATTTCTCCTAGAAGACAGAGATGATGCAGAAGTTCTTCAGCTAGGAAACAGAGCAACTCCACCGCAGTATGGAAAAAAGAGAAAAGGGCTTTTGAACTCAGTGCCTATCCTTGGACAGAAGAAAGTCCTGGACTCTGAGCAAGGTTAAGATCCAGGCAGCAAGGACTACAATACAAAACATGGCAGCTACAGATACTTTATTTCAAAAAACTGAGGAGAAAGAAGTAATTGGGTTTTGCTCAGGAATTGTTTTATGAGGAAGCATGAGACCTTGCTTTTAGCTATACTTTTGCCAGAGGTTAAGGTCTCATGGCTCATTTTCCCAGTATAGATGCCTAATCAGCCCTATCTTACACTATCCTACGTAATGGTACAAGGTTCAAGGAAATCAGGAAGCAAACAAATGGCACCTTCTCCCCCTACTGCACCAGGCTGCAAAGAGGAGTGGACACTGCTCGGGGCGAAAGGAACACATAAGAAAAGCATGCGGCCCAGCAGCTGGAGCGCTCAGCGGCAGGTGGGAAGTCCTAGGCTGTGGATGCTGCTCCTAAGCCTGATTTTGAACACTATATTACACACTATTTGTCTAAAGCCAGAAGTAATATAGAGACATTGGATCAGAACTGGCAATATCTCTTCCAGGTTAGGGGACAACCAGTAAGCTACCAAGTCATACAGCTGTTTCCTTTTGACTCATGCTGCACTCATTTTATTGATATAAGGATCAGCTTACATGGATTCTGAGGAGCAAAAGGTGAGTTAAGTAGGGAAGGAAGATAAATACACTCAATGTGTTCCCTGCTGACAGAGGAGAAAGCAAAAGGGCATCTGGAGAAATAAATTTGTCTTAGAAAAAGGTGAGAAATTCTCATGAATTGGCAAACCTGGAGCAGAAGCCTGGGAATGGTTAAGGAAAGACAGACAACACAGCACTAGAAACTAAAAAATGCCCTTATGAAAGTTATACTGAGCTGACCAGGAAAGGCAGGAAGAAGGTACACACTTGGAGCTAAAGATGCACTGGATGGATAAATGACTGGAGAAGGCTGGAGGAGAAAGAGTTAATTGAGACAAAGGATTGATGTGTTTGGCAGACAATAAACTGATGGCGCAGAGAGAGAACTGATGTGACTCATGATTAGAAGATGGATAGGGAATGAAAGATTTATGGACTGAGCAGTTTAGACAGGTAGAATATTACAGGTGAAACAAGATATCTGGCAAGTCTCATGCAGTCTGAAGGAAATATTTTATTATGTCTGAATAAGAACGACGTGAGTTGCTGCATGTTTAATTTACATGCTAAAGGTATGTAAGCTTGCTTTACAATTCTTTAAAGGCTTATTCAGTTTCCCTCTCCCTTTTACTTATTTTTTTTTTCTTTTTAATAAAGGATATCATGTTATAACTGCAGAGGAGGTCTCATAATTAGAGATGTTTCTCTTCATTTACCTATTGTATAATATATCACCCTGATGACCCTGGGATAAAATTGTAATTGCCTAAATTATGCTTGAGGAGGTCCTTTTCTTTCTTCTGTGATACAAGCACCTCTATGTGCAAATCTGTTCAAATTGGTTGAGCTATAATGTTAGGAAACAAGGAAAGACACACAAAAACTACTAAACCACAATCATCTCCTGAACCTAGAACCAAGTGCTAAACCTACAATTCTATAGGGCTTGAAATATACTTGTAAAAATAAAGAGTTTACAAAGAATGCTACCAGGAAACTTTAGTCTCAATCTGCAGTGATTCTCATATTGTCCTTGACAGAAGAAACCAACATATTACTTAAAGTTCCCGACCTTGTATGTTAGCAAGGGTGAAGTTAGGAAAGAAATGAGGTTATATGGAAGTATATTAGTATAGCAAGGAGACATGCTATGTATGTTAACAAACTGGGATATTTTGTTTTCTCTTTTGTATTTTAAGCCATGGAAGAGGCTTTCTGGAGAAAATACAGAATTGGAGAAAATAAAATTTACACCTATATTATTGATTTCTTCACCTCTTTCCTCCAAAGACAGGTTTGTAGCCCCTACAGATGAACAGATATACTCATATGCATCTATACAGCCACCCCATCGGTTTTAACTTCTATCCCCTGCTACCTGGGAATGCAAGTCTGGCTCTAAGCAACACAAGATTGCTAGCTGTCTGTTAGGACAGAGATCACACTTAGAAGGGCAAGTGAAAAATGTGGACAAACAAAAATTACAGCTCCCCAACCAGACTTTTGCTTGACAGCCGACTCCATCCCTGCAAGATGAGACACCATGGAATTCCTTTCATGTAAGAGTTCAAGAGAACCTAAATTCCTTAGCTTGTAATTTTTTTTCCACTTACCTGTTGAACTATAATATTAAGTCTGCTAATTTTATACATAGCCTTATGCCGCAACAAACAAGTCGCAGAACCCAAACATAAGACTTCTTTACTCTCTGTTCTACTTAACACTTTACCACATGTAGAAAGTCCATTGTAGTTGTCCACCTACACGCACTGAAATTTCACGCAATTTCCTCTAGAAATCTGAGTGTCCTCTGGCTAACATAGCTGCCTGTGTTGCTGAGGTTGAGGTTCAGGTAGGCTGAGGCCTACAAACAGACCTTGAGAAGGGCCATAGTTTCTTTAAAGAAATCCACACAGACATTGTATGTGAAGTATTATGTTGCTTAGTGTGGTCTAAATCCCCTTAAAGCAAAAAACAACATGAAGAAAAGTCCACAAAGTAAAAACTGAAGATAAAACACAGTAACAAATTAAATAAATAATATCAGCAAAGAAAAGCTACAGAACTCACATCGAGTTCCCTGCTGTTAAGAAATGCATTTAGTTCCTTTTAAAGAACACATTGGGAGGCCATATTTAAAAAACAATTTGTTTATGCCTTAGCAAAGACGCCTGCAGATACCTCACTGCAGAATTGGTCCAGTCTTCCTTGATTCTCCAGTCGCCAAATGTTGAGGATTCAATACAAATAAGGAAAGCAAAAGGTAAGGTTGAGATTTCCTCCCAGACTAAAAAGTCAAACAACAACCGAGCCATTTCATGCTGCCACAATGTCGTCCTTTGTTTTTTTATGAGAATTCTTATGGAAATTAGTGCAGTTTCCGTTCAAGTGTCAGTCATGGTATCCAAAAGTGCTTATAAGAATTTGTTATTGTCTGGGCTTGGGACACAACTGCCATACAATTTGCAGAAGTTGGTCTGTGTTTGCTGGAAGACTTTTATTGGAAAGCAATGGACTACTCTGTCTGAAAAACACTAAAATCATTTCATTAGCCTTCTGCCTTCCTTCCTTGTCCTAATCACAAAATACATGCCTCTTTCCACACCAACTTGTACTTGTTTATGCCAGTGTGATGTCACTGTAATTTACATCAATGAGTAATGTAAATAGAAAACATATGTGTAGAAAATGCAAAATATTTATAGAAAAGAAACAGAAAAAGAATCAGACCTGATGTTAGGAGGTGAGCCCTATTACTTTGTAATATATCAGGAAATCTTAGTCTGTTTTGTCTACAGACCAAGTCCAACAAGGGCTTCTTTTTCCATAGGAACTTCAGTTTAGTGAGAAACCTTCTCAAATGCCACATCTTGCCTATCGGCTAAGCCTAAACAAATCTATGACATGATGGTCAAGAACTAGAGAAATGCCCCTTCTATCTACTAGTCTGAGAAACACAGGTCTTCTTTCCTCAGAGAAGCTCCCCCAAACACAGGCAGAGTTCTTCAGTGTATTCACAATAATCAGCAACTTTAAAGTTTTCCGTTTTGTAATTAAAAAGTGAAGAATCAGAAAAATAATGATGAAAGTCAGCTTAAATCCATTTTCTAGTCATAAACCATTAATAAACCTTAACAGATCCCAGTGAACAGCAAGAAAAAAATAACATACAGTAAAGAAAATTGTAGCTAATTATGTTAAAATTGAACTTAATCTATATCCTAATTCTAGCATATATTCACGTTTCGCATTTCTTTATCCAGCATTTTGTTCCTTAATAGTTTGCACACTCTGGTGTCATAACACTGTTACCGACACCGCACAGGATGAGCCATTTGTTAGTAACCCTTCCACGTGTATAAAGATACGCAAAAATTAGTAAAGCGCTTTCAAGCAATCTCGTGCTCGCACCGCTGGGTGACACTGGGCTCAGCACTGAGCCCGGCAGGATGACTGCTATGCTTTGGACTTCCTCAGGAGGCTCCGGCCTAGGTGCACACAGGTGACCGCGACCACTTTTGCTGCGGGTGGATACAGCTGTCGAGGGCGGCGGGGCGCTGAGGCCAGCCGCTGCTTCGGGGCTACAGGGGGGCGAGCGCTTGCGGCTCTTCACCCTTGGGCCAAGACGCAGCGCCCAGCCCGGGGGCCGCTGGTTTCCAGCCCCCGGTAGCCACTGCCGGGGGGGTCTCCCGGGACCAGAGAGCGGGGCCAGCGAGGGCAGGAGCTCCCGCGCCCCAGCCACCCCGCGGCGCGCAGCCGCCGCCTGCGCAGCGCCGAGCACTGGCGCCGAGCGCCCCGAGGACGCTGCCCCGCAGGGCGGTAGTGCTGAGGGCTTGCGGCACTGCAGCGCTGCAGCAGCGAGGCCGGCGGCTGGCCGGCCTGCCTCCCTCCTCCTCCTCCTCCTTCTACCGCCCCGGGGGGGCCTCCATTGTGTGGGGAGGCGGCCGCGCACCCCCGGGCTGCGCGACCCGCTGCGCGCCCCACCGCGCGCCGCCAAGCGGGTTATCACAGCCGCCCTCCCTCGCTACCACTTTCCGTTTGTCTTATATATATGTATGTATGTATACATATATATATATATATTTCTTTTTTTCCTCTCCACATTGATTTTTCCGTCTCCGCCCGCTGGCTAAGCGGGGGATTGGGCGCAGGGAGCGCAGCGGGCGCGCTCCCCGCAGCGGGGCCGCCTCCGGAGCCGGCGTCCCGCGGGGGAGCAGGCAGAGCGCACAAAGCGCGCTTTCCTCGTCGCGGCCCCACGCAAACCCCGCGGCGGGCGGTGCGCGGGCGCGCAGCTCAGCCGCGCTCCCTCCGCGGCGCGCAGCCGGGGCAGGCGGGCTGCGCCGCTGCTCGACTTCCTTGCGAGTATCAAGCGGACCCCGCGGAAACCCCGCAACTTCACCAGCAGCACCGCGCCCCGCGCAGAAACTCGCGGGAGCGCGGGTCCCGTCGCCGTCCCCCCGCGGCCCCGGCCACGCGGCGCGCTCCTGGGCCGGACCCCCGGGCCGGGCGCTGCTGCGGCACTTGGGGGACTTACCGAAGGCGGGAGGGCGCTCAGAAAACTGGCACTTCCATGAGGCAGGCAGCCCCCTGCAACTTTCTTTGTATAGAGAGAGAGCGTGGAGATATATATGCCTTTATATATATATATATATATAAATAGCTATAGGTGGAGAGCGAGCTTAAAAAGACAAGCTCTTCAGGAGACTTTTAAACACGAGGGGGGGTGAACCCGGCTGTCTTCGCCAGCTTAGGACCCTGGCAACCCAAATCCTTCTTCGGAGGCGAATCCCCCCAGCCCCGTTATCTGTATCACTATTAGCGCGGCGCGCAGGAGGCTCCGCGTGCAAATAGCGGCGAGTGAGAGCGGCTATTGGCGGCTGCCGGGGGCCCCCGGGTCCTAACTGCTCCGGCGCCGGGGAACTACAAAGCCGCGAGAAGCGGGCGGCTGCGGAGAGGGGCTGGTTTGGGGCGGCGGGGGAGCGAGGGAGGAGGGCTGAATCCTGTTTAATTGATTCGTTACCTCTGGTACTGTAATACACGTTGCAATGTTTAACCGAGGGAAAGCCGCATTATAAACGGATGTCATGCAATCTCCCCTTACATAGCTGCTCTTTCAGTGCCATTGTGCAGTCTGCTGTGAGAAATGGGTCTGATTTTTTAAAACGGGTTTTGTCTACCGCTTTTTCCTTCGCTGTCGAAACTATCCATCATGTTCCCTAATAATTATGTATTTACTTCAGTAATCAATTATTCATCGAGTTTTCACTTACCTATGCCTTTCCAAGTCATACCTGTTTCCCTGTGCAAAAAGGAAATATAAGCATATTCTTAATAATTAAACAAATTATTCCTAGTTAAGAGAGTAAAAAGAACTGTCAGGATGTGTTTTCTCCAATATAAAACAAAAACTGCCAATTTGTAAAATTTATAATCACGGTCCTTATTAGATATAAGAGATCAATAGACTGAAAGAAAACATCCCATTTGAAAATTAAGGCAGTATAAAGAGAACAAAAACCCAAACAGACACAGTGTTTGTGTATTGACTGGTAAATGGCAGAGGGTAAGTATTGAGACAATAATGCTATAGGTCAACATAATTAAAACTGACAACAATGTACATGTAATATATGCCATGTTGTCACACCAAGTTAATTTTCTAGTACTATCTTGTAGATAATAAACATTATATATGTAATATACATCTAGATAATGTGCATTGGTAGGCTTTAAAATTTGCATATTTAATACAGTCTTTTTAATAATGTATGAAGATTATCTAGAAATAAATGCTGCAATATATTGCAATATATGACACAGTTAAAGATCTAAATGTGCCCATTTGCCCTACAGAGAAGAATGGAAATCAGTGAAAAGAGGACACTGCCCACAAGGTCTAGTGTAAGGTGTTGACAATAAGGTGAGGCTCTCTAGTTATGAGCTACCCACATACCCCAATACAGATAGTATTACAAATATATTTTTATAAGCATTGATGTAAGGTCACATGCAGCACAAGGCTACTTGCCACTGGCCTATGACTTCACTAGGTTTATAGACAGAAAAAGATGAACAAAATGAATTTAAAATAAAATGTGGAGGGAAGTATAGTGTTTATGCAACTCTTGGACTCTGAGGATCAACAGTAGTAGTTGAAACATCCTTTGAACAAACTACACACTACACTTCGGAAGAGAGTGGCAGAGAGGGAAGAAGAGATTCAGCATTTTTGTTCATCAGCAGCTCCTAACTTCAGAAGTACTACAGTATTACTTCAGAGTCAGGTCTCTAGTGTTGCATTTCAGACCTACATTACAACTTGTATCTTTAAGATCTTGCTGGAAGAAGAGTTTAATTCTTTGTTCTTTGAAGTCTGTTATTGCTTTGATTTGGATGTTTTTTCGCCTTAGATGCCAAGTGTATCCCAATATGATAGCATTACTATTATCAGAACAGATAAACCACTAAACTTCTACAACTATTCAGTTTTCACTGTAGTTGCACATAAAACAGTAAAAAATAACTTTCAGCTATGTTATCCTGAAAACAGCTGCATATTGCAATAGTAAATACAAACTGTAAAAGGAGAGAGATTGTATTTGCTTGTAGTTTTGTTTTGTTGTTTTTTTCTTAAAAACTCTACTTATGCCTAATTCTGCCTATAGTTATTCGTGCAGAAACAGAACATCAGAGTTACCCAAGAGTTCAGGATATACCTCTGTTCCCCTCTTACTTCCACTACCCTTAGACCTGCCATGATATCCTTGAAGAGATGCCCGATTAATATTAATTAAAGAGACAACAAGCTCAGGCCTACTGTATTTAAGACAATAATGTAAAATCATTGGCAATTTCTATCATCTGTGAATTTAACAAAAATAGCAGATTAGTATAAGTACAAATTAAGTAGGCATTAACTAACATCATCGCAGTTAAGAAATTACTGGGAAATTACTGAGAAATTTCCATGCCATGTAGAGCCTACAGAGATTAATGAAACATAGCTGTGAAAGTGTTTTAATAGATAAATTGGGTGGGTGGTTAAACATCTGAGCTAAGATGATTACTTTGTAGTGAAACAAAACAAAGAGGAATAAATCACAAGCTGCTCTATTACCACAATTAAAATGCAATTGCTTGATCAGTTATCACTCTGTAGCTAATAGCTTGATGGAGGACAAGCGAATAAATAAAACATTACACTACACAAAGTTCTTGAAGTATAATAATATCTGCATACACATACATTTCTTATTTACATATATTTATGCCTAATACATATATAATGTATTGCATAACATAAGTGAGGCTGTATATGATGTGTTTAGACATTTGTAATATACAAGAAAAAATGTAGATGATACATAATCGCAGTAATGCACACAGTGGTATAAATAAATAACATGTTTAGAGTACTGATATAATAGCTGTATGTTTTCTAGATGTCTAAGAATCTCCTTGTTTTACACATTTACAGACAGAATGCGTTTTGGCATAGTTTCCTCTCGGAATAGTTTCCAAGGTCAGTCTGTGTGATGACATGTCTGCTTCCAAGTTGCCCTTGGAAAATGATGACCACTTACGGTAGTTCATGTGGACGTGAAACATTCTAGGGAAGTAGTAAAGCAAAGGGTGACTGTCATATATCAGCATTATATTTTTATGTTTCTAGTAATCAGCAAAGCGTGCATTCCTATGTAGGAAGGCAAGCATTACATATATAGTTGTATGAAATAATATTCAGCTTATAAAGACAAATACCTTGCTTCTCTATAGTATGAGCACCCTGTGATAACCTGATCTATAGTTAGTGGCAGTCAGCAGACTTGTCCCCTTGATCCAAAGTCCCGGTCAAGCATAACATTTATTTCATCTATGGAATTACTCAAACAGTATAGTTTTGTGTAAGCACCAAATACCAATAACTTGGTTGTGATTATTCAGTATGAGAAAATTATATGAATTTATGTTACTTTATATGACGTGAAAGCAGCACAGATCCTGTAAAAAGTTACATAAAATTTGAGAAGAAACAAAGGCTTGCAGTGAGCTTTAGTGAGCTTCCCAGGTATCAAAATAGACATAAAAGACAAGTGGTGAATACATCCAATTGCAGAGAGGTCTGTTTAGGATTTCTTTTTAATATTTTAATGCTTTGTCTGCTGCAAAAAGATTACATGTGTTTGACAAAACTGTTTTGCCTTTTCCTAGATGAACTATTCAGAAAATGTATGAGTATGTACAAATTTAAAGTGAGCAATTTATATGTTGCAAATATGTATGTATTGCTGAAGCATACTAATAAAACTTAGCTTTCCCACTCTGCTGTGGAGGAAGCAGAGTTTGGGCTCTTGCAAAAGTAGTATGGAGTCTAGTCAGCTACTACGCTGTGATTCCCAGAGGTGCAAGTAGCCTAACCCTAACCCTTCACTTTCATACTTGGAATGAGTATTTTATCTATGCTTGGTAGTCTATTTGAAGAATTATCTAACAGACTACTGCCATTTCATCACTTCTGGATCAGAATGGATTTTAAAAATGTGGATTCCTTCCTTTCCACCCTTCCCATCTATAAAAGCAGAAGATGCCTTCTGAATATCAGAAAAAACATACTGATGAAGAGAGAAATGGAGTGTAGAGAAATTCTGCAAGGAAAACTGTAGGAGAATGATCTCTGAAGAAAAACATCACAGTGTGAAATTGGATTTTAAAGCTCTGCTAGAATATTGTTTGGGGTTTCTTCTGAAGTACCCTGTATTACCCAACCACCAGTATATCTAGTACTGAGTAGTCAGAAAATGTGGGAAGGAAAGAAAGGGAATGGAGAAAGGAAAAGTAAGAAAGACTAAAATGAAGATTGAGAAAGGACCTGAAGAGAGACAGCACAGAAGTATGTATATACAAAATTTACACTATATTGAACAGAAATACTGCTCTATAACTAAAAGTGGAAAATAATTAAGAATAATAAGCTTTCTTACAATAGAGATATAAGACAAAGGTAGAATTAAATAATGATTTCATGCAGCTCCTAAACTGGCAGCTATCTTTTTTGCAGTACATGAAGGGCTACCGTTAAAGAGTAATCATTCTGCACGCCAGTTCCTTGTGCAATCATGTGCTTAGCCCTCTGTGCAATCATTTTATTCCAAAGCATAAAACGCTTCCAGTCTGATTGACAGCTATTGCCAACAGATAGGAAGAGCTGCAGGTCACAACACCGTTGGCTCTCAGCTGGTATCAGGCTTGTTAGTTAAGGGCTAAGAGGTGGGGTACTATGAGTATGTTGGTAACATTGCTTTATCCATCCATCCATTCAGTACAGTCAAATTCACGTCCAAGAAGTTCTGGGGCAAAACTGAGGGAGAGAAAGTGTTTTGGCTGAAACTCAATTGTGAGGAGCCTGAGGAAATGGTGTTAACTGGAGGGAAACATCTTTTGTAACCAAAGCAGTGGCATCTGAAAGGAATTTGAACCCCTGGGTGATGTAGATAGCTGGCCTCACTGCAGAGGTAATACAGAGTCACTTGGTATGCACACACAAGTCTGACTCCTCAAACCTGCTGTGCACACAGACACGCATGGCAGGTCCTGTGTATCTGCCTGTGGGGCCTGTGAGCTTATGCTCTAAGATGGCCCTCGGCCAAAGCCCACAGCTTCAAAATTGGTACTCTTCTTGCCTCTGGATTAACAAATTGCAGCAATCTCCTTTCTACTTACGCAGGAGGGTGCTGATATTCCCTGCAGATGTAGCACTTGTCAGTGTAATTCATGCCTTTACCACCTCTTTGCTGGGCCACGTCACCACACTCTGCACTTTACATCCATTTGAAATCTGGTGCTGGAGCAGGCTGCAGCAGCAGTGCCTGATATGCAGATTTCCTGCTGTGAGTGCGTTAGAAATGTGCACAGGGACCAGCGCTGAATCTGTCAATGCCTATTGGCTACCTATGGGAGATGAATACATTGATTTTGAGAGAAAAGGGAAAAGAAAAGGGAAAAGAGAGGCGAAGTGAGGCAGCCTTGAGACCTTCTAAACACAGGCTGTCCCTCCTTGTTACAACACTGGTTGAGGTCAGCGAGGGATCCCAATCTGGAAAAGGCTTCATAACTGAGAAAGGCTGAATGTTCTTTAGACTAAGGAGATTTTATTTGAAATGTTCAGTCCTGGTTTAAGATCTTGCAAAACCTTTTTTCTTATGTGAAGACATGCAGAGATGAAGCACTGGAAAATGGAATTTCTTTATCTTGGGAGGGTATGGGTCTTCAGGGGGTGGGGGCTATCTGTTCTTGCTTTTTGAATGCAAGAGAGAAATATCACTATTGTAATATTTTCTAATATAAATCTCTAAGATTATATTTTAAAATGTATTGTGGAATTGGAGATTCAGCACTGGATGATCATGTATATAGTGGCACTTGGGTTTTTTTCAGACCTTAATCATAAATAAATATATAAACAAGGACTAACCAATGTGCTGTAGTAGCACATGTCCAAAGATGGAAGGTTAAAATGAGTTTGAACAAAGTGCGAAAAATAGGAAAGCATCATATATCCACTTAGTGAAGGCTGCAGGGAAAAGATAATGTCAGAAAAAAGCCAAATGAATTAATGCACAGGAGTATAGGAGAGAATAAGAACTTTAAAAATATTTATCAGAGGCCAGTGCAGTTCCAGAGAGAAACTTCTTAGGAAATGAAGAGGAAAATGAAGACTGACGAATTGAAGCTACTAAACTCTTTAATTTTCTGTTTTCCTTTTCCTTTTGTTGTTAAAGAAAACTAGAGGGTCCTTGTGAAAAAAAATGAATCTATAAAAGGTATCAGTTCCAGATTATATAACACTTTGTTTTAAGTGAGGCAAAGTAGGAAGATACAATATTTTTAACGAGACCCACTGATACAGCTGGGGAGAGAAAATCCATGGCTGTTGGCTGTACAAGCAGTTTGTGTCACTTACATCCTTAAACCATAATAGCTACAGCAACATGACAACTGGCATTTTAGTTTGAAACATAAGCTTGGAAAGGTGCCTCTTGGGTCATCAAGTTGAGCCTCCAATATTAGAGGACACCCTGAGAGTTGTTCTCCAATTTAAAACACACTAAGGCAGGTTGAAATCTGAAACCAGAACTGTGAAATTCTTTCTTATGATGTATAGATAACTCTGCTTTTAATATAAACTGGAGCAAGAGAACAGAAAACATATACAATATTCACGACAATAATACAGGGCTTCAGGTGTCATATACAATATTCACAACAATAATACAGGGCTTCAGATGTGTGCCAGGATTTGAATGGTGGCAGACTTCTGCAGCTCAGGATTTGGTTCCCGAGGATGGGGAGTGTGAATGCAGCCTGGTGCAGAGCGGCTGCCAGCTCCCGTGTGGGAGCGTGCAAGGCTGCTGCTGCAGTGTTCCCGCAGGCTTGAGGCAACCTGAACTGACAGCAAGCAGGCTGTGTTGTTTGCATTTGTATACCCTATTCATCGATGATTTGCAATGGACAACTCATCTCAGCCGCACTTGCTCGTATTATTTGAATGGCTTCTAAGTGCATATGGCAGAGGAGTTTTTTGTGAGGAACTCAGTACAATACTTCAAAAACTTGCGGAAGTGACTATTGTGTAGCTTTACTAGGGGGCTGTAATACAAAGTAATTATTTTGGCTAGTTTACTGCTGCATATAAAACAAGGTCCTATTTTGTTTGGTTTCTTTGTTGTTCAGAAGGAGAAAAAAAGCAATAAGTTTTTCATTAAAGCTATAATAAATTTAGAAGTCAATCCTGTCCTCCATCAGTGTATATATTCAACTGTATGTCAACAGTGTTTTGTTAAGGCAAAATTTTGGGGGAGGAATCGGGTATTTAACTAAAAAAACAGCACCTTTTAGAGCAAAATTCTAGCTTCCCATTGAACAGATGAACTCTAGAAAAGCAAAATATTTTAACTGAAGACTTAAATTCAGAAACCCTAGCTTTGTATCTCACTAGTACAGCTGCAATACATCTGCTTCATGCCTCCATTTTGGTCTTGCCTTCCCAGCTGTGCTTCATTATAGCTTGTATATTTCTTACATACTGAAAACATTTTTGCGAAGAGAAAGTAATTTTTGTTTCATTTCAGGGTCTGTATGCATCAGTGGGGAGAAGTTCGTTTTAAAGACCTAAATACTCCCTTATGCTTTAACAGGTAGGAGGAAATTGTCATAGGCAATAGAAGCATGGAATGGAGATTGGTTGATGGCAGTGAGCTTTAAGGTGCAGTATATCTTTCTTTCAAAACTTGGGATTGTTTTTTAGTTGTACCATGTGATGATGTACAGGAAAAATGAAGCTAGGGCTGAAACAAAGCAGAGAATGTGCCTTTCCTTAACTGAACTCCTGAGATGACTGATTGCAAGGAAATGCTGATTAAGTCACCACAAACCTGTGCAGGTGTTTCCTTTTTGTTTGTGAAGCCCTGAGTGAGATTCAGGGGAGGGTAAAGGTATGAGGGATGTGCTGAAGACCTGGAGAGGCTTGTGAAAAAGCATTGTAGCTGAGCATACATGCAGGTGAATATCTGGATGAGTTAGGCTATTTACTGTTTTCTTTCTTTACTATTATTCTGCTACAATAAAGCTTGCTGAATCCAAAATTTTGAGGTGCAAGTCTTTTGCCATTTTGCACAGGAAGGGAAAAACTTATTTTGATTAGAAGGCTAAGCTCATTTAACTAAGCTAGTTTGATTTGGTTTGTATTAAAAGACTGAGGTATTTCTGAGGAGTGTAAGCCCTGTGTAAACAGTGCTAAGCAAAGATGTAAACAGGAAACAAAAAGGACAAGGAATATAATCATAGTCCACTTAAACTTCTTTAAAAAATTACGTGTTAAGAGGATGAAAATGAGCAGTGGACTATCAGGAAGAACTTTCCAGCAACCATGTTTATTAGGTGATGGAACAGGTAGTAAAAGGAACTGCAACAGATTGGTTTGAAGTATTTGTGACTATTCAGCAAAAGTCACTTAGCAAATATTTCATAAACTGAAATCCTAAAATGGGTTAATTTTATCATTTAGACAAAGGATGTTAATAAAGATTAAGGGAAGAATAAATAGTATTTGCTGAAACCTAGATCTAACCAGTCCTTCAAAAAAAAAAAAAAAAAAAAAAAAAAAGCTAATAGATTAATTCTTCATGTCAATGAGCATCTCATCATCCACATTCTTGGGATGAGGTGGTTCAGATAGAGGTACTATAAGAACTTTGTTTATTGGACAGCCAAGAAGCGGCATAGGTCTGGTCAGTGTGCATTCTTCCCCTTCGGTGGCGTTCAGAGAAGGCCTTCCCCTACAGCTAAAGGCAAAGGCTGGTCCTGCGGATCAGCAGACCAAATTTTGTTGTTACTAGAAGATCTTTTTTTTCCCCATGTAATTCTTAAAATAGTTTATTATTAGTAATTATTTCTTAGAGCTTAAACTTTCAGATAAGTGAGCATAACTCTTCTGTCTGTTTCATTACACAGGACTGCATCAATCTCTATTGACTTCTGGAGAGACGTACTGAAATTAAGGAGACTTGGCTTTCATTTTAGCTGGCAGCACTTTTGGCTCTATATTCAGCTGTTTGAGGTTTTAATTTGACTTCTATGTTTTTATATCCATCTACCTATATGTATTTAAATTTGACTTTTTTTGTGAAGAAAATGTTGGAAGGGACCTTTAATTTTTGTAGTGTTTTCTGAATTTTTCACACCTGGTTTGTAAACAAAAAGAAAAGAAAGAGACAGAAAAAGTAGAAAGAGAAGGGAGAAAACAGCATGGTTTTTAATCTGTTTTGAGCACATGTTAACTTAGAGAATTATTTTGAAGCATTTGAAACAATGAACTGTTTTTACCTGATCAAGCCTTTATATTTGTAACTTAAAAAACAGTCTAAGAGACAAATAGCAGAAAGCTCAGATGTTCTCCACAGATATGAAACAAATGAATCCCTCTTCACAGAGTACCAACAACCACTGCTGGGAATGTACTCTTTAACACCGGTCTTAAAACAAACTCTTTCAAAACCTCCTCTACCTCTGAAGAGCCTTGAAGTCAATGTTTTCTAGAATGCATTAAATCCACTCTACAGTCAATTGATGAGGAAACTCGAGAGTCAAGAACCCCCCCAACTTTACTTTTAAAGGAGTTGTGAGGTGGAATTCTGATGATGACGACCTGAAGTGCTGTGCTGGGGAAAAAAAACAAAAACAAAAAAACAAACAAAAAAAACCTCTCAAAATATCTCGCTGAAAAGCCTTTAAAGCAAATTGTCATTGTTAGGACACCAGCCAGACCATTCCTAAACCATAACCTTAAATGTTTTCCCCAAAACAACAAAGCACTGAAATACATTTTTCTTTTCTTCTTTTCTTTTCCGCTGCACAGCACTACAATACATTTACTGCGGTTACAAAGTCTTCCAGGAAGTATCACACACTCACACAATGTTTCTTCAAAGCTCAGCTTTATATTTTGTTTTCTGCGTTAGCCAAACAATTCTAAAATCTCATCTGGCAGGAGAGCTCCGTATTAGAGGATTCTCAAGAATATAAATTGTTTCAGTTAAGGTTAGTAGACCTGAAATCAGTAGACGGTCTGTATATCTATTTCAGCTGATCTCATTAGGAGATTATGAAGTTATGCTCTGCTTTCCACATCTGTTTCCCTCCTCTTTTGATACTGGTAATTTCAATGTGAATGAATATTTGAACAAGTGCTTTCTTCATGAGTGCAGCTGAAGTATTAATATTATTACTGGATATTGAGTTGGATACATTGGATAATAATTAATACATTTGGAAAACCAATCCAGGCTTCATTTGGACTACATAGAAAAGTACCTATATACCTGTATTATTGTTGTTGACTGTGTTCCCAAAGGAATCTCCACTTTTAGGAAGAAGTCTAAGAGTAGAAGAAAGAAGTTTTTCTTGTGTGTCATTTTCTAAAACGTTTTTGGTATGCCTTTTGGGACGCATAGCAAAAGACACTTATTTCTGCCTCAGAATAAGTAGGAAAAAAAACAAGTTTATACATATGAGTATTATTTAAGAGTATTTAAAAAAAAAAATCTATCCTGGTAAATATTTGCAAGATGAAATCTAAAGAGTGTTCTGTGTCACACAGAGAAAGTATGGATGATAGAAACCAAAGGGAGGACTGAAATGTTTAATTTGCATTTCATGTTTTTTCATATTTCTGCTATAACGAAAGTGCTCTTTGCATGGAGAAAACCATGCAACTGTAAGCATGCCTGGGCCAGCCAGCTATGTCCAAGCAGTATAGTTAGTTGTAAATAATCAGAGGCAATGACATGCAGACTTATGGCATGAACAGGCTGAGGAATAGTTCTGAAAAGACTGTTTAAGATGCATTTTTGGAACTGGAAGACTTGTGCATGTACTCTTGATAAAGAATGAGCTCTTGACAAAGTTGCCATCATTAACCAGAGCAAACAGTCGAGCAAGAATATCACAGTAGTGGCTAGTGAAGCAGGGAGGACTAAGAAAATGGGAACTAGCATGGAGTAACATGAGAGCTCATTCAATGCACTCCCAGTAGGTCATTAACAGCTTGGGTAAGGCTGAAGTCAACAAGATAGGTGAATTTCTTTTATCACAAAATCTGAGGAAAGTGTTCGTGTAGGAGGAGGGGAGCAGCCTGCTGCCTTTTCTCCTTTTCTCATTTCTTAATGATACAACTGGTCTTTACAATAGTTAGAGCTGCCATTTGGAAAAAAAATGTTTAATTGTTCTACATTACTGTTTATCCTGCTATCCTGTTTATCCTATTGCTGTTTTCTTTTCTTCCTCCAACCAAATACTTCTTGGTAAGGCTTCTGATTTTCAGCGATGTGGGGAATATTAACTTAATCAGTCCAGAAGGTTTAGTTTAATTTGATCAGCTTTTTAAAATTTGAAGCTTTTGCTACCAATCAATGTTTGGTAAGAGGAGTCTGAGTGTTTTTGCTAATTCTTTTTTTTTTTTTTCTTTCCTTTTTTGAGGATGGGCAGAGTATGAATAACAAGCCTCTTTTTATTAGCAATATAAATTATATAATTGGACACTAGTCATTCATTTTGACATCTTTTCTTCCTTCATCTCATGGTAGATTCTAGAAAATAAGTATTATCATTTTCTACTTTGTATTCCATTTTGCTTGGTTTGATCTTGACTTTTTTTTTTCTATTCCCACTAGAAATAAAGATAAATAGCATGAAGAAGAGATATGATCGAATTGGAATCAGTGATTATTTTTCTCTTGCTATTCATGTGTCTTCTATTCTTTTGGAAATTTAAAAACAGTCACCTAGTGTAGTAAGGAGATTCAAAGGCCAAGGGGCAGATTGCCTAAAAGGCTGCAGTAAAAACTGTATAAGCTAAGCTTGTGTGAAACTAAGAACCAGGCAGGCTTCATACTTGCAAAAGTATCTTCTATTCTCCGCTTCTATAAAGTGCATATGCCCCATGCAGAACTGCCTTTCAGTAGTAAGGATGCAGTCTGGTCCATCTGTTCACGAGCCAGATAAACACACAGTCCTTTCTGTGGTGAATGGTTACAAGAAAACTATTTATCTGTGTCCTGAGACTATTGAAAACTGATGCACATTCTTCCCAATGAGCAGCTTATACTGCTGATAGGTACTCTGCATTAGAAGAGCCACTTGAAGACTTGGGAAGATGCAGGAAGCTCTTTAGAAGTCAAGGACTGAAATCCTTCCTTATATATAGGGAGATTTTAAGGGAGCTTTTGAATGTGACTAAAAGCAGCACCTGATTTTTAGGGAAGAAATGGAGGTTTCCCAAATAGGGCATATCTGTGTAGTGCAGCAAAAAGGAGACAAATGTCAGGCTAAAGTGAGAGCACCATGGCAGGCATGCCTTTGGATTGAATGATCTCAGAGGTTAAACTATGATAGAGAAAAATGTGGAGAAAATCAGAAGGAAAGTTGGCAATGAAGAGCAAGGACTAAAGAGAGGAATAATGTCCACTGAAGGGAAGTCAAACATGATCTCTGTGGGCCTTGGCAGGAAAACCGAGCAGTGAGGAGCAAGGAAAAGCTGAAAACCAGAGACTAGGACAATATGAAATGATAATTTCTGGACCAAGGAAGAAAACAGAGCATCATATGAGCCCATGGTAACATTTGAAATACAAGTAAGATTCCTTTAAAAACTGCGGACACCCAACAAATGATGAAAATGCTAATACTAATGACAGCTTCTGCAGTGAATATTTTGTTTTTTGTTTTTTTTTAAGTGGCAATTTGCCGTGTCTTGAGATAGCAGTTCAAGTTCACTCACAGGGAATAAGCACAGTGCTGCACTCCCTGAGAAACTGGTTATTTTCAAGAACTGTTGCACTACAGAATGACTGGCTGAAGGCTGGAATTAGCAGACTCTCCTCAGAAATATTTAAATAGGAATACTTTAATCAGTAAGACCTCTTTTTTTATGTGATGCAAATATCTTTACACACTCACTGAATTTGTTAAGGTTTCTCTCCCTAAAAATATGTCAGAAGAAGATTTTGCTATTTCCTTGTTCAGTGCTCTGGCAAAAGTTGCTTTTAGCTCATTTCCCTCTCTCTTGCACACAACCAGGGAAGTCAATGATATGGACTAAAACAAAGTATATACAACTAATACAGTTGCTGATAATACTTATGCTTGAAGTTAAGTATATGCAAGTATCAGCAGCTAAACTAATCTACTCTTTAAAAAAGAAAAGAAAAGAAATTTGGTATTGAATGACTGACATGTCCATTATTACAACACAGCAGTATAAATATTGCAAATTCTAACATTTTAATTAGCAATATTTTTCACATTTTTTTTAATTTAAATTGCAATAAAACTTTATACATTGTAGTAAATGTGCTCTCATGGAAATCATGTCTGCCTGTTTTACAAGCTTCAAATTGCCCTTATCCAATCTGTCTATATTGCTGGAGGTGATGAAATGACTGATGAATAAAGCATCTGGTAAATCCTAGAATTAGATTTTTAAGATAAGGCTCAAAATAAAACTTTGGGTCTTGAAAATCTCAATGGACTTCAAAGCTCCATGTGAATAGAATGGTTGGTAGAAGAGGAAAAATCCTTGTAGAAAGTCAACTGTTCAGAGTTTGAGTGAATTTTTAAAAAGCAGATGTCCCATTTTGATGCCTAACCTGTGTCACAGCCCAAAAGGAGTTGTTCAGGACGACGTCCCTCCCCTTGGGACCAATGACCAAGTTCGTGATGCCCTTAGACTGAATTAAGGTGAAACGACACCAGCCAGCCAGCTTTAAGGTTTATTAACACAAAGATAAGGCATGTGGTCAAATAGGATAATTCAATGGCGAATACTGCAACTAGCTAGACAAGTCCCGTGCCACACGTTTCAAACAGATTCAACAAAGGAGAGAAAAAAGAAGGGAGAGAGAGAGGGAGAAAAGTTATCACCACCCGTGGATCCAGCGGCGTCCTTTTGGAATCTTGGCGGTGGAGGCGGGGGGGTGTCGTCTCCCGTCTGGTGGTAGGTGGGTCCTCTTCACATGGCTTGAGTTGGGTACCTCCGAAGAGGGACCCCGAACAAAGAAAACCCTGGGCAATTATACCTTCCAATCTAAGCTCTCCACCCCTCACGCGGTGGTTTGGACCAATAGTAATTTTCTGGGTCCGGGGTCTCCTGCTGCTTATTGGATCTCATCGTCGTTCCCACGCAGGCTGTTTTCTGCTGCAGTTTCTTCCACAGGTGTGTCTCCATTCCTCGGGTCCTGCCATCATCTCTCCAGGTCCTGACAAAGAGTTGGTAACTCCAGCAATTAACACTGTTTCAGATGCAAATTGCTGGTAACTCCCTTATCGTTCCCGCCTGCACCAGCTCTGGGGCCCTTTCTCACCGAACTAGCGAATGCAGCCCAAGGCTCCAGCAAATTCAGCCACTCATGCCAAGCAAGTTTCACAGAAGTTGCGCTAAAAACGGACAATAATTTACAGTTCAGACCCCAAAGTCTCTGCCCGATTGTGGTCTCGTTCAGTGCAGGCTCGGTGTGTCCCGGGTGGTCGCAAGGAGACCATCTCGGGGGTCACAGCAGCCCAGTCCTGTTTCTGCCAGGGACAGACGGCTTGCTCAGGGTTATGGCCTGCCTGCACCCCATGCACCAAGAAATGTTTAAGGCAAAAAGATTCATTCATTGGTCCGCCACAACCTGAAACCATTGTGGTCAATGCTGAAGCTTCCATTGCCTGGTGGAACTGCAATAAAACCCATTTGGCTGCACTCATGTCAGTTCTCAAATCCTTGGAAGGAATATTTTCTTTGTGCTAGTTGTTATCTGAAACTTCAGGTTTATTCTGTAAAAGAGATGCTTAATGGACCTAGAAATTTTTTTTTCAGCTTAAGTTTTCAGAGAGGAAGTTAATATTGTTCCCTATTTTACAGCAGTGACATTTGCTCTAGGATGTGATAGCATGTTCAGCATGAAGCTGTTGCTGTAACAGAGCTACTGCGAAGCGAGCTGGATCATAGCTAAGGTGTATCATTCTCTAGGCTCACCATCCCATGAGAGCTCCCCCAAGAGCTCTACAGCTACTTTTGATGCGGATTTTAGGTATTATTATTTATGTAGCATTGCACAGTATCTGGCTGTGAATAAAAGTATCTCTTGAAAAGCCAGACACTTTGAAAAGTTGGATTCACAAACAAGATACAGAAGCATATTTGGTGAAATGATTTTACCTTTGATCTTGACTAAAACAGATTAATCTTTGTCACTCAGGCTTCAGTTGGTGAGCTTACAGACAGTAGAAATAAACTTGCTAAAGCTGCTACTTATAAAAAGCTTTAATATGTAGTTGTGTAAAACTTAGTTATGAGAGATCTGCAGGCTTTGGGACTCAAGCCTGCAATATTAAATATTTTGGTTAAATCCATCAAAATACTTAATCACATAGTTTACTTGAGAGCACCATTTCAGTGAATAGAAGTTAATGGGCTTTTCATATACCTTAACGCCTTGTGTGGGTCATAAGCACGCAGCCCATACTGCATTCTAATTGCCTACAAATTTCTAGAATGTAAAAGAAGAGCTGGAACAAAGCAACATAATGAGTTGGGTTTAGTTTTCCTCGGTTCCCTGATATGACCGTGCTTATATTGGATTTTCATGTAGATTGCCACAGCCTGCATTTGCATTACAAATTTTTATTCCTATTATTGTTAAATGGATATATAATATTCACATAACTGTAACAATGAGCTTTGAGGCTCACTTATTTTGTTTTATAATTCATTATTGTAGTGGGATGCAAAGCAAATATTTTGCTATAATGGTTATGCTAATCGACTTTTAATATTGTTTTATTTTCTAGTTACTCACCAGCAGTCTCCAAAGTTTAATAAAGCTCAAAACATTTAATTTTATTGCCTTGCACTATTGATTATCTACTTAACACCAAGAACAATGTGATCTGTTGTCTTTGCCTTGTTGTTCCCCTGAATTATCTTAAAGAAATAAGAGGTGTATGAGCAGAATCTCATGCAATGAAAAATGTTATTTGTCAGGATTACTCATGGCTATTGTACAAAAAACACAAGCCTTTAATCTCAGACTTGCAAAGCAAAGAAATTTTATTGTTTCACCACTGAACTTGATATCCCCTTGGGCATTACACCACCATTTAGGTTTCTCCTTCTTGATTTTATTGCCAACATAAGCCTATTTAAAGGAATGAAAAACATGTTGTCTACTTTGAGATGAGAAATTTTAAAATAATACTTCGGAAAAACTAGTAGATTTATTAGAGAGGGTTTATTTGTATCTTAGAAGTTAAACTATGAAGGAAAATAAAATCCATTACAAATGAAAAAGAGAAGGCAAAGATAAGAACAACAGACAGCTATACCTATTCCACTACTGGCAAACGTTTTTCGCTTATTACAATGGTATAATGTGGTATTGAAAACCTAGAGAGTGTGAAAACTGAAACAAGCTATTCACAGAAAGTCACAGGTGATTTTATTTATTTATTTTCAGAAAGAATTTATCAAAGCCAATATATATTTTGGAAAAATGTATCAGAGTACAGTGTTACAAATTTCTAATTCCATTTCATTATGATCAAAACTTTTTTTGTACAACAGTATAGTTTCACTGTCTGCTCATCACAGGGTTATAAAAAACAGTAGCTCCTATCAAATGTATGGAACTCCCTTCTTGCTGTGTCATTCGTTCTTTTGAAAGTTGCCATGTTACTGCCTGTTATATCAGTTTTCCATTTTGTGAAGTAGAGCTAATTCCCAGTGTTGTGGCAGCAGATGTTTTACTATCAATGAGCTCATAGAAGCTATCATTCTAGTGAATCAATAAAAGTAATCTTGTGCTTGGTGAGCTGGAACAAATCATATGTCTTTACTATTAACTTCGTTCTTAAGTATATCACTTCCATGTCTCCAAATTTTTGAACAAGTGTGTAACGTGTTTAACAGGGACACCTCATTTTTCTGGCAAGTGTCTACATATTCCTGCCCTCAGTGCTTGCATTGAGTATATCAATTGTATTCATCAGAGAGAGAGGGAGGGAAAGAAAAAAATAACAAATCATCCAGGGCTATCACTTCTAAGGAATTAAATGGAGATCGAGTTGTATAGAGTGTTGCTGTCATTATGATTATTATTAGGTTCTCTATTGTTTTAAGGAGATTTTTGTGTTTTTTTTCCCCATTTACACTGAAGTATCAATATTTGTTTGTGTCTTGACTCACCAATGCTGTTTAGCCTGAAGCAAGTTGTGTCAATTTTAGCAATTGTAGAGTTTCAAAGTTAAGAAATTGGAGGTGTTGCCAAATTCCTTTTAATTTTTCATTTTTTTTCCAAAGGCTGAGTTTTGTCTTTAGAATGATACTGTCAGGAAAACTAAAAGTATAACGTTATACATGATAGGTAACCATGTGCTCGGGATTCTGGCTAATTTTAGCCTGGCTAATGTTTTTCCATATAAAGAATTAAATAATAGTAATAATCTCAAAGAAAAGCCCTAGTATGGATCAGTACTTTTTTAGGTACCTATTAGGTCATATACATTTTACTTTATGATAGCCTTCCAACTAGTTCTAATGAACTACATAGGTTTAAAACTCAGTTCTGCAACTGTCTTTGGAATTAATTTTGCATATGTTTTGTCTCGTATAGTCATGAAGAAATTTCAAAAAGACATACCATTGCATTTCTCAGTGTTTAAATTCAAGGGGATTGAACTAACCTTCTTCCTCAGTAAAGCTGTTGGCTCCACCTCTCTAGCTCTAGCTTGTATGTCCATTGCCTGCTCTGGATCACCGTTCAGCTACACCAGTGTCAGGGCCAGCACAGGGGACCTAGTAGAAATGAACGATGAAACAGAGAAATGAAACATCCTGAACTTACACTTGAATAAGTTGTAACTGTGGTATAAAATCCCTCAGCTAAGCACTTTTCTTTGAGATAAACTGCTTTGGGGCTGAAAAATTAGCCCCAGCGAATAGAGCTTCTGGCCAGTGCACCTCTAACGCATCATGTAATCTATTGTGGACACACTGTTGGCTTGTGTACTGGGTAGGGCTTGAATAATGTTACCTTCGTAAATTCCCTCAAGAAATCATTTTTACCAAATTTTCAGCGAGACGATGTTGTGAATTTGAATGGTGTGTCAGGCAATTGTTATAAAGGGACTTTGACCTGCATGTAAATATTTGCAATATTGTTTAGCTTTCACTAATTTAAAATAAAATTGTAATCTAGTAGAGTGATCAGCAAATCTCTGTAGTATTTTAGAGTTTGATATAAACTCTAAATGTGGACACTACATTTTTTTTTTCATAGTGGTATTCTGGAGAAAACTTTTATCAGCCCTTATCAAGGATTTATCTCTGTTTCATAGGAACTTGAAGATATTTGTTATGTTTTTTTTAATTGAGAACCGATTAATAACATTAATTGTTGATAGAATAGTCATCTTTTTGCAGCTTTGTAAATTCTACCATTCTTTGTGAAACCTATTAAATTTTTTTTCAGGAGATGTTATTTTCAAAATATATTAAAACACAGATTCAGTAGGAGCCAAAAAATACTTAGACACTTAGTTTCTTTCTTTGGACCACATGCAAATCAGATAGTCTAACTGTAGTTATTATCTCTAAGTGTTTTTTACTGTGTTACTTTATTGTAACACTTTTTAATATCTGTACTTTGTAAATACATTAAAAATTGCAGTCAGGTACAATTGTTTTTTGCAGCAGTAGTAGTTGACAAATATTAGTAAAAATAGCATGTTGATTATTAAATATTCAGAATTGAATGAGAATTTTAACATATGTTTTGTTGTAGCCCAACCTCTTACTTATTGATTAGCATTTTCTCATATTTAAAATATCATTATTACTGTAAATTTTTATGCTTATGTAGCTTCTAGATGTGCTGATTGTTATCCAGTTACGATAAGTATGCAAAGAAGAAAAGACAATCTGTGTCCTGGAAAAAAAAAAAAAAAGCCCCAAACCTAACCTCTGAGGTTTTTATTTATTTTTATTCCATATGAATATGGAAGGATGTAGGAAGGAAAGAGGGGAAAAAAGAGATCATTTTAGAAGTATTTAGGCTGCTTTAGAATTTTAGACTGCTTTTAAGTTTTAATAGAGTCCCTAATGAATCACCAAATGTTTGTGCAGCAACTGCAGTTATAACTTAAGATTCTCTAACTAATGTGTAAAAAAATTATTTTAGTGTGGCTCATAAATTTGATACAGAAAAGGATATAGCACTGTGTGACAAACCATCCAAAAGACATGCAAAAATAGGAGACTTAGACTTAAACAATTTGCATGTTTTACCCTATGAGATTTGGATAAGGATAATTATCTCTTTGTGACTCTGTTTCCCTGTTTGTAAAACAGTGGAAAATATGCTTTTAAGAAAGCATTCTGCCTGTTACATCAGCTTCAATGCCAATATGAACCTGCATTATTCATATAGTACACCCATTGCTGTGGTAGCCGCTCTCTAACATTTGCATGACACTTGGAGGTGTGCAAGTGGAAGATACGATATAAACGTACAGCAGAATTGCCAAGTGTCATGTTTTGTGGTGTGCGTATATGTGTGTATACATACCCACACAAAGATGTTGCATGTGATATTCAGTTTCCCGATCTGTTTGACTCAAACGTTGCAAGGAGGTGAGAAGTGGAGGTGAGGGTAAGAGGAAGAGACATGTGGTCTCTTCTTGGTGCTCCATCCTAGAGGGGTGAAAAAACATGTGGCCACAATGTGAATGTGCTTATGTACAAAAACTCAGGTCGGTGGCTGACAAGGAGGCCAACAGAGTCTCTCTGAATTAGTTTTCAGCATGATCTTAGTAAGGCTGGGAGGTCTGGACGTCGGGCTGCCAATACTGGGTGTTGTCTGGTGGCTTGCTGTGCGCCTTCGAGGTGAGCTGGCCACTGCGGGCTCCTGGGAACCTTGAGGCTGGTACCACAGCTGCGTGGATCTCTTGACTTGGGAGTCTGTGAAATAGCTATGCTGAGTCCATTTGTTACCTCCTTGCTTGGGTTCATGGACATTTTGAAGCATTTCTGAGACTCCTAGGTCTGTCTTGGCTTCTGCTTGTGGGTGCTCTGTTGCCTGTACACTTCAAGGAGTTCAGAAATAAAAGTGGCTTCCTCTATTGAACTGGGAGTAGTAAGGAATAGCAAGCGCAAGGAATTTGAAAAGATGAAAAATTATACTTGTCTAGTTCATTTAATAAAACTATTGTCATTTTTGTGTGTGTAATACTCATTAAAAATAACTAACTTTTATCAGTAGTCTCAAAAACATTATAGAAAGGTTATTATTTTCTGCCACTGGGAAACTAAAGTGAAGGGTGATTAGATGATTTTTCTGAGTTCATCAATGGCAGAGCCAGGGGTAAATCTTACATTTATGAGATCCTGACCTCTATTCACTAGCTCACAGCACTATCAGAAATACAATACAATTCTGAGACACAGTTCCCATTACAGTGTTAATTCTAACATTACTATGAACTGTACTGTCTTTTACAGGTGCTTTATGAAAAGGATCCTAGTAAGAGAAATGTAGTATTCTCTAACATATTTGTCCCTCACAGGTGCTTTGCTCCTTCTTTTGCCTTTCGACAATAAAACTATTGTTTTGCCATCAGTAAAAAACAATTGTCATAGAGACTGCTTAACACAGTGAACTTTATTTATCTGTTGGTAGTATCTTTCATTAAGATTTAATTTTGTAGGGGGATTAAAGTATAAATCATGTTTAAACTGGTCGACATCAAACGTTCATCAGGTTTGACTTGCTCTGCTTGAGTTGATTCACAGTTAATATTCAGGGTTTCTCCCCTTCTCTCCTACTTATTCTCTTCCTTGCACTCTCACTCTCTTCTTCGTGTTACTCTGAAGTCTGAAAGAACAAATGTGATTGCTTTCTAGATCCAGGCTGAAAATCAGTTAGCTCATGAAATAAACAGACAGGCAAGCTTGGCTTTTTATTCTTGGAAAGATGACATTTAAATTGCTATTGATCACAAAAAAGTTCAGTTTGAGCAAAAGAATAAGGATAAACTGAAACTTATTTGCTGAGGCTGTGCAAACAACTTTAGATACATAACAGAATCTTAACAGAAAAATCTAGCCTACGTCTGCTGAAATTCATTAAGTTTCGTTAACTCTGCAAAGCTCTCAGCTTTTCTAATGTCTATTGTTAAAGGATAATTTAAAATCCTACTTAATTAGAAGTTAAACTGGTAGAAGAGAGAAAATTAGGGCCTTCAAGTAAATTTGGAAATATCAAAGTTAAGAATATGCAATTACTTTTTTAAAAAATAAAAATAATAAACCCTGAAGAAGTTTGCAGTATGCACAATCTTGCTGGAAGGTGAATGTTTCTGCCTTATTTTGTAGGATAGCTGAGTTTATTTCTGCTTTGGAGGCTCTTGCCCTGCTGGACAGCAGGTGACTGGGAAGCTCTTGAAGCATGTGCTAACACCTTCCAAAGGTGTTAATGTGCTTTGCTGCTAAGCCGTGACATGTTAGTGACACTTTCGGACAGTTAAAGAGTAGTTCTTCAAATATTTTTGTCCTGCAGGCTTATCACAGTTGTGATGCTGACCTTGCTTTATGCAGGGGAAAAAAAAATCCAAACAGCAAACTCCCTATTTAAAATAGTCCTAAATGTCTGACTTTGCTTAGCATCCTTTTTTTATACAAAAAAACTGTTCTATTATTTTTGACATCTAGAATGTTTTCCTCATGCAAACTACAGTTTTTCTTTCCCATTTTAATCTACCTAGTTTATTTACATAGGATCTGAATACCTTTCAATAATTTTAAAACAGAAACATCAGTAATAGTCCTGTTTTATTTCTAGCCTGTATAAAGATCAGCCTTAAAAGTTTCTTGTTTCTGTTGCAGTTTGTATTTCTGTGGTAAGTCGTGTTTCTGAAGGACTTGCACATAGGTATGGAAAAAAACTTACAGAAATGACCTTTTAGTTCCAAAAAAGGGTGAGGATTTCAGCGTACTTACCTTCACTTTATAAGTTGCTGCATCTCCATTTTTATGTTTTTTAAATTTTTTTAACTTTTCTCTATGCGACTCATCTTACGGTTTATTTTTTCGTTCCACCTCTACTTTACCTTTCTCATACTAATCCACTGTGCATGTGTGTTATGACTACCTTGTTCCTTCCTTTGAAGCATCTGGAGTAGATTAGTGCTAAGGTCAGGCTGTTAGAGTGGATGAATTTGTGCTCTGCTTAAATTGCAGGGAGAGAGCTAATGTGCATCGGCGGTTTTCTCCGATAGAGAGAAAACTCAGCCCTTTTCAATGTGTCATTGTTCAGCTAGAGTATGAATCATTAGACATACACACCTACATAAAAAAAGAAAAGCACTCAAGGTCTTACAGAGAGGTATTGTATGATCTTTGAAGTAGAACTCTTGGCTAGAAAACTTAAGGTTTTCCTGAAATAGAGAAAAATAAAGAGGGGAAGGAGAAATAAAAAAAATGCTAGACTTACTTGTGAATTGAAAGAGTTTTGGGGCTTAGGTCAGTCCTTTAAGACTATGTATTTATAGTGAGTATTACAGAGGAATCTAGATTGGGCCCTCTTTACGCATAAATGGATCATAGCGATAGATTGCTGGAGTTTAAAGAGACATTTTGCTCCTGGCCTCTCATTTCCTTGGATACAGATAGCTATCCAAAATACAGTCCTGTTTGATAGACACCAAAGTTAGAATTTCAAACCAAAATGACCTTGTTGTAATGGAGTTCTCAACAATGTACCCAGTAAAATATGAGCTGTTATTCATCAGAGGGTACAAGGCATACTACTGCAAAGATATGTTGATACAAATGGATGGTTATGAGAATTTTATGACCCACTCATTTCTTTAATATCTTAAGCAGGATGAAGCAATTGGCTGACTAATGAGATCTTAATGGGAGTAGTGGTCTGAGAGCATAACTGTCTTCATTTAGTCTAAATCGGTCCTGCTTGGAAATATACTGCCCTGAGAATTTTTCTTTTAACACTGCAGAACTGTCACTGACAACATTACTGATATATATAATGATTTGGATAAAGCAATGACAGCAACAGAGAAAGTAATCTTAGCAAGTGGAAGTATTGCTGGTGAATGTTTTGAGGGGACCTGCTTATTTCCAGGAAACAACAATCCTAGAATTTTCTTATATCGCACCATAAGACTTTAAAACTCTGTGATCCCAGAAGAAAATTTCATAAATGACTTCCAGCCGTTAGGGTACACAGTTTTTCATTTGAATTTTCTACCAAAAATACACAATACAACAAGTATTACAACAAGGTAAGTAAGCCTTATTTTTATGGTCATGTACTTTTTTAGTTTCTCTGTTTTCTAATTTTATCTTCTAATCCCTGCTTTTTTTCATTCTATCATCTATTTTTCTTCCACTCTGACAGCAAGAATTTCTTTTTTATTCTTTTTCTTTTTTCCTTTTTTCATTTGAGTATTTTACTTCTGGCTGAGGTGTCTTTTCTAAAATAAAAAAGTTCTTTTTTCTTTCTTTTTCCTTCTCATTCCTTTCTATCTGGTTCCTTGTTGTCTGTTTTAAGCATAGTAGTTATGAGTCTTCCAGCTTATATTTACTCTCCTTCTCCTTTTTGGTCTAAAATTGCTTTCACAGCTGTCTCTTACTGCTATGTGTGTTTTGAAGTTTAACATCTTCAGGTCAATTAGGTATGTTTCTGAAATTTTTGCAGTCCTGTGTTATAGTACAGTATTATTGTAACTGTTATGGTCTACAAATATAAGCAAGACAAGTTTTGTGGCGAAAGGCAGCATCTTTACTTAGACCAGCTAATATGGTTTGGAAGAAAATAGACAGCTTTTAGGGATATAAGCTCCTCTTGTCTGAAAGAGAAACAGTAATCTTTAAAACTAAATACTCGTTGAAAACAATTATTTTAACTTAATTAGCTGGGTTACTCAAACCACAGGATAAAAGATAACTAGTATCTGTTTCTATATGAAGGTGTTAACCATATCGCTACCTTTTTTCCTAGTTTCCAAGAAAGAGAGAAAGCAAGTTTATCAACTGTGGAACACTGCAGGTTAACTGAGGGAATGAAAGAAATTATAATATTCTACAAAACCAGTACCTCTACTGAGGAACATAATTATTAGTATCCCCTAGTGTTATGAATTTCAGTTTCCAGTTCATATGGGAATCAGTTCATCTTTTAAAGGCATTTTGGAAGCCTCCCTTGGAGAGGAGGATGCAGAGGTCAGAGGGGGCTTGTCTGTTCGGTGAGAAATGTTCTTCCTCTGGTGCCTGTGTCCTTTGCTGGCTGTCCCTGGGAGGTCATTGCAAGGCTGTTGATTTTCACCCAAGCTGTTTCTGCAGCTCTGATGCTCTGGGTGAAGTACAATATACCATATGTTCTGGAAAGTGTGCAGGTTGCGCCTGGGGAGTTTGATTGCTCTGGTGGGGGAGGTGTCTTGTGGAGGAGTTGTACGGGTGGGTGGGCCAGATTTTGGCCACTTTTTCTTTAGCCATGGGCTGGTTGTATTTGATTTGTGTATCAGAGATTAATGATACTTCATGATAAATAGGGGTTGCCTGAAAAGTAGGAGTTTCTAGGGAATGTCTTTCAAGATAGAAACTTCTAGCACAGGTTGTAACTTTTCAAAGGTCCTTTTTAGGGTGATATTTCAGAGCCAGGAATGCAAGTCTGTTTTTTTTTTTTCTTTTTGCAACAATTTTGCTCATAGCAGATATTTTCCTAGAAGAGTATTCTAGTCAGATAAAAACCCTCTTTAGGTGGCTGAGTGTTATCACAAGCATTCTCCTCTGAAGAAAATATGGTGTTTGGAGGGATGTCTCATATTATTTATATTTTTGTATGTTGAAAAATGAATTCATAATGATTAATTATTACCATTATAACAGTAGTATCAATAAGTAATAATTCTTTGTTCATCAGACATTTATTGCAATCTTTTTTTGTGTGGATGGAAAGATGGCTGGATAGATGGAGGTAGAAGTTAGTCTGTGCAAGGTCTTGATTGTTTTCTATTATAATTTGTCATCTAGGCTCGGTCCAACAGGAGGCTCAAGGCTCCTCAGCCTAAATTGATTTTTTTTTATGTCTTTAGAATGAGAATTTGAGTATAAACCACTACTACCAGAGCAGTGAAAGAGAGACTTAACACCTTTCTGAAGTTTGTTACAGTGGATAACCTCAGAGCTGCCTGTCAGCTTCATTGACGTAGTCTTTCTGTTTCAGGATTATCTCCCTTCTTTTGTCTGCTAGTTTAATTACTATTTGGTGGTTACAGACAGTATGGATTTTCTCTCAGAAAGATAACAACCTTTTTCTCTTTTACTCCACTTTCTTCTCTGTAGGTAGGAGATTCCTTTCTTGCAGATGGTCTGGCTAATATATACATTTCAACTTGGAGTAATTGTTTGCAACTTGTATGCAGCTTTCAAGATTTCCTCTATTTCAAACACGAGGAAGGGCTTGTGTACCTAAAAGTCTATTTGCTTTTTCTGCTAAAGGAAAGTCTTGTCTTGGTATGAGTGAGAAACTGTTTTCAACTTGGATCCTTATTCTAAATAAGACATTAAAGTGCAGCTGAAATAGTCTTCAGGTACAGCCTGGCCACCATCAATTTGCTACTTTCTTTGGCACAGCATTCAGGCCCACTCCATTCAGAATAAGATAAGAAAAATTCAGTACACCTAACTATATAGCTTGGCTTTAAAAATAATGCATTTATGAAGCCACTTTATTAAAATATTAGAGAATAGGATAATTAGTTCATAAACTCAAAATTCTGCTTAGGCAGACAAAAGTCTTCACTTCATCATTTAATAAGTTTAGTCAGATGAAGGCAGTGAGACCCAGAATATCCATCCAAATTTCAAAAATCCAAGTCTAAGAAAGGCCACAGAGCTGCAAAAGCTGCACATAGGCAAAACGTAGGGGTTTAATTTCAGTCCTGTAATTTTTAGAATCTCCACTTAATCTCTTTAGCTCCTGAAATCCTGAAGCACATAACTTTTGTTAAATGAATATCCCTAAGAATCTAATATTATTCTTTCTGCACTTGCTTAAACTAGTGCTACTTTGGCAGGACTGGGTAGTTCAGCACCTGGCCCATGGGTGCTGAGCTTAGCTGCCTGAGTAGCATCAGAACAACATCCTTAGCAGGGTACACTATATTGATTTTTTTTCAATTCAGTAATCACTATTACTGAATAATGATTATATAAGGCCAGGAGGCAGAGCACCTCTGCATAAGAAGCAAAAATGGAGGGGAAAACATGGACAGAGAGAGAGCTGTGATAACCCTTAGGCCTGCTGCTCCTGTGGCCCTGGATTGCGAGCAGGGTGAAGATGGCAATGGCTCCTACAGGAATAAGTCCCACAGTAGCAGCTGCCCTGCTCTCCCAAACTTTTGGGGCTCCCCAGGGCTCTGGTCCAGTGGGAGCAGGTTGTGGGGCCAGGGCATGCTCAGCCCTGGAGGAATCTTGCACTATGGGCAAGCACATGCTTCACCTCCACACAAAACTGTCTCAGCACAACACAAATCACACCTTTCAGCCAACGGTAGAAATAAAGGGGAAGGAGCTGGTGATAGTGTGCTTTCTGTTGATTAGATATTGGCTAAAGTATGTAAAACAGTTTTTGGAATAGGGTTGCAATGCAGGTCTTCCTTTCCCAATATAATAAATATCATAATCACAGAATTAAAGAGTTATGGACGGTGCCCTCAACATTAAGGTGAGGGCATTACATTGCCAGTGGAGCATGATAACTATAATTGAGCAGAAGTCCAGGAGATAGATACAAAGCAAGAGGGTAAAGGCCACAAAGTCTATCAGGGTGCAGCACAGCTCTCTGTTGTACTGATTTTTTCCTATGTTTAAATTAACAAGGTTTACATAAAAAGTGCAACACAGGCAAACAAAAAAACTTCAGATCTGCTGGAAGAGCAGCAACCATCTGAAGAAAAGGCAGACATCAACCCTCACTTTTCTGGAGGTAATTACGATATTACTGATGACAATATTTTGCAACAAAAATAACATGTTCCTCCCCATTATCATCACTGGAAAAAACAACAGGATCAACAAAAACAAATTAATGGAAATGGACTTACCATAGTTGCTAATCAGGCAAGAATAGAAGAGTTTGTCTGACAACAGCATGCATTCACATGGTCTGAAAGCCATTAAAGTGCAGAGCCAGTAGTTATCGACAGGTGTCCACTACAAGACAGAATAATCCTCTTATTTGTTAGGAAGTTTAGGCCATTTACAATGACCTTTTCCGCTTGCGTGATATTTTATTTGCTTTCAACCTGCCTGTCCTACTGAAAACAAGAGAATCTGTAACAGAGATCGGTGGAATCGATGTTAAAGGCACATAATTCTTAGGTCTTCCACCATTGTCAAGTGATTGAATCCAGGGAAATAAAAACTAGTTCTGACAGAACTCCCTTGGGTAACACTTTAGATTCTTGTTCTTGACAATTAAGTTCAAAGCTATATGACATTTGCTCATTTTTCTCTGAAAAGACAGATTAAGACCTAGAAAGTATTTTTAAATAAATTATTGGGATTTATAATCTTTATAAACCAAGATTCATTTCATAAGGGTAATTAGTAGCTACAGTTATGTAATGTATCTCTAGAATATACGACTGGTCTGGTCCCACTCCTGTCAGCTGGATCGCTGTAATCTTCCACTCCCTTTTGGCTTTGGCACTCTGTTCATAGCTCTATTAAGTCTGTCAGACCCTTTGACAGTCAACTCAAAGCATTTGCCAAGTTGGCTATCTTTAATTTCAGGAAGGAGACGCCGATAGAGGTGTTTTTTCTCTACAAGTGTTGATGGTTTTCTTTAAAAGGACGTGTTACAAACAATGACTTATGCGTGTCTCTGGGAAGCAGTTTATGTATTACAATAACTGAAGAGAGTTTCTCCTTGATCAGGAGCAGGAACTCCTAATCAAACCCAGTGCTATGAAACACTATTTCTAGAAATGTTTCTTTTACTCGTGAGTAATAATGTTATAATTGTATGCAATGACATACATTACAAAAAATCCTAATATTGCTACCTTGTGCTAGGTATATTTATTTCATGTTACTAGATTCTTAGTTGATATAAACTAGTTTTGATTTGAAGGAGCTAATTTATATTGGTTAAGGATCTGGTCAATTATATTATAGCCATCTTGGAAAAGGAAAATAGCAAGGAGTAAATTTGTAACCTTACGTCTCATTAAGTGCACCATGAAATATAAAAGAAAGTTCATTAAAAAATAATTCTGTGTAACTAAGCAAGCCTGGCTGTCACTGAAGATATAGATAGAATACATGCATAATTGACAAGATAGGAAAACAAATTACAAAAAGGGCAAATTCTACATGACCTCAAGAATCTATTAAAATAACCATACTCGAACTCACCATTGGGAGTTTTGTCAGAGTGTCTTTATTTTATCTCAGTGATGAATATAGTCTTAAAATATGAGTGCAGTATGACAAGATAACTAGGCTAATATTAAAGTCCTCACACTAACAAATGGGCCCTCAAATCACCATGTTAGCACCAAGTCATAGGCAACAACTTCTGCAAATGTTTGCTTGATGTGGTTCCATATGCCATTCTAAATTTTTACTTACTGATAAATCGTTTAATATCTGATAAGAGGAACAATTAAGCAGAAGTGTATTCTTTAACCAAAGATCATGAGGAAGTAATGTTTTATTGGAGAGGCACCAACATGTATGTACTTACAATCTTAAATGTCTAAAATGATCACAAGTTTAAATGCTTTTGTGAGTAAGAGTAGGATCAGTTAGGTGCTGAAAAATAAGCATATTCTCAGATATTGTTGAACTGCTGTTTTGACCTTGAAAAATATATAACTATTCTTATCTGTACTTTGTATAAGGATACAATTTTTTTCCTTGGACCTCATTTTTGGATTGAGTTTCATCATTATATTTCTGCTCTTTGTCTAATATTTGAAAACATTTTACGTTGTATTGTTACTGTAACAAAACTTTTAATTAGAGAAAATTATTGGTAAAGGCAAATTCATTAAAATTTAGAAATATAATCTAGCAATCTTAATAGTCTCTCTTTTAGATATAAATGATAGTTTATTCCCCATTGTAAAGTTTGACGAATTTTTAAATTTGCAACATTGTACTATTTCTTTAGTATTCTGTTCACTGTGCTGCTGTAGATGGAGCTTTATCTGGGTTGATAGATCTGCTATAATTCAAGCTGCATTATTCTGAAGTTTTCCTTCTGCATACCCGATTATATATGCAAAAAATGGTAAGGAATTATATGCTTTTCTAAAGCCATTTAGAAAAGTGAGGTTAGGTCTAAAATTGTCTAAGGTTTTGCAGAAAAAATTTCTTACACCACAGAGGCATCTATATTCTGTATCTGTTGCAAAGGACTCCGTAGTCTGTTTGCCAATTAAATAACTAATTAACTTATATTTCATCTGAAGTGGCTAATCTTTTCGTCTGAATAAGTGCAAGGGTACATATCATAGCCTGAGGCAACATCTTCCTGAGGTGGAGCCCAGGTTCTCTTTACCTGCTACCCCTCTAGTAAAGACGGGCTTATTTATTCCTTCCACGGAATGGAAACAAGTCTCAACCTACCTTCCTCACCAGTATGTCTCATTTTTAATATTTTTTTTCTTCTCCCTTCTTTCTTAATTAAATGGAAACTTTCTACCACTGCAGGTGAAATTATCCAATAATATCTGGCTGAAGTGATCAAAATAATGAGTGAATGTTATTTTTAATACAAATAATTTTGCTCTTGAGGTTTTAATCAAATTAAGTAGAGAATTAAATTAAATAATGATTGAATTAAGGGGAAAGCATTGTAGCAGCTTGGTTTTAAAATGACTTTTACTAGTCTATTTCTAGTAGGACCTTCTAAAGGAGGTCTAATATTCTTCAGTTATTTTAGCATTTTTCTGAGTAACCTCAAATGTCATTTCTTCTTACTCATATGTCTGTAGTGATTTAGACCAGTGCACTTTTCCATATTAATTCTTAAACTGCTTGACCTTGATTTAAGTTTATGTTCTATATTTTTTTGCCATAATCTCTACTGGAATATGGATAACTTTCATCTAGAAAAATCATGGTTTCTGTTATAACTGGCTTGTGCATAAGACTGTAATTTGGAAAATCCTGACTTCATATCTTTGTTTTCAATATTTTTACTGTAGCCTGATATAAATATAGGGGAACTGTTCTCTGCTTGTATACTCTGAAACATTTTTTCCTAAGACTATGGATAACTATTTAAAAAGCTACACTAAGATAATTAACAGTTCTCTAAACAAGTCAAAGCGGATGCCTGGTTAAAAGATCTAGTAGTTTAAAGGAAAGGGGAGGAGTCCAAGGACACAGAATTGTGGGGAAAATATTAATGTGATAATATTTTGTCCTAAAGCTATGTGTGTGTGTGTGTGGGGGGGGGGGGGGGGTTGTGTGTTTTTTCATTGGTTTATTTGTTTTTGTTTTCTCAAAGCAGTAATTGAAAAATTGCAGGGTGGGATTTCAGTGTTGTTATCCTTCCCATTTACAGATAGGAAAACTGAGACATAAGGAGGTCCAGTGACTTACCAAATGCCACCGGCCATGTCAGCTGCTAGTCTTGAAAAAGAACTATTGTACTTGAGACCCAGGCAAGGTATCTTGGCCAGAAAGTCATTTAGCTGAATGACATTTGCAACTTGAAGGTTGCCTTCTTTTTTTCCTTCTTGTTTAATCACACAGACAACTTCTTAACTATCTTACCCAGCCTTATGTCTTGTTGATAACAAGGAGAAATAAAAACATGTAACTTTATAGACTTATAATCCTTCCTGAGAAAGAGGCTAGTTGTGGAAAACATAAGAAGGCTTGCAGACAGATGGAGAATGCAGATATTGAACTACGGGGACAGAGTGCAATAAGGAATTCTGATGACCATAGCAAAAAGACATGTAAAGGGTTAAAAAGATATTCATAAGGTTAATAGAAGTTCACTGAAGCGTAAGAGAAGAATGGGATGAAAGCAGGTGAGAACACCTAAGTTCACCTGGAGTCAGATCTCCCAAACTGTTAATACAGCTGTTAATATTGTTAATAAAAGAGGATATTGGTAATCAGATCCCTGAAAATGTAAGCAGGTAAATCCCCAGAATGTAAAAGTGAGCAATGTCCTTTTAAATTAAAGGGAGGGGATTTTGTATCATATTTGTCATTTAAGAATGAGATGCATTACTTTTACCCCCACTTGCAAGGCCCAGTGGAGAGAGATTAGCAGTAAGCAGCAAAAGGCTGCAGGAAAAAAATGACCAATGTCACCTTTCAAGCTACAGAAGCTACACAGCAACTGAATTTTTATGCTGCTTCCCAGCTCCCCATGATGACTTACAGTTAACATTCTCGGTACTGTGCTGCTAAGGACTAATGCCTTACTCAGCAGAAGTAACCTAAGGTGAACACGCACTGCTTGTTCGTATGGGGTCAGTGTGAGCTGAGAGTGCCTCATACCATGCTATCATCAATATTGCTAGATAGGGAAGGCAACCAAATGATAACAGGGCTAGCTATGACCTTGGTGTAAGTGACAAACACCTTACATTATAGCAGTTCACAAGTGGCAGTAAGTAATAGGGCTCGCAGAAGTGGCCATCAAGTATAAGTAATTAACTGAAGCAATGCAGAGAGGATACATGAGCCTGGGAAATGGTCCAAGAAAGCAGCAGAAAAAAAGGACAGAAACTAGAAAAAGACATTTTTTGTTTAAGACAGGAGGCTTATGAAGGATGCTGATAGCATCCTGGGCTGACTGGGGAGTGGAGATAAATTGGATCAATTCTGTATAAAAAATGAATATCTTGGCTGACTTGGATAATATCACATTAGTAGAACCAGTATTTTCTTTCCTGTTCACAAGCAAAGCATATAACAAACTAATATCTATATCATTGGAGTGGGGAGGGAAGGGCACATGCAGAGTTAGGTTTAGAATATATATATATCCAGGGCCAACAACCTGGACCTCCATTAAAAATAATCATGCCCTTAGATTTCATTTTTAATAGTCTTTTCTTTTACCTTCATTCTCAGCATCGTGGAGGGGAAGGGGATGAGGCTTGAAAATATCTCCAGCATGTAATTGAAGTAGCAATGTCCTCCTGAGTCAGCAGACAGTCTAGGGGGGAAAAAAAAAGAAAGAAAGAAAGAAAGAAAAAGACTATTCCAGTGAAGGGGTGTGTCAGAACTTCAGCTCAGGCAGGAAGCATCACTCCTGCAGAGGTATTTCTGGCAACGGAGTGTGTCTAGTAGACTTTGCAAGCACATGCACCCTTATTAAGAGTATAAATTCAGAAGAAACTCATTTCTGCTACCTTTGTCTCTAACCATCTATTACTTTCAAAAGCTGTGAAATCTGTGCTGTGATAGAAGCTCAACCTCCAAACGGCTTCAGTCTATTCCTGTGAGAGGAACATGCTATCTCGTGAATATCAAAAGCCTTCTATATTGTTTCAGAGCAGGTTGAACTTATATTTTGTCTTCACTACAACCTGTTCCACCCCTTTTCTGAAAACTAGGTATTACAGAGTGAACAAAGAACATCTGCAGTCTTTTTCCACAGGGAAGACCCAAAAGCTGTACAGCTGTTAAACCCTGGACTTGATACCTCTATGCTGTGTAGCCTCTGGAATAGGCCTCTGTTGAAATATGGAAGCATGATCAAGCATGAAAGCTTTTCTCTCTTTTTATGTGCTTTCTAAGGATGGTTGCAAAATGGAACACGTTATTCCTTGGGAATTCAGGAGCTGGGGCAAAAGATCAGAAAGCTGTAGGTGGGACATTCATTTGCAATTCTCTTTTTTCCTGTGTATTTCTTTTTTGTTTGCAGAATCTCATTTTTATAGAGAAGAAAAGCAGTTCAGTAAGCACTTCTATATATGCAAGGAAAGTTCACTGAAATTTTGCTCTGTTCCTCTGGGAATCCCATAACTAGACAAAGAAGCAGGCAATGAAATAGTGTTCCCTCTTTCCTATGCATTTTCCCCGCAATTTAGTAAGCAGGGGCAGGCTTCGGCAGGTGCTATGGGGAAAAAATCCCCAACAATTGCTTAAGGATGTCTTGTGGTTCATATCAAAGGTGCTTCTGAAACTACATGACAAGCAGGGAGATTTGAGGGGGAGACAGAAATAGAACTGCTGTTTGAGAGAGGGCGACCCAGGGAGCACAGTGCCAGTTCATGATCGTACAAAACCTGTTTTCTTTAACTTTAGCTGCAGACTGTTTGATCTTTACTGGGAAATAGGATTTTCTTTTTAAACTGCATGTGCAGATTTGATAGGCCTCAATGTTTGCAAATTGGCCAGAATTTTCTAAGTGCTCAGGATTCAATGTGCTACTTTTCATGAAGCCAAAGTAGAAGTTTAGCCCTCTTGAAATTGAAGTCCAGATGTGTTCAAAAAGTAAAGACTGAATTTTGGTGTATTACTTGTGCCAGCAACACAATGACTTCATATCCTATAAACAAGTAGAGTTTGGTGGTTTTCAGCCTGGAGATTTCTGGTTTATATCTTGAAGGAAGTTGTGAACAATACTGAGGAAGTTGCTGATAAACTTAAGTCTACTCGGGATGGTATTCAAATCCTATGTTTGCTCACAAATAGATCTTAAGATATTTGAGAATAAGTAAAAGTAATTGTATGATTACCCCCCTAAAATCTTCAGCTTTGATAATATATACTGTTTTCTCAGCAGTTCATCAGGTATGCTTATAACTATAAAGGTGAATATGCACTAGCAAATAGCTTTGAATACTGATTGTTCAAAGGTACTTTATCAACCAGCCAGGCGTTTCTGATGAAGTCCAAATCCTGCAATGAAGGACAAATATTCAACATCACTGAAGGATTTAAATAATACACTTCCCATTAACTCTAGAAAATGGGATATTTATAGATATTTCTATGCTTTTGAAAATCTGCTCCTGAATGCATGCCTGAATGCCACTGTTTAGTGATGTATAAAGAAATAGAAATAAACTATATATAGTTTAGAAATAAATTATATGTAGTTAGTGTACCACATGCAATTTTAAGGTAAAACCCAGGAACAATTCTTGTGTGCCATCTACTTGAATAATTATAAATAATCAAATAATTATTGCTGTATATCTTCCCCTTTACTGAGTGTGCTTCAGTACTTGCAGAGTCCTCTTCCCTTGTTTCTCTAGGAACGTATCATGCTTGAAATCTGTAAGTAATCTTCTTTTTCCCTGAACACAGTCCTGGTTGGAAACCATGCTGAAAACAGTATGCCTTGTTCATATCGTACGTGAAATCATTCCTCTTTGTTTAGATTTAGAAATTGGCATGTCATGTTGAATATTATTCTGGTAAAAATCTGTAAGAAACTTCTGAAACTCCCTGGAAAACTTCTGCATAAGAGTTGATACATTTGCTGTAAACAGATAGTTTTAATTGTCAGCCTGTCTTTTCCTGTATTCATGACACCTTCTTCATTTTAGCTAATTTCCCTAAAATGTAAGTTTCCCTAAAATGGGTAGGTTTTTGTGGATGCATCCATATGCTTCTTCCCAAGATAGACATCCTTTTAGACGAGAGAAGAAACTGTATGATGGAAGGTCTCTGTCATCATGAAACCACCAGGAACAATTGTTAGAACATATTTCCAGGTACAGTATATATATCCAACTGGCAACATCTCCTAGTTGACTGCAAACGCTCGCCAGAACTCAGTGTGGTTTTGTTCTCCCTATCTTCCAATTATGCTCTATTTTCATATTTTGTTTGTTTCTAACACTTCAGAATAGTCTACAATTTATCCTCAAGTTATTCTCCATTCATTTTTCTTGTTAGCTTCTACCAGTGATCCTCTAAATGGTAAGAGTTACCTTACCAGGGCGTTTCTTCTGAATCTGCATTTGATTTATTCTTTCAAAGACATATCTTCATTGACCGACCCTTTGTAAAACAGCTGTAAGGTCACTCCACACTTCTCTTTAAGACGTGAAATACTTCTTTGTCTTTAACAATACAACTAGATTGGAGTTGCTGAGATCAAAATTTGACACATTATGTCGCGCTTTCTATATATTCAATTCTGACACATTTCAGAAAGAAACTTTCATTGAAATGTGTATCAACTTTTCCACTAAGTAATAACATCCTGTTTGTCCTGATAATCTTATTCAGAATATATTAGTTATCTTTTACCAATGTCTTGATGCATGTGATGTATGTAATTTATAGAAATCATTGCATCTTTCAGGGTGTGGGTCGTTCTCACTAGCCATTAGTTAAGGTAAGAGGCATGAAAGAGTTTATGGACAATTAAAACCAGATTTTTTTCCATGAAACATACCAGGAGACTGGCTACTTGTGGAAATCCTAAATCTTAATGGTTTGTAGGAAAGAAGGAGTTAATATATTCTGACATTCACATAGCTTTGGGCATTTGCCTTGTTGAGGAGTATTTTACCTTAAACTTTTTTACATTTTTTACGTTTCGTATAGCAATGTTGTTATTCTATGCAATGAAAACAGATGCAATTGTTCTCCATACATATATTATTGTTTTTTATTAGAAATAAAAGCAGTTAGATTATTATACAAGCTATTTTGGTAATTTATATGGTTTTGTTTTTTCACTGTGTGAAAATTTGGGTAAAAGTGAGTCTAATATTAACTCACATGATAAGATTTTTACCAGCTTAATTTAAAATTTTTAAACATTAAACATTTTAACATTTAAGTTTTTTAGAACAGTTGCCAGAATATTGTAAGGTTACTTCTTAAAAAAGATAAAAACCTTCTAATAAACACTTCTAAAACTGTTACCATGCATTTCCTACTTTTAGAGAGCTGGAATCTGAAGGGTACGCTCCATTTAAGATTTTTAGTTGATTCGGCTCTGCTTTTCCTCTGCCCTTTAAGGTGCATTCAGTTGAAAAAGTGAACACCCCAAGAAGCAGAAAATTAGAACACTGCTTTTATTAAAAATCCCCCTGTAGCTTCTGTAATGTCATTTCATGTGGGCTAAAAATTATTCCACTGCATTATGGACAATAATGTTCACTTTACAGTTCACCTAATGTTTACATGTCAGGAATTGTTTCTGTTTAGTTTTCTGCTAATGTTCAACTCAATTTTAAAATCGCTATATTCCTACCATCCTTTATGGTGTTCTCTAAGGAAAAATGAGTGAATTAGAATCTTCTTTTAACTTTCCGTCCTCTACTTTCTTGTATTTTAGTGCTAACAAAATGGAAACTTTTACATATAGATACTATGAAGAAGTAACAAATAGTGCAGTGTGCTTAACCTTGTCTTTGAAGCATGTTTCTTGTTTTTTTTTTTTAAATTGTGAGAAAAATCTTAAATAAGATTAATGCACTGAAATATAATGCAGAAAACCTAGGAGAAAATGTCAGTAAAGAACTAGAGAGTAAATCACATACCTGTACTAGGAAAACTGTATTCTAAAAAAGGTTTTTATTTCTATATTAATTTCTTGGAATTAATCATAAAATCAAGGCAGAACAAGTTTTGGGAATTGTCATGACTGCTCACAGTTTATTATTTTTGAAATATCACTTTAAATGATGTTTTCTTCTAAGTGCACAGAGCATCTAGATCCCTTTCAACATGTTCCAGTTGTTTACCTACATCAAATGTTATCCAGTTTATTGAAGATGCTGGGCATGGTTTGATTTACTTTGAGTAACACTCACTGTCTTAGTGTAAACCTGGATAACAGTTTTGTGACTGATCTTAGAAATTTAAAAGAAAAAGCACTTTTTGTTTGCATGTGATTAAGTCTGAGCTATTTAAAAAAAAATGAAGTTTTAGAACTTGCTGTAATTCAAACAAACTTTAGTGGTTCCCTGGGTAAGTTTTGAGATTTTACATGTATAAACAGAGAAACTACAAAGTCATTGACCATTTTTGACTGCTGAGATAAAAATAAAATAGAGACAAAAAATATTGAATTTGAAATTAATATTTGTGCAGCTGTGCAATGGGATTTCTTTGGAAGGAAGGAGGGTGGTAATGGTTTTACAAGTTTGTCCTTTGCATGAAGAAGGAGATTAAAGAAGGCAATAATGATGAGAGGAAAAAGGGGAGGAAGAAAGATCAAATTTATTACAGAAACTAATCACAGATGAGCAGTGAAGATTGATAGTGATACGCAGCAACAAGAGGAAATAACACAAAAAGTATGATGGTGAAGGAAGATCATAAATGTAAACCTAACATAACCCAGGCTACAAATAAGAAAGACAAAAATAGTGTAGGTATTTCCATATTTCCCTCAGAATTCATCTTATCTGTTTTCAAACATATAGCTTTCGCCCAAGGGTTTTCCTGTGTTTGGGTTGCCTACAAGGAGTGAGCTCTTATCAGTTGTTATGAGCACTCATTCATATGGTTCAAGGTTAGGCCTCTCAAGAAACATGTAGGATGAATTCTTGCTTAGGAACTTGACCATCAACCCTGTGTGCTTACTCAGCTGAAGACCTCTGTAGTGCAACCCATGAACATGCACCAACAAGCTCAGTGCTGACTGCACCATCTAGCAATTGAGCCAGGAACAGGCAATGCTTCCCAGTCTCCCACAGTGTGCGTCCCATGAACATGGCCTCCTGGCCTCCTTTCTGTCCCCTATGAATATGCTAGGAAGTGCCAGCTTCCCTGGAGATGATAGTTACCTGTCTTGTGCTGGAGGCTGCAGCTGCAGCTCCCTTCCATCCCCACTTCAAGGGCGCTTCCTCCCTTGTCCACATCTGTAAAGGTCTAGCACTGTGAGGCATAATATAAACCCACGTTGCCAGATCACACCATTGGCAACTCTCAGGTTGACATCTTTAGTCCCTGGATAGGTTGATTTAATCTGTTCAAAATAAAGTGGCTATGCAATATCCAGCTACTTGAAAACTGATCCAAGACAAATTCTTTTTGAGCCATAGCTGTCTTGATGGAGATCTTGATTCCCCAGGACAGTAGCCTTCAGTAATTTTGTTGCTGGTATTGTAACTACGCCACATATTTTGAATAATGAGAAGACTGCTTTACAACCCTACAGAGTTATCCTGAACACACTGAATGTGTGTCATTTATGTGTAGGGATGTGGAGTGGATCACATGGAGGATAGTGACAGTGGGAGAGAGATCCAAACTCGGTAGGGCCAGCATCTGTGCAGTTTGAAAGGAGCAAAACAGGGACTAAATCAATTGGTTTTGTAAACAGGTGTAGGTTTAAGATATTCACCCGTGCTTCCTTTTTAGTCCGATGCAGTGTCTAGCTCCAGACCCTTTGTAGGCTTTTTATTCCAGACTTGCAAAGCTGTTGTGCTCACCAGTGAGGGCCTGGCACAGATACACTCTTGGAAACAATGGAAAAAAACTATAAAAATCTGTAGTCTGGTCACAAAAAATGAATGAAGAGGAAAGGGTGTTCACTGCAAAGACTTCATACAGTGTTATTAAAATTAAAGCTAAGATTTACCCAGCAGTCATCCGTTATGTTTGGTTTTTTATTGAGATGTGACAATTCTATAACACTGATACATGGACTAATAGCATAATAGATTTTTAATTGAACTGAGGAAAATACTTGCGGGGTCAAAGTTTTAAATAAATGAACAGATTAAATGTCCCATGAAAGGTACCATATGGTTTTTAAAAATCTGAAAATTAGTTGCAAAGTCACAGATAATTTAATTATATGGTCTTCCTGTCTTGGGATAATAAAGCAGACTGAGAATTATAATAGTCAGAGAATGAAACCTTTGCTGCTGAGAGACGTTTTGAAAATGAAATGTTTGGCTAACTGCTTTTAAATGACTCTACTCATATCCATAAGGATATTATTTTAACAATAACAAATTTCACTCATAACACAGTCGTGATTGGTGTGTCATCTAGTGAGCTGTACCTTCTTGTTATGCTGGGTTTTTCAGTCCTTGTGCATGTACATTTTGCTCTCTGTAGAGCTAAAATACAGTTGGAAACATCTGGGAAGCAAACATCTATGGGGTACTGATAGGGTTTTCCATTTATAAGTACTGCCTTATAAGTACCAACCTTTAAGACCAGTACTCCAAGTTTGGTTATTACAGGACACCTTGTTAGCAGCCATCTTCCAATGCATCTACAGTTGTCCCTAAAATGCATGAAAAAAGCTTTCTGTATAATAAAGAGCAGAATCTGCCATATTTTCTTAATACATTATAAGAATACTTCTGCTTCTCTTGTATGTAATTCATTCTCATAATTTTTGAGATTTTCATACGTCTGTTCTTCTTTCCCATATGGTGCTGTTTATCAGACATGACCACCACCAGCGCATCTCTTTTATCCTTTTTGCGTTCAAATACTACACTTGCATTAACTTCCTTCTTTCCAGATAAGTGGTAATTAAAGAGCCAAGTCTTTGATCCGTTAACTTGAGTGCCTCTGAACATCATGGAGAAAAGGTAACTTTATGTCTGACATACTAGATGGACTTTGTCTAAGGAATTAGAACTAGAACAAGATTATTCAGATGAGAAAATGCTCTCTAAAGCACAGTGAACGTTCTGCATTCATGATGCAAAGAGATCTGAAGTCTATTCAGCCTGTTAGATTTTATATTTCGAGCAAAGTCAGCATGAAAACCAGAACACTGATAAGAAATAACCATGATTTTGATTGTATTTTTTTTCAGAAGTAGTAAAAAAATTCTTTCAGAATTAGATTTTTTTTTTCTTTCTGGACAAGCAACTTTCTTACAGACATACACTTTTGAGATGTTTTTGTTATCCTGCAAATGGTTTATATATATGTGGTGTCTGGAGCAAAGTAAATTTAGAAATATAAAAAATATGAAAACAAAATAGAAAATGAACTATTTAGAAATATTTAATGAAGAAATATAACACAAATGCATTTCATAAAGACCAGATGGAGAAAGCATGAACTAAAAAGAAGAAATCACCAAGCAGTAAGATCTAAGATCTCATTGCTCATTCTTTTCATTATTAACAGCTTGATGAATTTGGTATCTTTGCAAATAGAATGATGATCAGAATCTTTAATAAGTATCCACTCTGACTTATTATAACAAAATAAAATAATGGAGAAAGGCTAAAAGTTAAGTCTCGCTTCAGCACTTAATAGAAAATGGAAAATGTGCTGGTATGAAATAGCGAAAACCCATAAGAAAGTGTTGTAGATAACTTGAATCATTAAAAAACATTATCGAGACAGATTTAAAATTTGCTTTCTCTTATCTCCTCCTATTTTCAGGGGCAGAGGTGTCTCTGTAGACTTGTGATACTGTATCTTATATTAAGCAATTTCCACCTCAAATGTATTACCCTGTCTTTTCAAATGAGCAGTCTTGAATATTTTCAAATATAACTCTACATGGTAGGTTCATACAGTTATTTTATTGGTTTAATTAAGATGAAATATTTCATATTTCTTATCATAATTTTAAGTTATATAACATATTTCCCTGTATGTCATGAAAGTTTCTATATATGCAAACACTTCTTGCTATTCTAAATAACTGGATAACAGGATCAAGGAGAAGTGTTGTATAGGAGCTAAAGGAATTGGAACACTCCTCAGTCGAAAATGATTTTGCTATATATTATTGGTTTCATTTCCTTCTTCTTCCTCCAGAAATCTTTTACTGAAAAGAAAGTCTGTGCACAGACTGATTAGTAGAGGAAAATATTTTGGATTTTACTACTTCTTTCTAGGCTAGAGATTAATCTCACCTATCACTTGCTTGAGTTTCACTTCCCTGAAAAATATAATCTGAGAAATATAATCTTAAGTGCATAAAAATCAGAAGATAAGGTTAAAACTTTCAAAATCTTTTAGTATGCAGCTGGTTGGATAGAAACCTAGGGAGAAGACTTTAAAAGGTAATACTTTTAAAGCACAAATTTGACTTAAGTGAGTGAGCATTGTATTTAGAGTTAGGGGGGAAAGTGTAACAGTGGACCTCTGTCCCAACGCTCTGAAGTGTAGGCGTATCCACCCCAGTTATGTCGTATAAGTGAGAGGGCCAAATTTCTTATGACCTTTGAAGACCAGAGAGTATCAAAATTTGCTGTATAGATTCATATTAGTGTGCTGGCACCAGTGATCTGATCTCATTTAGTGAGCTGACTTTGACTACAGGTTAGTGTTGGGTGACCTGACTTCATGACTGTGAAATACTTGGTCTCACTCACATAATGCAGTATATATTGTATGTATTGATGCTTTGTAAACACTTTAAACTTTTTTTAAGACCATAAAACTGAAATAAAAGTACTTTTTAGGTAGTGTCTCTTCAATTCTGCATGTTTCTTAATGTTCTGAGTAGTGACTGTGACCATTCTTACATTACATTAAATACCTTCTCTGGTTTGATGCATACCATTTGCAGTAGCTCAAAAAGCAGAAAGGAAATTTAAACTGACCAAGAACAGCCAGCTGAGACTTTCCCTGTGAGACATTACTTTTATACTAGCTGAAAGCAGAGAGAAGTGTGTGTGCTTGTTTCTACCCTTGGGTGGCCCCTGACTTGCAATGAGGAGGGAAGAGAAGGATGTCCAAATCCCGTTTAGAAGCTGGCAAAAATGTGATGAAAAATGAGACAGTCAGTGGATGAGAAGTAGAAAAATATTATTTAAGATTTCATGTGTCAATAATGTCAAAATGTTTGATATTATATCACCATGAGAAACAAAATGTTTGTTTGGGGTACTATAATACTATAACAATTTTATAGTAAATCTAATGTAAAACATCTGGTGTTTAAAATTTAACAAAATGAAACAACACTCAAAATGTAGAACTTCAGTATTATCAAAAAGAGGGGAAAAAAGCTTTTTCTTTTATTCCATTTTATCCTATTTGTTATATCTGACCATTGCTATTGTTAACAGTAAAGGGAGATAATCCTTTCCTATATTGGATTATTAAAGTCATTGGTTTTTTTATACTCCTGTTTTTTGCTTTGTTTAAATTATTCTTTGTCATGATTCAGATGACAGATCTCTGTGCAACTAAACAGTTCCGACTCTGTGGAGTTTGTTTGTGATTCTAAATAAATAATACATGCTAGCAAGCACTCTGTGTCACCCAACACCATCTACTCAGAATGAGCTGCTGAACAGCAAAAAAAGAGGCAATTAACATTATAAATGATTGTTCAAGAAGCAAGGTGTGCTCAGGGCTGGAACAGGTCACTTTTCTCCTCTTTCCTCCCTATTTGTGATAAGCTTGTTCAAGCAGATGTTTCTCTTCTGAAGAACAAAATAAAATATGTTTGGCTGAGAGAGGAAAAAAGGGGGCAAGTCTTCACAGGAATACACATGATTCTGACTGAAGAACAAGTAATGGTGAAAGAAACTTAACATAGAAGTCAAAGATTCTGATTTCTGGATTTCTCCATGTACTGAAAATGAAGGATCTGGTCTCTGACCACTTGTATGCATGAACGCTGGTGAGGAGTGAGTGGCTGACAGGGATGCTACTGTTTTTGTCCACAGTTTTGTCCCCCCCAAGCTATGGGGAGACTTTGTTAGACATTGCAGGCAGTGGATTTAACTACTGTTTGCTAGTTTTAACTATTCTGTTATTCTTAGAGGACTTGTTCAGAAGCACTTCCTTTTTTAGTGCCTGAAAATATTGACCTAAGAGTAACTTTCTGCATGAAAGCTGTCCCATTGAAGTAGTATGCATGAAACTAATTACCTGCCTGGAATTATTCATGTGAAAAAGTGTCTGTGGGAGGAAAAGAGGTATTACGTCCCTGTAATTCCAAGATGAAACACCATCAATCTCAGTAAGGTAAAAACTGCACCATTTCCCTTAGTGTACATGTGTGGATATTACTGCTCTCCAACCACAAACGTCCCAGTTCTAAGAAAGCTTGAAAAATTTCTCTCTCTTTATTTCACTTTTTCTCTCTTCTGGTCCTCTCCGTTCAAATATCCCCATTATAAATAGGGAGAGAGGGAGAGAAGGAGATACTATCAGCCAAAAGGTAGCTAAAGAATATAAACACATTGCATACAAATGCTAAAAAGAACTCACATGCTTTGATTAGTTAATCACTCAAGATTAAAGCATGATTAAGAAGCCTGATTTGTGATTTTCTGTAGTTTGTGTTACACCTTTTCTCTCCCTTAAAATCGCCTCTGTTCTTCATTCATTGTCTGTTTCTCACTGGTGGATGACCATGATGAGTAAATGCTTAATATGTTAAGCATAAAGTATGCTTAGTGTTTAGTATACACTATTCACATAATCCTTTAAATGTAAAATAAATGAGATCTGTATGCAAATTTCTATGGTACTTCAAAATATTTTAATTTTGATCTTTTCACTTAGAGGTGTAGAGGTTTTATTAGGCATGTGATTAGCTGGAAATCTAGCCTTTCTTTTTTTTAACTTACAACTTAATTTTATGGAAATGGTTCAGCCTAATAGGTCTATTTAAAAAGCAAATAAAAAAATAGAAATGACATGTACATAGGTCACCTACATGGCTAAAACAGCCTAAAATCATTGTACAGATGATTGCTACCTGATCTAACAGAGAAACTGGTAACAGTAGCAGATTGCCATTTTCTGTACAAACCCTTACTGGTGCATTTGTACAGGCTCAGCTGGTACATTTCATTAATATTTGCTGACAGCTGAAAAATATATATGGCTTTAAGCAAATACTACAGCAAGCATCATATTTAAGCATTTTAAGCATATGTTCTGGTGGTATCCCATTTCAAGTCTCATAACAAAGCTAAAATGTGTTGCATAGAAAATTGCATGCTGTGTTAAGTGTTTTCATAATTTTTACATTCCTCTTCCCTTTCATGTAAATTTTCTTTGATGAGCGCTCCATGCTGGTTTTGCACAGGATCCTGTGTTTACCTAAGCTCTTCCTTGGCAGTGAGGTGGGACTGCTGCTCCCCTTGGTGCATCCCACAATCATGGTCCCTCCGTTGTCCAGGACTGGTCAGGCATTATGTGCACTTGAGCTTCCTCTGTATTCATACACAGGTTTTCTTCCTCCATCTGGCTGGGATGCATCCACATTAAACACGTGAACTTAGGAACTAGAAACTGATGCTGTGTCTAGCAATTCAGTTTTATATCTGGGAAGTCCAGGATTTTATTCCAGCTACTTGAATAGACTGCACTATTGTGATCACCTGTTTTTGTTGTCTTCTCTAAACAAGACACTCTGCCTATTCCAGCTTCTTCTGTTTCTACTGCCTCCTGGCTGGCTTCACAAAACAGTCAACTCTTCTTGCATTACCAATTCTTCCATGATCCCATGTTCACAAATAGTAAATTAAAAGTTCCTTTTTTGTGCTCTTCAGTTTGTGCTCTTCCTTCTAAGGTTCTCCGTCTCACTCCTTCATTCAAGATTTTTGCTCCTAGTCTGCTTGCCCTGCTGGTCCCAGATTTTTTTTTTTTTTTTCCTTTCCTGTCCTAGGTCCTTGTTCAGGTATTGTCTGAACATCCTTCATAGGTGAACTCAGTCTACTTATGCTTACTCAGTCACTGCCTTTTCCCCCACTTTCCTGTATTTCCTAAATCTGTGTATTTTTGTTGAGTTAGCTCACATTTCTTCAATGCAACTCCCAATCCTATTTGTCTTCAAATATTTCTTGTCCTAATGCCATTTTTGTTTGCTTGCTTATGGATGGTTTTCCTCTTCTCACCCAAGAGACTGCTGAACATCTTGCTAAAACTTCCCCAGAAATGCAACTTTTGCAGATGAGGCTATTAGTATGTCTTCAATTAGGAAGTTAATTTCTCAGATGCCTTGGATATTCAAATAATTCAGGAAAATCCCCATAAATATCATGTTTTGTTTCCTTTTTATCCTAGTTATATTCCAATTATGTAAAACAGTATTACTTTTAGTGGCATATTCTTTACAGCTTCACAAGTTTAAAGCAACTGGTTTAACTTACTGCTTATTTCTGCTAATTCTCTTCCATATCTTGATATGTGACCATCCAAAGTGTATCCTTTTTTATTTCTGTGAAGTGTGGAAGATTGATTCTAGCAGCTCCAGATTTGCTAGCATTAGAATGACAGCCTCAGCAGTGTTGTTAGGCTGAGGCAGCTTTCCTATGCATTTCCAATTAATCCCAGCAGGTTGTCGCTTTGTGGCAGGATAACATATAAAATGCACTGTAAGATTGTGGCACTTTCTCTTCTACAGATTGAAAAGAAAATACTTGTGTCTGCATTTCAAATACACAGTAAGACAGATGTTACATACAGTCTTTTATATACATTATGCATTTTAAATATTTTGGAGTATATAAACACTATGAAGCAAGTACTCTTTCTCAGCTGAAGATCATGTTGCTTATTTTGAAAATCAAGTAGAAAACACATACATGTTTTAGCAAAATAGTGTGATCTTTGTAGTAAATGCAGGGTAGATAATAAATCTGTGAGTAGGAAAAAGTTGCCATAGCAGACTAGCTTTTTTGTTTGACACATCTATTACTGAAAGGACCATTGTACTCGTTATGTGGGTTGTTTTTCATGCAGATATATGAATGAATTATACCAGGGTACTGGAATTGCTCGTATATGTTCTACCCCTGACAATGAGTAAATGAAAATGTGAATTCCTGTTACTGCTGAAGAAGGGTTAGAAGGTACACTCACATCAATACGCACGTGTGTGTGTGCACGCACACACGCACACATTCACGCATTTATATATCTCCTAGAGTTCCTGTAAATGATTAATTATTGCAATTTGATTTTTTTCAGATGTAAGGATTCATTAATCAACACTCCTAAACTATCAGAGTCATTACTGAATGGATAGTTTATTATAATAGATTGTATTTCATAGAGTGATACTATTATGCAGACGTTTTGAATTGCAAATGAATAGCTGCACATCTTTTGGATCAGTTAATGCATGCCAGATCAGAGCCAAATAGCTACTAGCTACATAGATAGTGTGACATTTCTGAATTCTCTAGCTTTTTTCTAGGATCATATTTGTAGAAGTGGAAACAGTTAATACGCTAAGCCTTTTTCTTAACAATTCTGTCAGCTATACTGAAATCCTTTTTACAAAAAGGCATAAATATTTTCCTTAATTCTTCATATGATGTTTACAAAAATATATACGTATCACCTGGTAATTAATCCAAAATTAATCTGTCCTTCTGATTTTTTTCATATATATTTTTTATTTTTTCTTAGTAGTTAACTGCTTGTGATTTAGAGAAAAATGCATCCCCCCCCCCCCCCCGATCTGCCTATTTATATTTAAAAAGCATATTTTTTTTCTGGAATAAAATACATGACCTCTTAATGTTTAACAAACTGGTGTTCTGACAGATTAAAAAAAGGTCCCAGATTAAAATGTTATTTTTAGTCACATTTAAGATTAATTTAGACCATTCTTTGCTATTAACAAATATGTATTTACTACACCTAGTTATAAAAACCTGATTTCTATAAATTACTGCATATTCATTAGTGAAAAATGAGCCAGAGTCTTGTTTTGCAGCGAAAGGGTATAGTAGGTGATTAGGCTTTGAGAGTGAAAACAAAATATTCCATTCAGTAGGTAAACTCCAGGCTCCAGTACTGTGGTAAGATAAATATTCTTGCTGGTAACAGCAGGAAATGTTCTTTGATGTGTTCTCTGGCAGTTCAGTACAAATGGTCCTTACATGAATGTTGACAGAACTGAAAACTAACTAGAGGAGTCAGCGTCAAAACTATATTATACTGCAATTGCCAAAATAGTACTGTAATAAAATATTTTAGAAATGAGTAAAATAAGTCAAAGTAGCCAATTTTATGTTACTAGTGGATATATAAAATAAATACTTCTTCAGAAAACATTAAGTTTTTTTGGAAGAAATATTTATGCTTTAAATTTAAAATAACGGACATGTTTGAATAGTGAAATTAAAATCTGTCTAGAAACCAATTTTTTGAAAAGTGTTTTGTTTTCAATTAGGACAAAAAGTTAAGTTTAACATTCTTCACTGAATCTAAGGATTTCTTAATTCTATTCAAAATATTTTATTTATATATTTCTAGTAAAAATGGCATTTCAAATAAGCACAAATCCAAAATTTTGGTGTCAGCTTACTGAAATGAATTCAAAGATTTGTTTTTTCTCTAGTGTAATATTGTGTCTCCATGTACTCCCATAGTATCTCATGGGAACTGAGATTGAGCATCTCTTGTGCGTATTGATCTCTGTACCTGATGCTCAGTTCAAACAGATTTCCCTATACATACTATGGTCAAATCACTCATCTCATGTAGTCCAAGGAAAAGGCTCCAAGGCACCATGGTATATGAACTTCAGCCTAGGAGCTCATCCTATGGAAGCCAAACAATTCATTCTAAAAATCACTACACCTGATTAATGAAAAAGCTGGTAACTGGCTGTAGCTGGTGTTTTTTTGTTTTTTTGTTTTTTCCACCTGCAAAATATTTGGTTAGACTTTTCTAACAGAAAAGTGGTAAATGAGACATGCTTACTTCAGGACCTGATTCCATGAACGCAAAAGCTGATGGAAAGTTTCAGACTGAGAAGTGGGATTTGGGGCTGGACTGAGGAAGGGCCAGGAGGTGGATGGATCCCATGGTGGCCACAGACCTCAGCTGCGCTGCACTGATAAACTTTGGGTCCCCGCAGAGTCTTGGCCCATCCAGTGCATTTAGGACCGGGCAAGCCACCATGTCTGTGATGCTTCTTCTTCAAGCAATGGGTGGAGATGTCGCTGGTTGAAGGAGCGAGATGGTAGGACACTCTGTTAGCGTCTCTGCCAGAGAAGCTAACAGCTGCAGGGAGCTCGGGATCACCAACAAGAGCAATAAATAGTAAAATGTATCGCGAGGAGAAGCATCCCTAATGGCAGGAAGCAAGGGCAGATGGAGGGCCCACCAAAGGAGATGGGGTTGTGAGGCTATAACAGTTTCATCTACTGCTATGAAATGTGACTAATGCAGGGGTGCCACACAGCTCGCTCTCAGTTTCTGTTCAAATATAAATGCAAGCCTGTGTCAGGGTGATATACTTTACATCTCATCTAGAATACATTATTTTTATTTATGCATTTTCCTGGTTATATAGCCATACAAATGGAATGGCTTGGAATAATTTATCCAAAGGATAACATATATGCATTATTCCTAATTTATAAATGATTACATTTTTCCAATAGCAGAAAAAGGGCAGGCAAAAATCCTGTCCTAGCTGCTTGAAATGAAGATTGAACCTGGAAATAAAATACATATAGACTCAGTCCTCAGGGAGAGATTTGGATCCTGTGAATGCTGTAATGCTTGAGAATGTTTTACTGAGAAGAACAGAAAATATCCTTTTCAGAAAAGTACCACAAGATTCTAGTTTTCAATTTTATGAAATCTGTCATTTATTCTATATTGAAGAGAGAGAACAAAAAAATGCTGATGTGAATTTCACTAATTCTTGAAATCACCATTGCATCTAAATTGAAGGGTTTCAAAGATGCCTGAGGTGCGGCATTTCTCCGTTACTTCTGGTGCTGGTGACCTACTCAGCAAAGAGAGTGAGCCTCGGTTTTGGTGACCACTTGGGAATGAGGTTTATCACAGATGGGGAGTGACCCTGGCTTTGAAGTTTGCAGATATTGAAGATTAACTGCCTCGATAAGATAGATGAATAACATATTGGTGATTTTTTTTTCCCCACGGTTATATGGATCATGCTTGGATTATAGTGGCAAGGAGGATAATGGTTTCTAGAAAACAGAATCTGTTCTTTTTGTTTAACCACAGTTTTTTGTGTTTTGGGTCTGAAACGATTGAGGCTATTAAATTAAATGCAGCATACAATATCTATTCTAAAGAAAAATTATTGAAATACGGGAAACAGTGATAGTAGAAAGGAAGAGATTTAGCCATTCTTTTTACCTGAATGGGAATTTGACTACTAGTTATTTAATTTGTTTGTGAAATGAATAATTTTATGAAATAGCTAGTGGGCAGAATGAGCAAATAGAATAAGTAACTAAAAGTTTGGAAGCTTATCTAATAGCAAACTCTTGAGTCAGCAGTTCTGAATGACGAAACACTTTTACAGCTAGATATTTTAATGTACCACTATTAATAGAGTTAATGTTCTCCTTATTATGGAGAAGTCAGAGCGAAAAGCTTTCCTCTATTAATTTGTTGCCATGCTTTGTCAGCAGGAATCTACTTAATTATATTTTAATTTGTGGTTTTAATGAATGCCATGAACTTTTTTTAATGCAGTACACAGTTTTAAGGGATATGGAGTTACGATATATACGGTATATGATATGAAAGAAATTATAGTATGTTAAAAATTATAAAATATTATAGAATATTACTTGACAAATAATATACAAGCATAAGACTATATTTGAAACAGCTGCTCAAAAGAAACAAAAATTAAGATTAGATTTCACATGCAGATGAAACTTTGGTCCCATTAAAGCCAAGAATGAAATCCTGATTTTCTTCAGGAAGTCATGCTAAATAAAAACTTGTACAGTTACATTAAAAAGAACAGAGAAAAAGAAAATCAGTGCATTTTGTGTATTTCTAATCATTTTAGTGTTACGTAGGTACATGATTGCGCACTTTTGTAAAACAGTTTTAGAATATATTGATAGGTAAGTATGCATATGCTGTGGTTTTATAAAACATAAATTGTTTTATCAATTCAAAATGCTTTTATACCCACTGATAAAAAAAAAAAAAAAAAAAAAAAACCAAAAAACCCAACCCCCAAACCCCAACTCTTTTACTGTTTCTCTTCCACTTTCTTTGGGGGCAGGTGGAGAGAGAATGATAACAACGGGGCTATGTATATCTAGTCAGATGTACTTACCTCTCTGATTAACATCACTGAAATCAGTGCAGGATAAGAAGCTTCTCCGTATAAGAAAAATAGGCAGCATAAACAAGGCTAACCTAGACCTAAGTCTTGTTTTTCATCTGGCAGTATGTACTCCAGAAAAAGTATCAAGACAACAGAGTTAAGTTACAAGGAAATTTAAAGTATTCTTCTACTTGATGTTTTCTTTTTCCTGTTACTCTCTGATTTAAGAAAATATAGTTCCTTACTATGCAAAATCTGAAATATTCATTCATAGTGTAAATGGATCCCTAATGATTATTTAAGCCAAACAAGATTTCATTGTCACTGGGCAGTGTCAAGCAAGAAGATCTTGGGATTTGCATAATAATTGGTTTGAGACAAGTGATATTCCATACAGTACTATGTATACAGAGAGTAATGAATATGGTAGCCACAGTCTGTTAGATCCGTATCGGGAATATAATGAAAGCTGAATATTTTTCAGTCTTTGGAGGTTTTCAAACATTCATACAAGCTAATGAGCTAATTTAGATAAGCATTAAACATGAGTTTAATCACATTACTGGTAATTATTAGCAGACACACAATATGAAGGCCTTTTAGTTTCCTTCAAAAGTTGTAATTAACCATAAAAAAAGTAAATTATTTGACCTCATGAACTGCATATAAATGACTCAACTGAAGAAATGAGATTTAATAGGATGCTTAGCTTAGAGTCATTTTCCCTGATATTATTTAGCTGAAAGTGAAAGTGTGCTCCCTTCCACATGTTAACTTAAGAGCAAAATTAGGCTGTATTTCTGAAAATGTTGCTCAGTGAAATGACTCTGAAAACCAAACCCATTCACTAAGAGCATGCAGCATACGTTTGTCTGCTATGTGGCCACATTCCCTTACCATCTCTCAGATTTGTCATGAATTAGCGCTTAAGCGTATACTTCCCTAGCTCCTCTGAAATGTTTAAGGTTAAGCATGTGAATGAGCATCTCACTGGGTTAGAATAAAAAGTGTGCTCCAAATAAGACTTGGTATTTTACTCAGCAACCACTGCGCAGACAGCTGTGTCTGGCTCATAAGACTGAAAGCGCAGGAAGAGCTGCTCTGTGAGTGCCTACACCAGAGGGGCTATGCTCTCCATGCATTTCTGTGACAAACAAATAATGGTGGAGTATAAAAGAGGTATATAAAAATTGTATGAAAGGATTTTCATGTAAGGTTTTAAGTCCTAGAAATAGTTGTCTTTTTATCTCATAGACTTAAATATGTGACCAATCATATTTTTAGTTTGTTTTATTTTAAAGCAAAAGCAGCTGTTATGTAAAGTCTTGTAGCTGATGTATACAGAGATTGGTCCCTGAAGTTATTATTCTGGAAAGAAACACTTAATAATCTAATTTTAAATAATGGAAGTGAAAGTTGGCAAATGGCCGTGACTGTTCAATTTCTCACAGGCAGTGAGGGAGAGTGCTTTCTTATTTAACAGAGTAGTGAGCTCATCTACTTTTTCATTTATCAATGTGCTCAAGAGCACATCTTACATGCTCTTACTCATGTTACTCAGAAGTTACATGCCTTCAGCAATATTGAAAATGAAGATTTATATGAAAATAGATAAAATGACTTATTTCCAAGGGATTATAGTTGATATAAAAAGGGTTATCTTATAAGAACATTGTTGCAAGTAACTTTTTCACTTCTCAAAAACTGGTGGAAAGAATTATTTTTAATTAGAAACTACTTCTAAGGCATAATTTTGGGTTAAAATATATATCTGAAAACTAACAGCTCAACATATTTTATTTTTCATCAGAGAACAAGAAAAATTTGTCCACATTTGAAATTTTCTATGCAACTTTCATTTTTGCTGAGAAGTCTTTTTCTGTGTAATTCATCTCTCAACAAAAAGCTGACCAGCTTGAGCGGATCACTTATGTTATGCACTCTATGTGCACCATGACTATGTGTCTGTGATTTGGCAATTTTGTAATGTATTTTGCATATGATAACTTTTTGTTTGCAGACTTAATCACTCGAGTTTATAGATGCTAGAGTTACGACTGTCTTGGCACCCTAGCTGTCAGGCTAAGCTAGAAGGTGCTGTTGCACACCAGAGACGGGGTAAAGTGGAATTAAGCCAAAGCTACACTTTTCCTATTTTGCAAATGGCTAAAGAGACTGGCCACGTCAGATCTTCCCTCCAGCGTTCTTCGATCTCATCTGGTATTTCTATGAAAGCTGCCTTCCAACCTCCCAAACACAGGATATTTGGGATAGGAACAAGTGGGAAGCCATCAGACAGACGTGTCGCTACTCAGCTGTAGGAATATATGTGGTGCCTAGAAGCTGAGTGCTCAACAGCTTTGTGCGCTTTTTTCCTGCCATATAAAAATGTTCTGCTTCTTGCAATGGCTTCTACTTCCTGTCTTTCACCAGATTTTGTTCTTCTGCTGTACTTCAAAAGATTTTGCTCTCCTCCCCCTGGCCCTTGCTCTGATGGAGTCGTCCTTTTTCCTTTTGTTGGTTTTCCAGCTGGCCAGTCCTTGTTAAATAAAACATTCCTGAAATATTGTGGAACTAATATGATGGTTCCTGCAATTGCATTCTTCAGTTTATGTTATACGTCTTTCTCTTATGCTGTGTTTATATCAGCAGTTACAACAGTGGTGCACACTATCTAGGGACTAATTAGTATTTACCATAATAAATACAAACATTAATTGTGACTTTCATTATTTTTTGCCTTAATAAACATGTGATATAATCCAGGACAATGACAAGAGAATGATCATTAATGGCAAAGTTGGCACCTACTAATTAATTTAAACTACCCTTTAATTTATTTTAGGGGTAAAGATTAATTTACTGTAAATGAAGAATGGAAGTATATTCACTTAGAAAGAAAGTTTTCATTAAACTTCATGGAGTGTGATAAGAACCTTATGGGTGGAAGGTTATACCTGTGCTTAATGAATGAAGTTCATGGTTCAATTCTCAGTCAAAGTGCACACAAACTGGTGTGTGTGTGTGAATTTATAACATTAGGTAAGCAAGAAAAGGTATTCTCTTGTTTTCTGTTTTGCATACTTTGGCATAGAAAGAACGTGTGTTATTTTGTTTTCTGTGCTTTGTTTACGGCAAATGGAGTTATGACCTTATCTGGGTGTGTCATCTAGATGTTTCTTTGTTCTATTGTATTTAAGTAATTTGATACAAAAATATGAACTGTCATCATCTTGCAAGAATACAAAATTCAGTTGAGGAAGTGAATTTAAACTTTGTTGTTGTCTGAGGCACATCTTCTCGAATTAAGTTATACCCGTCTCTACCAAGCTGATTTTTCCAACATACCTGCTGGAGTTGCTTTACACAACAATTAATAACTTCTTTTGTTTATGTATTTCATAGTCTGTTTTTAAAACATTCCAGCTGCAGTTATATGTACTCTTGCTTCTTGACTCAAATATCAAATTTGAGTATGAAAATCTTCTAGCTGTTAAATATACAACTTCAGTTTCCAAACATATGTTTTTGTCTGATCTCTTTTAGAGTCTTCATTAAGAGCCTAAAGCACTTTATATTGCTTGTTGATAAGCAAAAATTTCCACTAGTTTTGCTGTTGAGTAATAATATTGAAAAAACATGAAATAAAATGAGGAATCAGAGTATATGATGATAACTCAAGAAAGAGAAAAGCTATTAGCAAAAACTATATATAGTAAGATATCTTCAGTCTTTCCTGTTTTTAACCATGATCATCTTTCACACAGTGTTGAAGGGCTGCTTGTCCCTGGGGCTGATGAGGGAGCTGTGAAAATGGCCCCTTTCCAGCCGAGTGTACCCAATACTGGGCAGTACTAACGCAGCCACCTTAGCTCCACTGCCTGCTCTGTGGAAGTTCATGTCTGGGCTGTTGAATTACAAAAACTAATTTACTTCAGGTGATTTGGAGGCAGATGCACTGAATATTTTCCATAGAGTTTAGTAATGGAAATATTCTTTAGAAATATCAGGAGTATTGTCCCAAACTATAAAGAGCATTCTTGAAACTGAAGCAAAACATGAAATAAATCTAATGGGTGTCAGCATCTAGTTTTATTCTTGTTAGTAGTCTCTCTTGCTCTTTTTTTTTTTTTTTTTTTTTTTTTTAATGATATCATGCCTGCTGGTTCCCGTGTTTCCAAATTTCCTGAGAAGAGTTTTATTTCTGTAGAGTGTGCTCTGGAATGGATTTTTATTTGGTATCTCTGAACTCGAAAAGTATCTTTTCAAGTTGTGCAATTTGGGTGTGGACTCATTCAAAAAGTGTAATGTGTGGTAAAACTTTTAAAAGTGCATTACAGAGACATTCTTGAAGTTGCTATGGTGGGACCAGATCATTCTCCTAGATCATGGTAGAGGAAGCATTGCATTTCAACAGTGTTTGAGATTTGTTGTGGAAATTACTTACCTGATTTTGTGGCTTATATTTGACATTTTGAAGATTTGGTTTTTATAAGTATGCTGGGGCAGGTAATTTGTGTTAACTAGTGACAGAGCTACATTGATTTACACAAAATCATGATCTGGTTTGTTTCTCCTATAATAGTGCAAAATGCCTGAGGCAGCTTTTTCAGGGGAAAGGCACTATGCAACTGTTAGTAATTTTTCTTAGCTCAGTGAATCAGCATGTGCTGTAAAAGATGGAGGAAATATTCATGTGCCATGCTGGCTATCCTCCTTATTTTTGCACAATCAAAAAAAAAAAAAACCCAAAAAACCAGAATTCAGCGAGTGATTTTTGACCCATGCAGCTACTTCAGTCAGTCAAATTTACAAAAAATCTGCCTGAATGGGTAGGAAAACAAGCTGTCTCCATGTCCATGGATGCAGACAGTTCCAGTGGGATCTTGTTCATTCTGTGAGTTTTTGTGACCTCTGGATGAACAGAAAGTTGTGCATGAATACGTAGGCAAGCACCAGCAAGGCAGATGTTACACTTGCTGACCTTCACTCGCTGAAACTGATAATCAGTTTGGCTGTCATTCATTGTCCTTTTGAGGCTTTCACACAGCAAATGAATGCCAAGGAGACATATTTGATCCTGCAGGTCCTGCCAGAAATTAGGTTTGGACTTGGATTTTTTGGGATGGATCCAAGCCTAGTTTGACAACAAAGGGAACACTGCTGCAGTAACACGTGCAGATGATAACGCTTCTCAATCTGCTTCCATGCTCCAGAGCAGGGAGACGTTGGAAGGCTTTGCTGCTTTCATGCAGCAGTGGTTATGAAGGAAAAATATGCAGTAATATCAAATCATGTACTTTACTTATACAGGCAAAATGGCCACTGAATTTACACCTATGCAGCCTAAAAAATGGGGCAGTCATGTGGAGTGTTACAGTTAAGAACAGGTAAATCCTTAATGGCAGTAGCAGGAATCTCCCACTTTATAAGCCATTTGGATGAGAATGAGCATGTGACATATAAAGAAAAGTATTTTCTTATCTTATGCATTTAGTGACATCTGATACACTTTAATCACCCAGCAGCTAAAATAAGTTGGATAAAAAGAAAGGAAGTTTTCTTTAGTGCTTTGTCAGATTTCCTTCAAAACTTAATTAATGTTTTTTAGAGGTGCTGCAATGGTACATGAGGATGTATATACTAGAGCTATATATGTATATAGAGCTGTATATGTATACTATACATGAGCTGTATATACTAGAGAGAAGGAACATGACAACAGAACATAACAGTGTTCAAGGACCATAGCATACGAGGGTTTTTACCTCTTTAGAAGCTGCAGGAGGATGGTTATTTCCCTATAGGGATAGTATTTCCTGTTTATGTCAAGCATTTGCAGTCTTACTGCCAGCATTTGTCTCACTCAGTCACCTTAACGGTAGCTAAAGCAGGAGAAATGGTGAAGCCCAATTTACTAGTAGCCTGGTTTCTATATCCTTTCAGCCTTTCTCCTCATGTGCCCTCTATTCGATCCCATATCTACAAAGTCTCTAAAATACTTTATCTTTGATGTTTGCAGTCTTTTTCTCATTTTTAATCAAATTTATGAGACTGCAAAAATTGCTGGTAATGACAAACAGTATGGTTCCTTGTAGAAACAGGATAAAAACATAAGGTTAGTAGGAAGAATTCACTGCAAATCTCATAATGTTCACAAGCACATTGGGTCATTGGGTACATAATCTAAAATCTCTTTAGCACATACTGCTCGAAATACTGGTTGTACTAATGTGTTTCCTATTCATTTTAGTAGGGCTAATATTTCATTCAACTATATACATACGTTCCAAGTACAAATTGCATCTTTGCATTTCTTTTCATATGTTGCAGTTGAATTTATTGGAGAGAGATAACAAGACAGAAAATGCTTCCCTATTCCTCTTTCCTTTTTATTCCCTTTTTTACAGAAATCATTTGCTCTGTTTCGGTTTTCTTATATGTATACATAAGTGTAAAGATAAATATAGAATATTGCTGTCAATATCTACCTTCTGAGAAGCCGTTCTACAGTCTGCATCTGCTTTCACTGTAAAGTCCTTTCCTCTGCTTTCCCCAAAGAGTAAGAGATCTTTTTGTTTGTTGTTGGTGCTTTTTATGAAGCAGCTTGGATTTAGATGGAGTTAGAGTCAACATTCTTCTATAAAAAGGAATGAAAAAACTATTGGGGCCTACAACAGCCAGGATCCTTTAAAGTTCAAAAATGAGTGAGTAGTGGCCTCCAGGCTCACATAAGTAAAGCCTGCAAGCTGGTACCGTTCACTGACTGAGGTCTCTGACGTCTGCTCTGATCTCCTCTGGTGCTTGGCATTAGGTAGGCATTTGCCTCACAGCCACCAAAAAATGCAGCAAAGGGAAAGATGCTGGGAGCATAACTTGGAAGTGGAGTGAAAAATCTTACGAAGAAAAAGATAGGGAGACTTTATTAGCCTAAAGCAGAGAAAACATTGCCAAATATTGGAATTTAGACTAAAAGACTGTACTTGCAGCTTGCAGCTGAGGAGCACACAGGACAGCTCATCAGGAAAGTTAGCTTTGCCCTTTTTCAGTCTGCAGCTTTGTATGTGCTGATCCATTCGCCTAGTGTAAGTTTACATAGCCAGAAGGGCTCTAACATGCTGTGTGCGCAGTAAGTCTTCTATGAGGGCTGTATTAGACAGCAGGTTTGGCAAAGAAAGCACTGCACAGCTCCCCTCATCCCAACTCACCCTCCCCTTCTATATTTGCCTTGAGGGAAGGGATATAGAAATAGTTTATCTCATCTCACGACTATTAGGGTGATCTGTTAATTATTTGGGCTTTCAAGTCTCCATGCATTGCCTGAAGTGGCTCCAGTAAACTAAAGGGTTGAGGCAAAGGTACTCAATCCTGTTTCCAAGATGTTGGTCTGTGTTTGTAACTTGCTAGGTGTCCTTTGCTGCAGTGTTGGCTAGTTGATCTCTCAGCGTTACAAAGGTTTCAGAGTGGTGTTTTCATTGCCCTGTGAGGTTCACACCTTAGAGCAGAGGCGTGGCACGGGTCTGGGCTGCTAACGGTGCCACACAATGTTGATGCAGTAGCTGGAGTTTGGCAGCAATCTCCAGCCACAGCGCTTGCAGTGCTACTGGCTAATCCGGGCTGTTTCTCACTCCAGAGCTTCCAGCCTCGCTGTCCCGTGTCACTGCTGAGTGCAGACATGATCCATGGCGGTTAAAAAGGTATTCAGAAAGATGGAAGGAGACAGCTTCTTATGTAGGGGGTGAAATGACATCTCGCTGAATAGTATCCATGAATACCTCTTCGACTTTGAGATTTATACGAGGATTTTTTTCTTTGGAAAAAAAAAAAACTTTCCAATGACTGTCAAGATTTTTAAAAATGAACCTTAACAGATTTAATACATTATAAGCAAATATATTTACAGTATAAATACATTAATTCATAATTTCATTATGGGTATAACCACATCAATTTTCTTTTTAACCTAGCAACCATATTTAAGAAGATCAATATTCTTTCCCCATTCTCTTTTCTCTTTTTCAGGCTATGTGTTCTGTCTAGAAAAGTCTGCTGTCTTCATGGCAACTAAAACGTTATTAGCAGCACAAATATAGCCCATGCAACCACTGAATCCTCCGAATTTTGCCCTACCTAAAACCTTAATCTTGGCGTTAGAATGAACACTATTTTTTAAATGTGGATGATTCAATCTCTGAAAAATCTTGATCCTAGGACTTTCTTCAATGCAGACTCACAGTTCTGAAGGCAAAAGGAAAAAACAGGAAAACACTTCTGACTGTGTGAAATTGAAAGCCAGAAACTAGGCAGAGCATCACAAGACTGTGAGATTGCAGTTTAGAGAATTCATGAAAAATAGGCCTATGTTACTTTTCAAGGCTCTTTGGCTCATGAAAATCACTCCTAATGTTTTAATGTTTGTTTTTTTCTCCATATATTGTGTTTCTTAGAGTGATATTTATTATTGACCAGAACTGTGGGGTTCTTTTTTGCTTTGTTTTATTTTTTTCTGGGGGAAGGCACTAGTCAAGTTGTAATTTACATAGAAAATTGTTTTTGTTGGGCTTATGCAAGCAATTTAAAAAATTCACTTAAGAACAGTTTATTGCTTCCAGTATTAAATATAACCCTATTAAGTAAGGTATATATGTAACAGTATCTATCAGCCAACTCCAGTTTATTTATTGAACCAAATTTCATTAGTGTCAATGATGTTGTACTGTGGGCTTAAAGCAGTTGGTTGTAGCTGAGAGAAATGCTAAATAACAGGACTTAAAACACTCTTCTATGGATTGGCAAGGCATTGGATGTGAATATTTGTTCTACTCTGGGAGGAGGGAAAAAAAAAAAAGATGGCAGAGACACATCAATCATTCCTAAAACTGCATGTGCAGGGTTGTTTGTAGGCTGGGTCTGTGAGCCACAGAGCTAATCCTGTGGTGATGTATGGTGCACTACTTCCAAATTCATGCTGGTAGATCTTCACTGAACTGTGTGTTTCTAATAAGCCCAGATCTCCTGTAATCCGAGTATCTTCATTATTTATGCTCCCGCATTGCACAGGCCATATAAACCTTTAGGTATGCCAAAAGTGGCATGGATGAAATTCAGCAGAGGACCTCTTAGGTCGCTCAGGAGAATTATTACTAAACAGATGGTATACAGGCCATAGAAATCACCCTCTGATAAAACCAGGACATTAATGTACTGAAGGTGTATAGGCTGTTGATTGATCAAGTAGCCACTGACATGTTAAGTGAAGTGAAGAAAAGGAGGAATTGATTCACTTGGGTTGCCACAGACTAAGTCTTGTGAGTCATTTGTCCTGTCTAAGCAGAAAGCAATCTTGGTCTTGGGGCTGTCATCTCTTCTTTGGCTTTTTTTGTGGCCTGGTTGTTCCTCCGGGGCAGAACAAGGGAACAGGAGGAATCGAGAGTCCGTAATTTTCTTGCTGAGCACTGTGAATACAGACAACGTAAACAAATGCATTGCAGTCTGAAGTGATCATCTGGTGGAGTTAACTGCTCTCTGGAGTGCATCTTTCTCTCTTTATAGGGCTAACAAAAGTCAGTGGGATGTACATGCTCCTTTGTTATCTATGATACGCTGTTTATACTTAAGCTAATTATGATGTACTGCAGTAAGTAACTAACTGGGTTTTTCATTGCTACTGCTGGTTTCTGAAGAAGCAAAGAACCCTAGAAGGATATCACTTGGAAAGGGTGAGAGAAAGCCTACAGGAGGGAATGCAAACAGGCCTAGGATAACTAGAGTTACTGAATACTTCAGCTGATGATACTACTCAAAACTGCAATACGTTGGGAGTGGTAATATCGTATATTTGCATGGGAAGCAAGCATCTCCAATTTCAGCCCAGGTTGTGACCTGCATGTAGCAAAAACAGATAGGAAGGTGAAAAATGCTCACATTTCCTGGCAGTTTTGGGGTCTGACAGAAAATGGTGTAGATGGTAATACAGGATCATAGTCAGCACAAAAGACCAATACCAAACCAACCCAAAAGAAGACTGATCTTGCTCCCTGTAGTGAAGCCTGCTGAAAAAGACAATGCTGCTTAAAAAGAAGATTGAAGTCATGTGAACTCTAAGGGACCAATTATTTTTTTCAGCTGTGCCACTCTGTCAGCCTGAAGACACCTGCTGAAGTATTCCCACTCTTTTTCCAACCCAGAAAATTCACAGGTGGTCTGTGTTAGATTATGGGGAAGTTCATAGTCATCAGTATGATGTTACTACTTCTCTACTCACTGTATTTCAGTGCTTTGATCAGGGGACTGGTTTTCCTTATAGTCACAGATGATTGCTGTTTGACAGGCTGACAGGCAGACAAAGTAAATAGGCATTAAAATAAAATAATCCTTTGTACTGGTGAGTCAGGCCAATGTCACCAGTTGTCATGTGGGTAGACAGTGCTATATAATGCTTCTAGCTGCATTAGGATGTGGAGGGGGCATGGTATATTTATATCATTCTTTCAGAAAGCCCTTAACTGTCCTGCTGAGGTTTTGACCAACTCATCTGAGCTCATAGTGCAATTTCACTATTACTTTTTTGTTTAAGTGGGAAGTGGTACTGTTATGTAGCACTATGAAATTTCAAGGGGTTAGTCTGGAAAAATCCCATCTGGCAGCGATGTGCCTGATTCTTCACAACAATGGGATTTCTGAGCACAGATCAATAGTAGGATCAAATGTTACGTAATTATTGCATGTCTGGGCCTATATCTATCTCCCTGCCTCTAAAATGCAAGGAAAGATTTTTGTGAAAAAACTAAGAACAAACTCTTGGGGTCATCAAAAGGTACAGATACTAATAAAGCATATAAACCAGGCACTATAAATCTGTTCTAATGACAGATTTCTTTATTATCAAAAGAAAAATCCAGTAAATCAACAGTGATTTTGAAACTGCTGAAATATTTTGGACTAAAAAGGGCTGTTCTATGCCATCTGTGGCAACTCTTGAAGTAATGTGACATCTGGTTGGTGAACTCTCCTGGGGTAAATTTGTGGGACTGGAAATGCGGCTTCCCTGAAGGAATTGCTATGACCTGTCGATGTGATACCACACTGTGTCCATTCTGGCAGGTTAATCACTGGTAGACAAAGTAGTCCCACCAGCCCTTGGACTGATCTTTTACCAGTTATGTAGGAAAGGAATCAAGTCACTGGCTGCCTGGCCCCAAAAAAGGACAACAGTATGACAAATTCCTCATTCTTGGTATGTATCAGTTAAGGTGAGCTTAAAATTTTTTTTCAGTCATTACCTACGTTTTAATCACAAATAATGGAGTTATCAAGAAAATAGGTTTTGTTTTATTAATATGTAACTTACCTGAAGACAGACTCTCTCATTCATACCATTCAGTGCTTGAAATAAATGACTTGGTTAATTTAAGTAGTTGAAAAGAAGCTCCATTACCTGGGAGCTTTCATAAACAGTTCTCTTTTCTACTTGTTTCCTGAATGGTTTTATTAGATTGTAGTTAGCTGCTCAATGAAGCTAAATTACAATTTATAAGGTACTTCTGTTGAAAAGGAGAATCAAGCCTGTTATCTTTTAGAGCATTGGAAAAATGTGTTAATTTTTACTTAGTATTTAATTAAATGTGTTAATCTTTATTTAGTATTTAAATTCTTTGGAACCTAATGGTCTCTGTGCATAAATACCTATCACGCTAAGGCCACAGCTCCAGATAAGAGCCTCCAAGCAAGCATGATCTCACTGCAAAGAGCGTATCTATCATCAGTCTGTAATTAATAGAATAAAATGTACTTTTCAGGTAGTTTCAAGCACCAGTCTTTCTCCCAAGAAGCCCTGTAGAGAATTAGAAGGCTGGCGCTTCATCTTCTAAAACAGGGTTTTTATTAGTGGCTGCGAAATGTAAACATGGCAAGAGTTTGAGGCAGCCCCCTGCACAGTTTGCGAGGGATTAGCTTTTACCCACTGGTAGCGACTGCCTCTGTGTGGTGGAATATTGCACCTGCTTGACATGTGCTTTTGCCATATGTCAGGAGCTGGACGGGGAAGGACAGTTACTCACAGTTAACAGAAGTCTACCCAACAGGCTATGCATGTTCTCAAATATTTTGGATGGGTTTTAATTCAGGAGTGCCATGGGACCAACAGCTTTGTGTCATGCCAGGCAGAAGTGTGCACTGTAAAATACGTGCTTACCCTTTTCAGGGTGAAACCAAGCCAACAGAAACAGAGCTGAAAATCTGCTGCTAAAGTTAATCTTGAAAGTTTTGGGGGAGCATTCAAACATTTCCAAATATCAGGTTACTTGCAAGGAATCCTAGAGAAGCCTTGAATTCTGCCACCGGTTCTGGAAATGTTTGTCTCTAGGTTTTGACTTGGTTTGATAATTCTGATTCGCTGATCCTGGTTTCCAAAGACATTGTGCAATAAAGGTGGGTTTTCCAGTTACTGAAAAAAATGGATTTATTTCTAAGGAAACGATTATGAACAGATCTATTTCTCAAAAATCGTAAAAATTGTAATTTTTAAATTGAAGTAAAAATTCAACAGGCTATATTTCATTAAGAAAAAAAGGTGAAAATTACAAACCATTATTTTCAAATATTTTTGCTAAAGTCAGTATAACCTAGAAACTAACACTGTAAATTTTTACCTATAATTTGTCTTCAGTTGGGTAAATGCAAAAATCTGGGTTAGTAAAACTACGTGCCTATCGATGCTTGTGGAAACATTGCAAATACAAAAATAAAAAAGTGTTTTCACAAAAGAAATTGCTTGGTAGCTATTTGAAAAGACTTTCCTAGATTCAGATAAATTAAGGTCAGGGAAGATATGTATATTAAAAAGAGGCCAGAAGAGAAAAAAGGAGATTTTATTAAGTAATCATCAGCATTTACATGGTGAAAGCATACAAAAATATGCATGAAATACATATACTGAGATTTGTGGATTATTTACTAGATATTTGAAGTAGTTGTCAATGCTCAAATTCTTTTTGATCCAATGTATTAAAAAAGATTAAAGACATCTATGTGTGGTAATGAGTATTTGAGAGGGGGACTGACTTTGATTAAATCTGTTTGTATTAGAACAATTTTCTTTTCATTTGTACCTGTATTAAATCCTGTCACCCTTTCCACCAAGTTCTGTTACTTTTCTCAGAATCTGTAAGAGGCTGATTTTCTCTTTTTTGGCCATCCATATTTTATGAATGAAATGGTATATTAGAATATATTTGAAAATGTTCATGATTTTGTTATTGACTCACGTTATAAAATGTGGGCTTGAGGTTTTTCAGTGAGATGCATGAAGGTGGAAATGCGTATAATCATTCATGTTGGCACAGGCTTTGATTCTTAGTAGAGCTTTAACTCTGTTTGCCACTGCATAATTGTCATCTTTTTCTTTTATCAGTGAATTAGACAGCCTCTCAGTCTGCCTATCAGAGAGTCCTACCATCCTTCTACCATGCAGATCTCACTTAGATCTGTGACATAAACATGGTGATAAGAAGTATTTGTGCGATGTGTCCCATGGTATCATTATTTACTATTTTTGGCACTGTCAGAATTACTTCAGTTTCTAGATTTAATTCTATCTCCCTTACCTTCCATAAAAGTTAGATCTTGTTTTTATTTTCTTTCTTTTGTTTTAATGAAAATAAACCTGGATGACTAAAGGGCTTTTATTATTTAAATCCATGTATTATGACTAATTGATAACTTTGGTTACCACTGGCAAGACTAAGTGCAAATGATGAAAAATAAAACATCATCCAGAACTCTACATTTCTTCTTTATTGACATAATAATACATTTTTTTTTATTCATCTTAGTGGATATTTTCACCTTTCTCCATGTGTCTATCACTTCAGAAAAATTCATGTGTCAACATTGTCCCTCATTTTAGGGAACTGAAAATGAGAAAAATCAGTCAGCATGTTCATCATGTGTCTTTAAATTAAATCAGTCTTGCAATAATTTATCCTTCCCATGAGCCTTTCAGATGATACACAAATCACACAGAAGCTGCCTGAATGAAACTGGCACTGCTTCATTTGAGTTGCTTATCCATGTGTTTCTGCGTGTTCACATTGGATCCCTGTCTTAACAGGATGCAAGGCATGTCTTCATGTTTTCGGTATTCTGGGTAAATCAGATCATTAAAATCCAAGTTAACCTAATGAATCACCCTAGAGTGTTTTTTTTTTTAAATCCTTCTTCATATTTAAATGGACAAAATTGTTTTCTTTATCAGCTTCTGCATCACTGGAAAGTAATCATTAAAGTTGATGTAGAAAAGCAGTGTGAAACACGATGCTTGAATTATTGTTAAGCTCAGTTTTGACTCCTCTGTCCACATTTGCATTTATTTGGAGGGGGGCCATCTTTTTGTATTTTCTTTGGATAGTTCTTTGCACAATGGCCTATGCATGGATGGGGATCCTTGTTGCTATTGTTGCAGAAACACATTTCTTCCAATAACTAATACACAATTTGTAATCAGAAACATCTTTTTTTAAAAAAAAAGATTTAAAAATTAAAAAAAATTCCAGTCAAATCATGCTTGCCTATGTTAAGACCTTTGTCAAGGCTCTAAATCTAAAAAACAAAAAAACCTCCAAATTGAAAAAAAATACATATTAAAAACAATCAATAGCACAGTTAAATATATTTGCATTGTCTGAGAGGTGAAATTGTCTCATAATTCTTTTCGGCCGAGATTGCAATTGTTGCAGTGTGTCTCTGAGTTGGAGGCACTGTGGAACGGCTCCAACCCAAGGTGCGCAGCCTCCCAAGACCTCCGGTGCCTCACGGGAAGCTCTCTTTAAACATACAATCTACTTCATTCATGTGGCTGATGACATCCCTTACCAGCAAGCTGGGATGTAAGAGTCATTTTTCCAAAAGAAAGGCAAAACAAAGTTTCCTAATTTCTTCTGGAATAGGCACTGCAGCTGAGCCTCTGCCTGTGTTGCCCATGGGAGGGTGGGCTGTGAGTCAAGCTCATAGCAAGCTGGAGCCCACTGGAAATGCTGGAGCTTGCGGAGGCATGTTTCAGGGTCCCAGTTCCTGACTATCTGGACCAAGCTCTAGGCTCTCATTCAGCCTGTGCCTGTTTTACTTATTTATTGACTTATTTTATCTTATCAGAATCAGGCTGTACATAGAGTGACTGGGGCAGACCTGGCTCTTCCCCTGGCAGGACACTGGGATGCAGCAGAGGCAGGTCTCTAAACCTGTGAATGAAGAAGCTCTCCCAGGTCAAATAAACAGAGGTGAGCAGGGAGACTTGGTCTGAGGAGGACGGGTTGCTAAGGCAGAGGTAAGAAAGTGCTCTGCCAGCTTTTTACCAGCTCAGAGATATTATCTTATAATTCTAAGACCAAATGTCTTCATATTGGAATTAGGACATTGACAGGCTGTTAAAGTTCATTTCAGGCTTCGAATGAATGACTCTTTCCAAAGACCTTAGAAATTCATTGCAATTTAACACCAACATCAAGTATTTCTTGACTGAACTACTGGTTTTCAAGAATTCTGTTGCCATTTGCCAGTTGATGTGCTTCATGTCTCACCTTGCTCTGTTGCTGTGTTTGGTTGATCACTGGCCGGACCTTAATTCCCTAACAGCAAACTGAAATCATATCAGATCTCAGATGCTGCTGTGATCTGTTGCTACTTTATCAATGCAAACAATGTCTTCCTCCCTGACCCTCAGGCTGGTTTGTGGAGATGCTAAGCCTTCAAGAAACAAATGGAAGCGTAAACATGAAGAATTAAGATAAAACAGAAAGGAACAGGCTATGTACTTTGTCCATTGCCATCCCTTCCTTCAGGCCTACCAGTCCAGCTTTAAACTGACACCGGACCTCAAGACAACTCACGAATCTGGGATTTGAAGTGCTACTTACTCTAGAGGCTGAAGAAGATATCATATCACAAGTCAGAGGTTAGGAGAGTGATAAAAGAAAGAACTAAAAATCTATTCTGGACAAATATTTGACTTTTAAAATTTTAATATAGATCAGAAAATATGCTATCAGTTTTCAAAAATATAGAATTATTATAGAAACCTCATTGACAACCCATTTTGTGAAGAGGAGAAGGTCAAATGTGAAATATTTCCCATCTTATTGGTATAGTGCCAAAGGTAGTTTTAGTGGATCTCAGACTTTGCATACTCATACAAAACATGATAAGAAGGCTAAACAGATTCCCTTCCAAAAGAACATTTCCAGGAAGAATTTCAATGTGCTATCCAGTTATCCTGTCTTTAGTTGCAAAGCTATTCACAAAAATAGCTCACTGGCTTCATGTGCATTGAATGGTTCAAGTGAAAAGCCGTCAGTGGAACTGAATTAAAACCATAGAGCCGAGGTCTCTCCTGGTATAAATCATGTGCATTGCTATAGTAGAACAACATGTAACAGAAGCAATTCTTCACACCACTGAATTTTTGGCATGGGAGTTGGTCTCAGGGTCCAAATCTCACTCTTATGGCTTCTGTGTTTCTTAGCACGTAAGAAAACCTAAACTATAAAATTTTGTGATCACTTTGTGACAACTGAGAATAGCATATAGCATATATATCCTAGATTCTAAAAAATAACACAGATTGGGATTTATCTTATTTTTCTTTTTTAACAGTCTTGATCATGCCAGAAAATGCCAGTTTCTTATCTGTAAAATGTACTGGAGGTATAGTACCATGTCATGGTTTTACCATTCGAAATCTCTTTTGTTTTTCACAGTGATAAAATATATGTCAAGTACTATGTGCAACTCCTTTATGCCTTGCTTGCAGTGCTGCAATTAGGATCATACTGTGTCATATTCGGAGCTCAGTGACTGTTAAATGTGCTATGCCTGCATCACACTAACTACTGTATCAGTCATTTTAGATGACCCCCTTGAAAACTGCTGCCAAAAGTTTATATGTCAGAAATCACTTTCAAAATGCTTATGAAGTGAAGAATTTTCACGGCTCTTTACCTACTCAGATACTAAGAACTGTCAGTCAACAAAATCAGGCTTGACAGTTTATATTCTAAGACACACTATTCAAAGATTTGCTTGAACAATTATTCCTATCATCTGTCAGCAATTGGGTTCTGTGTTTAGTCTGTTGTTCACCTTTATATTGTAATAACCACTGAAAACTGCTACAAAACCCTCGGTATTATTTTTAAAAGGGATGAGTCAAGAGACGTGCACATCAGCATTATAGTACTTGAATGTTGCCTGTGGTGTGAGCTGCAAACCCAGTCCTGCTGCCCAGGTGTGTGGTTGTTTTCATTCAGAGCTCTCTACTGTTTCATCAGTGTTTTCTCTCCTACATGATAAAAAAGGATATGATTTAGATATTGAACATGGGAGATTTATTTACAAATCAGTTAAAATGTGATTGTATTTTTTGGAGAAGGGATAGATTGTTTCCCCTTTATTTTATACACTCTTTCTGGGACCCGAGCAGTATACTTGGACCAATTTTTCAAACTTATCTTTACAGCTACAAGAAAGCTCAGCTTTCTATGCAGTGTCTTGACTCCAGTAGCTGAAAAAAAAAACACAGTAAAGAAAAACCATAGAATGTGATAAAACCTGTGATAGATTTATAAGAGTTTGAATACTGTGAGCTTATCGCATAGTTGCTGGACCACGGGTGAGATTTGATTTATGGGTAAAACCCTACTTTCTCTTTCTAATTTCCTAGAAAAATATACTAGTCTGATCAGCTATAGGCTGGAATTTAGTAATATGGCTTTGACCCAGATATAAGTCTAGAGAATGTATAAGCTAGAGATTCTAACAGGAAATACTGCTTCTTGCTAATATTTGAGTGTTTGTTTATTTATTTGATTATTTTATTTTCTTTATGCCTGTATTCCTGCCAATAGAGGAGTAAGAGTCAATATCTTTAAAGAGCTGTTATTAATTAAAATTGAGCCACTTTATTACTCATAATTTCAAGACTGGATCAACATCCTGCTAAAATGAAGGGCAAAACTCCAATAGTCTTCAGGAATCTTCAGACAGCACACTGCTTAAAACACAAAAACTGGAGGTAGGCATACAGATCTTTTATTTCATTGTATTTCAGAGCAAGAACAGGAACGAGAAAGAAAAAGGGATGGGGGAAGAATGGTATGCCTAAAATAGGACTTAGGTGGACTTCATTTGCCCTATTGCCAATTTGTAATCCAAACCTTTCCAGTTCATCATTTCGTCATACATAAGGTACATCTCAGTTTTACTGAAGAGTTCCCTCAGTGCCATCAAGTCTTTTGTTCAGTCTGAGCTGGTAGGTAGGTACCTGCTTGGGATCCAGAAAGTGAGTTTATCAGAGCCGAAGTCCATCAACAGGCCCTACTCCACAGACGTGCTCAGAGCATAACATATGTATGCCTCTACGACTGGGTTCTTCACAAAACAAAGTTATAGAATAATGCTACTGTAATCAACTGTCTTTTTTACAGTAAGATTTTTTCTATGATAAGTTCACCACTCTCCTCATTCTCAAAGGATTTAATTTTATTTTACTGGGTTTCCAGATCACCCGAGCTGTAGGCCAAGGCCAGGACTTCATGTCCTAGGAAGAAGAAAATTCGTGCAGAAAGGGCAGAGACCTGTATTCTTGTCTTTTAATCAAAAGACAGGTAATCACTTGCACATTTTACATTAAACAATCATTGGATTAACAGAGATAGTGCTGGGACCGGGTCATAACTGCAACCTCACCGCTATGTGTTGTCCATGGAGATTTTTACAGCTCTCTGAGGGCTGATGCCTAATTGTCCTATTGGGCCAACTCTCACTGAAATAGAACTAAAAGAGATTTCTTCCTCATTTAAAGCTGTTCTTCCCTCCTTTGGAAGTGGCTTTATAGCCTCAGGAAGAGTAATCAGTTGCCAGGTGCTGCAGAGCAGATCTGCCTTCCCTACTACAGGAAGGAGAAGCAACTTCTAGAGTTCACCCCACAAAAAAGCCTTGTCACAATCGCGTCCATACATGTAAGGGATAAGCTATATCAGTGTACAAGAGCTTCCTGTCAGTATGGTATTTCTGTATAGCAGTTACAAGCTTACATATATGCTTCTAAATATACTTACACATATAAATATTTATAGATATAAAGGTGTTTGGATAAAAAAAGAACTCTGACTGATACTAAATCAATGCATAAACCATGCATAAGAGAGTCAGTGGGAATTTCTTTATTGACTTTCCTGGGATTTTGAGCAGGCACTTGCCAGAAAAAGCACTTGTGAGATTCTCCAGTCGGTACACAGAGTTCTGGGAAGCAAATTGCCCTTGGATGAGAGGAGAGACAAAAGCATTTCTAGCAGTCTGCTCTTGTTTTTCTGTAGTCTGATGAGATGCCTTTTTGCTGTCTGGCCTATCCATTTTAAACACCAAACCTTTGGATGAGATTTCTTTAACTTTGGCCTAGTTTCCCTGGCTTGTCACAGTGTGTTAACTGTCAGAATTATTCTAAAATGCAGGCATCCGGCACAATACTTTCTCCAAGAATGGAGCCAGTATATTTTTTAATTACATGATATGAAAATATAATGTATCTAATGTTCAATTCAGATTCTTGTAGCTTGGCATCATAAATGCATGTGACCTTTTATTACAGATGAAAGAAACATAATTTAAGATGAAACAAATGTACTGCACGGGAGTGGCTGCTTTCAAATGTCTAATATGTTACCTATGTGAAAACAATACGGCGAACTTGAGGTTTTGAAGGAGATGAAAGTAGAACTTCCTATTGGTCAATAGTGAGAAATGTGTCAGGGAGTTGGTCAGCTGCGTTGCCGAATCCAATACCTTAGTTTGATTTTTGTGATCTTTTTTTTTTTTTGCCAAAGAATGCTAGAAACAACCACATGAGGCCTGTAACCGTGCTATTTACTGCAGAGCCTTCAAGATTCCTCACTGAATTACTGGAGTTGCCTGTCAGTAATGTGGGTCAGATTAGAAGACTGGATCCAAATAAAACTGTAATCCCTGAGTCACTTGTCCTGTTATCTACCTTTGCTGGAGTGATAAGGTAACTCGAGATCCTATAAATCCATTACCACTTTTTAGATGCTTTTCAGAGTGTTATATGCCAGGTGCATAATGGAAATATGTGATACAGTGTGTACTCCCCCAAAGTAGACAAAGCAGTGGTAATTCCAGTATGAAGATTAACACCAGCCTTAAGGCTAAATCTTAAGGCTAAGCAGTCTTACTCGAGAACATGTCTCACCAGGATGACAAAAGAACGTCGGTGGTGCCGATGAGAAATTTTACTGTGAGCAGGGCAGCCTGTTCTGACCAAGTAATTTTTGCTAGCTAGAATTATATAAGGTAAAAAAAAACAAGCCTTAAATGAAGAGGGCTAATTTAAGAATAGGATTTGTAGCATTATTCACAAAGATTATACTTCAGGAAAAAAGTACTTATCAAAATTATATTTACTGCATTTGGAATTCTGTCTACAAGGCTACTTTTATTTCTGTTGTCTTTTTGATCATACCCCAGCAGGGATCAAGCCACTGTTGTCACTGTTCCTGAAGTGGAATGTAATTCCATTTCTTGTAATTCCCATGGCAATTCTGTATGGGTGGTCCCCCATTCAATTCAGACACTTGCTGCTGTTTCTGGAGTCCATAACCAGGGACAAAAATGGTGACCAGAAAGTGTTGTTTAACAGTGGAACCTGAATGCACAAACAGAGGTTGGTTGCACCAACCAAAACACCTGCATTCAGCATTATTTTACTTGAGTCCTTCCCCTTGTCTTGGCACACAGGAATTTGGGTTTCTTTATAAACTGTGGGAGTCGTCTTTATCTGAGTGTAATTTCTTATGAGGAATGGCTTTTGTTCCCTGAAGAAAGATCTACTTTTTAAACCAGCTTGAAACCCTTTGCCTTCTCCTTGTCTCTGTGACTTTCCTCTTTGATAACCTGGTTTGGTGAGTTCAGCAAGGGGTCAGCCCTCGCATTACCTCTCAAGTGTTGCTAGATGGGCAGTTATCTGAAGGTGTTGCATTCTTTTCTGCTCATGGGAACTAGTCCCTTGTTAAATTAACCCTATAGATTCAGACTAACATAAAGCATATATAATATTCTTGCATTATTACAAAACAGCTCTTCAACCAATACATTTGTTTACTGTTATTTGCAAACACTGGAAAATCTTGCTATTGTAGTTTAGGTTTTTAACCCGTTTTCCGTTCTGTCCAAAGAGCTTACTGCCCCTCAGCAATGTTAGCAGGAGGAAACATGTATATCATCTTGGCTCAGACTCTCTGTCACTTACAGTTTCTTCTGACTCTCTTGTGATAGTGGTGAACTCTGGTGAAGAACAAAGGGAGGGTGTTAATTTCTACAGCAAGATTTGCTAGAATTTATCAGTTAATCCCAGAACATCAGAAGTCTTGTACAGGATAAAAGAAGTATTTCCATGTTCTGTTTCAAATCCAACAGTCAGGCTGGTCTCTCTCCTAAGTGTTGTTTTTCTTTCTGTAAAGAGCCCAGGGCACTATTTAAAAATAAATAAACCTCTCTAAAGTTTGCCAATCTATATTTTATTTAGGATCCTTCCCCCCCCCAGGTCCTGTAAATGAGGCAACAGTCAGGACCTTTGTCTGTAGGAAAACAAGCCCTTTTTAAAAATAGTGAACAAAGATACAGAACATGAGATCATTTTTTATCCTTGAAATAACTAGCTGAAAAACTTCAGATAAAAACAGCGGTTGGCAAAACTGTGCACAAGAATGTTGCTCTCCAGGGAAGAGAGAGACTGTGATTAAGTAAATGTATATATAATGCAATGATCCTTTAATAGCGTAAGTATTACAACATACAACTACAATTGCTTGAGCACAGTAACACCACATACAGTTATGGTGGACGTGTTTGCCAGCATATAATTTTGGTAAACTTTAGCACTGTAGCAACATAACTATGACAAGCACTCCCAAATTCCTAACTTCTCCCAGCACGCTGAGGTCTGCAAGACCCCTTTATTGGCCTTGCAAGCCCATGCTCACGATACGGGGGTTGCCAGGGTGCCCTGGCTGGCGTGCCAAGGTCGCCTGAAAAACAGTGGTAGTCATCCTAGTAGTTGGGCGCTGGGATCTTCAACACTGATCCTCTTTGTCTGGTTCCAGTTCTTAGTGTTAGAGTTACCTTTTTGTCCCCTCAGATCTCCGTCACTTGGGGACTTTTGTGCTTCCTTGTTCTGTGCAGACTGATTGTTCAACATCTCAGGCGAGTCTCTGCCCCAAAACTGACCCAGAGACAACTCGTCACCTTGTCCTTGCTCTGCAGCTGTTTACCCGATGACGTGCTGTATGTTAAAATCAGAAATGTGCTAAAATATGTTTAAACTAAATCAGCGAATAGGTTGCTGCCTTATGGTTATACTAAGTCAGAGATTTAGTTAGTTCCTGTTTCACGATAAGAAATGTTAGATATATTTGTGCTGGGCTTGAAATTTGGTTGCTGACCCATCTTGGCATAACAGTCGTCTTTTCTCTATCATAGGCTCATGACGTCTTGATGCCCTGAGGAGAAGAAAAAAATGTCTTTTTTTTTTCTTTTTTTCTTGCTCAACAGCTTGAAGGGTATTTCTGATTTCACGAAAAGAAAATATGGAACACTCTCAACTTGCCAGAGAAAACCACTTTGTACTCAGTCTGCCTCTGCAACAGGCAGAGCAATTTCTGAAGCGATTTTTGGAGGACAGCTAACCTCCAGCTGTAGGAGGTTAATAATAACCTCCATATTTCTACTATATATGGTCCTCTGTGTGCTTCCTGGGGAAACCAGCTATGTGCTGGATCCACTCTATTCTGTCTTGACTGAGGGATTTCTAGAGAGGGATGAGCAAGCAGTGAAGTCGATGTCTTCTCCCTTTGCACCTTCTCTTTCTAAATTACCCTTTCGTTTTCATTTGCAGGCAAAACCAAAGGAGACAAACCTTGTGGCCCAAGGAAATCAGGCTGTCTCGCTTGCTAAAGTAATTGTGTGCTGAAATAATCAGTAGGTGAGAGCCGACTGAAAACAAATCTCTTAACACATAAACCAGGTAAGTTGTCTGAATAACAGGAATACTCAAAATAGTTCATGAGGTAATTTTGAACCCTTCGATGAGTGGACTATTAGAGAAAATGTTTAAATTTGTTGTAAGACTGAGAAAGTTAGAGTTTTACTAAGTGCTTAGGCAGCTCAACTGTTGCTTGTGATGCCTTCTTTGTGCTATCTCTCAAATTTCATTAGAAGCTGCTTTTCCTTCAGTTTAAATAATCCTTTACAATCCCTGTAAAAATGGAAGGCACACGTGCTTGAACTGTTTTTGCTCTATTAAAGCACACAGTGCACAAATGAAACTGACTTTGAAATTATGATTTGCACAGTACTATATGATATAGATGCATCTGAAATTGATAGTGCACCATGAACTGTTTAATACTCAGCACTTAAACCACTGTGTTTCCACAGCAAGCTGTAATAACTGGAGATTTAATACAGAACCTGGTATCTGGACAGTTATTAACATTGTTTTCACAGTATTTTACTGCCTGCTTGTAAACACTAGTTTATTGAAATGTAATAGTATGCTCATGGTCATATAAACTGTGAAAGAGAACAGGTTGTTTTCTTTACCAGAGGTACTGTAGAAAAAAAATGAGAAAGTGAAATGAAAAAATGAAAAGACCTTGAACTTAAACATCCAATTCTATGTACAGAAAAAGTAAGTCCCTTTCTACCATAATATTTTGACCTTGTGTACCTGTTCAAGCTTTTAAACAAAAAGCTGGGGGAGGTTGCTACTTTGGAGATCTTTTTTGTTTGGTTTTTAAACTCTGCTATTCTCTTTAAAGAAGTTGGGTTTGGGTTTTTTTTCCCACTCTGTTTTCATGATATTTAAAAAGGAGGAAGGACACATCAATATATAGCGTTATTTTTACAATTGGCAGTTTTACAACTGCCTACAAGACTGAGGGATTTAATTCTATTATACTGCACAGATTAAAAATACCCAGGGAGTTTCAGTAAATGATTATGACTTGATCTATATATGTTTCAAAGTAAATATCTTCTGTGGTCTTCTTTAATTTACGTGTATTTTAAGATTTCTCCTTGCACTCTGTCACCTTTGATGAGTATTTTAGGGCTAGTCCTTAGCAACTGCATTAAAATCAAAACAAAACAAAAAATTTGGACCTTTACACGTAGGTGAGAAAACTCTTCCCCAATCACTGAAGCCAATGAAGTATAGTACTAACTGACAGTAGAAACTATGGGTTGTCCAATACGTTTGAAAACTAAACAGCTTATTTAGCAGCATTAAGGGTAGGAAATCAGGGACCTAACTTCATTCACCTAACTGAGTAAATCTCAGGCTAACTGTCAAAGATTACCCATAGCTAGCCATAGTCTTCATAAAATTTTTGTGCAGATAATCTATCCTGGTCTGCAGGAAGGGAGGAAACAAAGGATTAGAGGGTCTTTTGGGAAGGAGGGTGTCACACCTTAATCTGCCTTCTCAGCAGCGCTGAGGTCTAGAATCTGCATAGACAAAACTGTCTTTCAGATGCTTTTTGGCACATACCATCAGTTTCTAAGGTGGGTCTTCTATTCTGAGACTTAAGAAGGTGTCTTCAAATGCTTCCTCTTACCCCATGACATGTAATTTCCTGCTCTGTAGGTACTGTTCTTTTGCTAGATCCTATGTTCCAGAGCCCTTTTGCAGATGCTGTTCTTGCTTTGTCCACAAAGATAAGCAGCTGAGAAGCTGAGCTAGGCTCTAATTGATGGACAATCTTTCCCAGTTGCTTTGTCTGTATCAATTCTGATCTAAAAAGAGAAATCTCTAATCAAACTTGGTGCACAGCTAACATCAAACATTGCACAGCTGCTTCATATATACAGTTATGCTGGAATTTTAGACACATGACTAATACAATTTATTTGATGGGGCTTTAGATCTAGAGATTAGCATATCACAAATAGGTCCACGAGCATATCTTGCATCTCTGATACCTTCTGAAAAGTTAGGTAGGCACATACAGAAGTGCTATTAATACTTTGGATGTCTCAAACCGGGAATAAAAAAGAATAAAAAAAGTAGAATGTAACCTTTGTAAGTCATAAACTAGGAAGATCTGTTAGCCTAGTCACTACTTTCACAGAATTCCCAGACTAACAGTGAAACATTTTGTGTGTGTTTGTTAATGTCTTGTAGCTGGTAAAGAAATGTCAGAGAATTCCTTCTGGTCCTATTATTATATTTTTAGTCTACAGTACTAAGAAATACACAGTTCAGCATCAAAACAGAAATCCCCCCCCCCCCCAAAAAAAGGGAACGTTCTGTGGAAAATAAGAATAGTGACTTATTTTTAACATTATATATCTAAACTTCTCTATAAAATGTCAATCGTTTTTGCAATGTGAGGACGTATTTTCTACATTTAAAGGTAATGTAGAAAAAAACCTAGAATGAATATACATGATAGCTGTCTACTGCTAGGTTTCGGAAGCATTCATTTATTAAAAAAAAAAAAAAGAGCAAGCAAAATGGTTCTCTGATTCAGGCTGTATCTGTTTTTAGCTACAGTGAGTAATTTGCCACATATTATGAACTTATATTAAATGGAGATCCCAGAGGAAATGTAACTAATATACAGAGTACTACATTCACTAGTCAAAAACACTGCTAGCATTTTTACCCTATAGAATGACATTTTAAAAACTCTAACAAGGTCTGAAAGGGCTTTAGTTATTACATTCTTTTTTTCCAGTAGAAGATAGAATTGTCACCTAACAAAGTCTAAAAGAATAGGAAACAGCAGGATGTGATTTTTTAATGAAGTATTCTCCTTTAAATTTTTCCCTCCTTCCGTCTTGTCTATATATATATTCTATTAATATGATTGGAGATTATATTTTGCAAACAGATGTTTATTCACCATATGCTAGCATGTTATGGAATCTCATATGCACGTATAGCATATAAAAGAATGTAGAGGAGTTTTGAGAAGAAACAAAGCATTTTTATGTTATTCAGTCACTCTTCAACACTCAGGCTGCTGTTCATTTCCTTTCGCTCTCAGATTCCTAACCTGCGAAGGTACAGCCAACACCGTATTGTTTTTCACAAAGAATGCTTTTGCTCCAACAGAACTGCAAGACCAGTGGCCAAAGGTCTGATAGCTGCAACAAATCTTTTTAACATTGGGGTGATTTTTGCAAACCTTAGTTTTGCTAGCTCCAGGCATTATGAAACCACAATCCCAAGCATATTATGATGTCCTTAATTAAGAAATCTTTTGCTTTCTTCTTTTTCTTCTTAATTGACATTCTCAATTACTTAACCAAGGGCAGGAGGGCTTTAACAGATATATCGTAAACTGCAAGATACGACTTCTGACATCCTAGACTTAGGGTAAATAAAGCTTACACTTTTGATGGGCTGGCTCAATGTCATCATCTGGCTCAAATGGGTTAATCTGTACCATTAAATTCAAATTAAAGGTATTTTTGTGGTTTTCTCAGCATATATAGTTAGGGCAGAGAAGTGGAGGAAGAGGTTTTATTAACATACATGCCAATGGCATATGAAAAATTAGGACCTGCAGTCTAAGTAAAGACAATGCTGCAGACAGAAATCTCTTTTCAATCTGTCTATATGGGATTAAAGCTTAAAAACCTCTCATAGTTACCTTCAATGTGAACTCATTTTTCATATCAGTATCTTACATTAAAATATACAGGCATGCATAAGAAATAAATCCAAGGAAGGGATGCAAAATATGCATTATTATGGCTCATTAGTGCTCGATACACCTTCCAAGTATAGAAGATACCATCATCCTGTTCCTGGGGGAGTTCAGTCAAAAAGAGACGGATTTATAATGTAGGAACAGAGTAGCCTATGACAGGGCCAGCAGCTCCTAGTCCACTGCCATGTATCATCGATTATACTTAGAATCCAAAAAGGTAAAGTCTTATCAAACAAAAAAAGCTGTTTTCCACGCTGCTGTTCCACAAGTGTAAATTTTTGCACAAACTGCAGGACAGTAGGGATCACCTTGCGTGATTTATTCTTACGCAGTCAAAATAAAATACTCCCATCCCAATATGACAATTATATATACCTGCTCTATGCAGTATAAATGATTACTCAGGATGAGAAGCAATGGAAAATTGGGCCCAGTAGATACCCCTTTCTTCACATTCCAGCCCTTGTATCTTTTCCATCGGTAATGGGAGACCCTTATGTCCTGTTATCAGACATAGGCAAGAAGCATATATTTGCACTTATGTTTGAGAATGAAATCATTGCAACCAGCAAAAGATGAGGTTTAAAGTTACAATAGCATGTATTCTGATATAAAAAAGTTGCTTGCTTTACAGGTAATGTTTCAATTTTCCATTTCTAGCTTTAATATTATTTTGAAAAATGGCTTTTACTTATAAAAAAGGTAGTACTCCTCTAACAGTATGCTATGTTTTAGGGCCAGGGGTTCTCTTGAATTTCATTTCTTTCTGCTATTCTGAGAACTCAGAAAGTCTAGAAAGCATTTAGAGCTTGCTGAATGATGATTCCTCTAATCTCAAGGAAGTCTGATGTGACAGTGAACAGGCTAAACTTAGCCCAGATGTACATATATCAAAGCTGGGTGAGGGAATAAAAACCTTGCAGACAGTACACCCCAGGAATTATCAGTCAGTGTACAGTCTTCCAAGGAACAAATGCTATAGGCAGGCAGGCAGGCCCAGAAAATCAAAAAGTCCTTAATCACTTATGCTAGATTGCTGAGTTATCCTGAAAGCATAAGACAGAATTAGGGTCTTAAAATCCAGCTCTATTTTAGTTGAGCATCACCGTGTGAACTGATGTATTAAAGTGTAAAGCATCTGCTAGTCAAGCTTAATGAAGTCTTGAATAGTGGACCTGATCTTTATCCATCAGTATTGCTGATTTTTATCTTCCATGTAGCTATTTTTGAGCTAGAACTAAGTTGTATAATTTCACCATAAAATTAATTATCCCCTTATACTGCAGTAGCAGTCCTGATGATGTTTACCTGAATATAAATATAACAACTTACCAAGACACAGCCATGTATTTGATATACCTATTTTTCTATCCAACAAGCTACAAAATCATTCAATAAGCTCAATAGTACAAAACATCTGAGTAACTCTAATATACTTATTATAGTATACGTATTGTTCAAACTCTTTTCATTGCCTTCCTACATAATATTTTAACTTTGGAAGGCTAAAAGAATGAGAGAAAACATACTGTAAATCAACTGGCTCTTCCTTGATAGATTATAAAAAAACCTTTTGATCTTTTGATCTTGAAACAACATAACTTAAAAGCTTTTTCTTTTTGGCTTGAGTCCCAGACTCCAAATGTCATTCAAAGGGTACATTTTCATGATATACTGTTTGATACTCTACATCCTTGTATAAATTTGTATTCTTTTATTTTGTTTTTTTAATAAATTGGTGCTTCCCATGAGCTTTCTCGTATTGAGCTTTGAGCATTTTATTGGAGGAATAAAATATTGGATTTATATTAAAATAGTGCTTCCCAAAGAAGTCTCTCAGTGTGGAAATATCAAACCCTGCAGAAACAAAGATTAAAAATAGAGCAAAAGTCATCTTTCTCCACTGCTAGGTGAAACCAAAGAATTTTATACTAATCAAAGCAGTACTGTACTATAATCACAAAGAGAGATGGATACTTGATAGCTAGACAGCAAGAGTATTAGAAATTAGCATTAGAAAAACTATCTTGCTAAAGTTTACATGAGTAGAGCTGTCTAACCAAGAAACTTGGATTTTCATTTTCTTTTCTCTTCATGGCTTATCATTATTGGCATCTGATTGTCTGTTTTCTAAAACATGGCTTGTGGGTGAAAGTGAATTTCCTGGGCAATAGGGAAATATATGCTTTGGATAAATAGTGAATGTATGCTGTGGCATATATTGAAAGAATAGAAAATCCTTGTGATCCAGAATTTCAGTAAGTGCAATTCATGAAAATGTTTAGCTTCAAAAAACTATAATCTAATGAGAGGAGCAGAAAATTGATTTATTGCAAATTGTTCTAATATTTCTGCATAATATAGCCTTGTAAAATTGTCATGAAAATTTACCAGTCCAGATGCAAATTACTAGTGCCTTTTTTCACTTTAATCAATCATCATAGCGAATTAACTAATAACTTTTACTTGCTGCATCATGAAATGTTATTCATTTGACAAAGCTGCACACACAAAGATTTCCCAAACCACTATACTCTAAACATATATTTCTGCATACCTGTCTTTGCACAGAACAGAGGAAGGCACATGTTGTATTAGATAGCTCTACAACTTGCTCGTGTGTTGGGAGTGTAATGAACATTGAAACTAATGAAAATAGAATGCATGAGGATCACGTGCATGCAAATGCAGCTGTAAACAGTACTTTTTTTTAAATTTTAGGAATGTGACAAGTCTGAAGATTAATAATGTCAGCTGCAGATCTAAGTAATGTTTTAGATCTTGGAGAAATACCTTTCAAGCTTTAATAACAGATTTGTAATGCTTTTTCATAAATAAAAATCACCATACATAAGCTCCAGGTTATGTCTATCAGTATTGGCAAAACTGATCTTATAAAGACGAGTTAATGATCTGCTGGATCTCTCTGTATGTATGCTTGAGTAAGAGGTATGGAACTAAGAGATAATGTTCAGTATGGCTGGATGGTTTCCAAAACAAGGGGATTGCTGAAGATTTCAGTGGTCTAACAATGTAGCTGGACTGCACAATGTATAAAAAATATTTATTATATTGTAATAACAATAGTGAGTTGGCTCAGAGGTGGCTGATACACCCACATAGCTCAGCAGATTACCCTGGGTCCCAGGAATTGCTTAGTTTGCTTGGTAAACCAGCTCTTTCATCCATCTCTGGGATTTTTATGATTCTGTTGCAGACTTGAATCATGCCTTCTACATTATGTATATATAAGGTATTGTAAAGAAATGATTAAAAACCTTGCTGGAATTCTTGGAAGGAGTCCAAATCTGGAGATTTCTTGGTGCACTGTAAATCCCTAAACTTAATTTGAATTGAGAACCTTAACCTAATTTTTTTTTATTCAGGAGTCAACCTAATGTTTTGAGCATGATGAAGGAGCAACGATATTTTTTGGAAGATTTTGATTTCAATAGTGAATTTAGTAGAGTCTGGTATGAAGAATGTTTCTGGTTATGAAGTCCAAGTCTCCACCACACAATTCTGTGCACTTGGATGGTTAAACTTTATGGTGTCCTGAAACTGGGGTGGCACATGGCTGGTAAGAGTGAGAAATTATGAGCTGTCCCTTGATTTCCAGACTCTTTTATACCGTAGGGAATCTGTTCGGCTAGAAAATTAGGTCTCTACCCATAACCTGTTTTTCTTTATTCTGTAATGATGATACTAGCTCTGAGGAAACTAAACAGGTTTCTGGCCAGGAACCAGTGTTCCCCCAGAACCTTCCTTGGATCTGGAAAAACTTTTCTGAAGGTGAACTGTGTTCATTCAAGACTATAGCTATATAGAAATTAGAAAACATCAGAGGAAAAAAAAACCCACATTTTTTCCACCTAGATCTAATAGCTATGCATATAACATCAGACTGCTGCTTGGGCATTTATTTGGTTGAATGAAGAAAATCAGTTTCAATCACACTATTGTGTTTGCCATCCATATTGTGAAGCATTCTGTATGACACTGACACTGGAACAAGAAAAATCTGTTTTGATACCAAACAAAAATCTTTGATGAATTTGTCATTTGATGGTATAGACCTGGCTGACATGCTGGAGAGGGGCTGTGTTGCAGGAAGGTCCCTGTCGGTGATGGGGCAATAAGGTGGGTGAGACACATCAGCTTTTAGAGGAGGTAGAAGGCAGACAGTAAGAAAACTGAGTTAGAAGCAACAGAAGGGCAAGATTCAACAAATACCCAGTGGTCCCAGGGTTCAAGAGAAATTTCAAAGTCCTTTAAATTAGTAATGAAAATCAAATTAATATAAGCAATTCACTATGTGAAGTCACAAGCTCGTTTTAGCAATAGAAAGGAGAAAAAAACCCCTCTTATTTAACACAAAGAGAAAAATTTTTGTTACATGGTGAAATTAGCAGTTGAGAAGATAACAACAGCACCTAGACAAGCATTTATGACAGCAATTGCGTCTGCCTGAGAAGGCAGCATTTTTCCACCTTCAAGTAGGTGTTGCTGGAAATGAAGATTCACTTTAGATTTTGGGTTGTATTGTATCAGTTTCTTTTTAACATCACTGATTTAAATATAGGGATTGAGATGTGCAACAGTGAGAAGCAGATAAACTGGATCATTAACATAATTCTAGTAACACCAGCCGCAGAGAATACCAAACACAGTTATACTTAGCAAGGGAAAGTAAAAATGTAACCTGTACTGTGATTTGAATGTCTATTAACAGCTTGTCCAGTGGCTGAGATTAGACTAGCCTCTTGTCAGTTGATATGTTTCACTCATGGAGTGATCTGCTTAATATTAACCTAATCATTGTTTAGGAAAATAAAGAAAATCATAAATACCTGTAATAAATCGGATGACCTATGGTATACTAGATCCATGCCTGATCACAAATACAATTTATTATTTCCTTCCTCTTGTATCAACACACAAGATGAATTTTCAACAGTTCTGACATTTAAACCTAAAATTTAATGTTTGCTTTTGTTCTAGACTTGTCAATGTTTCTTTTAATATAAATCTGTAATTTGTCTGCAGTTTCGTAGCAAAACAGCTGCCAAATGATCTTCTGCTGCTGTAGGAAGCATTGCAGTTCATGCTATAAAATGTTTAACCTCTTCTGAATTTCCTGGAAAAAAAGTGCATTTTTCAGATTTTTGAACCAGATGAATCACCTACGTATTTCTCAGCACAAATCAATGTTCAGTAACAGAGGAATTAATAGTGTAATTTCATCCACCCTAGTACGTTTTTGTGTTGCATCTGGAAGCTGTTTGTATTTTCCTTTTTTTGGATTTTAGTCACTGCTTGTGCCATTGCCTTTAAAAATCAATAGTAACAAAGAAAACCTGTCTGCTTAGTCAGAGTGTGCCAGAAATGTTACTTTGGGCTCTAATGGTTAAGATTCAAGGTAGTCTCTCTCTGTTTTACTGCTAACATGTAACGTGTGGCTACAGGACAGTGTCACTGTCCATTCACTGTGATGAATTTTTGTTAGCTCAGAGTAGAGCATGGTCTGTTTCTTATCCTGGTTTTGTGAGCGTGAATCACTTTGGCCTAGAATAGAGGTGAGTGCCACTGATTAGGAACCATGTTAAGTAGTGCAAAAACTGTGTGAGAAATTGTCCTGAACCACCTAAATTACCAAGTCACAACATGCGCAAGTCAAGCCTTCACAAAAGTCTTGAGAGCATATGCTTAAATCCAACTGATCCCTTTGTGATTTAAGTTAAGCGCATGCTTAATGTCTTATTTCAATATGGCCTTTGAGTTGCACTGAGACAGAAAGAAGCTGAGAGTGTTAATTGCCTTGTATGCTTTTGCCAATGGTTTAATAATTATAGTGTTTGGGAATTTATGGAAATTTTCTCACAAGAACAGTGGTAAAATTGCCATTGACTTGTGTGGTTCAGGTTCTAGTATTTATAAAGGAATATATATGATAACAAAGATACTTACAGCTTTGACTGGATGGGTAGTGAAATCAGAGGTGAGATACAGTTGCAGTGATAAACAAATACAACTAACTCTCTTCCAAAGTTTGCTGAGATATTAGTCAATGCATGGTGATACATTAGAAGTCTGCTCTAAGAAATGTGTTCTAAACTTTTTTTTCCATGTGGATCAGCTGCCATGATACTGCAGAATGCTACTTTAAATGAGCCTGTTTTAAGAAATATAATCATCTAATGAAATAGATTTTAGGCACATTACAGAGAGTGACTTAAGGAAAATATTAATCTCAATTACTTTATCAGTTTAGAATAATACAGACTGATTTTTAGCATATTTATTTCAATGAAGGAAACAATTGGATGCTATCATCACCCGAACCTTAGTAACATTCCAGACCAATGTGCTTTTCTTATTGGACTGACTGTTATTAGAACTTCCTGCCAAATACATCATGTAGTATTTTTCTATTTTACTTTTCAAGGGGCTTATAGAAATGTAAATCTTAAAAAATATCTAGGATAAAAATGCTGCAAAGAATAAAGTCTTTAAAAACAAGTCTTCTCTCCATATGTGTTCTGGATTTTTTCTGAAGGGATACTCTGTCAGTTGCTCCAGCAAGTATATTTCATCACGCACACATCTGGCCTGGCAGGATATTTTTTGCTAAAAGTTTGTGCTTTATGGGAGATGTTATGGAAATGTCAAATCTTTAGGTCACCAAAAGATATTTCCTCTTAAACAGAGGGAGCAGGAAATTTTCATGGAAAGAAAACATGTTATACTTACAATAACAGTAGTTGTAATCATTCTTCTTATATCTCTGAAAAGTCCACAAGAACTGCCTTCTTGAAACCTCATGCTCTTTACTAATAAAGCTGTAGTAATAAGAAATGTCCAGAGTAATGTATAAATATTGTATTTCTCGTCAGGTCATATATTTCCTACCCTCCTAGGAAAAGCTGGTGTAGAGGAATGACAAGAGATAAAAAAATTGAAGTGCTGTATACAGTCTCTGACGGGGATAGGAATTTAGGTCTTCTCTAGTCTTTATAAAAACATGGCGAGATACTTGTCCTCTAGTGTTAAATTTAGCATTGCAAACACACTGCAAAAAACTACCGCATCGTGCCTTGAAGATGACTCAAGTTTATCTTGCTTCATGTAATTTTTTTTATCTACTTCAGAGACCAGTTCATTTGTGTTGGGACATAGGATGAAGGCAGGAATATGGAAGTAAAATTGTTGCTCTGGTCATTTTTCAGCTCCTTTTTTCATTATCTCTCATTTTGGGTGTAATGATGGAGGACTGCCTAGAAGTAAGTCAAAAATAACAGTGAGAGTTGTCTCCTTTAAACAGTGGAGCCTGGAGAGCTAAGGCAATGAAACAGCATTTAGTGATTTCCCTTAGAAGGAGTGTTAAAGGCAGCCAAACCTGGTGGGCTTTGGGAGCTGGGGAGTCCTCCTGCCCTGATGGATGTAAAGCTGCTGATGCTCTGTGTCCCCGAGTCCAGCAAGTAGCGAGGCTCAGTATGTATTCCTGCACACATGTGCACATGCCCACACCTCCAAACAGACCTGTGAGCCCCTCCGGTTTGCAGCCCCTCACTCCAGTACCTGGTCCCTAGACCTCTTGTCCATTGGTTAGTCTGGCTTGAAGTTTGCTAGCATTCACAAGCACAGGCTCAGAGTATAAGCTGCACACTTGAGAAAACAGAAATATAAGATTTAATGAGACTATAGGACTGACTGTGGTAGTCTAGTGCTGGGATCGGTCAGACAGACATACTCGCCAGCCACCTGTTTACATTCAGCTGGTTCCTTTCAGCCCGTTTTCTCTCTGTTTTTCCCATGCTTGTTCCTCCCTGCTCCATCTGGATCCCTCCCTTTCCTGCTCTTTGGTCATTCCCTTAAACATCCCACAATAAGTTTCATCCTCTTAAAGCATCCCGTCATAAGTGTTACACAATCCCATATTTTTTTTTCCTCTTGTGCCCAGGTACCTGGGTCTTTAGGATCTCTAACCTCTAAAATGTCTGCAATTTTCTCCTAGTTTGTGGCTAGGGCACCTGGGTATCTTTCCTTTGTTAAAACTTCCAGTACTCCAGGAGGCTCATGAGTAGGAAAGCCCATTACCTGCTCTCCATCACTGCTCCTCGCTGTTGCTGTACCTGGCTCCTGGTCTTAAGGTTATCTGATAGAGGTACACATAACTGTCGCTGCTTTGAGGCTGTGAGGTGGAGAGCATTCCTGGTATGGTCTACGCTTATTGAGGGAAACTTCCTCCGCACAGTTCCTCTAGGAAGAACACCTCCTACAACCCTTTCTCAGACTTGTGGCAGTATCAGCTGTTACTCATTTAACTCGGCTTGCCTTCAATGCCAATACAGTGAGGACCGCTAGGAAGAAGGTGGTCTCTCAGGTATTACAAGCTTGGGCCTGCTTTCCAGGCAGTAGTAAGCTGTTCCTTGTTTTCTCCACAGCTTCACAGGAACTATTCCATGTTATCTCCGATCAGTGACCTTTTTCAGGTACTTTTCCAATTGTTATGTAAAGTAATGTTATTTTATGCTACCCATGGTGATTTTGCCAAAGGAGCATGGGGAGGTCATGAAGAGGGAGGTGTGAGCAGAAATGGTGGATAGGCTTGCTATGAAGAAACCTCTTGAAGGCCTGAGCTCTCCCAGATATCCATGACAGCCTAAAAAGGAGGCACTTCACTGACCATGATAGACTTGTCATCTAATATGTTTGTTTAGTTTAAAGGGGAACTGGCCATTCTGGATTGGAGGAGTTACCCATGTAATTTAGAGAACTGTTTACCTGTGCTTTACCAGGTTAATTTGGGGAAAATAAATTTGGCATTAGGTTTTAGCTTATATGAGTCTCGATGAGAGGACTTTTACACCGCTGAATCTGCAGAAGGACAGCAATCAAAATTCTATGGAAAGAGTTGTTCCAGAACTGACCTTTATCGTTCTAGAAAGTTACAGACTTCACCCCCATGACAGCTTTAGAGTTGTCCCATGATCACCAATACAGATGCAAAAACACTAGCATTTAGGAAGAGAAATGTAGTGAAATTGATTTTGATCAGATGATTGTCTGCATTGTTAATTATTTTGTATCAGCACCTGAGGACTGTCTGAGGTGTACTTTATAAAGATGTACAGGCTTATGTTATAAAAAACAGAGAGCAGAAAGACTCTACTGAGACTGTCCACTGTGAAGAGAACTCCCTCTGAAATGATGTGCTGCCTATAAGAAAAAGTAATTGAAAATACTAAATCATATGATATAAAATCCAAGCCACTTCTCCATTAAAAAAGATGGAAAGGTCTAACAGGCAAAGTGAAAGCATTGCAATGTAGGCTTTCTTCATTAAAAACAAAAAAACAAAACCCCCTCCAAAAAAACGCAGAAACGAAAACACACAGCATAAATTATTTCTGAAATCTATTTTCTCTGCTGGCAGATGACAGTGATTATACTAATTATAGTTATATTTTCTGCAGAAGTTTATGGTTAATGTATGAAATTAAAATAGTGGTTCAGATCTTGTTTGTCAGATGTTAAAATTACAGGGAGAATAACTTTATGTGAACTTTTTGAGAGCAATAATCTCAGGAAATGGGCAATACAAGTTTAGCGTTGTTTTTGGCATTATGTTTTCTTTGCAGTATAATGCTGAACAGATGTATCTGATAGCAGTTGTAACCTATTCAGAAGGAAGAGTGCCAGTGCTAACCTACCACTGGTAGAAAGCAATAAAGTGTCTCTGGAACCTGTTCACTACATATGGTTTGCCTGAGGTTACTGTCTCGCCTCTCTTACAATGTTACCCAGTAAATCACAGAAAATATGGATTCATTTTCAGCTTAAATGAAATAAGACAAAAAATTTAAAAAAGCATATGGTAAGGACTGCTGAATCTTTTCCTTTCAAACATGAAATAAAACATTTATAAGGCTAATCTAATTTAAAAAACAAACTAAAATAAAAACCCTAAAATGTATTTCTTGTTGTCTAATTTACTCATTTTTCTTTTCAGAAAGAAATGCTATTACATCCAAGACTTATGCAACATCTGCTGTGTTAATTAACAATATATTACTAAGCCCTCAATTTCCTTACTCAAACATATTTCTTTAAAATCTTATGAGAAACAATGGATTTAGGAGTGTATCACTTGGGGATTTGATGTACTGTTTGACTTTGAGTCTTTCACTCTGGCCAGATGGAGTTCATAAGAAGATGAGGAGGAGGAAGTCTCTAAACTATTGCCAAAATATCTTTAACTGCACGTGCAAGATTTTTAAAAATGGTAAGGGAAGAGATTATTCAACAGCGGCCTATAGGGAGAAGAAGCACAGTTTTATATATATCAGGTCTGTCCTTAATGTAAAGTCAAAGGTAATTCTCCTTCAGACAACAGAAAGTAAGTTTCACATACACTGCAGTTTCTGTTTCAGATGAACCATTTGCTTAATCCATTTCGATATCAACTTCTGCAATGCCCATGGTTCTTAAAATTTTTGCAGGAAAATGTACAGAAACAGATTCTTCCTATGATACGTATCAAAAACTAGGACTTTGGAAGACAAAGCAGAGGGACAAGATAAACAATCAAAAAAGTCTGCAGATGTTATTTTAAATTACTTTCATTTCAAAAGGTGTGTAGATCCAGTTACCTAAGGTGGGATTCATATTATATACATCTGAGCTTGGCATCTTAGATTGCCTTTAAGTCAGCAGAGAAAAGCTACCACTTTTAGTAAGCCATCTAACCTGTTTTAGATGATCGCTTTGCATGAAAACTGTTAATGTTTTTTATCTTCCCATTGACACTTAAGACAGTCTAGAGCAACAAATTCAGATTTTGGTCTTTACACTGGTCTTGTAAATCCTACCCCAGTGACCAATGGCTACTGAGTTTTTGCTGTGTACACAGTGAGCTTAGGGGCAGAGTTAAACTTAATTGTTTTCTTAATTTATTTCTTTCTTTACTAGACACGTAACCCTCCTCAGAGGTTATAATAACTTGGCCTTCTACTGACTTCAGTGGAATTCAGCAGCCAAGAGTCAAGCGCAGCCTGAACGACATGTACGTACATTTGGGTAATGGGGTGAGATACAGAGATGCATCTTTGGGTCTAGGTATGCTCTGGGTATACGTATCTTGGACCATCTTATTAGACTCACCTGCTTATTAGGCACACTGCATGTGGATGAATCCTTTGGGCTATGCAGAGACTTGATGTGAATGAATTTGCTTTGATGTCAAAAAGATTTCCCCCCCCCCCCCCCAGGAACTGTATTATCTTATAATGCCATAATAAATTTAACAGTCTGTGTTTTAAAATGTATATAATATACTTTAGGAATTTAATGGGTGTGAATTAAGAAAAAAGAACTGACTATATAAATAAATTTAGGTAAAATATGTATTTATCAAGAGCCACAATAATCACTATTTTACTTTTCATCCTGGCAGTTTCTTGAGGTACAAAAATTTTGTTCTTTAGGCATAGTGGGCCTTATTCCTAGCTGTTGTAAATCAAGTCAGGATAGCTCTAGGGATTTATGCTGGAGGAGGATCTGCAACACTGGGTAAAATTAAGCCCAAATGAAAATTTTGATGTAATTCCAATGAATTCCCTGAATAAGCGTGTCCCTTAAGCACATGGTCACATCTAAAATAATCTAGTTTCCTCATATGCTATGTTATTGTCTTGAAGAAAGAGATTTCTGATATACTATTTCCTATCTGGTGACTGATTGAAGGCATTAATAAGATGCCTTAAGTTGGCTTTCTTCCAGAACACACCCAATATTACTTGACGCTACTTTCAAAACTTTATTTGCCAGTAAATAAAGATTCTGTTGTCTCCGTAAACTTAAAGTCTTTATGAGTTTTTGTTAGAAAATATATAGATATGTTCCAACCAATTATAAATACGGTCTGAAACACAGTTTAACAAAGCTATATTCTATATCTTTTAAATTATCTTCTCTCCGTGTTAACCTAATATCTGCAAAGAGATGGGAAACCACAATCTTCTGGAATAAAATAGTAAATTACTGGTAGGAAGATATATGCTGGTTAATTAATTCGGCCTTGCTTTTTCTCCTGTGAATAGAACAGAATGTATTATAAATAGTCTTGAGTCTTTTGTAGGGTTTTGAAACTGCTGATGTTGTTTACAAACACATTTTCTCTACTTTTGCAACTTTGAAATGGTGTAACAGTAATATTTCTTCCTTAAACATTAGTATCTTAATTATGCAGGAAATCTGAGGCCAATGTATAGCATTTACAGTCATATATTGAACTCCATGGAGACAGTTACTATCATCTTTGTATCATACCCCACAAAATAACATCATTAATATGAGATGGATCTACAGATACAATAAATTATAATTATGATCAAGAAAAATGGTTTCTCCACTGAATATAGATTTTGTCATTTTCTCCTACAGATTTCTTTTAATCAAGTTCAGTTTATAAATGGAACAGCTGTGTTTGACACTGGAAAATGATCATTTTTGCAACTTCAATAGAAAATTAAGATTTTCTGCTTTCATTTGAAGAAAATATATAGTGAAGGTCAAATACAATGCTCAGACAATTTAAAACAAATACAGTTCTTTCTCAAAGCTGTTTTTAAAAGATTCTGATTTATTGAAATGTGAATCCCCACTAAAAACGGTAATGTACAATTAAATGCACAAAACCTATGTTTAAATAACATGAAGGTTGTGACACAAACTGACAAAAGACAGGAAATTTAAAGTTAAGGCTGTAACTCTGGTTTTAAGTCATGTCGTGGAAAAACAGAGAGCATTATAGATAGTGTGTCAGCTTTAGCTTTCAATTTCCTGCCTTTTGTCAGTTTATGTCACAACGTTAATTCTGATTATCATAACTTTTGTATTTAATATCCTTGCCTATTTTTCTGCAGCTTTTTGTTGTTATTGTTCTAAGGGGAAATAAACTGCATTGCAGTTAGGAAGGTACATGTTATTTAGTGGAAAGTCTCTTTCTTTCTTTTTTTTTTTAAAAAAAAGACATTTTTAAAATGCCTTTATATCAAAAGCATTTGGGGCATTGCCTTATTACCAGAGACATGAATGGCCTCTAAGACCACAATTAACAGACATTTATGAGGGCAGTAGCGAAGGGCAGAGATCTATATCTGTTGTCTGACAAATTTGACAATATAAGTCCTTATTTGCTTTTTGAAATGTTAGGCTGTCCAGAAAAGGAGAAGTTAAAATAATTTCATGCCGTTGCTGATGCTTCCCCTGGAAGCTTTTGGTCTGCATAGGCACTGATGACCAAATTATTTCCTTGTGAGCTGGTATGGTAGGAGGAAGTACTTTCATGCTCTGCTGACATAATTCAGCCCTCTACTCTTGCATTTAATTCCATTAGTTCCCATATTTCAGGGGAAAAGAGAAACATTAATTTTAAGTTACTTTTCAGTACCAAAAAAAAGATGTACGTATGTATATATTCATTTAATTTATGTAGGACGTAAGGACATTTGTGTTAAGAATGATTACTTTCTACCTAAAGCTGGAGCCTTTAGGCACTGGCCATAAATCTGGTCTCATTTGCTGTGCTCTTTTAAGTATTGTATCTACCTTGGAGTTGGAGTTTTGTAATTTTCTTAGAAACCTGAATGCAATACACCGACTTTCCAAGTGTTTGTTCTCCAGCTTGTTATCTCCTCAGGAGCTTATGATCAGTGTGGCTGACAAGAAGCCTTTAAATCCACATTTGAACTGCGGAGCTGAATAGGAGTCTTTTGGGTGTAGGAATAAATAAATTTCAGAATAACCAGAACAACAACTATTTTTTGTCTTTTCTAGTTTGATATTTCACTACAACTAAATAGGGCAGCTTTTCTATTCCACTTACGGCTGCTGGACAGATCAAATTAGGGAACCGCAGATTTTAGATCCTTAGTCTTGGTCTGAGTTTTTGCCGCCTGTCGATTGCTCATCCCAGATTTTGCTCCCCTTCTTCAGCAGGGAAATCCCGCAAGCCTCAGTAGCTTGCAAGCATGTCAAAATTATACAGCCAGAGTTCTGGCTGACTAATATTTTAAAATAAAAACAAGTTTCAGATTTAACCTGTGTGTACTTTAAAACTGTATTTTTATAGCTTACAATTCCTGAAACAGGTAAAAAACCCAACTGTGAACAATGGGTTTTGTAGCAAAAAGGAACAGAAGTGCAAAAAAAGAAAAGAGTAGAAAACTTACTTTAATTGGTCCAAGCTGGAATTTTTCATGGAATAGACCATACTTGCAGATAGTGGAGAAAACATGGTTTCTATTAAAGGTCAGGAAGTTTAATTGTTTTTTTCATTGTTGATTACTTTTCAGTAGAATTTTTTAATAGCTAAAATATTTGAGAGTTTAAGAAATGTGTTGTCTCTCTAACATACAATAGGTTTTTTTTCTGAATAATGCCATGTGATATAATTGATTTACGATTTAGTGAAATAATTCTGAATGATATATGCAGAATGACGTTCTGACTACATTCATTATCAGGCGTCTGAGCAAATGACCACTGAAGTCAAAGGAAGTCTTTCTACAGCCTTTAGACTGGGTGTGCTTTAGACTGGGTCCCAAATATATTTTTTGTCTGCTGTTTGTCTCTGCTCTTAGTACATGCTAAATTAATTTGATGTCATAGTTTTGGCTTTTTTTTTTTTTTTTAATAGACTGCCACTTGGATTAATGCCACTACTGTTTATGCTTCTGATTGCCATTTAAATGTTCCCAGCAATTGAAGATGTTCATAAGGAAAGGGATGGCTTTTATGAGGAATAGAATTTTGACTAGTAAGTTTATGTGAATGTACTATTGCGTTAAAAAAAAAGGTTTTTTTATAACTGATAATAATAATGATCTCTTATGAGCTGTAAAGTACTGCTATGGAAAGCTGCTTCTTATTCATCACCACATCATTATATGTTGTTTCCTAGAGCCTCTAGTTTCCTAGAGGGCTGAAATGGTCATTTTTATTCCTTGTCGGTTATTTTTGCCTTCTGTGTGTTGCAGTAATTTTCTTTTTTTTAGTAACCTAAGACCTACATGTTTAAAAATTAAACATTTCTCTGTAAATTCTTCTGGAATATGATCTCATATGTTCTAGACTGTAATTCATATTGTTTCTTTCTTATGGTTTCTTGCTATTGAGCCCAGAGTCAAAAGAAGCTGAGTTGATAAACTGTTCCTTTTTTAGGTGAACAGCTTTTCTGCTTCTTATTAGTCTCTCTTTTAAAATTCTGTATTTACTACATTCAGCAGGACTGTGAACTGCTGCAATGAAAGCTACAGCTGTTTCTCCTTTTGTTTCTTTCACCTCCTGCTAAATATGTCCCAAATATGGTCAACAGTGTTCTGTCTACCCAGGAAATGAGCATCAAAAGTCTCTTTTGTTTTGTTGCATTCCTTCTTTGCTGCTCTGAGAGGAGCAGGTTTTACAGCATGTTAGCAGCAGCAGCAGCAGCAGCAATGATAAATATTACTGGATAGTAATCTCCTGTTTTCTGTTCTAACCAGAAGCTCCCTGGACTCGTTCCAGCCCCCAGAGCAAGCCGTACCAGCTGCCTGAGGAGGCACTTGGGCAGGCGTCTGTCCTTTTTCCATTTGTATTAGGGAGCGGCTACTGTGCCAAGAGGTCCTGGTGTGCTGACAACCTGCCTTGATGTGCTGCTCCCACCATGCGGAAGAGGGACTGAGGCTTGCACAACATCTGATGGGGCAGACCCTAGCAGCAGCTGATGGCTGGCGGTTCTGCCTCCAAAATGTCATTTGACGCTGGGAAAACACCAGCCATGTAAGTCCGCTTGCAAATGTACTTTTGTTCACCTGGGTTTTGCCTGGTGGAATCCTACCTGGTTTCTGACGTAAGCAAGAAGAAAGTATGGTTTCAGTAGTCATGAGAGCCCATCCAGCATTTATTATACTTGCTCTGAGACATTTCCCGTTTTATTCTGACAACACTAAAGGAAAAGCAACTTTGAAACCATTGCTTCCCTCTAAGCACCCAAGGATTAATTATTTAAATAACTCCTTGCCCACTGTACATTGTCTTGCATACATATTGGCCCAAGATGATCAGCCTATCTGTATGCTGATACAAGAGAAAAAAAGCTGCTTTGATTCCAGACAAAATGCAGATTACCTAAAAAAGTTGACAGGAATGCACTCTTTGTTCTGTAGAGAGGTGTTCAAAGATAGAAATGAGACTGTTTTCTGCTCATGCAGCCTTGGTGTGACCCATACAATATTTTGTCATCACTCCCTTCCAAAGAGCCTGGTGGCAGAGATCTGTTTCAAGATCTGTTTGAGACTGAAGTCTCATGCCTTCTTTTAACAGGCCAAAGTGCTATAATTGGAAGGCAGCTACATGTCTACTGGTTTTGCTTGTGCTTATGCATGCTGAACTCAAGCGAAGAACTAATGTGACTAAAAACCTGACTTATTTTAAAGAGTTTTCGTCCAGATCCAACATCCTGTTTCAGGTGCCAATACATTATTGAAGAAGCTGGGGAGGCGCATAGCTAAAGTGAAATGGAGAACACAAGGAAAAGTAGAAGCTCTCATTTTATAGGCAGCTTTTTTTCATTTAATGTAATCTTGGAATTCTATTTTCAATTCCAGTTGACCAGAATATGATAAGAGATAATTCATGGTTTAACATAACAAGTCTTCTAAGGATCTCCCATGCTGGAAACTTTTAAAAGTCAGTCACTACCTTGGCACTTGAAAAGCAGGCATTTTTGCATAAATTAAAGGTTATTAAGGCTTAAATTTCATTTACGTGTTCTGATAAATGTGTACATAGAAGCAGTATAGGACAGCATAGTTTGACTGTGAAAATCCTCGGGCATGGTCCTGTGGTATCTGAAATGGCACAATAACAAGAGAAGGCAACAGAGAATGTATAGTATGGCACAGTTTAAAAAAGTAAAGCTGGATCATGGAATACCTGTTAATTTAGAAGGATTTTGTATGATTGTTTACTAGAGATGTCCAGACTATCACTTCCTAGCTCGCTCCTTGTTACTAATCCTTGTGCAAAGAGACAGGACTAACTAGTGAAGGCATTCTCTGTGCATGGTGTTAGGATGAGTGGACTGGCAGTGTGGTTACTGTTGTCACTCAGTATCTATTGAGATACAATCCCATTTACTGTGGTTGAAGTTTTCTGAGACTCCCACATAAGACTAGAGAACCTGAGCTGCAACATCAGTATGCTTGTTTCAAGATGCAGTTACCATTTATGTCTTCTGCACTAAAAACATCTTTTAATATTATGAAATAATTAGCATCTTTCAAGATAAGCCTATCTGATGATATAACAAAATGTACTTAATTTACTAAAAACTCCAACTCTAGAAGGTAACTGATAAACTGAGGAAACATGTAGTTTCTGGTCGAGGAAGAAAAGAAGTGAAATCAAACTATTGACTGCAGAATGATGACCTGTTTCCTACGATTCACCATTAAAAGACAGTGTCTTGGTTGCTCTTGAATACAATGACCCAATCCAGACTGAATTTTTAAATGTATAATTAAACAGATAGCTATAAAATAAAAAAATAAAATAAACAATAACTTTTTTGACTTAAAACAAAGAAAGCACTTTGTATCCTCTTCATTTGATTTCTTACTTTGCGATTATGTAAGTAAGAAAATAAAGTGAAATGAATCTGTATTTACAGATTTGTTAAATATATTACTTGTTTCATTTTCATTGTTCTTCCAATAGAAGACACTAAGTACTTGCCTTTAGCAAAAAGTTCTATGTTATATTACTGTTTTTATTAAGATAACCTTGAATGTAATAGAAATAGAGCAGTGACGATACATTCGTTTTGTCATTCCAGGCTTCAGAATTTGCCAGTGTCTCCAAGGCATTAGTTATCTCACAGTAACATATCTCTTATCTATCTTACTGGTTAATTGTACCACCACTACCTGCTATTTAACCTTGGTCCATTTTAAAGTATTATTTGTGAGACTTCCCATATTCCTGATGGAGAAGTTTCCATGCCTCTAAAAATCAACAGATTTCTTGTTGTTGTTTTTATTATTTTGCAGTCTTCATCAGAAGATTTGTACCTAATAACCAATTGCATGAACACATAACAGTTATTAAGCTGGTAAACTACTTACATCCATAGCTATTATTAAATACAATGTTGTATGTACGGCACATACAATAAACTTTACATTTAAATGTAGGTGTGAATCAGTGCAGAAAGAAGCACCAGCTAGAATTTATCCACCATTTTCAGTTATTCATGGAGTTCTTTATGAAACAGATCATCTCTGTGCAGGTATTCTTAGATAAATGTGTATGTAATTTTAATATGAGGAAAATAATTGATTAGTTTACTGTTTACTAACAAAAAGGCAAGAATGTGGTTGATCTTCAGTTATAAAGATGTATTTTGCTTTGTGAGTTGTTGTAGTAGTTTTATGACACAGTTAGAAAAAAAGATCTAAAACCTTTGCCAAATAAAAGTAATCAGTCTTCAATTTTTCTGAATCTGTGCCATTTCAGAGTGCTCAGACTCACTGTGGTGAGGGCACCACTATCTGTAGGAGTAAAGCGTCCCAAAAACTCATGTTCATCACCTAGACTTGTGCTGTGATAAGTTTATAAGTAGCTGGTATTTTTGCCTGATAATTTTTACCATTCATCAGATGTAACACAGTGAGTCAAATTCTAGATACATTGTAGAATTAGATTACTAATCTTTGATTAGCTCTTTAGCGGTGAGCGTCTTAAGCATTGCAAGCAAATTGAAAAGCAGCTTTTTCCTCTGAGTTTTTGTTTTCAACAAAGCTGTTTTAACACCTTTGCTCTTTCTTTTCTTTGTTTATAAAATAGGGGTCACTGTAGTTAATCTTTCAGTAAATCTCTCATAAATCTTCATGTCTTTCCCTAAGACACAGGATTCACAGTAAGGGCCAAGTTTTTCATAAAGAAAAGAGAAATCAAAACCAAAGAACTTTAAAAGGTCACATTATTAAAGGTGTGTAATAGTGCTTCCTTTTATTTTTTAAAAAAAGTTACCTCCAGACCCTGCTATTTTGTTTCTTTTTATTTTGCAGTAATAGGACATTTGTCTTCTACGAGCTGATACAGAAGAACTCTCTCAAAACTCTAAGCAGAGATGGCAATTGACATTTGCAAAATGAAAGAGAGGGCAGAACAGTACAAAAGTAAATGGTAGTAAATAGCCCTACTATGTAAAATTGAAAAGTGGGACAGGATGTGAAATTCAGAAGCTTGTTATGACAAAAGAGAACATACTTTATATGGGGAGATAAGAATTTATTATAAGCCTAATTAAAATCTTGGCAGACAGATCCAAAACATCTGGTTATTTTCAGTGCAGTTGCAATGGTACTAATGCCTGCAGCCCAAATTAGCTAATTAATACAGAAAAACCTCTTTAATAATGGAGTTTAAATTTTTAAATACTAGTACCTGCCCCTTTTTCTTTGGTGTCGAGGTCCCATTTGCATTCTTCCCTGGGGCCCTAAGGTCAATGAGTCAGCCTTCCCCAAGCAGGACGGTGATAGGGGGTGTTTCAAGAAGGCGTCAGCACCTCGAGTCCTTTGCTGGGAGTCATGCAGTATTCATGCTGGGTGGTTCTTCCTACTCCTGCACTTCGGTTATTTTATAGGTTTCCTTAGCAAAGTCTGTGTTGTCTTCATTGGGTCCCAGTTCAACGTAACACCTGTTTTTCTGTGTCCTTTGTTATTCCTAAAATTAGTTTTTCCTAATTAGTTTTTCCTAATTCACAGGGTTATACTCCTTTAGCCACCAGCCAGCAACTGCTGTGCTCAGTGCTTACAGTCTGGGACCCCTGATATCATACTGGATTTTCCCATTTACATGCCATGTTTCCTTTTAGAGCCTTAGACAATTCGCTGTGCCCGGAACAGCTACTTGCTATTGCTATAAATGCACGTGGAGGCAACCTGACAGTGACGCGATGGCCACCACTGCTCAAACAAGCCAAGACCAGTCCAGCCAAGATATGCCCACACAAGTCCTGAGGCCCTGCACTGTCACATCAATAAAAAGTCCAGGGCCTTTTATTAGTAAGCGTAAAAACCTGTATTTACCGGGCTACAAGAAGCCTACAAATCTCCAGGCTTTGCCTTAATATCTAGATGTTTTAGTATTGACAGGCAGGGTGGAGGTCAAATGGCAGGGGCCTTTGGTGTGCCATTTGTAGAAGAGTTTCAATTTAGAGAGAAAGGGGATTGTAATGATTTTTTGCTGATCTCTAGCTGATATCCTTTCCCTCTTCTGAAAGCTCCCATTTCATTCATGCATTTGGCACAAAAATCAATCTAGCATGAGATGCAGCAAGACTTCCTAATCAGCCATTACAAAACAGAAAGTTTGAGCCTGGTATTAGAGAAAAAGAGAGATTTCACTGTTGTCTTCAACTTAAGTGGACATTCCAGAATGCTCCTTATATATTAGTTGTCCTGTTACAGTGTGCGTTTACTTTTAGCCATCCTATATTACACTCCAGAATCCAATATAAAGTCGCACAATGGAAAAAATATGAAACAAAGTCTTATTTAACTGTGTTGCCTTCTCCTAGCTTTTGCATGTTTAAAAATCCTAGTCTGAAAAAAAAATCACAATAACAAGAAGGAAAAAAATAGAGCTGAGTGAAATTCAGCAATTTAGATTCATAGTAAAAAATGTTATATAAACCTTTCTTTACTTTCCCCTACCTGTAATGAATTTTATGTCTAAGGACCTGATCTATATTTTACTGAAGTCAATGTCCACCAGTTTGAATAAACCTTATGTGAAACTGAAACTTAACCCAGACTGTAATTTGTTTTCCAGATTTTGCTTGAAACAATGAATAATTTAACAAAGACACAGGCGCTATCCATGTTTGCTTTCTCTTTCCCCCATATTAATAATCTGTTTATACTTTAAATTTCATTAGCACTGAGTTGGTTTCATCTGTAATCTGAGAAAAAGTTTTAGTTACCACAAGGTGAATACAAAATCTGTGTTTTGAACTAAATTGCGGCTGTGTAAGTGACAGTGTCCAGAGCACTTACAGGCTGTCTACCATTGCTGGATTTTCATAATAAGTAAAGACCTTCTGAACAGCAAAGACTGCCAGCAAAAATCTTTTACTGAAGTTGTTTCTATTTATTAGTTCTCAATGTCAGGATATAAAGCTGTGAACTGATGACCGGATTATGACAGTGTGTGTTTATGAAACTCAGATAGAGTTTTGTATAACTTAACAGACTTTTGTATAATTGAGATCAGCATTTAAGCTAAGGAGTAATGTCTAAATATTCTCACATGTTTGTCTAATTCACCAGTTGCTGATCATACCTGGAAAAATCAGCTCTGGCTTTTTTGTTAGAAGGGAGATTCACAGACAATAGTAAACATTGTGTATTAGAAAACCTGAAAATTGTTGGAAAGGCCAGAACTGTTCAGGTGCATAAGCTATTTTAAGGTCTAAGTGCAAGCTGATAACAATGACATTGATCTAATTTGAATATGTTAATCAGGCAGTATGAGAAAGAAGGCCTATGGAATAAACCGTGACAGTAGGAAGGGGGTAGATGATGGCTTCTGTGGGACAGACAAGGAGATACAGGCAATTAATTCACATATACCACTGAGGAGTTAGCAAGGATGGTATGTGGAAAAGTCATAATGTATTAAAAAAAATTATCTTATGGAATTCATAATGGCCATAGTTACGACACTTGGTTCCTAAGGTTATCTTCTGAAGATGTTTTGAAGGTTTTTACTGATGTTCAGGACTCCAGCATGTCCACAGTGATATAAATGCTGGACTACTTTGATGGGTGAATGCAAAGGGAGACTGGTGCAAGTCTGATCTTGAAATATTTTGTGTCAGAAACATATTTGGAGGAGATAGCTGAGGTGCAAATGATTATTTTATCCCTTATTTTTGTTTGTCTGTTATGAGAGGAAATTCTGAAGCATGAGGAAACAATGACTTACAAGATTCCTGTCATACACAAATGTTCTCACAACCTCTGTATCTTCCTGGTTTTTTTGAGGGAGTCATCATTGACTCCTGAAGTATTTCATTCAGAACAGCCTTTGAATTGGAGAGACCAGTGTCACTTGTTCATTTCAGTGACAGAACACTGCTCATTTCAGTGACAGCAAGAACTTGCATATGTAGGAGGGACCAAATGTTAACACCAGGGTAAATTCCTGCAATAGTAGATAATAGTCAAAGGCTTTCAAGAGTCTCATAGGAAAAAATAATAACACTAAATGAACCTTTGTAAAGAATCCAGTCCTTATGCTTTGAGCACGTGCTCTTTCTCTCTCTCTCTCCCTCAAAAAAAAAAAAAAAGAAAAAAAGAAAAAAAAAGAAAGAAAGAAAAAAGATAAATGGGTTTTTTAGTGACCGTTTTGGCACTATTACCTCTTCTCTTCACCCCTTAGGAGAGCTTTTACCTTTAATATTGGTGCATCCTGCTGTGGCCGTGCTATTACTTAGCTATGACAAGAGTTTTAAAATTACAAATGTGGGGCTAGGGTTGCTGCATTTTGCTTTAGCCTTTAAAAGTGGCTTGTTGATGCTAATGTACAGCACCCCTACTGTGCTTTTTTTTCTCATTTTGACTTTCTTTTTTGTTACATTTTGCATGTGGAGCCTGAGTGATTAATATTTCATCAGTTCTTCAGTGCAGCATGACACAGGGATGTGTTGCATTTGGCTCTTCTGGAGCTCTGTTGCCACTGAATTGTGACTAATAGCTGGAGTTGGACCTCTAATGGTTTCATGGGATCACCATGAAGTAGAAACAAACAACTGTTTGCCACATCATTAATCTATAAGAAGTTAATTAAATACTTTTCTCTGCATTTTAAATATATTATCTTCTCTACAGTAAGTCTGAAATTAGTGAATACTAATCTGATCAAACATACCACTGACTTTTCTTAATTTGATGTTTAATGTAGTATTCGAGATAAGGTAGTTTCAGTACTATTAAAGTTTGTCCCACTAATGGAAAAGTGTTACAAATTTTCTGAAAAAAGCTGTCATCTGTGTATTCTGACTGGAGATTGTATAATGAAATGCATTTGAAAGCTTCTATATCATGAATGTCAATGTTATACGTATGTATATATATATACATACACATGTATGTTTGTATACACATTTGTATATTTATATGTATATAAATATCAAATGCCAGTAACACTACCACTTTGTAAATTCAGTTACTGCTATAATGTTTTCATAAATTAAATCCCATTTTTCAAGTTTAGCGTTAAATCACCCTGTATTTGTAGTAAGAAATATCAGGAATAGTATGTTGTAGAAGCTTGTGTATGCAATCAGAGCAATTGTGATTTCAATTTTTTTTCTTAAATTAATACATGTTTTATGGATGTATTTATGTATGCTTTATTAATGTGTGATTATTAAAATTCAAATTTTCAAGCCTGCGCATTGGATGCAGTGTGTATATTTAGGTTAGTCTTGCAGTCTAATGACAGTGATGATGGCGGGTGGAATTCTGGAGAGAGACCAGAATTTTGACATTGCCCGATAAAAAATAAGATTTTAAAACAGGGAAAAAAAATCAGTTTAGCTAAATCTGCAAGAAACTTGGGCTGCAGGGCTCTTTGATTATATTTCTACTTGATAGTCTATTTGAGCTAGTGGATGGATAATCCACACAAGTGTTCTTATCAGAAGCCTAAACTCTCTGTAATGATGTTCGTAGGTTAAAATTCTCATGTGTTACAGTACTGTATCTCAGTGATCATATTAATCATAAAACTACAAGGTATTGTTGATTTATTAAGTGATATGTACAAATATTTAATTTTGTGTGGACAGTTTGCCACTGTTGCCTTTGTAATTACTTGTGTGGATCTTGCGGGTGACTGTTTTCAAAAACTAGGGAGTGTTTAACAGCAAGCTTGTGCCGAGATTTAGCTGTGGAAGACAGATCTAAAGAAACAAAATGAAATGATCTCATATAAAACATAAAGCCCAAATATTTGAAAATTACATCCTGTATATTCATCTTTCAGAACAATAAATAAAGGAAAAAGAATAAAATATAAAAGGAGTCTCACCTCAGGACTGTAAAGAGACCAAAAACTGAAACAATGGACTATTTCAAAGGGTCACTTTATTTTGCTAATGCTCTGTGATCTATCAAAACAGGATGAAAAAGATTCTTTTGACTGTTATTCCACTGAAGCCATTTTTCTTATGCACTTTTAAAAATTAATGAAGGAAAGCATATTGCACCAAATAAATGAGAATGAAGAGAAGATGAAACGAATGAGAAATCATATTGTATTCCCAAATTATTGGATCTCAACAGAACCAAAGCCACATCCCACTGCATGGTCATCCATTGGTAAGATTGCTTCTACTTTGTTCTCTTTTCCTCATTTGAACATATAGCCTGATCCTGGAGGAGAGAGACTATCTTCAGTGTTGCCAGGTCATATTTGTCTAATAGGTTTCTTTTATAGGATCTACTTTTTTTTTTTTTTAAGTCTATCCAGGAAAATCAAGCAAATGCTTGACAGGTTCAGCTGGCAAGTGAAGAAATTTTAAACTCTTCTGCTCTTCTTGGTGGTTGTGGAAACTTTGAAAATGTAGCCTTAAAAATCTAAAAACCAGAAAACCACAAGAGCTAACATGATAACTGCTGGGATGTTTAGGGAGAGGGGAACAGTTCAGTACTTTTGAACAGTTAGAGGCTCTAGTATTATGCACTATAATTTAGGGGGAGGGGGTGTTTCCATGCTTTCACTGCTGCATTAACTGTCAAGAACAAAATGCTGCATAGTTATATAACAGTAACTTAAAAAACTCTCCTGTAGTCTGGGCGTGCAGCTAGTCATCAGGCTGTTGGGTGTTCATTAGTATAGAGGTCTCAGTCTGTCCCACAGGGATCATCTCATCATGTTGCAACAATGACTTCAGCCTTGGTCTCTTAGGCATTGCTGTGTTACTGGGCTTACGGAGTCATGATGATGAAGGATGACTTAGTTGTAAAAAGAGAACAGCTCCAGAAGGAAATCTCAGAAGTATTCATGCTGGAATAAACAACAACTGTTGGCTAGGAGTTGCGCCTGAAAGGTAGAAGATTAAGGTTTAACTCCTTTCTCTGAGTTATATACAGAGCTATAATTGCTTTGGAAAGCAATTATTCTCTTATTTTCCTTTTCAATAGTTTAGATTTCCTTCAGTGTGGGTAAAAAGAGTATATGAATTCTTAAAACTTTTTGTGGGATGGAAAAAAAAAAAGCTAGGAAGAGATGGCAAAGAAATCTCTTTCCTAGAAATGTTTCTGTTCTCGGAGAGGTGAGCCTTTATTAAGTTGAGGAAACATAGCCAGGTTATACCCCCTTCTGTTGGTGGGGTTTGCTGTGGATAGATGGATAATGCATTTCCCTGTGGAACGCTTCACCTGATAACTGCCCACAAGCAGGGATTTGAGAATGCTGAAATCGCCTCTGGCTCTTGGCAATGGTGTTTTGTGTAAAGGAATTCAGTGCTGATGAAACAGAAATTGGCGCTGATATGCAAAAATAGAAATGGCAGTTGTAAGCTTCTTCTTACTGTTTCAGTTGCCTGCCTTACCCCTTCCTGGCACAGCCAGTCAAAAAAACCTTACTCGGTCTCCATTTCCATTCTATATTTGGCCCGCTGAAAGCATCAATCAAAGTTGATTGCGCTGGAGTTTTTAGTTTGGGGAGCTATACACATGAAATGTATTGAAACAGCTAATACATTTTATTAGAGCAAGAAAAATTTAATCTCACATAATGTACTCAGCTATCACTTCATTGTGCTATGACTGCTGGATGAAACTTCAGATCTCTCTTGGTCCTGACCTGGGCTTGATATGAACATTCAGTCTAAATGTGTGCAAAACTCCATATCTCATTACTAGTCTCCTGGGTTTTCCCTAAACAAATACAGTGGATTAAAATGCAAGTTCATTAGGTTAAAGTGCTTAATTATCTTAAAACTCTTAGTGTTATAGTCAGATGTCAGGGTTTGATTAGCACTGCAGGGAGGCTCTGTAAGGAGTGAAATGGAAATAACCATTGTCCTAGTATAGTTAAAATGCTGTAAATATGTAAATAAAGACACAAATATGGATCTAGATACATATTCAATATTTCTTAACTCTCAAATGAAGTAATTAGCGTAAGTCATTTTGATGGATCCCTATCTCTGATCCTTAATTATATCAGTGCTACGTTATTTAAATTTTGTCCTAATCACATTACTTTCAGTCTTGTTTCTTGCCTTCTCTACATATTAAAGTGCCTTTTATTTGTGTGAAGTATAGAGAAGAAGTTATTGTCATTTTTTATTGACTTTTAATGCATCAAGTTCCAGAGTACTGGGCATCTCATGCAAGGTGTAATACAACAATGAATTTTAACTTACAAAGCTTACTCTAAAAAGAGTAATGAACTGCAACCCAGGAAAGAAGTAGAAATACTGTGCCTTCCCATAAGATGGGACAATTCTGTTAATGCAGTCAAAGAAGCTTTATTTTCAGCTTGTTCATTTCAGTGGATTTCTTTATTATTTGAGAAGAATTTCACAGAATTACAGAATGGTTGAGGTTGGACGGGACCTCTGGAGATCATCTAGTCCAACCTCCATGCTCAAGCAGGGTAACCAGGGCAGGTTGCCCAGGATTGTGTCCAGATGGCTTCTGAATTTCTCCAAGGATGGAAACTCCACAACCTCTCTGGGCAACCTGTCCTAGTCACCTACACAGGAAAAAAGTTTTTCCTTATGCTCACACAGAACTTCCTGTGTTTCAGTTTGTGCCCGTTGCCTCTCATCCTGTCATTGGGTAGCAAAAGTCTGGCCCCAACTTCTTTACATTCTCCCTTCAGACATTTAAACACATTGACAAGATTCCCTCCTCAGTCTTCTCTTCTCCAGGCTAAACAGTCCCAGCTCTCTCAGCCTTTCCTCATAGAAGAGATGCTCCATTCCCTTCATCATCTTAGTAACCCTTTGCTGGACTCACTCCAGTAGCTCCATGTCTCTCATGTACTGGGCAGCCCAGAACTGGACACAGTACTCCAGCTGTGGCCTCACCAGGGCTGAGTAGAAGGGAAGAATGACCTCCCTTGACCTGCTGGCAATGCTCTTCCTAATGCAGCCCAGGAGACCATTGGTCTTCTTGGCTACAAGGGCACATTGCTGGCTCATGGTCAACTTGTTGTCCTCCAGGACCCCCTGGTCCATCTCTGCAGAGCTGCTTTTCAGCAGGTCAACCCCCAGCCCATACTGGTGCATGGGGTTATTCTGTTCTAGATGCAGGACTCTGCACTTTGCTTTATTGAAATTCATGAGGCTCCTCTCTGCTCATTTCTGCAGCCCGTCAAGGTCCCTCTGAATGGCAGCAGAGCCCTCTGGTGTATCAGCCACTCCTCCCAGTTTTGTATCATCTGCAGACTTGCTGAAGGCTCACTCTGTCCCCTCATCCAGGTCATTAATAAATAAGTTCATTGATGAATATGTTGAAGAGGATTAGAATCAGTATTGACCGCTGGGGTACGCCGCTAGCTACAGGCCTCCAACTAGACTGCGCTGCTGATGACAACCCTCTGAGCTCTGCCATTCAGCCAGTTCTCAGTCCACCTCACTGTCCACTCATCTAGCCCACACTTCCTGAGCTTGGCTGTAAGAATGTTATAGGAGACAGTGTCAAAAGCCATGCTGAAGTCAAGGTAGATGACATCCACTGCTCTCCCCTCCTCCCCCCAGCTAATCATTCCATTACAGGTGCTGACTACTCCTGGTCCACCTTCTTGTCCTTCATATGCTCAGAAATGGTCTCCAGGATGAGCTGCTCCATCACCTTTCCAGGGATCCAGGTGAGGCTGACTGGCCTGTAGTTCCCTGGGCCCTCCTCCTTGCCCTTTTTGAAGACAGAGGAGACATTCTTCCAGTCCTCAGTCACCTTTCCTGATCACCATGACTTTCCAAAGGCAATTGAAAGTGGCCTTGCAATGACATCAGCCAGCTCACTCAGCACTTGTGGATGTATTCCATCAGGGCCCATGGACCTGTGTATGTCCAGTTTGCTTAAGTGACCCCTAACCCAGTCCTCTATCAAGGGAAAGTTGTCCTTTTTCCGCAATTTCTCCCTGGTCTCCAGGGCCTGGGATTGCTGAGGGCCAGTCTTACCACTAAAGACTGAGGCGAAGAAGCACTCAGTATCTCTGCCTTTTTTGTATCCTTTGTCACCAGGGCCCTTGCCCCATTCAACAGAGGGCCCACACTACCCCTAGTCTTCCATTTGTTGCTGATGTATTTATAGAAGCCTTTCTTGCTGTCCTTGATCTCCCTCACCAGATTAAACTCCAGATGCGCCTTGGCCTGCCTAGCCCCATTCCTGCATATTAGGGCAACATCCCTGTATTGCCCCCAGGTTATCTGTCCCTGCTTCCACCTTGTACGCTTCCTTCTTCTGTTTGAGTTTTGCCAGGAGCTCCTTGTTCATCCATGTAGATCTCCTGCCCCCTTTGCTTGACTTCTTGTTACAGGGAGGAGTGTTCTTGAGCTTGGATGAGGTGATTCTTGAATATCAATCAGCTTCCTTGGACCCCTCTTCCTTCTAGGACCCTAGCCCAGGGGATTCTTCTAAGCAGGTCCCTGAAGAGGCCAGGGTTGTGATCCTACTTTTTGCCCTACTCCTTCCTCTCAAGATCCTGAACTCTACCATCTCATGGTCACTGCAGCTATGATTGCTCCCAGCCTTCACATCTCCAATCAGCCTGTCTTTGTTTGTAAGTTTGAGGTCCAGCACAGCACCTCTCCTTGTTGGCTCCTCTATCACCTGTGTCAGGAAGTTGTCATCAATGTCTTCCAGGAACCTCATGGATTGCTTGTGCCCTGCTGCCTTGTCCCTCCAGCAGATATTGGGGTGGTTAAAGTCACCCATGAGTACCTGGGCCTATGAACGTGAGGCTACTTCCAGCTGTCTGTAGAAGGCCTTATCTACTTCTTCCTGATCAGGTGGTCTGTAGCAAACACCCACAACAGTGTCACCCATATTAGTCTGCCCCTTAACCCTTACCAACAAGCTCTCAGCCAGCACATCATCCACCCCTATGAATATAGCTCAATACATTCCAGCTGCTCCCTTGCACAAAGGGTGACTCCCCCACCTCGCCTTCCTGGCCTGGCCTTTGTAAAGAGCCTGTATCTGTCCGTGGCAGCATTCCAGTCATATGAGCTATCCCACCACGTCTCTGTAATCACAATGAGATCATATCCCTGCAACTGCACACAGTTCTCTACTCCCGCCTGTTTATTCCCCATACTGCATGCATTTGTGTGCAGGCACTTCGGAGAGGCGCCTGAGCTTGCTGATTTCCCAGAAAGGGTACAAGGGGTTTCCCCATAGTCTGGTCTTGTAGGCACTTCCTTGCCTGCGTGCAAATGCATCACCTATCTCCACTTCAGCTGTTTTGTTTTGAAAGAGATCAGGAGCTGACTTCCAGATAAGATGTACCTATGATCAGCATACTGTAAAAGTTTCTTTGCCATGTGGGAATATGGAACCTGATGATTTTTAGTGTAGTGTTTGGAATTTGGTCCTTCTAGTATCAGGAAGGAACATGCAAACTACCAAAGTCCACATTCAGTTCCATTATTATCTGCACATTCTCTGAAAAAGATCAAAACTCAAACTGTTTATTACCAGCAAACAAGAAATGAAATCGAAAAAGTTCATTAGATTAATCTTGAGTTTACACATCCGTGAAATTCTTTTACCAGCCTATTCCTAGTTTCAAGATGCCTTAGAGTCAACCCCCAGCTATTTCTTCTATATTAGAGTTGGTTTGTTATTTTTTTTTTCCTTTGTTTGTTTTTACTTAAGGATTCTATTCTTAACATGTGGTATTGAAATGTTATTTATTCTAACCCATGATGAAATCTACGACATAGCACTGCACTAACAGGTTCCTAATGTGTGCATTGCCAGGTCTGTACGTGGTTGTGGTTTAGAAAGACCAAGGAAATGGCAACTGAAATAGCATGCCTTTGGTGGAAGTGACAGTGCCTATGACAAACACTATATTGTGACAGGCAGTGTTGCAGAAGGATTCTGTGTGGTTTTAGACAGTATGTCTCATTTCTTCCCTTTGGATACCCATTGTGTTGCAGAATATTCATGACAGAGACTGCTCTGCTGAGGCTAAAATACTTAATCTGCAGCTTCCTGCAGGGTTTCAAGACTTGCTAACAGAGTGAGGCACGGGGAGCATCCTTCCACCCTGTTTCAGGCCCAAGTCTGGTGGCTTTGCTGTAGGAATGTTTCACTTTCATGTCTCTCTCTATTAAATGACACTATAATTAGAGTTTTTTACATAGTGTCGAAATGATTCTGTAAATAGCTAGGGCAAAGTCCTACCCTAAGGTACCAAATAGCAATGCTGTTGGAGTGAATGATAGCCAAATGCAAATATTCGACCTGATAGTTGAATTTGACCTGATAGGAGAGAATTCAGAATGCAGAGCTGAATCTAATAATGCTCCTTTATACAGGTCATCTTCATTGACACAAATATTCCCACTGAAAGGAAAAAGATTCCTCAATTGAACAGTGGTTGTAGCAGTGGTCCTTTAATCTTTTGGGCAGTAATGACAGTGTATTGAAATATAATAAAATTAAAAATTATTCTTGATAGGAAGACCTGTTTTTCTTCTATGATATTAGTGTCTCTGTATCTAGAAAAAACAATATCAAAACATTTTCTCTCAAAACCTGTTTTTGGAAGAAAATCTATTTGAAGGAAGAGAATGCAAGGTAAATTCTGTTATCAGCAGTTAATGCTTTCTAGGAAGCATTTAATACTGACTAAAACCATAATATTTGAAATATTTTGAAGAGATCATTTTAAAGACATGGAATAATAATCCATATTGTTCTTTTATGTTTTATCTCCAGCCTTTTGATTGCTCCTTACTTTATTCAGGCCTTTGTTGCAGTTTTGAAGCAGTGTATCCTCAAGTTCTGTCTTGCACTGATTACCAGATGAATTTTCTATCACTGACCCTAAAGTGTGTTCATGTTGTAAAGGCGTACTTCTGTAAATGTAAACCTCTTGTTTTCTGTGGTTGCTTATAAGTTTACTCTCCTCCTCTTATGGGAGGAAAGGACAAAAGAGAAAAGCACAAGCAGTGAGATGGTTAACTGGCTCCAAGATAAATGTTCATGTGGCTCTAATTTAGACAAAAGTACATTGGCTTCCTGTGAAGCAAAGGATTGATTTTTAAACATAGTATTTGCAGACCAAGCACTGTATGGCTCAAGTCCAGCTTTCTCGAAAGACTGATTAACGGTCCCTCACATTCTCTTTGTTCTCTTGAAAATCATCAACTGCTTCAGACACCTACTGTAGCTTCCTGTGGTTCATGTTCTGCTGTTCTTTTAATGGTCACTTCTCTTATCTATTGAACATTTATGCTTTAATTTTAGACCATGTTCTTCATTAGCTTTTTTTTAAATTTTTTTTCTATAAACAAGAATTTGCTTACAAATTCTTGGATTTTGCTTTTTTATTATATTCTCATTAGATTTTGTCCTATTGACTTTAGTCATCTTTCCCAGATCAGGATTTTAAAAAGCTTCTGAATACTATTAATAATTTTCTTTTGTATCATTGTTATTTATTAGGACTGGTTTATTTGTGAACAGATTTGTATAAGTATCAGACATCTTAAGTATCAGTATTTCCCAACTTGTTCTGATACATACCATAGCTTGAGGAGCTGTCTGTGAAATGATTTAAATTATTTTATTAATCCTCACTGACCTGGGAAGGCTGATCAGCAGTAAAAGAGCTATAGGAGGCTGGCACAGAGAAGTGGTGCTGCTTTGCTCTTTCACCCTTGTAGGAAACCCATCTGGCTCTGTAGTAAGAAAGTCTTGGAGACGAGAATGAACAAGCTGAGGGTGAAGATATTCTCACAGTAACGTAGTTTAGATATAGCTCCCATTAACTTTGATGTTTGTTGCAATTTAACAATAAAGGAAAAAAACAGAGATAGATTTTTATGGGCCAGTCACAGGCCATTGTGAAACAAGATGTTGGACTAGCCTTCCAGTTCAGAGAGTGGCTGGCACTTGCTCCTGGTCCCAAAGCAAGTCAGGTTGCCTCTGACTCTTGAGACAGTGAGTTCAGGCCTGGTAAGAAGCTATGCTAGTGGTAATAATTAAACCAACCTGCTTTCTGATAGGACTTTAAATGCCATATATGTATGTATGTCTCTTTATTTACATATGTGTATATGTGTGCAAGTGTAAAAGGACCTTGAACTCTATGTATTTTTACTATGAATAATACTGCATTTGCTCTCAAAACTCACTAGTCTGGGAGCAAACTTTATGCTAATTATGATATCATGGATCTTTATCACCTACTCATAGAAAATGACATGGTGGAACAAGTTTAAGCCTCACAATGAGAAATTTTAATGTATTTATGTATCTATTTATAAATGTATTGTTATTTATTTATGCATTTGTAAGTTTATTTATAAATTTATTTATATGTAAAAGAAATTTTCATCTTCTCTTAATGTTGGTGGATGCCAAACAAGATTGTTACTGATTACAATAGTGTAAGTACAGAATAAGTCCATTTGTTTTTGTATTTCTCTTTCCAAGATACGCATATTCTTTCAGTAAATATCTTATTTAATATTTTCTAAAATTAAAACAGTAATTAAGTAAATATTTATTTTAAAGGGTGCGCTGTCTCAGATAAAATTTGAGGTAAAATTAATACCAAAACTTCATTCAGCTTTCTAAGACTTAAAAGATGAATTTCCTGACTTTCTTTTCTTGCATAAAAATATTCTAAAAATAAGCCAGTATTCCAATTGCATTCACTCCTCATTCTCTCCCATTTACAAGGTTCCTTATGTTATCACTTGTAACATGTGTTTGAGGCAAATTGATTGTGCTTTACAGCCACTGAGAATCAGTCTTGAGGAAGGGCTCATCTAAAGACAAACAGAAGGAGCCTTATGTTACCATTCGCTTTCAAATCCAGCGTTGCTAGCTAGTGTCTTATTAAAATACCCTGCAAAACACAATAAAAATTAAACACACTATTTAAAAAAACAAAAAACAAAAAACTGCCACATTTTTAACCTGAAGAAGGAAATGGTGGCAAAATTTTAAGGTAATTTGCTATATTTTTCTAGACAGTTTTGCTAGGATATCTACGGCTTTACAAGATTACTGTCTCTTTTCTTCTCTTTTTGTTTTGTTTTATACTCTGATTTACATACAGAGCATTGTAGAACATGAAACAAAAGTGTCCATGACACTAAAAACTGCCCGGGACTATCCTTTGGCTTGAGCTGCTAGTCCTTATCCAAGACTCTATTGCTGATTTCTGAGTTCAAAGAAACTAATTCTCAGGGCGATTTCTTCTCATTTTTTCATTTTTGTTTCGGAAGGTAACTTTTCTTCTTTATAACCAGTGAAAGTGGTCCCATTTGTATCATGATTTAGATGTTGTAATTCCCTGCAGCAGACGCAAACTGCAGTGTGTTATGTTTGACATACTTGACTCAGGGCTTAAATTCTAACTTTCCTCCTTGTTTAAGAAGGCAGAAAAATCTGCTGGCATAAATTAAATGAACCTTACTGCCTGGATAAGAATGTCACTCCTTTAAAACTCAATAACATCAATGTGCAAAATACCACCTTGATGGACTGTAATAGGGTTATAGCTGGAACAAAATATTCCAAGGGTTCCTAGCTTTCTTATCAGTTTTTTATTACTCTTTATCTGTTACTGAACTGTAAAATACTGCATGTGATTCAGATTATGTATTCAGGGTGCTGTGAGAATGGTCTTTCAAAGCATGGTTTACTGTATATAATTCCACTATTTTACATTAAATGTAAACGGCTCGAAAATAAGCACTAGAAGAGGCATAGACAAATGTCACAGCTGTCTTACAAATCAAAACCATTATGCTTACACTTATGTTGAAATGGGAATACAGAAGGAAAAGGCCAGTTACAATTCAGCTTACAAACATTTTTTTGTGGTAATTATTAAGATAGATAGATAGGCATAATTCTGACACCAGTGCTATTAACCATCCTTCTCTCAGGGAAAATTACAAAGGAAACGTAGGTCTCCTTTACAATATGATGGGGGTGTATGGCACCCATTTTTCTACCGGCAGATGAGGATACCTTCAAAGAGCATAATGCTGGAGAATTTAAGAGGTACAGATAAAATATTTAAATATATATCTACAGTAAAGGAAAAAGAAGGCAAAACAGATTTTCATTCACGTAGTAAAAAGCATGAGCATTGGCCAGGGAGTTATTTCCACAGGGTACGCAGTGGCTGCAGTTCTGCCAAAAATTATCACCTGCAGAGTATCGCACTTTGTAGGTTCTCATAAAAGTAGAACATTTTTTGCCCTGCAGCTTTTTTTCTTTTATGAGGAAGAGGCTGTTTTGTGAAGCATAGATCATTTTTGTATGTGCAGACTTGTTAAGGGTAAAATATACCCCATCACTTACATCCCGGGGCTACAGACAATTAAAGATTGAGACATCTACAAGCTGCAAAATCTTACTTTCAGGTACTTGGCTTTAACAGTACCTGAAGTCCAGGATTAAGTACCTAAGCAGTGTAGCCAAGGATGACGGCTGGACAGATGCATGCCAGGTAGGTCAATCATCAGGTCTGGGACACCATGGTCAGACAGCATCTTAAGGAACATCTGTTCCTCAGTGCTGGACATGGGACATGGAGAAGGTAGATCCTCAGCCAGAGCTGGTAAGAGCTGTTGTTTTGTCCATATGACCTAGCCCTGCCACCCCCATAAGGTGAGAAAGGCAAAAAAATAGTCTAAGCATACTTACCCATCTCTGGTGGGCACCTGAGCCAAGACCGATTCCCAGCTCCCTCCATTTGATATCCACAGCCGTCAGCTGATATCTTATTTCCCTTTAAAATGAGACCATTGGTAAAGAAGCTGGTGGGAGTGATCACACACACACACATATTTTATATATGTAAAGTAGTCTTTATCTAATTTCGTGGTGGTTTGAGCATCTGCTCAGGAAGTGAAAGGTTTTATTTATCCAGAGAGTTTCCTCGCTGCCGTCTCTAATTCCAGAGTCACCGTTCCAGCAAGCGGGCATCAGGCGAGGCTGGAGGAGGGGGTGGCGTCCCCATCCGCAACCCTGTCATGCCAGCAAGCGAATCTGTCTGCTGCAGCACAACTTGCAGCCAGTGCATAGGGAGGACCAAGGTTTGGATAGCAGTGGCTAAAGCATTGCTGCTTTGCACTGACTAGTGAGATTCCCCCCCACTTCCTCCACCTCATGAAGCGTTATGTTGTTCTACAGGCATCAAAGCTCAATCACAAATACAGATGTTGCAAGTTGTTTTCTTGGGGGAAATATGACTCCTCCCAGTAAATATTTACTAGTGAATGATTAGCTATAGTGGCTTCTGGTGAGCTATATAAGCTTTAGGTTTATTTTAAATTTTATTTTCAGTAATTAGACTAATACAGATATGAATCCCATAGGCAGTTAAAAATATATCCCTTTTTGATAGATCATGATGATAATTTCAGCTTGCAAAACAGAAGCTTTTTTTAACTGTTAACAGTGTGAGGAAATAGCAAGTCTAAAAGCTTCTGAGCTAAATTAAAGAGTCATATGTATAAATACTTGGAATATGTGTACACACAGGTACACACATATACCCATATGCATATAAATGGAGTAGAATACAGTTTTTTTGTGGTAACTATTAAGATTGATAGATAGGCATAATTCTGATACCAGTGCTATTAACCATCCTTCTCTCAGGGAAAATTACAAAGGAAACACACATATACCCATATGCATATGGAGTAGAATACAGATTCCTTTGCTCCAGAACTTTCAGAAAATTTCAAAGCTTATTTTTATTTTATTTAGTTATAAGTTTATGATTTACGGTACAACCAGTCATATTTTCTGTTACCTCATGTGAATGACTGTGGCCAAATTTGCTAGCCTCAGAATTCTTCAGTAACACTTTGTCCATGTGGCAGTAGAAGCATTTGAAAAAATACTTTTAAATGTGACTGTTTAAGAACAGAGCTCTTGTGTGTATCTTTGTTTTCTCTCATGTAAAAGAATAACGCTTACAAGATGAACAGATGTTCCAAAAATGGCTCCAGACTAGAAGATAATAAAATGCAGACAAATGTCCCATCAAATTTGTTGGCTTTGTACTAATGTTGGAACACTTGGTGTAGCATCAGAGAACAGAAATAAGTGAGGAATAAGGAAATAATGCAAATACAATATTTAGCTAACTTTTGGAAAGCTAATTTTAATAATCTTGAGAACTGAATACATAGTAAGTCACATATAATCATAGGAATTAGCGTGATATGAGAAATACAGAATGAAAGAAGCACAGAATTAGCAGCCAGACATTTTCCAAAGGTAGGGAAGCTGTGGCAGTGGCAGAGTATTGGGTTGTAGGAGTAAAATCCTGTACACAGAATAATGAGATGCGTGCTTCATGGGCCAATTTCAAGAAGACAGAAGTGATGCTGATAGGAAGAAGAGACTCGCAGTTAGAGCACAGGATTCGGGACCTGGTACCAAAACCTTCCGAGGGCATCAGGATTATTTTGAGACCTTCAGCAGAGATCCCTATCTCTGAATTGAAGCTACTGGCAGCAAGGGGAGGTTGTTTTCCTCTGATAGGACTGATGTTACAGGAGACATAGCAAGTGAGCTATTGCCAGCACAAATAGGACATTCTTACTCTTTCATCCAGGAAACAGAAGAGCTGTCACTTGCAGCAGTGTGGGCAATTCTTGTTGCCTGTGTTCAGGAAGATTAAGGGAAAGTGGAACAGAATGACTGAGGAAGCGGGGAGCTTTGCTTATAGGGGCAATGAAAGGACCTAGCCAAATAAAAGCCATGTTTCAATGTATAAGAGGCAAGCATGGGGAAGGGAGTAGTTCTGCTTAGCTAAAGGATAACACTTGTCTAAAGACACATAGGGATAACTGCAATACATATGAATTTATGCTGGAAATTAAAAGGATGCTTCAAACCCTACGAGCACTGAAACAGGAAAAAAAGTAGGTGAGGGAACTTAACTGACTCAGATACGAATCCTGTTACAGGACTGTAGAAGGGACTGTTTGATTTAGCTGCCTGAAGCAGCAGTAGCAGGTCTCTTCCAGCATGTTTCCCCTGTTCTTGAAAGTCTGAACGTGCAGCAGAATATTTCATCTGAATTCTGTGGAAATCAATGTTTCATCTTTCAGCAAGAACATCATTGTACTTAAGTTCTGCAAGAGTTGAAATGTATAAATTTGTATCTACATGTGCTGGCTTTAAATACTTTCATGTAAATAAACCAGTCAATTAGACATAGTTTATATAGCACTAATTAACGTAGTTTTCTTTGCACAGATTACAAGAAGTGTGTTCTGTAAATGGACTTTTTAAATATTATATGGATATATGAAAGTTTAAAGGCTGCTTTCAGAAGAATGTGCAAATTTATCTTTAAAATAACTATTTTTCTGAATGTACACTTTGAGTAAATTGTATTATTATAGGTGGTTAATAGTAAAACTTAAGACCATTAAATGCTTTTTTAATAATTGTATAAAGTGTAAATATTCACATCATTTTTTTCCACTGACATTTTAGTTGAATAACAAGACTGCTAACTTAATTACTCTGTGTTCCAAAGTTGTTAATTTTACCCAGTATATTTGTGATTTCATTGGAATGTTGTTGATTACAATGGTTACAAATTAATTTATGCGTTGCAATGAATTTTATTCATGGAGAATTACAGTAAGAATTGTATTACTGGTACACTGTCTTTTCATTAAGCTCTTCATTCACCACTTAATAACGTAATCACATTCTTTAAATAAACAAATGTATTTTTGATTATAAACATTAAAATAATAGGTATGAAAAGAAAAGAATATTGCTATGACATATTTGGTTATACAAGCAGAAGGTCAAACCTTCACTACCAGTATAATCTCCTGGGGAATTAGAGAGGCTATGTTACTGGTAAGATAATTAACATTACAAAAAGATTTATGTATTTGCAGGCTGATTTTTTTTTTATGATGTGCTTTATTTTCATGCCTGACACTATGGAAAATTACTTGCCAGTTATGCTTAATGTTTTGTCACCTTTCTATTATATATATTTGTTTTTTCATAACAAGACTATAACAAGATAAAAATTTAACAATAGTCAATTCACACTTTTGAGTATTAAGGCTGGACTGCAAATGAACTCAGTTTTCTGAAAACTCTGTATAAGTTAAAAAAAAAGTCGTAGTTGAAACTCTTTTATGAAAGTCTTAAGAGCATAGTGGGAATAGAAAATTAATTTCTCTCTACAGCAACCTTAGTTCTGTAGACTTACAGACTTCACCAGGTGTTGTTTTTTCTTTCACAGTCTTTACGCCTTTGTTTACTCTGCATTTTTATTCTGTATTTACATGGCCTTTGTTGTTTAACTGCTCAAGTTACAAACATCTGACAGCTGTATAGTAGGTATTTGAACCCCCTTCAGTGCCCAGAGCATATTGCTTAGTGCACATCCATCAAACTGGCACTTGAAGAACCCTAGGAAGGATGCTGGGTCTTAATGAAACTTTGACAACAGTGGAAGCGCCTTCAGAGATTTGTCCCTGAGTGTAACATGGGAGAAGTTAACAGACTGGTTCCCTGTTTAATTTATCATTTGTCAGGCCTTCAGGTATATATATTTTAATCCTGAATTTTTCAGTGTCTGATGTTCTAGACTTGATTCCATACTGTGTTATACCAAAACAAGAATAAATCATGATGAGGCAGCAGAAATATCTTATTGTCAAAATAGTACAAAGCAGTGAGGGAGCCATCAATATTTTTTTGACCTCAGGCAGGTATTTAATTTCATATTTTCTTTCTTTTCTAAGTAAATAGAGTGGATTAAGTAAAATAACAGAAATTGCTGCTTGCTAATTTCATTCTTGCAACTATTTAAAAAATATTTTTAAATTTACACAACCTACAATTTCAGATTACTTTCACTATTTAGAAATGTCTCCTTACTGTATTTGTTCATGACACACATTTAAAAGGTAAAAATAGTATGAAAAAGACTGAAAACATCTTCAGTGTAAAACAACCCCTCAAAACCTCAGAATCTCATCAAACTTAAAAGTGAACTACCAATAACTTTTTCTTCCCCCCCCCCCCAAACTGTGGGCAATCTATAAAAGGAAATTTTAAAAAATTGCTCACTATCCTATCATTTTCTAGATCTAAAAATAGATGAAATTGTTTAAGATATAAATTGTAAAAAGAGTAAGGTTTAATAACAAGGTTTAAAAAGCCAGGTTGGTTTATTTATTTGTTTATGTAAAATTTTTTGTGTTCTTTTATCCTCACTCAGAACTATCCATGTGAGGTTTAGGGCTGAACGTTAGGAAAAAAAAAAAAAAGAGAGATGCCTCATCCCCCATATTTAGACATGTAAATAAACAAGCAAAGTATTAAATGTCTTGCTCTTGCTGTCAATTTTTCCTTAGAGCATCTGGAAAGCTGCCCGGTACCTAGTACCTGAATGTGGATTTAGAATTTTTGTTTAAGGTCTCTATTTTTAAAATATAATGGAATTAAAGGGCATGGATAACTATTATGTAAAACATGGAGGCTCATTTTCCAGTCATAAAAAGGTTAACTAACTTTCAAAAACTCTGGCTACTGTTGTTTTAACATGAGTGAACTTTGAAAAATGATATAGTGAGCAATATTATTTGTTAGCAACACTAAGAAAAAATAAATATACCTATGTTTTATGCCCTCAAAGAAGGAGGTATGTAACTTCTTTAATGAGTCTGCTACAACTCTTTTAAGTCTTGGCATTTCCTCCTTGCTTTTTTTCCCCCACTGCCTCATTTTCTCCTAAGGATTTTCTATTTATTCTTCTGAACTCTGCTTTTCCTCTTTCTGTTCACTTTCCTGCACTCCCCCTCATTTTTGTTTCCCATTCTAGTCTATTTTATCTACCTTTTCCATTGCCCTTCATTTTGTCATACTCTGCTCTGCCTTCAGTTCTTGTTTGTATTCTCTTTCACTTCTGCTTCAGGACTTCAGGACTCTTACAAGTCCTTCAGTTCTTCATTCTTTTAATTCTTCTCTTTTTTCTTCCATGCTTGTCATTTTTTATATTTACATATACTGTTTTTTCCTGTTTTCCTGCCTTCCCCATACTTATGCACTGTGTGGAATCTCATTAAAGGTTTTCTTATGTTTCCCCTTTGTACTCTGCCTTGGAAGCAGTCACTGTAAACACTGGAGATATCATGGATAGCAATTTCAGTTGCAGTCCCATCATAATTTTAGGAGGTAATCCCAGCATGCCAGTTTCTCATGCATAGTTATGTGTGTCTTCATTCAAGATACACACATGATTATACGGCTCCCTCTGTGGTGCTGTTCCATTTCTATGGTAACATTGTCTATATGCCAGTTGTGTGTGATGAAGATTCTGGCAAGTGGCCCCTTTATGTGATCAAAGTACCTGCAATATACAGAGTATTTCGAAGAAAACTTAGCAGCAATCAGTCCTCCATTTACTCCATACACTGCGGGAACGGCATTATTTATTTATTTATTTATTTGACAATCTACTTGAATATGGCCAAAAAATAGAATAAAACCATAATATATTTTTTCTTTCTAAATTTAAATCACAATCTTGTTCTCAGAAAAGTTCCTGGACAACAGCAGTTCTGTTCTGTGCTTGCCAGTGAAATCTTTTCTAATGTCTGATGTTAGCAAAGCAAGACTTCCACCTGGAAGGGAGACTGTGACCTTCCAGATAAGGCCAGACCTTCAGAGCTGTGTTGCAGACTCTCATTCAGATTTTAAAAGATTTTAAAATTTCAGCCATAAATACTGATAAATATATAAGAATACCACAATGAGGAGAGGGTGAAATGTGTTGGGTTTCTGACATGGGAGGAAATGTTTTTTGCACACTCCTTCAGCAATGTGTGGAATAAAAAAAGATTGGTTATTTCAAATTATTGAGGCTGGATGCAATCTGCTGCAAAAATCACCAAAGGAAAGTCAGGAATGACCTGACTGTTAGAAAATTAGAATTCCTTGAGAAAATTAGGAATATAATAGGGGCAGGTTTGGGTGACAAACTCTTCCTGGTACAGATATGGTGATTAAAATAGTTTTACTTGGAAAAAGCTGGAGTATCTACCATGGAACCACGGATGTGCTATTTCACTCTGCAGGACCAAAATATATTAGACCAGCAAAAGTTTATCTTTGATGTTACATTTTATAAGCACTTTTTGCTTAAAATATATTATGACAGTAAGACATTCATGACTTAAGGGAGTCTCAAGTTAGATAGAAGATAGGATTTATATATCCAGTGTGGGACTGAGGAAGAATTTAGGTTTATGACTCTTGAATGCAGTGCTGGAGAAGCTTACATGGAGGGAGAAGTCTAACCCATGAACTTCTGCTTTTAGTAGCTGGATTTTTAAGCCTGTTTTTTATGATACATTTGATAACATTTTTGATGTGTGTGAAGTGCTCTGAGTTCACTGAGAGGTGGTTTACTGAAAATACTTGGCTTAGAAGGAGCTGCCTCATTTCTGGATCTTGGCTGCTAGAAATAGACACCTGAATATTCAGGCTGAGTTACTGCAGGGAATATCAGTCTGCATAAGGAAGGCTTATTAAGTTTCAGATAGTTTCTATGTTAGTGAAGCACTGATTACAACTTTAGGATCTAAGTTGTTTATGTGGTGCCTTGTGTATCTTTTGGATTTTAGTGTTGTTTGAAATCTGATTCTGGGACTCCTTCAGACTGGACAGCTTGTTAACTGTCCCGAAAAAACACTGAAATCACAAAAATACTTAAAAAATACAATACAAAGTTCAGCATTTAATTTGCTCTAGCAAAAACAATTGTGGTAAAAACCAAGCATTTACTTTAGTTTTGAGTATATAATGAATAGATGTCATGAAGTTATAATGTCTTTGATTATTCTTGCCTTTCACATTCATTTTCATTAAGATCATTAGAAATACTTTAACTGATGGTTTGTGTTTAATGACTCAATACCTCAGGTGCTTCTCTAAGACTGAATTATAAAGCTGGCCCTCTTTATTTGGTCTAGGGAAGGATCTAAACAAAATATTCCAAATTATAAGTTCAAAGGCTCCTGATTTCAGGTTTTCATCTGAAAAAGCTCCAAGATCTTACGGCCTGAAGTAACTGTTCTGCATTGAGGATACCATGCCTGCATCTTCTAGCAAGCTTTGCTTTCTTCAATAATAAGAAATATTTCTATCTGGCCCTTCTCTCGCCTGGACTAGGTGCTTGTTCCTTCTGTGTATAAACCTTATCATGGGGTTCAGAAAGGCAATCAAGAATATAAAATCCTGTATTATAAAAAGTTATTGTCAGGAAACAGACAACCAATCTGCAGCTGTCATTATTTCTGATATTTTTTTGTGTGCCAAATGAAAGGAGAACTAGTATTAGTACTGTATTTTGTAGCCTAACTAGGTACAAAACTGTAGAAAAAAGAACCAACATTGTCTTTTATTCTTCATTTTACTAGTTATTGCCACTATCATATTTCCTGCTATCATTTTGTAAACTGTAAGAGCTTTTAGAATAAAAAGATTTTTAGAAAAACCTTCCTTCTACCATACAAAGCATTACTGATATTAAATATTGTAAGCAACTAACATTTATTTCTATTCCTTCTTTTGTTGACATACAGTTTCCCCATATTATCTTTTTTTCTCCCTTTCTCCATCTCTCTTTTTAAAATTCTGTCCAGAAATTCACTGCCATTTGAACCATACTGTTTTATGGAAGCTAACAATCTGGCCCTTATCTCTTCTCCATTTTTTAAGCTACTTTTCTTTTTTGAACTCTCTCTCTCTTACACTTTCATAATATTTTTATTTTATCTCTACCGATTAGTCTTCCCAATCTATAATGTTTATGTATTTTAAAGGCAACCTTATCTTCCTGATGTGAAAGGATTTTCTTTTTTTCTTCACTGGGTGGAATATTTTTGCATAATCTTGCTTAAATTCAAGAATGGGGTGGACCTGACCATAATGTAAAATGCATCTAGATGGCCAGTCTTTCAGACAAAAGAAATAGATATAATAAACATTATATCTTTCCAGATGTACTACTTGTGGGGTAGTTCTTCCAAAGATTAAGAAGTTTCTCCAAGTCAAAGCCAAGTGAAGGAATGTCTTTCACATATGCCCAAACTAACCTACAGGTAATGGATATTGAATTCTGTCATATGCTAGTCTCTTAAGAAACATGGGTGAAAAGTCAAACAATTCAGTGGAGTGTACCAGAATACTCATGAGAATCTATTCAATATCCACAGAGATATCAAATAAAGCAATGGTAATGAAAATGGAGATATATACGGGATCTTTGACAATGGAATTAATGAATAACTCAGATTTACTGGCTCCTGTTGGATTGCATTCAGCTTAATATAGAAGAACTACTGAAACAGTATTGATTTTTGAAAAAAGGTTTACCACTACAATTAATGCCTTTGTGACCATATCCAAATTCCCTGTGTATTACTTGAACTGATATTGTGCAGAAAGCAGAGTAATTGTGGAGAGCAGTGGAGCATATTTCAGCTCAAACAGCCTTGCACTGGGGTGGCTGGACCTCAACTGTATTTCCACTTAAGGTGAGTCAAAACGAAAAGGAATAGGTAGCCTCCTCAAAGTCTTCTGCTGTCCTTACACCAGCCCAGTTTAGACTAGTTTGGACCAACAGATCATCCTGTCTGACAATAGGTATGCCATATTCAAGTTGGCTAACTTGGGTTAAAATAGCAATGAACATAAGACAAGCTCGGCTTAAATTCTGTGGTAAGCATGGCAAATGGCTTTCTTTGAACATGAAAGCATCAATCTCCACAAGGAGCTGATGATTCTATGCATACCTACTGGTCAAAGGGAAGGAATTCATCTTAACCCGTGTTATGATTTTAATCAGAGCAAGCTCTGGCTAGACATATGCCACATAGCTGAAATTTGAACAATTATAGATGCCTTGTCTCATCCATCAGACCTGCTGGGAAGGCTTTCATAAATCTTTTTTTGCTGCTTGTTCATTGGTGTGATAAATAGGCATTTTTCTAAGTAGTACTATTTCATTGCCTATATGTTTTGATATGCCCCAACAACTGGGTTTACCCAGTTTCCCTCTTGCTGAGGTAAACACAGTGCATGAAGTTACATTTTAATCTGGCATTTTGTCTGGTAGGTTTTATGGTGTAATAACAACATTATTAGAGGAACATTAGAGAGGAAAAACTCCAGGTCTCAACAGTATGAAGCTAGATGGTAGCCACAATGTCTTAATGTCGTTTTAATGTAAGTATGGTACATTTATAGCATAGATTTGAACAGCTCAAATAATGGCATAAGATGAGTGAAATTCTGGCCCTGTAGAAATAGAGAGGGACTTTGGCATGAAATCTGAGAGGGCCACAATTTCATGCAGTGTGAGGAGAAGTATGACAATATTTTGTAAGTTTTAGTCTTTGACATTAGCCTCCCAGAAAATAGGGACATACCCGCTTTCTCTTTTTTTCCCCCCATTTTCTGTAGTGGACTGAATTGTATTGTGCTTTGCCTTTAAGTATCAGTTAGAACTTCCTTCACAAGATCAATAATTATTGCCAATCAAACATCAAGAAAATCCCTTCTGAAAGCAGAATTTCCAGAACAAGCTCTTTTCCATTTAAATTTGTTCTGCTTTAATTGTCTGTTTAGTTTTACACAATTCTACTGACACAATAATAGTGGTACTGGAAAGAAGTTCCTTTTTTGTGTATTAGCAAATATTTTCTCAGTTTACTTCTGTAGAGTATTCTGTATCATTTAATGCAAAGAAATGATTAATCAATGAATCGTATAGTAAATAAATTAGAAAGTGATATTCTGGCTGTTAAGCCACAGGCATTGTTGCACACAAAGAGAAGGAGCCTTCTACCAGAAGGAATACAGAATTATACAAGCTCATCTCCATTCAGCCGCAGGCACCCACACACCCCGCTGGCAGCTGAGTATTTAATTTCTTGGTGCATTTCTATTATTAATTTGTCTAACAGAAACAATTATCATCAAATTATTAGGCCTACTCTCATAATCAGCATTTCATTATTGAAATCTATAAAATCAATCGGATTGCATGGATTCGTGCCAGATTGCAATCTCGCCTTGCCAGTGCACAGAATAAAGGAAATACGTTTCTTTCGAGGCAGGTATATGATGCCTATCTCTTCTTAGGAGTAGACATTTGAATCAAATGATAGTCTTCAGTATAGCCTGCTATATTCTTGTGCAACAAACCTTGCTGTGAGCTTTGTAGGAGCATGCTGTAGAAAAGACATATTTTGTTACGCGAGGCTGAAAAACTTGTTGCTGCGATCAGCTATAAAATGAGAAGGGATGTTTTCTTAATGGTAAGGAAACATGGATTAAGATCTCTGGGGATACACAGCAGAATTTACAATAGCAGTCCTCCCTGAGCCAGATAAGAAAGCCTATTAGGCAGACGGTATCACACATGAAAAAAGTGATCAAGCTGTAAGAAATAGACCCAGATCTACTTAGTGTGATAATTAGAAAAGAAAGAGCCCCAAAGGAAGTGCAGGAGAGTAAACCACAACATCACAGCCAGAAAAAATGGTGGAGATTGCCATTTGGATCAAGGAATAGGTCAGATTAAGATAGGAAGAAGGAAGGCCTGTGAAATTAGTGCGCCGAATTTGGGGACAGTTTGCATATCAGATTGTGGGATTGCAGTTCGCTATCACACTGAAAAGAGGATTGATTTCATTCCTGTCTGGTTCCAATAGCAGTTCAGGAATTTGAACTGCAAAATCCTAGTCACATTTTTTTTTTCTGTGCTCTCCCCACCAAGCCAAATTCTGTATTTGCTTGTCCAATGCATATACATAAACAGCCGCAGAATATGAGTTTGGGAATCTGATCTCAGTCAAATTGGCAAGAAGACAGTCATTCGGTTCAATGGACTTTAGCTCAGTTTAAAACCATAGTGCAGAGTAGTTACGTAGATACCAGCTGACGTCTTAGTACTCAAAAGATAGCCAATAAATTAAATACATGTTGTTATATCATAGAATATTTGTATTTCAGAGTATCAAATCTTAAAAAAGTCTTCACATGTTTAAAAGCTGCTTAATAATAAATAGTTAAAAAATATGAAACATGAGGTTTTTTTCCCTCTTTCAAATGCTTCAAAGTTTCTTTTCAAGTATTAAGAAGGAATTTCCTTCCTGATATGGTAAAACATTCTCTTTTTCCTCCCTGCCATACAGGATTTTTAAAAGCTTGAATATTCAAATGCACACTTCAGTACTTAACAGGTATCAAAAGCAAATGCTACACTGCAGTGCACAAGGCAACATTAGCAAAATGTTTGCTGTGTTCAGTTCACTTAGAACCTGAGGCATAATGACCCATACAGGCATTTTATTCCTTTGAACTTTTCTGTAGACATCAGATTTAAAGAACAAGCTAACTGCCGCCAGCGCATTTCATTAAGAAGTTAGTATTTTTTATAGTTAAGAGTATTATTTCAAGTCTCTAAACACAGACTTTAATTTTAATAATTGTCACAATATGTGACCTTCACCAAGGCTGATATTAAGATTAATCTCATTGCAAAGTTGCACTTCAAAATAATCCTAGTTTCAGCATTTAAAACAATTAAATTACCCTGCTATCTTGACTTCACAATATACTGCTTATGAAAATAATGTAGTTCAAGGAATGAACATTCGTGATCATGAAGAAAAATCCTTATTTAACTGTCTAGCTCGAAACAAAGTTAATGGCAATATTTCCACTGATTTTGGGAGGGAAGAGCCAGAAGGTTTTAATTTTTTTTTCATGATAGCATTTCGAATGGAGGCATTTTTGCACCTATTCACATCAGTTTAGGCTTGTTTTTCCCTGAGTAGTGAGCAGCTTCACTGGTTTCCAAGGTTACTGTAGAAAAACTCCTAGTGGACAATGAAGATTCTTCCCCATGGGAACACCTTTCAGTCACCATTAGCTTTTTTCCCTAACAGAGGAGAATTATGTTCATTCATAAAAGACATAGTACTGTCTCAGCCTTTTTGTATTGTGTGGTTTGACCTTATTTACTGTTTTTGTGCAAGAAGATAGAAGTAGGTATAATGAATGAAGACTAATTATATATTGCATAAATGGACAATCACTATCAGTTTTACATTCTTCCCTTCAGTTTAATTTACTGTTCCCTTATGCGGATATTAGCAAAAAGGGTAAATAGTGTCTTGGCACCATATACTTGTACGAGTACTTCTGGCATCATTTCTTCTTATTCCAAGATTTTTTCAATTATTTTGCAAGGCCTTTTTAAATCAACTTTTGTTTCCTTCGCCTTTGAATGTCCTGTGTTTCTGCTTCATTTCATTTTTGGCCTCCTTGTATGGAAATCAAGAAAAGAAGTATTAAGCATTAGTGCTATTGGAATGCTGTTGCTTATTTTCTCTTTTTTATTTTTGTTTTGGTTGGCTGTTTTAAAAGGATGGGGTGTCTGTGAAATTCTTAATAGAATTATTCTTTTTGTGTGCTTTATTTTGTTTTGTTTTTGAAGCAAATTTCTGCTTGCTCTAGGCAGAATGTGGTGCAGACTCATATTCCAGAGCAGAGAGGAGAGCTTTGAAGTGCTCCCTTTCCAGGTGTTATGTTGGAAATATGAAAAAAGCCTGACAACACAGTCTGAATTTGCATCCACAACTCGTCTAAAAATCTGTAGTGCTTATCACAAACATGTATTGAAATCTTTGTAATCTCAAAGTTAAAACTGGAAGGATAATATTTACTCATACTCGTGAAGTCCTCCGAGTTCTAGAGGGAGAGGAAAAAAAGGGAGGGGCTTATCAGTACTTCTAAATATATCTTCCAGGCACTGCTATTGATCCAAAGACACTTTAATTTTATATTTATTTGGGCATTTTGCTTAATCTCATCATAGCTGTTGGATTTTTGAAGGCCTAGAACTCTCATTTATTTCGGTAGAATTTAGAAACCAATATAAGATTTAAAAACATTATTCTGAGTTCACAAGTTAATTCAAATGCTTTTTGCTTTTAACATCACATCTAAAATGTAGATTCTCAAAAAAACATGCTCAGTAAGACATCACGCAAAGGGTGTCTAAATTCACAAAGCCTGAGAGTGCCCAGGTGCTCCTCTCCACAGTGCACCGAGTTCCAGAGATGGACCTCTCCTCTGCCTCTCTTGTCCTTAGCAATCCATTGCCGGTCATTCCACCCGGGCCACAGTGAAGTATGGCAGAGGGGAGATTGTGCCAGAATGCCCTTGTCCCCAAAACAGTGATTGGAGTATTCCCCAGCACATGGACAACCCACGTTCAGGTTCTTTTCAGGCTGAATGAAAGGAAAGACTTAAACCCATGTTTTTTTCAGCCTATGGAATAAACTATGGTACTTTGAGGCATTTCTTTAAGTCTTCTTCCCAATAATATGAATACTTACTGGATGACACTGAAATATAGTTGCTCGACTCCCTAGTGGTTACAGAACTTACATGGGAAATCTGAAATAGGTAAATTGTACATGATACATATCTTTGATTCCTTGCAATCTTTTTTGTGTCTACACCCAGTCATGAAGCAACTAGACCTACTGGTGGTTGATGCTGTTTCTTCTATTTGTTTAGGAGTAGTGGAACCTCTTTCGGTGGTCTTGTTGTCTATGCAGACTTTAGGAATAGTATATATTGCACTCACGGAAGGTAAGCATTTAAAACACAGCAATTTGAAAAAGAATATAATGAAATATCAAAGGCTGTTGTAAAAATGATATTAAATAATAGCATAATAATGATCAGCTAAATCACCTAATTTTTGAGTTATTGGAGATTGTAAAAGCACTTAAAAAGTTATTGTTATTAGTTTTGGGGGAAAAAGTCACATATTATTATAATATCAACAATTCCTTAAAAATTAATTAAAATATCCATTTCAGCTGTTGCCGCATCCAAAGGTTCTGTTTTTTTCCTGAGGCACTGATTAATGGAATAATTCATCCTTAGATTATTCCATTTTCACCCTAGAGAAATCTCAAAAAATTCCACTGTGTTCTTCTTGCAGCAAATAATGCCTGTGATTCTGTTTTGTTGTCTTTTTTTCTTTCTTTTTTATTTAATGTAATGAAGATATAAAATCAGCATAAAAATCAACTTCTTGTAACATTTATTTGTATTAAAACAGTTGCAGTTCTGCTGAATGTATTTACGGATGGCCAGATACTCATATTTCTGAAGTTAAATAGGTGATTTCTTTGAACCCTGTGGCATGAGTAATCTGTATTATTCTCTATGCACATATAATGCCTTGCATCACAGAGCAATTATTTTTCAAATAATAATTTAAATAATTATTTAGCAATAGCTAATAATAATAAAAACTTAGGAATAATTTAGAAATAAGAGTAGCAGGAAAAAAAAGAATCCTGTATGTCTCATTTGTTACAAGTGATGTAGGTAAATTATGCAGGTCTAAAAGGCACTGTCTTTATTGCATCCTTTGGTCATACTTCATACAGTAAATCTACTGTAAAAATAAACAGCTCAACTGTTATTAATTACCTTAAAATGGAATTCTGTTTGATTTTTGAGTGTTGACAAAAGAGAGTTTTAAACCCCACAGAAAATCCAGAGAAAATTACCCATTTATATGCAGTGAGACAATGCCGTTGTTTGCTCATGTGACGGCTGAAGGGCACTGAACGCGAGGGGAGAACTGAACCCAGGATGCCTCAGCATCAGCTGCGGGAGGTGAGGGTGCCTCTCAGGGGGTGGGTACCAGATGCCTTAGGTGTACCAGTTCTTGCTGCTAAGTTGTGCTAACCCTAAGTGTAAAGGATTTTTATATCACAAGTAAATTCCCTTAATGTGACTTACAATACATAAAACAATTCTTTCCTTTTCAGACTCCTCCCGTAGTGGAAAAAGATGATATATCTTAACCATCTGAGGTGCTATGCTGAGCTACAGACCTCAAGACTATGTCACATCAGCTTTAGTCAGAATATCATTCATATGCTTCTAATGGAAATAATATGGAGCTGATCTTTCTCCTCTTGCTAGTGTCTTTTATAGATATGTATCTTTTTTTTTATTTAATCATAACTTTATCTTCCTTGTCATTCTATTTTAATTCTGTGCATTCTTCATGGTTCGTCTACTTTACTGATCATTTATTCTGAAAGTTCTGATTTTCTCAATTTATGATGCTTTGACATTGTCTTACCCTTTTTTATTTGCTATCTATGATTATTGGTTAGAGTCCTGTCCATTAAAGGCTTCTCAAAGTTGTCTTGCTAGGTGGAGATACTTGCTTTTTGTCTTTCTATTAGGAATCACCCACTGCTGACACACAGAACCTCATCTTCATGATGACAGGCTCACACATACGTGCCCTTGCTTCAGTTTGCTCTTTTTCTTCTCATTTCTCATACTGCATGACGTGTGAAAACTTGTGATAAATGCTCATCAAAGTCTTCAGAATTCTTCATTTATCTGCCTAAATTGCTTTTGTCATTCTTTAGTCCCCAAGAGGTTCATTTTTCAAAACATTCCACAAAATTATTCGTTAATGTCAGAGATGCCTGCCACACACAAGTTTTGGTGCTGCTTTGAAAATATAAACTAACATGTTCTATCTATTTCTAGGTAGAGCACTGAACCTCAACTATTTAAATTGATTAGAGTTCTATTGATTTTTTTTTTCTATGATTTACTGATCCTTATTCTATTACCTACAGTATTTCAGCAGACAGTTCCTCTGGGCCACTGTCACCTCAAAGGGAAAACACTACCAATCCTTTAATAGGCAGAATTAATTCATATTCGGTTTTCTTTAGTTGCCTATATTTTTAATGAAGAACAAAAAATTAAAGTATTCCCCCTCCTGCCCCTCCTTCACTGGAAACTATTTTTTTTCAAGTCAGTCAAATTTAGCCTCAGGCACTTTCTACTAATAAGAAACACAAGCATTTATGCTTCTTATTTCTAAGTTTCAGACTTGATGTCATGCTTGCCAATTGTTTTTAATGTTTTCTTAACCTTCAGTGGATTCCACATTTAGCAACATCTGCACATGCACACCTCCTTAACAGAGTCTGAACTCTGTGTTTTGCTGGTGATTTTTCATTATCTGTCCTGATCAAGCCGTCTTTGTCATGTTCCAATTTGCTTTGTCAAGTGACTAAATCTTTATTTATGGTCTGGCTGGATGTTCTGCCTGGCGGTTTGCTTTCACAAGGCTCTGGTCTCCACCTTGCCAGTGGTTTAAGTCTAAAAAGTTCAGAGCACTTGCAACTTTACAGAAATATACAGCACCTTGCAGTACTGATTTCCAGATTAAACCACAGTAAGGACAGTGCTTTTCTATCACAATTTTCTGGTTAAAATGACTTCCCTCTATTTATTGAATTTGTAGTTAGGTAGGTTTTTCTTCAGTTTATTTTCCTCTACTTCACACATTCTAGTAAATTTGAATGTACAGCAGTGTCAAAATATCAATGCAAGTAATGTGTCTACATTAGACCATTTAAACTGAGTGATACTGAAAGCTATTAACGCCTCCCTTGTGTATCTTTCTGTATGTGCCCATGTCTGTCTGTCCTTTCTGTCACCCTGTCTATCCATAAAGGGTCAGAACAAACTAAGCACTTGATGTGCCTACAGGGCATAAGCAATCCTCATAAAAAATTGCTGTAGGCTTTCAGGATTGGTGACCCCAATGGTAAGATCTCTGATGAGTTCTTTGGGCTCGTATCAACTTCTATCTACAATAAGATAAATGCAGACCAGCTCCCGGCCAGCCAAAGAAATGTCGCTACCACAGAAGTGCTCTGAGATCAGATTCAAGCTTCCTTTCTTTTTCCAGATCCTTTGTCCACTCAGTATCCATATCCAGGAGTATGTGTCCATGTTTTTGCATATCTGGTAGAAAATGAGACTAATTATCATATTGCTAACTTTAGTACAATTAGAAGCCAAAACAGCGCCTAGCATCTTAGGGGCTGCTCCCCTTAAGAGGCAGCTGGCCCAGCTGCATGCAGGCACGACTGCTTTTCTCTCTGATCTCGATGGTCTGTCTGCACAGCGGCGGACATGAGTGGACATAAAAATTACTGCAGACGATTTACACTAAGAACACACTGTCCTTGAGAAATTCCCTGAGTACCTTTTTAGCATTTCTGAGGGTTTCCTTTATCCTTAATCTCGTTTTATTCCTATTTCTCCATAGGCAACATGCAATGGCTTTTGAATTCAGTCCTTGAAGCTCTCCATATATGAAGGGAAAAGAGAAGTCATATGTTCACTTATACTGCTTCATCTACTGAGAATGCATGAAGCTTTATATCTTAATCTTGCTTGCCATTGTATCTAATGAAAACTTTTTTTTTTTTCATTTCCAATCTGACCAGCTCCAAGAGTAATTTCATTTTATTTGGTGTGGGCTGTTACAGAAAACAAAAGAAAAGTATGTGTAAAGCTATTCACAGGTACATTTGGACGCTAATTCCACTGCTCAGACAGGTTGCTTTTGTGGATTTGGTGCAGTAATGCGACTATTTTTCTTTGTCCCCTGCTGTTTTTGACTTGGTGGTGATATTATGTGGGCCCAAATATTGTAAATGCCTTCTTCTGAGTGTAGAAGTTAGTGCCATGACTAAAGCCACCGAAGACAGTAAATTTGTATTATTTCTTTCCACATAATAGATGAAGAGCAGTGTTCTGGTTTCAGTAAGTAAAACCATTTTAGCTAAGCAAGATTTATTTTGTCACAAAACAAACCATTAACTACTGATTTGCAAGCCAGGTTTTTTTTTAAGTCTTCAAAATAAACCCTGTCAACTGCCTTGCATTAACATTGTCTTGCTAAAACAGTTGAATCATAGAGTCTAAAATTTCAGTGAATGTCAATCTTATCTGAAATAATGATGTGTGGATATTAAAACACTCTCCATCTGTTCCTATTTTCTTTCATTATGAAAAATGATTCATTCGAGTAGGTAACTTAACCCATGGTCTAACTAAAATGATATTTGCGTCAGACACTTGATCAGCAAATTAGTTTCACAAAATGTTCATAATGTAGAGAGAGGAGGAAGGAGGGGAAGGAAAGAAAGAAAAGGCCTGCTCCCACCCTTCCACTCCCACTGAAAACTTGCATTTCACCTCTGAAAGTGTTCTGTTGCGCACATACTGCACACATGTAATGGGCAAAAAACTCCCCAGTATATTATTCTAGGTTTATGACGGTGAAGATTTGGAGGGTTTTTCACTGGTTATAACTCCATGGAAATTCATGAATATAATCCTGCAGTGATGAACTGAGGAATTAGGCCCTTTATTTTTAATAAAACCGGTAATATTATCAGTGTACTTTCCTCTCGTAAAATATAATATAAAGCTCGATTCTGAAAACCTATGCAAACACATATCTACTGCCAGGGCTACATCTTCTGAAGTTACTGATTTTATTTAGGATAGCTGGAACTGTACTTTTTTATATGTTGGGCCAGTAAGCACTGGAGAAATCAGGCTTTGCCTCCTTTGCTGGGAGAAAGGCGAGAAGGCAAAGGCTCAGTGAAGGGGCAAGGAATAGTCACTGGTGCGAGTAGCACCTCCGAAATCGTCTTCCAGTTGCTGCAGTCCTGGACAGAATCAAATCTGTTTAGGTCTCATGGCTTCGCTGACTGCTGCAGTGGAACATTTACATCTTGCCCTTCCGCTGCTCTTCAGAGATAAATACGACATTTTGTCAACCCGCTAATAGGAACTGATGCCAAACTCAGGCGGCTTCAAGGTCATGTGATCCACTCATAATTCAGGGGTACAAAATTACTTCTTCAGTATGTGAATCTTAGCATGTTTCAAGGAGAAATGCATTCTCCATTTCTCCTCCTACAACTAATTGTCTGGCCACAGTGAAACAGAAGAGAAAGAAGGCCCTTTGGGTTTCCGCAATGCTGCCCTTGAAAATGTGAATTGTACTACTCGTAAATAAATACGGTGTTATATTTAGTTACAGAATCCAAAGTAACAACAGTGTAACACACACAGCCTGAGACACAGCATCCTTTCTTAGCAGTTGTCTGAGTTATTTTAGACAAATAGTTTTATTTACTATGTGTGTTTTACATTTTTCTTCTAATACTATTAAGGAAGACAACTTTGGATCAATTTACTTGGAAGCCATTTACTCCACCAAGGTGAAATGTATAAAGCACTCGGTATTGCAGATCTGTTTGGCCTGTTTCCATCTGTTTGTGCATTTTGCCCTTCAGGCTATTTTTATTAGTTCTCTATTTGTATGTTTTCAGTGTGTCCTTTCCCTATAAACAATAAGTTGTTAATAAGTGAGAAAAAGCCCACAAAATATAACTATTGACAAGAGCAGAATGTTGGAAGAACTGAGAGTATCACTTCAAGAGGTTCATTTACCATTTTTTCATGACTTTGTCACCTATTGGATTCTTCACTCTTTTGCCTTTTAAATTCTCCTATATTGCTCATAGGCAGACTCACATTAGCCTCTGCAATTATTTGATGCTATTGTGAGAAATGCAAATGCATGATGACCTGCAAAGATTGATTTTTCTTTCTTCTTTTCTAAGTCTAGTTCATTTGCTTGTCCAGTTGAAGATCTTATATTCTGGGATGGCCTGTAACGCAGAAGGGCCATTAACTGCTACCTGTGCTGCAGGCAGAAAAACTTACAAGACATTAAAGACCTTTCTCATGCTGTACATTATTGGAAAAAAATAGCCTTTAAATCAGCAGCACTTGCATGCAGCCCTTCTTGTTTTTTGGCTATGTTTTACCAGGATCAAGCATGTAATTTCAAAGTTAATAGATCTGTAAGTTCATGTAATGCACAGCTTTTCAGAACACTTTCCTGAACATTTCATAACACTGCAGATTATTTTCATAATTCATGTTTACATGAACAAAGTATTACATGATGCATGCACCATGTTACGCAGTAGTATATGTGGAACTATAAAATGTGTATTTTTTATATACTTCTTGAAACATTATGTGAACACAGAGCTGAATAAGGAACTCTATTTTCCTTGAGAAAGGAAGGAGGAATAGGTGATAGAGTATCTTCTGTATTGGCTCAAATCTTGTGCAAGCTCTATCCAAGAAAATAGCTCTATTCAAGAAAATCCCATCTCCTATCACAGTTTCTCACAGGTAAAATGGGGAACACAACACTGCTAAAAATCAGTGCCTTCTAAGGCACGGAAAACAAAGTAGAACATGAAAACAAATAACTTTGGTCATCTGGAACTGTTTCAATAGATATTTTAGACACTTCAGCATCCTACTTGATCACGTAGATCCACTGCGTTGGATCAGAGCAGGCATCCAAATTAAGTGAGCAGGTCCTTTTAATCTCTGAATGCAGAAAATGTTTGCAGGCTGAGGCACTAAACAACCAGCATCAGCTTTGGAGAATCTTATTAGTTACACTGTTTAAATGTAAAGTTTACCTAAAAGGAACACTTTTTGAATAAAGGGAATCCCAACATTCATTGTCTGTTTTTTCCAACAACAAAAATGTATGTTTTTGAAAAAATGCAAGTTTTCTGATAAAAAGTAACCATTTGCTTTGAATTGACAATCTGACTTTGTTTTTCCTATCAGGTTGATACAAAGTTGAATCAGAAACACAAGGCTGGTTTTTAGAATGTTACTTCAGATAACCAAAAATTCCATGAAAATTGACATTCTGCTGCAGAAATATATAAAATATGTATAATATTATGATAACATATCTTCTAATGTGACAGACATCCAATACTAGTGATCAAAACCTGATTCTGCTCAATCCTGCAATCTTTTATGAGAGTGAGTCAACTCACTGATAGAAGTAGTCTCACTGTCATGATCAAAGTCTCCACGTATAGCATTGTTTCTGGATGGAGGGAGTAAAGAGAAATTTGAAAAATACTTTGCACGTGGCCACATGAAAAGTCTAAAAAGCTGTAATTCACATCAGACTTTTTCCTGGAGTGGGGAAAGGCTCTTTTCTTTCATGTTTTTCCAAACTCATCATGGTGTCTGCTCAGTGCAAAGTGAAAAAGATCACGTGCGAAAAAGATCACAAGTTTGCCCACTTGTCCAGCATAACCGTTTGTATGGATTAACTGAGTCTGGCAAGCTGTACTATCTGTAAATTACTGTAGTTATACCCATTGCAATGCGAATCAGCATCAGTTATAAATTAGAATATTACTTTTGGTTTAAGGCAACCATAAACATCTTCATTAGTATCTCACGAGAGTCTATGATTATTTGAAATAGCACAAAACTACAGAGAGATTGCTACAGGGCAAGATTGGTAGTGGGAATATTGTTTTCACACATCCATCAATCAGGGTCTCACTTTAAGGTTGGGAACAAATAAAGATGAAAAAGCTCTCACATAATGACATTCATATTTGTTATAGAATTCCTTTTATTTATAGTGTTTTGTGCAATAATATAGAAAAGTTCTCTTTTGTACAACTACTCGCCTTTATGCAACACCAAATTGAGACCTTTTTCTGTATAACCTGAAGCAATTTACTAGAATTCTCATTTTGAGCACACAAACAAAAATATGCAAGACAATTTAGCTTTACAACATGTCATTAACACAAATATCTCACAATTCCCAGCTGCTGCCACCATGACTATTGTTTGAAATGTCATGTTCTGAATTTCAAATTAACAGGCACAGTTATTTCAGGGGTTGTATTCTGCCACCTACATTTTATCGGAGTGATCTTTTATCTGCACTGTGATTAACTGAGCCAATTGTTGAGCAAAGTGCTTAAATGATTAAAATGTGAAATGTTTCAAGGAGTGTTTTAAGGTTGGTCACCTGGAATGTGCTGGGTGGGGGTGGGGGATAATGACAGTTGCCAAATTGTTTTGGGCAATGAACAGAAAACCTTTTGACATAGGCTTTAAATTAGACTGGAGAGCCACTTAGGAGAACCAGGTGAATTCTGTCAGCTGTAGGTAAAGATGAGCCAAAAAGGACTGAAGAAGGGATCGGTGAAGGGCTGGAGGAGAAAGGGACAAACCCCAGAGGACTAACAATATGGGGTACTTGCATTGCAATAGAAGCTCCAGTTCAACAGGGAGGGGGAGTTTTATGTCCATGATGTTAGAATTAAATGGTGGTGGTTTGGGTCAAAACGAGAGGGTGAGAAGCAGTGGTAGAGGTAATTGCTCCAACTGAGAGAACATTCTGCCCATTTTGACCTGGAGTGACTCACCTAAGGAAAGGTAAGTGTATGGTGTATGGGAGGCATAATACTGAAATAGTAGTATGAAGATTTGCAATAGTAGTATGAAGATTTGCAAAATTAAAAATGAGGTGGAAGTAATTAAAGTGAATGAAAGGGAAGCTGGAGCTAAGAAGAAAGACTTGGGACTTAAGGATGAACTTCAAAGCAGTTTTCTTTCCAAACAGAAGATGTGTGTGGCAGTCAGCAAGAAGATGTTATGTTTAAGAATGGTGCACATTTGTTACAGGGATAGAAACACATCTAGAGAGAATTAATTGAAATATAGAAAACAGAGATTGTTATTAATAGATATGCATTCATCTAGTGCTTTAGGATATTAATTGTAAAATTGTATGAGCAGACGGCAAACATTTGATAGAAGAGAAAATGAAATGATGAATTGAAACTCTGAAGCATAACTTGTTACACTCTAGTGTAACACTTGCACACTCTAGTTTCTAAGAGCTCAGGGTTTAAGCTCAGTGGTTTTGCTAGCCCTAAAAGCTGTATGCCAGGCAACTTTTGTGAAAGATGTACAAAGTGAGGTGACAGCGATGGCATATGTAATGAAGATAGACCCAGATCCAGCAATACAGCAGTCCGTTCACATGCCACTGCTAATACGAGCTGCTGCACTGGCATCAGGGTACAAACAATGAACTACAGAGTAGAAGGTGATTTCTATCCTGGGAAAGGTACCTAAAATAATTCTGTTCATAAACCTTTCTGTAATTCCTGTTGATGCAAGACAATTAAAGAGCAAATGCATTCATGGCTAGCTGTAGGTGGAGAGAGGCTCACCTGCATCCCAAAATCAAACAGAACTAGCTGGGCATGAAATAGGGATGTGGCATCCCTGCTGCCTCCTGAAGGACTGTGCTTGAAGAATTATTTCTGAATGTTCCTGGTATGTTGCATCTCTACCATTTCTCTAACATGGCTGAAGCCCCTAGTTCACATAAAAATGTCAAAACAATTTGCTTTTATGTAAGGCTTTACCAGATTTGCAGAAGCCAAGCAAAATATTATTAAAAAATCTGTATAAATATTTATGTCACGATGACATTATGCTAAAAGACAGCTGACTTTAACCAGTCTATGGGGCCTGATAGTGTTTTCCTATTACTCTACTCTACTCTACAAAAATCATTACATTCTCTTGGTTAGTTTCTGTGTGTTGTACTTAAATGACCTATAGATCTCCATTTGAGGAGTTAAGTTACCCTGGAAAGAAAGCTGCAACAAAATCATAATGAAGCATGTGCTTGATTTTTGCAGATGCTTGTTTCTACATTTGGGCTTTCTCCACTGAAAGCCTGTATGCCATTGAGCTCTCCTCCCTTCAGCTGCTCTGGAAAAACTGCTAGGGCAATCCCCTTAACTTCTTACTGAAGAGCATCAACACCCCTATACTTAGTGGATAGGATGTAGAAACTGTATGTATAGGCAAACTCTTGTAGCTCTAAAGTCTGACAAGAAAAAACCTTCAGTAGAATGCAAAAATACAGACGCGCCTGCTCCTTACTCGATGTCTAGAAGAATAGAGCTGCTCCGTACAGTCTTTTCTCCCTGTCTGCATTCTTTTGAGGAAGCCAGAGGTAGGACTCTGATCATGCCATGATATATTCGAGCCTTCAATAGCATGAGAAAAATCGAACCTTTGCATGCTGTAGAGAAGATTACTTTTACAGCAAGATACAATTTCACCAGCAAAACTTCAGAGTAGGGTTTAAAATTGCCTGGAAGTTCAAGGGTTTCCGTGGTTGTTACTGAGCAATTCCTCGAGGCATCTGTTTTGTGTGTGTGCAGGAAGAAAGGAAAGTCAGATCTGCAGCCAGAGGCAGTATGTGTCCCCTTCCTCCCCTCCCCCAAATTTTGTAAAAGAATATTTTCTATGTAGTATTAACCAATGTTTCCCTCTAACTTGCTAATATCTCTCTTTGCATCTCTGATCCTCCTCCTGCAGTAACATAACTTGTGGTTGCTTTCCGACTATTTTGTGCCCATATTTTCCTTTCCTAACTCAGATTTTCTGCTTCCATATTCACCAATGGTATCAAAAGTTATTTCTTTTTCTGAGATCAACCATTCATCCTTCAATGATGATGATTTGGCAACCTAGTTGCTATTGACACATTGTTATCTTTTATGCTTTCTTAAGTTACTGGAGTCAGATTCTGTATTTCAGAATAGTTAGCAATAAACAGTAAAAATAAATGTAGGAGTGTAACAAAACATCAACAGTAATTTTAGAAACTCCCCCAAATAACAAATGTAACCTGGAAGGGTAATAAGATTGCTCGGCTTCAAAGTATATTTGTTCATTTGAGTAGGGAAAACGTCACTAATGTTTTCAGGGAGGGTAGCAAACAATTTGGAAAGATTTAGTTAATTAGCAGAAACAAAAGTGAAAATCCAACCTATTAACTGTAGAAGCTATTAGAAGGAGACAGATGGATAAACAAAGCTGTTTTTCCCTTTGGCTTTGGGTTCAGTTATTAAGGGTGGAAAAATCAGCATGCAGGAAATACTCCTTTCTTTGCTCCAAATTCTAGGTCAATATTCAAAGCTGTGTGTGGGCAGTGCAAGAGTTTTGAAAATTTAGCTTCTGCTTCTACTCACACCATCTGGATACTTGGTTATAGCTGCGCACACAGGAGACCAGGACAGCCGCCAGAACAGGTAACAGGTTGTGCCTATTTCTACAGTGCCTCTTCCCTTCACTGTGTCTCCTCCTGTCCCTTCCACATCCCACACCCATTGCTCTAGTACAGAAGGAGGAAAAACATATAACGACTAGAGGTGACATCTGTGAGTTGCTCCCATGAAACCCTGGTAATTAGCCAGTGATCATCAGATTAACCACTGCTTGCCTGAATGTGGGGAACTGATTGTGGAAAATCAGTGCTGGAACAGTGCTATGGAAAAACGACAGGAAAGTTTGTGGTACCCTGTGGCCTGCTGGGCTACATGAGCCCTTGTAGGGGTGCTAAACCTTAACACTCAGCTAAGCAGGTTATCATTCATTTGTACAGCCTCTTTGGAAGGAAGGAGGTATGTCTACCATGCGAGCTTGGCATCACCTTGGTCTCATTTTTCCCTTCCTTCACCCAGTTTGTCTCAGCACATGCTTGGACGCAATCAGGTCTTGCGCTATTTTTTTGTTGTTTCTTGCGTCACCATTCAGAAGTGCATCTCTGTTCCTTACACTCTTCTTGGACCCTCCTTCTTTGAAGATCCTTTTGTATTCCAAGGATACACTAATATCCAGATAGAGTAAACAAACTTTTATTTTGCGTGTCTTTAGAAAATGTGTGTATGTAATATTTTGGCAGAAGAGGACGTTTCCAACTTCGTTGTTTGTCTGAATAGAAAAACGTACTCCCTACGCTGCAGTGTTTCCTAACATTATTTGCAGAGCTAAAAGGTTGGAAAAATTAATTGTTCTTTTGCTTCGGCAGTGTTGTGGAAAAGCTCTTTACATTTTTTAAATTAAATTAATCCCAAAGCAGTAACTAAATGCATTACATGGTAAAAATGTCGAAAATATTCTCTGTGCCTCGTGCACAGACTTTCTGATTGATTTATGTATACATGAAATACTCAGCTTTGATATTACTAGTACATTTTATGTACTACTCAATGTTTTCTTAAATTCCTTGAAAGTTTATATGAAATTATAATAGGTGCATTGGGAGAGTTTAGTTCATTAACTATAAATTAAAACTTGACATTCATTATTTAGTGGTTAAATTCAGGCTGTCGGTTGTAGCAGTTTTTGCTGTTCTAATTATTGTTTTCTTAATGGAAATAATAATGTCATGGTACAACTCCAGGTCAAAAAAAATTTCAGAATAATTAAAAAAGAAGTTTAAGTGTCTTAGAAGTCAGAAGGTGATCCCACAGTGTACAATGGTTGTTTAGCCTCAGGGAAAAAAAAGCAAATAATAAAGGTGTTAAATTCTACATCTTGACTTGTCTGACTGTTAATAAGGGCAGATTTTCATGGTGACAATGACTAATAAAATTAATATGTACCTGTAGTATTAAGTTCTTCCAACTGAAGACTGCAAATAAATGATTTCCTTAATTAAGACCCAACCTGCTATTCTTGTTCATATTGTAAAGTCACATATTTCTAGAATAATTCTTCTGAAGCTTGTAGGAGTTTTTACGGATTAAGTTTGTTCTTAATGGGCTGCATGAATTATTACAGTCTCAGCGAAGTCAAGAGAATTACAGGGAGTATTTTGGTCCAGTTAATACAAAATAAGACCTTTCAAAACAAAACAAACTAATTTTCAGGATGAAGGAGCAATCATAAGAGAAATATTTCATTTTCTTTAAAAAGAACGTTTAGATATTTACAATGAAGCATTTACATCTGAGCTAGTCATGTCAGACTTTCTTTATACTCAAGGGAGAAATAAGAAATTTCAGAGTATCCTTCTTATCCAGTGATCGATGCCTACTTAAAAGTGAAATGAATTGCACCTTAAAAGGAGGATTTTTTTTTCTGAGGAGGGAAACTGAAGTGACTAACCCAGGTATACATATCTACATTAGGGAATCCTAATCCCCTTGGTTTGATGGATCCCATCCCAGCTCCTTAAATTTCACTGTGTGAAAGAAGATATCAATGAAAATAACAAAACAAATACATGAAAAGCCTGAGTATACCAACCTACATTACCTAGCTATTATTAGCAATGCAATATTGTAAGCATGTAATGCTTGTGAAAGTAGCTGAAACAAAAGTTAAATAGCCACCTGAACACTTGTTCAAACAGATATCTCAAAAAAATATTTTTTATTTTTTTTTACCTAGAAGCTTGCTGTGGGAACCTAGACTGTGAGGGAGAGGACCAAAACTTAATAGAAAGTTTCTTAAGCACTGATTTGGAAATTTCTACAGGATTTCAAAATAAAAACTTTTTTTTTCTTTTCTTGTATGTAGGGTCTGATTTCTATTCTCATCTGTATTAAGTCTGCTACTCATTAAACTGGCATAGCTCTCCTGGAGTGATTGGATCTCCAGTAGTTTCCACCCTCTGGAGTCTGGCTGATAATTTAGTTATGAGACAAAGCAGACGCAGAATGAGGTTTTTTGACTCATGACTCCTCTCACTTCAGTGCCAGTCCTCCCTGTCTAAAAGAATTCATTTTTCAGATATGGGCTTTTGTTCCAAGAAGAGTTTTCTTTAGGTGAAATTTACTATTCAAAATGCTCCTCCTCATTCTTCATTCTGTGAACATACTGATGAAATGCAAGGGAATATCCTGATAGTCAGAAACACAAAAGGTGAAATTTATCATTCATACTCCTTGTTAGCATCTTCAATAATACAGTATTCTTGGTTTGCTCCTGACGAGCTAAAAAGGGAACGAATAAAATAACTTCATTAAAGGGAGAAAAATAAGGAAGGTTGATGGCAGGTGTTCTTCCAGAAATTGAAAAGGGAGCTCAGATGACAAGAGCAGACGCTGCAGAATGTTCTCAGGGAAGAATCACGCCACTTCAGATCACCTAAATGTCTCCTTTATTTGATACTAATAACACTATACTATGGTCAACTGCATAATAAAAATCCCATCAGTAGAAGCAGAGTTGCTCATGCATGACTGACTAATTCCTCCAGTGTCAACAGAAAGAGTTTGAAATACCCTGTGGCACAAAAGGTTAGTTCTGCTGTCACTTTATCAGTGGGAAGAAGTGTATCTTGTCTTTCTTGGGTCACTATGATCCTGCACCTGATTACTCGTATAAATCATAAACTGCAGATGTGTTATTATGTCAGTGATAGATAGTATGAAAATCTGTCAGTTTTCAACAGGCTACTTGCTAACTCTGACCTCTTCACAAAAATGAACGGAAATATTAAACTCAGTCTTGTGTTTATTGAAGCAATATCCTATCACTTAAAACTTATCACTGAAGTAATTGCTATTTCACAAAACTCAACATGCGACATACTATTCAAATTCTCACACTGCTATACAACTGCGTGAGTATCACCATCAGGATTTTGGTGTATGACAAAACAGAAAAGCACTTCAGTTATATGATTTTTATGGTTTTTTTATACCTTAAGTGTCTCATTGAAAATAATTATAAATTCACAATTTTTTATTATTTGAAAGAGGATGAAGGTAGTGATATGCCTTTCAATCATGCCATTATGACCATGGCAAGTGGACTGTGTGATTCACATCTACAGCTATTAAGGTGCCTTTGTTATAACCTCAGGCCTTTATCTTACCCTGGATGGACTTCATAAAATGATGGTTCCCACCTTCGGGATTTATTAAGCAGATATGTTGTCCTTCACAGTTCTGACAAAGGTCAAATTCAGAATGTTCCTGTTCCTTACAAGCAATTACCAGAAAATACTAGTATTGGAAATGCTTGATATCTTGAACCTCAAAATAATGGTGTAGGGAGTTTTCAGCTTCAGAGTGGGCTGAATCTAAATTCTATACAGTCGACTCTAGAAATGTGTTAAGCAGATACCACTGCTTTTAATAAAGCCAAAGTGTTCTATTTTTAACATTGGGCTTAATTTAATCAGCACAGTTGAAACTTTGGCTATGGTGAGGGAAAGGACTGTCATCATCTCATTTATTTAAGTTGCCCCATTTTTCCAGTAAGAATACAGTTGCTGAGCAGAAAAAACTCCTCAAAAAGGTTGTCAAATCTTGTCACTGTTTTGGGTGTAGTAAAAAATTTGCTGCATGGCACAGCACTTGGAATATAAACAATAAAGGGTGATGCACTCTAGTGATAGAACAATAGCAAATCCAGAACAGTTGAATTGCAACATACAAAACGCCACCCCGCGACCTTGGGATCTGTGATTAGCTGCATAAGCAGTTGTGAGAGTGAAGAGGAATAAGAGTATTGGTTCAAAAGATGAAGAAAGGAAGATACTAATCCACAAAAATACTGATACCAAAGCCGTATAGCTGTTAATAAATTCTGATGAATATTATAGGCCTAGAGAACATATCAGAGATGCTAAAGCCTGGCTCATTTGAGTTACTGGAGTTGATACTTAAGAATACATGCACAGGGAATGGGAGGAATACTCCCTTCTTTTGCTCTATTAGCCCCAGCAAAGCCAGGTCATGCAGCTCCTTTTTCCAAGAAGAAGCAGATGATGTTATTGATGGGCCAGTAGTGCTGGTATCACTGAAGATCTATATGCCTGTTTAACAGAAATTTGCTGGTGCCGATACATGATACTTTACTTTTGAACTGATAGCCCCTCCCCCAAACTTTATGATTTTCTGTTCCATTTCTCGATTATTTCTACCTAGATTAAACTGTCTTGCTTAAATCAAGGTAGCAGTTGCCAAGTCCATATATTTCTTTTGAGGATAAGGCTAACTGGAGGATGTCTGGTCCTCTTGCTCAGTCTCCCACAGCTCCGTCTAACCATATCGTTTTCTTTTTCACGCCAAATACAACAGGTTTAGCAAGCTTATGTGGAATAAACCTGAGTGCTGATCGAAAGGATGAAGGAAAAACAACACATATGGGGATTTGATTCCTCACTCTACTATATTCTCCAACAGAACTGTGAGACCTGCAGTGTACACATAATAGCCATTGACCAAAGTACTAATTTTAGGCCTTTAAACGCAGTCTTTTGTGAAGGCACTAACCTGGAACTGAAACCAGAAATTAAGCTTGGCTAGCCTCTGAACTAAGAACAAAATTGAAGTATTGCCACTAAAGCAACGACAGTGAGGCTCATGCAAAACTGATATGCTAGTTGTAAGAAACTTGGAAGCATAATTTGAAAATATCAGTGTAGTGTGTGCTGTATGGATGGGCAGGAGCTTGGTGCAGCGTGAAGCACATCCAATTTTATCTTTGTATCTCATGTAGAATTTTCTGTGTGCATTTATCACACATGAGTTCTTTCTCTCCATTAATGACAGTTTGAAGCTGTAGTGCTTTAGTAATCTGATGAGCATCAATTCCAAATTGCTTCTAGGGTGTGGTGTGAGTCAATTAATATCTTCTGTTCTGACAAAAATTCAAAGGCTACAGTTGTCAGAGGCATATACTGGCATAACTGCAGAATATGCAGTATGTATTGATGAGTATTCTAAGAGGAATATAGAGATAATTATACTCAACTGCACTTATAATGAGACAAAATCAATGTTATTTTCTACTGATCTTCACAGAGGCATAAAAATAGCTTCAGTGTTAATAGTTCTGCTAATTGCACATGTCCTTGTGCATTTTTATGAATGCAAAATAACTAGACTATCTCAGAATAAAGCAAGCAGGGCTCTTCTTAGTAGGATAGTTAGGGGCTAAAGACATTAGACAGGTAAAAGTTTATAAAGAAACCCAGAAAAGACCACTACAGAAATCTGCAGGTGAAAAGCTGTGGCCTGAATTTTAAAAATAAGTTCTTTTAGTCATTGAAATGCTTTTCTTAAATGGGCCTAAAATACATATTGCACTGATTTATTTTGAATGATTTTTAAATAAAGGAGAATGTTAAGCTGTTTTATTTATTTATTTTTTGTCTTCAACTGCATTAGTTCCTTGTTTCATGTAGCAGGTCTTTATAAACTGGAGAAACTCCACAGCATCCAAATGTGGTTTGAAATACATAAGAAATAATAAAAATTTTCTGAGTTCCAAAACTAACTGAAGTTGGAACTTTCCATTCAAAACAATTATTTTAAATTAAATATTTAAGCATTTCTTCTACTACTATTTCCCACACCCATGATAGCCTTTTCATGTACTGAGCGCAAGACCCTCCCTGTCTGCAATGTTTCCTCCAATATTTGTCCTGGGACCTGCAGCTTTATTTCCTCTCCTGACCAGAAGCGGCAGCCCACGCTGTGCTCTTACTGCGGCAGAGTGCGAGTGGGAGATTAATCAGGCATCTGCTCGCGCTCCCACTGTGGGATGGGAATGGCTAGGGCTAGTCCACTGCTAGGACGAGCTGGTACCCCAGCCATAGCTATTCTGGTGTTTGTATCAGAAACTAAACCTGCAGTCCAAGCTCTCCATGACATATGCAGAGTTGTAGTACTGAGACCATCCATTACAGGAACTGACAAATCATATAGTTCTGCTGTCATCCATACATCTAGTTTCTACTTATTTATGCTTGAAGTCAACCCTAGGGCAAGCACAGCTCCCAAGTTAGAACAATTTCATATTTCAATCAAGTGCTGGTGCCAGGTAATAGCCCTCACTTTATCACCTTGTATCTATAGCTACCCTTGGGGTTCCCATCCTCATAGCTCTGAGTTTGTGTAAAAGTCCTGGCAGTTCCTGGACATAAGATTTCACCATGTCACTCACACATAGCATCAGCACCAGTAATGAGTTTCACCTTCCTCTAATATGTGATACAAATTATTATTGTCATTACTGCTTCAAGTACAAAGCTGATTTTTTACAATATTTTACAACCCATTATAAAGGTGAAGAGAACATCTCCTGGATGAATGCTACATAGCCAGAAATTGGAGAGCCCTTCTCACCAATGTTGGGAGGATAAATGGCTGTGAGCCAGTCCATCAGGGGCACTCTGCTTGTAGCACCCTCCGCAGAAAAGCAATAACGGAAACCCTTTTTTTAAGGGAAAGTCATTTTAGAATGAGCACGTCTGTGAACTGAAACAACAAGAGTAAAAGAAGGTAGCTAGGATGAAAATGAGAGGTTGTAGAGGGGCTTATTAGTAAAGAATCAAGGCTCTTTATAGTGTCAGCTGAGACTTTGAGAAGAGAAAGAGGACAATAAGAGTCGGTAATATTGTTTAAGAGTTGGCATACTTCTGTGAAGGAAAGCAATGACTAACCAATCTGTCCGAGTTCTTTGAAGGAGTCAACCAGCACTAGGATAGCGTATCAGCAGTCAGTATAGCACCTCTGATTTTTTCAAAAAGCATTTAATAATGCATTTTATGTTTAAAAAAACATTCTGCCATGGAGTAGGAGTTTATTCTTGTCTTTGATTAAAAATGGTCAAAAGAAAAATAGGAACTTCATTACAAATACTGAGCGGAATGAGAGAAAATCTAGCTGAGTATTTGTGGTAGTGGAAATTATTGAGTAAAAGCTAAAAATTGCTGTAGCTACTTTGGGAATTCTTCTTTTACTCATGACTGCCTCAGTGTTTATAGAAAATGGATAGCAGTTGGTGGAGTGGCTGAAGAGGAAACTCAAAGCTGTATTGAAAAGTGGCTTATCTTTGGCAATGGAGAATGCACTTAGCCAATTAATGTAGACATTATATCATATAGCTACAAAGTGCCAATGTTTATGGATAGTCTGAGTAGCCAAATTTTGGGTCACTTGGAAAGTATTCTCAAAGTAAGATTTTACTTTTTGTCTCTATTGAATTACACAAGTCTTTGTTTCACAAATTCTCTCCTGAGTTCTTTCAGTGAGATAAATGTCACTGATTTCCTGATAATTTAGTGCTCTGGTGAACTGCACGTTTTTGTGGTTCCTCTTGATTCCTTTATATGTTTTGTCATACATTTTCTGCAATGCAGAAGAGTCTTAAATAGGATATAGTTGGGGAAAGGAAACAAAGCAATGAGCATCACAGCTGAAAAGAAGCATGGAAAGACATTGAAGTGGAGATATTCAGAAGTACTTGAAATTTTACCTGGGAGGAATCTGATAGTGAATTCTTCTTGCTGAAAGCTCAATGTAGGTGCTTGATGAAAGCTGCTGCTGATTGTATCTGGAGCTTCAAGGAGTCTGGGGCCTCAAAGCTTTGTTCTAATATTTGCTGAACATTTCCCGAACGCTGCTTCCTTCTTCCACACTTGCCTCTTTTGCTTGGGATGGGGATAGGATCAGCACTTCAGGGCATTTGGCTTTGTTCTGCTTTAACAGTACAGCAGACATATTTCAAAAGATTTTGATTTTATACCTTGCTTCTCTGGCTCCAACAACCTAGTGCTGTGAGACATTTCCTTAATTACTTCCTTAATGCACACTGTTGGGAACAGCCTGCACCTTTAGAATATATGGCCGATGTTGTCAGGCTTCATTCTGACTGCACAAAGAAAAATTTATATCCCATCCAATTTGGTATTACCACGGATTGGAGTACATGATGCAGATCTCTGAGGGTACTGGCAATTTTCAATATGATATTTCAGCAGATTTCTAGCACTTGTGATTTATGTAGCTAACTTTATAAACTGCAGTTTCATAGAAGAAGTGTTAAATTAAGTCATCATCACATAAATTGGTGGCTTTCCTTCTGCCTTTATAGACGAAAAATTTGAATCCAATACTGCAACTAAACAAAATGGCCATTTTATTAAATCTAGCTTATGATTCAATAATTCTGTCGAACTTCTCTTCTTGTTCAGATATCAGTCTTCTGGATGTCTTTTAAGCAGTGTACAGAGTCCCAGACAATGGAAATGAGAAAGAAAATCAGGCTTATAAACCCCCAGCTTGCATACAGCCAGGACAGTGATTTAATCGCACGAAAGATATAATCAAGGCCTGCAGAAATAGCCATGTCCTATCTTAAAATTAGTAATGTAAATAAAGCTAGCCCACAATACTGATGTCCATACATCAGCTATAGTATACACCACTTGAGGATAATAATGGATTCTCCTAGAGCTGAAAAGAAGATGAAAAAAAGAAGAAAAGGGAAAGTTTATCAGATCCATCCAAAAGAGAACAAATTATCTTTAGAGTGGTAAGAGCGTTGGTGTTGTCTTCTTTTCTTAAAATTCAACTTCAAACTTTTTTATTTACTAAGAACTAGATTTCTGGTGATCAGAGGTGAGATATTCACCCCCAGATTCCTCCCTGATCAATTGCTTTTTCTTTGATCACCTAAGTGCATATTGCTTGTGCAAAGTCATCTAAATAACTTAAGCCTTGGATCTTGCAGCTGTGTCTGAGCAGTGCTAAACCATACTGCTTGACCCTCACTGTGAATCCCTGTCCACACAAGTTGAGAGAGTAGAGCTATAACCCCCTTTAAGTACTGCATCTGTATGTACAAAAGGGCAATATAGAAGTAGGAAAACAGCTGTATCCCATGTGCCGAGGAAATATGTTACACGGTTTCTCTCAGTTATGTACAACATGTGCATTCACACTGTTGTTTCACTGGTGTCCCATTACCCCTTTACAGAGGCTAAGGAGGACTAGCTAGCAGGTTAAGGCCAGCACTTGAAAAACAACAAATTTCACCTGCTCTCCTGTTCTTCTGGAACTGTTGAAGAACTCTGAACACAGGGATAAATTCCAGTTATGCACATTTGCAGCTCCCACTGTATTGAGTAGAATTGAATGAATGGAGAGAGGATAATTATAAGAAAAAGTAATATATGTTATTAGAAAAACTGATACATTTTGAAAAATAGACATGATTCTTTTTCACATCACTGATATTCACAAGTAGCATTTGACCTAAGGGACTGGGAAAAGTTTTCAGTTTCTTAGAAATAACCAAGTCGAACTCTTCGATACCCTCATTTTTCTGTTTATACTGTTCTGGTGTAGAAGATATCTCTTTGGACTAGTGTCAGGAAAAAAATGAGGTCTTTTCTTGATGCTGTGATTAATTTTTGTTGAGATGAATCTGATGACAGTTTTCAGTGGCATTCCTGTTCTGCTCATTTTTCTTATACCTTTGAATATTTTGCAGCTATATTTTTTTCTAGGGGACACACAAGGGAATAAACTATTCAGGTGGATGCCTAAGTAAAAGCCTTATAATCTTGGATCTCCATAATGAGCTTTTTCACCATTACTATTACCATCAGTCATTCACATAAGGAAATGGGAGTTCATTTTTACAGAACTGCAAAACCGTGAGGCAAAATGGCTACCTAAGGTGCTCAAGCACCTTTTTACTACATCTGAGAAAATACACTGTATACAAAGAAAAAAATATGACAGCTTTAGGAATGTGGGTATTTTAATTCCTAGACAATTTAAACCATGCTGATTTCTTGAAGCAGTGAGTACACGTAATGAGAACAATACCAGAGGTGGGCTAATCAAGGCAAGTCCCATTAACTCCTCATTAGGACCACCTGGGATAACCAGAGGTCCCAGTCATGTAGTGTGAAACAGCCAGGCTCTGTTGCCTTTCCCTATTCACCTTTTGTCTCCTTCTAGCCCTAACTGCAACTCCAGTGATGATGTACCATCTCAAGGAAAACATGGTGCTTTGTTACAAAGGATGTCACAGGAGAGAAAGCTGGTCAGTGTTGGTGCTTAGTCTTTGTTGTGGAGTCTCATCCTCTCCAGCTGAGTTGTAAGAATGTTTTTTAAGAACTCTTACACACTTATTTTGTGAGTACTTGACTTATTTTTACTTTTAAGCCTGTGGAAATGCACAATCAGGTTAAGCATGTGTGTTTGTAAGATTGAAACTCAATTCCTAAAAACATAGAAAGAAATTGAAAGAAAAAAAGTCAGCTTTCTATGGCTCCCTTCTACTGAAGTCAATAGTTTTGTGCAATCTGATTAATGCCTGTGAGTTAGCAGTACTGAATGGCATCTTCCATATTATGCTAAATCCAATGGTGTTTAATGGTTTGATAATATTTAGATTCATGCAATAAAGCTCTTCAATGGTCTGCTAAAAAACACTGAAACTAGCCTTTTCCCAATGCAGTTTTGCTGATGTGGGCGGGGGAGAAGGGAAGAGACTTGCAACCAGGGGAATTGCTTCTCCCTGTACAAAAACAAAACACATACATCACCCTCAAGAAAGAAAAGAACAATAACAGTGTGATTACAAGCCTCACAAAAATAAAATGTAGGAAAAAGCAAAAGAGCAGTTAGGGGAAAAATCAACAAAATCAATTCTTTTTAAGAAACAAACACCTTCCTAATAATACTTGTGAGAGGAAGACCACTCCCCATTTATGTGATCAAACCCCTGGAGGAAAAATGTAATGGCAAAACTGTCACCTAATGATATCTCTCTAGTCTCCTCCTAATCCAATGGGCAGGCTAGTAAATGTATTATACAAACTGCATATGCATAAGGAGTTCAAAATCAAGCCTTACAAACCTTATTCCCTGAAGGTACAATAGCTAAAATGAGGCTCTCCTTGCTTGCATAGGAGTAGAAGTCAGGGAAGGGAAAAGGCATATAGCATCCTACAGATAATCCAGCATTCAAATAGCATTTTCTTCAAAGTCAAATGGATATTTGCACCATAGAGGAAAAGAAGGGCCTAATTCTGCAGGGTATATGAAGGTGAAGTTTCCATTGCAGTAAATTTAGTTGACTCCTTACTGTATTACTTACATTTTACAAGGCTGCAGAAAATCTTAAACAGTCCAATTTTTGGGTGTTGTGACAAGCTGGCAAAACTAATTCCAAAGGAAAAATGTGACTATATTAGAAAGCAAAAATACAGTTGATTTAGAGGGGAGGTTTGCTTAAATAAGAATTCCAGCCCTTGTTCCTTTGTTTGTGATAAAAGCATGCAATCCATAACACTAGAATAAATTAAGAGAAGTCAGCAGTCAATTAAACTAACTAAAATGGGCTCCCAAAGCAATTGTTCCAGTGACTCAAGTTAAATTTCATAAATTTATTGGTGGAGTTAATGACCACAGCTAGTTTTTGAAAAGGAGGAATAAAGCAGACAATTAGAACCACTGCTTCAAAAAAAAGGAATTCATTGTGAATATTATTTTGGATTTCTGAGGTAGGTAGTTAATAACCAAAACCTGTTTTTTAAGTTTCAATTTCTACTTGAAAATGATTCTTGTTTTCTGGTGTGAGTTTGAAGAAACCTTAATGTTTAATCCTGGTATCCTAGCTGATATCCAGTTACTACTCACCTAAATACTCCATGTCACTTTGATTGTGGAAGATAATTTTATCACTTCTTCTGCTAAAAGTGTTTTGGAGCTGTGATGTCCCATGTTAAACAGTTGCTGTGTTCCTTTCTTGAAATGACTGCTTTCACACACAATTGAAGTGAAGTGATTCCTGTATATGCATCACTTAAAATTATGTAAGGTGTTTTGAGGATACATAAGCCAATACTCAATCGGTGACTGAATAAGCAGCTGGCATCTCTTATTTCTTTACAGAATCTGAATATTAGTGGCTTGAGCTGTTTCAGGATTTTGGGCTAGTTTTAGCAGCAGTTCTCTTAAGGATGAGGTTAGTTCTCCTAGGCTGGGGAGTGGAGCTGGGGTCCTACAGTGTCCATGTTATCACAAACCCAACTCAGTTCAGAGTGATCCTCATTAGCAATTAGTCAAGATATGCAAATCCCCATCTCTTTCATATCTTCCCCAAAAGCCTTGAATCTTTGCTTCTAACAGGTATATTCTATGCCAGTTTTCAGCTGGTGCTTGTCCACATGGTTGCATCGGGGTGTATCTATTTGTAGTGTGTTAGTGTATTTAGAACTTTGCCTTTTAAAATGAGTAACTAGAAAGATAAACACTATTAAGTACTGATTCATCACATTTTTAAAGCTCGATCTTCTTTTAAAGCTTGGACTTCCCTTTTACTTCAGCATTTGTGATGCTGGATTTGTTATAGGAATTTTATGAAAGGAGGAAGAGTAGCTGTATTTTAGGGTGCAATTCTTATGAATAGCAGCATCTGAGCTGTTTCTAAAATGATTATACTTAGGTGATTTTGATTTTGTAGGTGCTTAGTACTGACATTTTTAGCACAAAATTACTTATGTTGGGAGGTCTGAAAATCATGCTGTTCTGCTGACAATACATAGAGACATAGACAACAGGGGGAAAAAAGTGTATTATGACAGCCTGTTAAGCTGTAGGGTACAGGGTAAAATCAGGAATTGAGAATCAGTAAAAAACAAAGAAAAGCACAGACAGGTGGGTGGAAAACTGCTAGAGGGAACAGAAACTGCTGCAAGCAAGATTTACCATAATCATTCATGGAAGGTTTACAAAAGGATATTACAGCTACCTGGGAGACCAGAGCCCAGGGCCATTTTGGCAGGCAAACTAGAGAGAAAGTATAATGCAGTAATACAGTGTTTCAGGATCCAGTCATAATAGAAGTGTGTCTGGAAGGCAGAAGGGGGCAAAAACGATTGGAACTTGAAAGTCGACTGATTTTCTTTCTTAAGCAAATGATATCGAGGCTTCAGTGGAGGGTGTGAGGACTGTCATATGCACCCAAAAAAAGTAAATATCCTGCAGGCTGAGGGTGAGATTTCTTTTTGTTAGTTTAGTCCTGCAGATTCGCACTGATGGAAAAAAGCAAGCACTGACCTTAGGAACGATTCCTTTCACAGTAAGGCTGTCCCACTCTATTGGCTATGACAATAAAACACCTCCACATAGGTAAATCTTTTGGATTTTACCATCTCTTCACAACTCTAGGCTAGTAATGCATTAAATAGCCTTAAATTTGCTGCTTTCAAAACAATACTTTTTCTCATCTGTTAATGGCAACTTCACCTTGTGCGGCTACCAGAGTGTCTTGTGTGACTTCACTCATGACATTTGCAGTGTGATTTCTCCTCTCCTTTTCAACTCTTTTTTTATTGGGAAGAACTGGGGAAATATGCTTTAGGGGTAACATTTTTTAATGGTAATATTTTTTTTAACTAGCCTTAGTGATGAGAAGCTGTACGACAACAAGAAAGAGGTTATCAACAGCTGCTGTGGCAGAGCTGTAATTGCAAGCACCTAAGAGTTAGGCACTATAGCATCCAAAGGTACAAAGTTTCCTCCCTAAAGGTACAGCTTTGTGATCTGCTTAAGCTAGTAGTGGGCTGCTATAAAACGGTGCAGACCTGCACGCCTGCTCTCTTCCTCCCTCTGAGGTGTTCCAGCATCATCTTTATGTCACTGTTAATTGTGCAATGGATCAGCTTGCCATGCCAACTTGACCTAATGTATTTGCTTTTACTGGGTAGCTGTCTAGCAGATCAGTTCCTTTAACCATTTTACTTTGCAGCTAGGTGATTGCAAGGGAAGGGAATGGCAACAAGCCTCCTTGCAGAGCAAGGGAGGGGGAGGCAGCCTGGGCTAAAATCAGTTTACAGTGTCCTGGAGCCACAGCTCAGATGCACGGGGTGGTCATCTGCATGACCCCAACTACAGCATATGACTGAGGAACACATTATAGGTTGTCCTCTAACAGTGCAAATGGGAATTACAAAGCTTCCTTAGGTGACCTGTGAAATCTGTGCCTGAGAGCACCTGGCTCCTGGTCCCTCAGGTCTCCTGGCCTCGGTTCTCCCCCTGTAAGCCAAGAAGGACAGTACTCTCCTTTTCTCATACTTTTTGTGGGTTGTGCATTTCTACTGCCAGGTTTGCAGGCTATACGTGGTCCTTTTGCATGTCTGTGTGCGTTGCCTGGTGCAATGGCACCCTGATCTCAGTGGAGGAGGGGAGAGGAAGGGCCTGAGAGCATTTCTCACTATTACAGTGATACCAATAAGAGACAGCAATGTGTTTATTGACAGAAATGTGTAACCCTGGGCCAACTGTAGCTGTGTTTCATTCTGATTTCTAGTGGCCATCTATAAATCAAGTGCAGATTTTGTTGTTGTGGTCAACTAGCACTTTCCTTTGATAGTTTTTATATAATTTTTATAGGACCACTATGTAAATTATTAAAAATGTGTTATAATTGCCTTGACAATTATTCTATATCTCTGTGGGTATGGTGGAAAATGAAACCTGTTCCTAGAGCATCTCTGGTTGCTAAGATACAGTTACTTCAATCATAGAAATTGTCTCTCACAACAGATACATTGTTCTGGCAAATTGGACTTTCAGGTTGTTCCCTTTTCCCTTGGTACTCAATCAGAAATAGAGACAATTGCTATTACAGAGCTGCAAGGGGTCTGGTATATGTGTGTCAAAGATTCTGTTTTTATATCTGCCTGTGTTTCTATTGTCATGAACTCCTTTTTTTCTTTCTTTTTTAAAAAATTTTCCTCTCTCAAGAAATCTTCCAGTGAGGCAGCATTCCACAGAATGTGTTTTCCTCATAGTAGAGGGGAGTGTAAAGATGATGGTCTCCAGTTCCTATTCCCCCATCTTTCCAAAAAAACAGAACTCATGATATTGGATTTAAGACTGAGGTTTCAGCAAAAGCATGTGGTGCATGGGGCTCTGCCTTGTATGTGAAGCAGATAGGAAAGGCAATAAGGTCTCCTCTGTGTCTGCTGCCCTCTTAGGGCATGTAACCATGTGGGGCCCCACTGGTCTGGGCTGCTGACTCCAAAATTCTGTGGACCCTCCTTCCTCAGGGTGTGTCAGCGTAGCATGATTTCCTACACATGTGTGAGTCAGAGGCTTGTGTGGCAGCCAGGATTTGAGCCCAGATTTTCAAAAATTTGTTGAACAGAGAGAAATGATATCCATGACATGAGAATGAAAGTGCAGAGAAGTTTCTCTGAAGAGGCAGCATAGCAAGAAATCACTGGATTCATTCATTAGCTCTGGCTGTGAGTAATGTGTGTGTGCTTATAGCTCATTTGCTTTTTACATTAATTATAAATTGGCCTCGGTCCTCTTCAGCTTGATCTACGTTTAATTCTCCTGTGTTACAGCTTCATATTTTGCTGGCTTTAGAGATGCTTTTTTTTTTTCTTAGCATTGCAAATCTGCCTTGTTCCCATTGAATAAAATACAGAAACAACAAAAACCTAGCTAGCTTTCTGTCAAAAGCAATGAAAACAAAAGATCAATCTTCACTGAACTCCATGTTTTAAGTTTGAAGCTGTTACAAGTTCTGAATCATGTTACTGTAATCTATGCTAAAATGTCTTGGCTAATTAAGTTTCTGGCCAAGTTTCTTCTGTAGCTTGCTCAAAGATTTATAACACTAAAGATCAGAAGGTTGAATCAAGGATTTAATAAAATGTGTTGTACAAAGAAAGAAGTTGTGTAGCTGCACAGAATAGTAAGTGTTCATTTTAGCACTCCTGATGTGGACGTAATGATAATTACTACACATCTATTGAAATTGATTTAAGTTTCAACCTTACGTGGATATTTAAGCATGTCATTAATTAATTACTTTATATAAGCGGACCTGAGGTATTGCTGAAACCTTGTAGAGAAACGTGTTGCTGTTTTTGTGTTTAGCTTTTCCCACTACATTTCCGCACATTTGTGTGGCAGCAAGCCCTTGTATGCATATAAACAGGCATAGTAGTATGTTGCACTCATTCATAGGTCTTACCAGAAAACTACTTTGTATTATCCTACTGTGTGCTACTCAAATCACATTATAGTTAATGGATTTTTATTTTCTGTCTTCAAGATAGCAAAACTTCAAGAAATGTTTCCTAGGGTTTATTCCTCTGAGTGATAGTATGATGCTTGTAAGAGCTATGTCTGCTGTTATAATATAGAAATAAGACAGCTTAGAAAACAAACAAGAGAAAAGTGTGTCCAAGTTCAAAATATATTGTTGGTTCTCTAAGTCTTGTCTAGCATGGCAAAATGTTCAAAAGCTGTACCTGCCCAAAACCAACCAAAGGTTTTTTAAACTATGTTTCTATGGAGTGCATTTTGAGATACTGTGCTGCCCTGAACTGTTTGAAAATCATGGCTATAAGCTGACCTTTCAGGGAAGCTAGAGTTTGGCTATTTTGTAATTCAAAGTCCAGAAGCTGTGAATTGGATTACACCCAAGATTTTTGTATTTAAAACTGAACGGACGCTTTGAAGAGTAATATAAATAATGGCAAAACTAGCTTTCTGGACTCTTGATTTCCCTTGCATCAGAAAATGACTGAAATGTTGCCACATCATCTTTAAATAATTCGTTTTGAGCAAACATCTTTCTCAAGGGAAGAATTAACTTGCATTTTCATAAATCCATACACAAAACTTATCACTCACACTGCTGAAAAATAAGAGATTGTTACAGCATTTGTGTGTTTTTTGTTTTTGTTTGTTTTTTTTTTTAAAGGTATAGCTGTACTGACTGGTACCCATGTATTCAGACTGTGGGACTCTCCCCATGGCTCCTGTTTTTACATAGTCTAGCAAGTTAACTTACAGTTGTGCATAGGTGAGCCTCTTAAGAAAGCTTGAAAGATTTCTCTAAGATATTTTAAATGTTTTATGCCTGCTTTCCTTATAAAGTAGTGAGTTTCCTCTTTTGAAATGTGTAATGGGCCTGATTTCAGGGGCTTTAGGCTCCTTTTGGAGATGGTAGGATGCTAACAGAGCCACTATACATCCAAGCTGTGCTGCATGGAGGCACTAATCTGAAACTCCCTAATATCCATTGCAAGAGCACTGGCTTTGGATCTGAGCCTCAAATTCAAAGCAGTTGGCAGGGGTGACTCTCTGGAGCTCTGTCTTACGGCTGGCGCATCAAAGCCAGGGAGCGCCCATGTTTCAGCACACAAATCTCTTTGTGATGCGGGGACCACTTAACATCCTCTGCCACCCTCGTCGCGGCAGGGAAGGTGTGGAGGGGAGGGCTGGGCTGGGCTGGTGCTGCTGAGCAGGGCCATAGCATGAAGTTCAGATGTTCAGCGACAAACACCGTTGGCATGGGATTACTTCTCCCTGCTCAGACTCTGATGCAGAAATAGGTGCTGAAGCATGAGAATCCATTAATAACTGCAGGTGCCATCGTTGCACAAGCAATGGCATGTATTGATTAAAATCTCGTAAGTGAGGGAAATGGGCTGGTGACAGTTCTAAAATTGTCTTTTTCAGTGGAGTAAATATGGCTTAAGGCCATCCAAGGAGGAGCAGAAAGGTGAAACTGATCTGAAGGAGAAAAGGGAGTATGGTATCATCTATTTGGTTAGATGGTTAAAGCAAAATCCCTTAACTTCTCCCCCTACTATTTGAAATAAACTCCACTAATGCATTTTAAAACTAGCAATGTGAAACAGTAAAACTCAGTTTCAGAGTACAGTTTTTTGGGGTTTCTGAAAGAACATCTTTGTCCATTTCTTTTAGCCATTCATGATTTTTGCAGAGATTGAATTAATACAACAATAATAAAATGGTAAAAAGGCAGATACATAAGTAAAATATACATCTTTGCAGCTAATAGCTGAATTATTTTTGGAATAATTACTTGAAATATGATTGTGTATTACTTTCAATGCAATATTTTTCCCCTCTTTTTTTTTCTTTCGCAATACTATCATTTTTTCCACTTAGTGAAAATTCAAAAAATGTAATAATACTTGCAGTGGCTTGATAAATTACCTGTCTATTATCAGGAGAAGTAAACCTTTCCTTATTCAGAGAAGGCTAATAGAGCAGAAGACAATGTGCCCTATTGCAGACTGTAACAGAAATCAATGCAGTCATGCTAACAAAAGCATTTTAAGTCAAATAGTACCCTTGTTCCATTTAGATTCTATTTAGATAGCAGGTAACCTAAGAATTCATAGTATATATCCTTTCTATATAATAGAAAGTTTCTATCCTTTCTATATAAGAAGATAGTACATATCCTTCCATAGTCATACAAGGGCTGATTCTTTACTAGGTCTTGAACTGGAAGCAACTTAGTAAAGTGCTACACAGTGTAACTGAGGAAAGCTAGATCTGTCTTTCAGTTTATTCTGTTCTGACATAAACAATTATTCTGATATAGTATAAGTACTTCCCTGTGTTAAAGATGTATGCTGTAGGTGGGAATAAAACAACGCAGTCAATACCTCTTTTTTAACATATAGATAGCACCTTGGGAGCATCTATAAATGTATTAGCTTTTAAAAATTTCTGAAGTTTTATTAACATCAATGCATCAAGTATATGGCAATACTGAACAAATCAATTTAACCATGTTGTCATAATGGAACTTTAGTAACAAATCAAATTCTAACATAATTACACAAAATTAACACCAAACAACCTCTTAATTTCCTGTCGTCTTTCCAATAAAATTAGAGTAGACAGCAGAAACTCAAATAAACAATCAGCACTAATCATAATTCAGATGATGAGAGAAAGTGAGCCCTACCTTCAACAGAAATGTTAAATGAAAAGCTAAGTTTGAAAAGCTATGAGTTTGTCGCAAAATGATAGATCATCACATCTGCAAATTTGGAGTGGATATTAAAATCCTAACCTGGATCCAGATTTCATGTTCACCCTCTTACAGAAGAAGTTCTTTCACAGGAATATAGCTGTACCTTGAAATCTGGAAGTTGATGGTTGGAGGTAGATCATCCAAAATTGCAGAATCCTCAGTACAAATGAATAGTGAAACATTAACAATAATATGAAGCCAAAAATAAAACTGCCAATGCTAATTACACAGGAAGATTCATATCTGAACTTATTTTATCAAATGAAGGCTGTTGATTTGACATCTGGCTTACACTTTTGTATTTCATTTGCCTCCATTAGAGTTTCTTTGATGCAACAGAATTAGACACCTTGCCTATTATAAAATGGCACTTTCTTATGGAAGTAATTTTTGTGTTTTGCTTCTGATAAACCAGAACCACTGAAATTTGTATATGAGAGATTTTTTTTTTCACTCTCCTCAGCATTAACCTCTTGATTGTGGAATTATACCTGAGGTGTTTTTCCTCTAGATTTGTGAGCAAAATTAACAATTCCAGTTCAACTGAAGGGCAAGCAAGAATGGGGAAATGATCCAGCATAGTGGAGCTCTGTAGAGCTTCTTGATATAGGACTTCCTTCTGAGGAGAAGGCTCGGCAAGTTGGGGGGCGAGGGGGAAGGGTTTTACATAGAAGGAAAGATGACATAGACACTAACTGGAGCTGGAAAGACACCATCACAGATGTTCCAGATTGCAACCTCAGAACCATGAATTGCCTTTTTAACTGTGCTGTGCCCTTTTTATGTTCATTTCCTACAGATGCACAAACAACTGAGATTCACTTTGGTATTAGTTTTTCAGGTATTTGTAGAGATAAAATTCCTGGTGGTACTCCCAAAGAAAATGTTATGTATTATATGGAATAAGGTGCTGTTTCCCAAAGAGAAGGATCAAGGAGACAAAGTAAGAGGAAACCAGCTTTTTCTACTGGAGGATGATAATACAACATCATTGCATTAAGTTCTTTTCAGAAATGAACAATAATGAATACACGATATGTCACCTATGTGATATTCTGTGTCACACATCATTTTCAAAAGAGACTTGAGCATTTGAACCCTGTCTTTAAAAGTCAGCAGCATTTAACTTTGAAGTGCCTCAGATGATAAGATTTTTTTTCAGTTGTTCACATTTCATAGTTTTTATTAGACTACATTTTGGTGTGGTAGTTTATTTTATTTTTTAAATGTATGTCAGGAATAAAGTTTGGTCATTAAAGTGCAGTCATCATTATTAGAAAGAAAAGACAAGGCTCTAAGGTGAAAAATTGGTCTGTATATGTGTGAACTGTCTACTGTGCCATCAGCAAGATCATTACAGTCTATCTGGAGTGCCATGGACATGCCACTGAACAAATATTGGATTACATTATGCTTATAAACCTCAGGCATTGTGCACTTTTCTAAATTATTCACACATAATCACTCCAGGGGATTACACTTTAGGACGATGGTAGGATGCCTTAAAGCAGACAGCCATGAAGTACCTTTATTCTTCAGTGTGTTCTTGGAATACATTAGTCTTGAAGCTTAAATTGTACAGTGATGAGCTTACCTATTTGGAAAAGATGAGGACAACTGCAGATCTGCCTCATAACAAGCTAATGCTGTATTTAAAGTAGTTACTGGGAATGAAATGCAAGTTTTTTTTTCTTTTTCTTTTTTTTTTCTTTTATTTTTAAGGACACTCTTAAAGACAATTCTTTTTAATATGTGCTATGGTTAGTTATTTTCAGTGGTTAGGGTTGCTACTCAAAAGTCTTGCTGTCAGAAATAACAAGTGCATTAAATTGGATCTCTTGAGTCAGTAATAGAAGATTACTGTTATTAATAAAACTGTATTTGCTTTGAAAAATGTAGCATGCCTAATGAACCTTGAAAGTATAAAACTAGCAAAGGTTGTGATGTGTCTGCTTTCCTACTGGACTCTTTTTTCTTTCTTTTTTTAAAATAATGCATAGAAAATTCCATAATACTGGATGCATAGAAAATTCCATAATACTGGATGCATAGGGGAATTCTGGAAGTTCATAGCATCCAGTCACCTTACATGGCCATTTCAATAAATTAACAGCCGGGAATGATGCACAGGATAGAAGTAGCAATACACTGATATTCTTTCCTTCCGATTTCTTAAGCAGGCCAGAGCACCTTAGTAGAAAGCTTCTGGTGTAGTGAACTCTTGGGCAATAGCCTCAGAGCACTTTCTTCATTTTTAAAGGTGAAGTGGAGTTTATTTTGACATAGCTGACTTGAACATATGCATCTGTTGCAGAATCTTTCTTTTAAAAGCAGAAAAATGTCTCGCAGAAACTATTGCAATAGCGTGTAATTTTGAGATCAAAATGGCAGTGTCTTCAAGAATGTGTTAATGCTTCAAAGAAACATTTAAATGTAACCCTTTCTCTGACTATTCTTGCCTTCTTTTGTGAAATGAAACAGATAAAATATCTTGTTTCTCCCTAATTTTGTAATGATTAATATATTTTTTCACTTTCCTCAGTTTGAGGATTGACTTTTGCATATAGGCATGCTCAAGAAGGCAAGCAAAGAAAATATGTAGCTAATAGAAAATGTAAAAATTGACATTGAAATATTTTCTTTAAAATGAGGCACCCAAAACTTAAATGTAAGTAGATTTCAAACTGATGATGGTGCTTTTGCATTTAAATATTTGGTGTAAAATATATATATATATATTTTTCCTATAGGAAATATTCTTTTGTCAGGGTAGAAACCTGAGAAAGCTCCTGTGTTTTTCATATACAGAATTTTAAATGTGGTTAATTATTCCTAGAGTGAGCAATGTTAGTTTTATAGGTCTTATTTGCATGCAGATAACTTTCAAATATAGAAATAAAGGAAAATCTAATGTATGCAATGTTAGCTAATTTTTTTTAGCAAAATGAGAAGTATCTCTTGTTACAAGAGATGCCTGAGAAGTCTGACGGCTGCTATTGGGAATGTCTGAAGTTTGGGTATGTACTGGAGGGAAAGTGGAATTGTCATCTTTCAATGAGCTTTTTCCTTCTTCCCAGGGACGTAATTCTTGCCACCTATTAGCTTCTATAGACTGTCACCCTGCTCAAGTTTCATTTGAGCAGACCTATGGCATTCAGCACAGCTATTCAAACGAACAAACAAGCTGAAACCAGAGCAGCTCCTCAGGTCTGAATGAGTGTTGGACAGTGGAGAATGGACATGCCAAAAAAGCCCCATAAGCACTGTCAACGTGTTTCAAAATGCTGCTGTTTTACAAGAGATCATGTTGGAAGACTGAGAGAAACTATCCAAATGCAGAATTTTTAGGAAGTGAGGATTAACTTTTTTTTCAGGTAATGATACATAGATAAAGTCCTGAGCATGACTGTTCCTTTTTTTTTTTTTTTTTTTTAATATACATTCCTCAAAACAATTTGAGCCTGAGACGTTTATAGCCAGTGTTGAAATGATGGTTTTGCATACATAGTAGCAAAACTGACATGGACCCCAGTTTCCTAGTGTGTGCCAAGAACTCTCAAATCACGTACCAGTGCTTGAAAGATATGGAAAAAGTTCCTCTGTGCTTTTCAGTGCATTGTTCACACATGCCAATTTGAAAAGAAAATGTTGTTATTAAAGTCAAAGTAATGAATCTGTTCTAAGTAGTTAAAAATAACTCACGGTAAAATCTCCAGTAAAAAGGAGATTTAGGATTAAAGGAAATTGTTAATCACATTAGATCTCTTCATCCTGGTGTGGCTCATGAGTGCAATCAATTTTGCTCGAAGAGTGATATAACAGTACATTTCATCTGGAAGAACCATGCAAATTACCCAGGAAGTTACTGAGAAAGGTTATATACACACTTCTATTCCTGAACTCATACTTCAGTGAGAAGTATGACTGTGGATGTTAAGACTCAGAAAGGAGAAAAGCAAACAAACCCTTCAGGTCTTTAACCGTGGATGATGCCTCCCTAGAAATATTTTGTTAGTGTTTCGTACAGCTGCATTCTATAGTGAAGTTTCTCCACTTCCTTGGGAAACTGTGAATGTGCAAAAGAAGGAAACCTGGCTTATATTTGCTGGAGTCATGGTTTCAGGGAAAAAAATGAGATAGAGCAGAATTTTGCAAAATAGTCCGCAAGAAGCATTACAAGCTATAGATTCCTTGCAGGGTGTTCCTAAAAATCTGCTCCAGTTTGTGTTAAATAAGAATTTTACCACCGCCCTTCAAGAGGGTTGGACTCACAGCGTAGCATAAAAAAAGTCCATTATGTAGATGAGGATTGCTATTACATGGCAAATTACTAATGTGTCTTTTTATGATACTTACTAATTATATATAATTTTCACAAATAAGCATTTCTTTTTTGATTAATTTTTGTGTCAAAGTCTTCTTTCTCCTTGCATCACTGCAGTCCAGTCTCATTTTTTTGCCCTTTTTCCACACTGTAAATGTGACCATGTCTATGAAGTTACATATCTTCATTAAGGTTTTCTATTAGATGTCACAACTGGTTAGAGATGATCAATTGTCTATAAAGACAGCAGAGCTTACTGCACATGTAGTATTAAAAAAACAACCAAACAAGAAGGTATGTTAGTGCATGCATGCAAGCATGTGCATGATCATGCTATCTGAATTCTGATTTAAAAGGATGCTGCTATTTGGCAAATAAATTAGAAAAGAATATTAAAGTCATTGAAAGCTTGTTACAGACTGTTCTTACACACTCTAGTAATTGCATTTTGCAATTTTTTGCTCAAAATCTGAACACATCAGTTACTTTCCCTGTCTGAAAATAGCCCAAATTCTAAATTGTCAAGAATATGCAACAAGCCCCCTGTTGTCAATACTCTCTCAAGAACCCTAAAGTCATCCGTCATGCACCATGGAACTTACTAAACATTTATGTTACCAGAATGGGAAAAGTTCCAGTCAGATCTACATCTTTTCAGACAGTCATGTCAAATAACAAGATGCAAATCAATAAAATTGAGTTTTGTTCATTATAGCACTTGCAGAATTATTTGTAAAAATCCTTGAACTAAGGAAAGCTCAGTCATGGATTTTAAGAAATAAGGTACCAGATCTTCAGCTGCTATAATTCAGCAAGGCTAGCTACATATTAAAAAAAAAGTATGACGCTCTTATTTCTAAGGTAAGCATTGGAATTACTATGTCAGAGATGCACCTATGAAATTTTAGGAGCATCCTGCAGTGTTAAATTATAGATGAGGAAAATCTAACTGCAGCAAACATCTGAAGGATTGATTGACTGATAAATGTAGAGGCAGTATCAGAAGGCTATGTTTTAAGTTATGCTCTTATTCTCTTACTGAAGTCAATGCATTTTATTATTGAATTTAATAAAAAAGACAATGCTGAGAGTTATGAAAATGTCCATTTATACACATATCTATATATATTTATATACACATTCACTTTTATCTGGGGCAAAATACTGTATTTTAAATGTAGTTGAGTGTCCTTATAAGGTGACAGCATATTGTATCATGAAGAGTCCTTATGTATCTTGCCTCATCCTCATCTGGTCACTTAACTTGAATGTCGAAAATGTTCATTTAAAATAGAAGATTGTATAATTCTTATGAAAATCAACCGTATATAGTACAGCAGCACTTATAAACCACATACTTCTTGATACCACATGGATTTATAACAATAAAGAACCCTAGTCACCCCTAACCCTAAAGAAAACATGTAGTCCTGGAGCTGATTTTGGCATTGTTCCTTTCAAGAAACAGGTCAAGACCAACATTTTTAAAGGACTCTTAAGAATTCAAGTAGACTGTTTTTACTGTGTGTTTTTTTTTTTTTTTTTTTTTTTTAAGAACTTAAACAACACCACACTAATTTTGCTTCCTCTTCAAAATCTTGCTCCAGTCTTTGCTCACCACAGGTGAGAAGAAAAAACAGTTATGGTGATAGTTCTACCTGCTGCTGGTATCTTTGGGGAGCAATTTATCCTGTTTTCTATGTTGAAGAATAAGGAATAGAAAGGCTCTCAAGCAGCCATCTGGCAACTTTCAGTGTTACAGAAGAGATGGAATGTAACACTAGAAAGTAAGAAGAGACCTTGGAGTCCTAAAAATCCTGTGATCTTTCTTAGTCTCCTAATCCTGAGAAGGAGAGGACCTTTACAGATGGCATATGAAGGGGAGGGAGGTTCCTTTGTAAGCGCACTTTATGTCCCAAGCTGAGTTCTTTGTAATGATACTCTACTTTCTTCCCTTCTTCCTCCCTCAGTTCTTCACAGTATTGCACACTGTTCATCCCAATCACCTTTCATAAGCTTAAACACACAACCTTCTAACTGCTATGTTGATGTTACTTCACTTTAAACAGATTTTTTTTTTCTTCCTTCAAAACTGGAAGGAAAAAATGTATGTGGAAGCTAGGAGATTCCGTTTATGTTGCCTTAAAGCCAAAGACAGTACGTTTGGGAACTGTGTCACCTAACTTTGTATTCCCAGCATTTAGATTTTTACAGCTGGCTGGTGACCTACCCTTTCTTTCACCAGTGGAGAGAAGCAGGCACCTCTGTCCACTTCTACTTACTTCCTAGCATAGAAACCTCAAGTAGATCAAATGTATCGTGCCTTGAAAGGGTCTACTCTGCCCTGTTGGCATGAAAAGGGAGTCAGTTCCTCAGCTCAGATGTGGATTTCTCCTTAAAGATGCCTGAAGCTAGATGAGGTTGATCCTTTGTGGGCTGAGGAATTGTACGGAGTCCTGTTTAAGTCATTTCTCAACCCAGCTACGGTGTAAAGTTGTCTCTGACTGCAGTCAGAGGTTTTATTTCAGTGCTTATACACAGATTCTAGATGGCTCTGTTGCTCCCCCTTCCAGGCAGCAGGCCATCCCTGAGTGGCACCTCTGAATTGCAAGGTCTATACAACCCTATTCAGCTCTTCTACAAGTTCCCCACTCCAGTCTAGGTATACACTGAAACAGTCCTTCACTCAGGATATGCTCTCGCCAAGTAGTTTACAATGCTGAATTTATCTAATTTAATCAACATATGTTTCTGTCTAATTGTGTGGAGAAAAAAATTAATGATATTTTCCTTTTCTGTATGCTGGCCATATATATGACTAGGCCCTCTCTAACACCTCTCCTTTTATCTATGTCTGTGTTCTTTGTTCTGAATATGGAGATGTCTTGCCATAAAACTGACAGTTTTCTATTAAATGGAGAACAATATGCGCTATAGCCAAATCTATCTAAATACTTATAGCTTATGTATAGACATATTTAGGTACCAGGATCACTTAAATGCTTGACTGAGATGAAATACTCCTGGCAATGCTCTGTGGTGCATTTTACAGTAATGGAGAAGCTCTTGTGCTTCCAGCAAGTACAGTCTTTTGATCACCTGAATAATACGCAGAGTGTTGCAAGGATACCTCCTTCTCAATTTTCTTGTTGCATGAAATTAAGTGTGTGTCACAAGTCAGCTTTGCACAGATCCTATAGCAAATATTTTGGGATTTAAAACTGCTAAGAAAACAGCAAACGGTTTGCTGACACCTGCTGCAGCAGTAGCATTAAGAATGCTGTCAAGCAGAAGCCATTTGTCACCTACCCATAGTGAGGAGGCAGAGTCAAGCCAAACTTAATCTACACTGCTTCTATATTAGTGGAATAGCTGTTCAATAAAAAAAAAAGGTTAGCCCAGCAGGAAAAAGCCTTTCAGTGTAGTGCAAAGTGAAATAGCCAATTCTGATCAGAATTAATGTTACCTGAGCTGCCCAGCCCTTTTTAAATTCAGAATGTACCAAATGCTTACTGAAGTCTATTGCTTTTCTGACTTCTAAAATTACTGAGTGAAATACCTGACATTTACCTAAATGAATTTGCAAAAATTCAAGTTATTTGCATGCCAATTGAAATGAGGAATGTGTAGAATTACACTCTAAAAATATGAATATTAAGTTAATCTCAGTCCTTGCTCTACTGTGCTAGTCAGTTCAACTGGGGTTGTGAAATAAAAATTGAAACTTTTTTCTGATAAGTAGATTTTTTTTTTAATTCAGTTGCATGCAGATTCCAAGGAAACTACCTGGATCTCATCTCCACTATCTGTTTCTCCAGTCCTCACTGAATTAGCCTGCAGCTGCCATTCAGTTAGCTTTATTCTAGCTGTAGCGGTGTCACAGCTATTGTACAATCTGTCAGAAAGAAAAAGACCCCTTTTAGGCTCCCTTTCATTTACATTTATAAACTGTTCTTCTTAAAACTGTTCTTTGTATGCAGAAGAAGTAAAAATGATTATATAAAATCTATTAGTACTGACTTACCTGTTTGTTATCCAATAGCTTTCTGATTTGGTGAAATAAAGGAACTTTACAGTACTGACTGATTAATACAGTGTTAAGCACTGTACTGTATCACATATGGCAAGCTGCTGTGCCTTTATGGGGGTGAGGGAAGGGAGGAAAATTACTTTAATGAGCCTGAATACAAGCCCTGCAGTCAACTTTATAGATTTCTGATCTGTAAGCCTTGATCCCCAAATGATGGCTGCCTAGACAAACTTGCATTTGTCACAGGAGCTTTTAGGATTTAGTTTGGAGTTCAGATGTTTCAGCTACAGGTAAACCAACTAGATGGTACCAGACGTCCACAAAGTAAGCAGTAAAGATGTAAGTCATAGAAGGCTTAGTCTCTTTTACTTAGTTCTTGTGTTCTTCAGCATAGTTGTTATTCTGTGGTGATGACACTATTTTGCTGAGGTGATGTCATATCTTATATTATGATGGAAAAGTGAGACTCTGAACCTTTCTTTTGCTTCAATAGCATAGTCTAATTCTATCAGAGTCAGAGCTGTGTAATAGGAACAAAAATTTTAAATGTCACTTGCAAAATCCTTCAATGTTGATATTTTATAAGTACACTAATGCAGCTGAACTAATTTAAGCCTGTGTTAACATTGCTCATGAAGCATATCGAGTGTTTAATTGCAATGCAAAAAGAACAAATAATGAGAATAAGTTACCTAAATTATTTCACTACAAAAGAATTAATGTGATGGGCAATTAAAGTATCCATTTAAGTGCAGTCATTCCATTGTTTGTCATTCAGAATTACCTAAGCTAAGGTTAAAGGTGTTATTAAAAACATTAATTTAATTTGTTATATAAAAGGCAGATAATTATCATAAAATATTGCAAATGATAATGAGAAACACTTTAATGAAGTCTTGGTTTAATTAGAGAAACTATCATTATGATTTGCCTGTGGAAAAATGGCAGGGTATTAATATATTTTCTTTTCATTATGATTAGAGTCTTAGAGAGTTATTTAACAACTTCCATAAAGAAATATAGGCTTACATTTAAATCTCTGGGAGAGTATCTATTGTTTTGCTACACACAGATTTATGATATTATATAGATAAATCCAATTTCTAAAGACTGTTCAAAGTATTTCTTATCTTGCTTAATGTGTCAATTGCACGTAATATCTGCTGTTGAGAGCATCTCACTAAAAAATATCTTATGGAACTTGAAAGAACCTGAGAAGCTTTCCTTGGTGGCTTTTGGCCTTTTAAAACCACCACATAAAACGTATTTGAAAAGTACTTGAAAACTATACTTATGTTGTACTAGGCTGTATTTCTCACTCAAGCGAAGTGTTCTACGACAAAAACTAGCTTAAGATATCCTTCTTGGTACAAAATTATCCTTGAGAGAAAATGCTCCCTTTTTAAGAAGTTCATGAGTGAAGGAAAGATTAAGGGAAAAGGTAGGCGCAATCATTTTCACTGAATTTTAAAATTATTTTTAAAATGACTTTTCCCTGCATCCTTTTTATGAGAAAATTACTAGAAATTGCATAGTGATAGACATTTAGTTGGGGATTGTTCTGACAAGGGGAAGTGGTTATACTTAGGAAAGTATTACACTTACCATGATAGTCTTCCCCCCGCCCCCCTAATCCTCTAAAACTTTCTGCCATTCCTTCATCCAGAGCTTCTATAAAGCTAATAAGAGCCATCAGAAGCTGCCATTTTGTGTTATAGAGCAATCAGAATAATGTGGTGGAAAAAAAAAAAACGTGTTGGTTGAGGCAGTTCTAGCTTCCTCTCAGCTTTTCTGGTTATAGCAATAGCTGTGAGTTTTTGCTTTAATAAGGAAAGGACTTTATTTCAGGGATAACCTCACTGGCTTTATCTTAACTTCCTATTTTATTCAATAACATATACACACCAGGGAAGATCAAAATAGCTTCTCTTATTTACTATCTTCTATTTTCCATCTCTTTATTCTGTTTCTCTTCCTCTCAATTTCTAACTTTCATATTTAAATCACAGTTAACATAGTAGCAAGATAATGAATTTGGTTCTCACTATTAACTCACCCATGCTTATGGTCCAGCAAACACATTTTCTTTGACATAATCTTTTGTATGCATTATTTTTCATATGAATTCAGGTTTGGGCAGATATCGATAGAGACTAAGGCCTCTGTTTATCAAAATAAAATGTGCTCTTGGTAAAGAGAAAGACCATAGAGCTTTTCAGAAAGTCAGATTATTTGCTTGAGAAATGAAACTAACATCGGTGTCTCTTCTTATTTTTGATAATAGGTACATTTTTCCACTGAGAACTGCCCGAGAGCCAGTTTTAATTACAATCTCCTATATAAAATAGCACTGAGATTAAGCTCTTGTCAAGTGTTCCATTATTTGATTTCAGTAGTGTATAACTACAACAGAGTACATATATGGACTGTATCTCAAAAAGTAATATTTGTTTGATTTCTAAGCTGGAGATGAAATAGTTTCATAGATTTTACTAGGTTAAAGGAAGAAGAGGTCCTCTTAGCAGCCTGACAAGTTTGATGTGCTCTACTCCATAAGTTACAGACACTTCACAAATTACGAGGCCATAACTTGTGATGGACCTGCCCCAGCTGCACATATGAATACTTAAACCTTACAAAAGTAATTTAAATAGCATGTTTTATCTCACAGCTGAGTGGAGTAAGGTCATGCCAAAGCAAACATCCACATCTGTCTGATAAGAAAGCTGGACTTGAGTGTGCACTTTCAAACTGAGATAAAATGACAATATTAGATGCATCCGGATAGATCAGAAAAGCTATGGATACCCACACAGTGGCATTACCACAGTTACTAGACTTACTGTGATTTTAATAAATAAAATTGATATGCTTGGCAGATAGTTTCCTATGGATTGCAGATTTTTGGAATCTATTTGATGAAAATACATTTTTTATAAAGGAACCACTTTTCTCTTACTAAAGATGAGTTGATAAATGTATATATGTCAAAAGGCATTCTATGTAGTACTTCTAGTTTATTTTCATCATTAATTCAGAGGCATTGCATGATTTCTTTGATCAAATATTCTCTGATGGCAAGGTAAGGCAAAACAGCTCATATTTTACACTCTGAAATCAGTCTATTCAGGTATAGTAACAGGTGTTTGAAAAAGGGCAAATAAAACAAGCATTTTTTCCATTAAGCTGTTCATTCATCATGAGTTCTGTTAAAATGCTGAATATGACTAGGAAGCTCTATGTTGTTTCTCAAAATACATCTGCTCTGTCTGAATTTCCCTTGTGAGTCAATGTGACTGTTGACAATTCCTGCAGAGCACGGAATAGTGCTATGATATTTTGTCATCTTTTTCTTATTCTCTTCACATATAAGAAATTGTATTTATCTTGCTGTACTGGATGAACTTTTACAAAGGCTTCTGCTAGTGGTTTTTAATTTGACTGCATATTTGTTAGATTCCACTTTGCCTTCAAAGGACTTCATCGTATTTTAAATAGAATTCAAAAACAAAAATACCTATCGAGGATCATTTTTTGAATTGTAAGGCTCGGAGTGAACCAGCTGTCTGAAGAACGTGACCCATCAAGGAAGATGGGGAGAAGAGGTCACTGAGTTTCCAGACCGAAATACCTGTATCTTGTTCTCAGAAGTTTAGCATTTAATGCAGTATATCCTGTAAATCACTGTCCTGTTAAAGAAGCGGTTGTGTGTCGTTTGAGAGGATTTGTGGGAAGGAGACTGGAGACTGTTACCATTTGATGGATCGTATGATGTTGACAACTCAGTGATATATGGATTGTGTGTATGTGTGTGCTAACAGCTATCTTAAATACTTTGGCTAATAATGCAAGATTCATCCTTCCTTTTTTGTGATCCATAAGTAGTGAGATGTATCTGAATAAGTTTATTAGATTATAGTGTCTCAGTGGCATTTTTGTTTGGATTGAGAATACATTTTTGAAATGCATCTCTTGATCCTGCCAAATTTCTGTGCTTTGATTTGCATCTCCAGTGTCTCAGTGAGTGCAAACTGCCTTCCTTTTTGGATGAAAGTAATCTGAAAGATGTACTATGAGGCCTTGATTGTGCGTCAAGTCCACAGGAGCAAACCACAGTCAGTCTAAAGAAAACTCCCTTGAAGCATGCGTTGTATGGATGTCAGGTCCTCAGCAGAGTTTTTCACTCTACTCATCTACTTTTATTGCTCCACACTACTTGCTCAAGTAGACACAGCCTGTGCTTCAATAGTACATGTGGTTCATATACCTATTTGGGCAGACACCTCTACACCAGTAGATGTGAACAGCGTAGATGTACTCTTTTCTTTATACGGCTGGGTACATTCCAGCCTGAGTTAAAGTGCAGCATAAACTCTGATGTCATATCCTTAGCCAAATAAACTAAACCATGCTGAAAATGTCTCAAAGATGGTAACAAAGTTAGGGAAAAACACTAAAGAGGAGCCTGAATTAGGTCTGGAGTGGTCGAAATTTTCTGTTTCTGATATAACAGAAGCATTTCACCTGGCACTCATGCACAATTAATGACAGAGTCTACTAGTAACATAGTTATCTTAGGGCAGCAGGTTTTCATATTGGTTAGGTACAAAAATTTTTCTAGACTTAAAAATTGTTTCCTGTCAGAGATTAGAACTAGATAGACTGTGTGACCTGTTGCATGAGGTATAATTAACTTAGGAGCAGCTTGGCCGATCTGAAGCAATAGAAAGCAATTTTCCTGAGAAAGGTTAAAAAAATCCATATTGATCAGTACTAAGTAGTAAAAATTTATTGCAATGTTGTCACTTGCCTTATTCCAAATCAATACAAATCTCACCAAAAGCTTCTTAAATGCAATAAGACTCTGACAAGGCCTTTTTGTCACAGATTAGTGTTAAAGCAACGAAAAGGCCCCCAAGGAAAATTTTCTCTGACCAGAATGCCAGTTGTATGCCATTTCAGAGATATTCTTTTTGGTATAGCACATCTTTATTGGCATTTTGGAACCCTGAAGAAAAGCTTTATGTTTTATCATTTAACTGATGCAAACATTAAGAAATGCCTGAAGACCTTGCATTTTGATTGTTTTCATCAAATTGAAAAAATTGTTAGTTTATAGAGGAAAAAATTAAATCAGCCACCTGAATAAAAAGGATAGATTGGATATGGATGTATCACTTCTGTTTTCAATTTAAATAGAATTAAAAAAAAAAAAGTTAGTCAACTAAGATCCTGACAGAGATTAGCTCATACCAATATGAGAGTAATACTTCCCTTCTTAGGAAGGCATTCTTGTAAACAAGAATTCACATTCAGAATAATTATAATGCAGCTATAACATACATTTAGATGTGGGTAAAGTACCTACCTAAAGCAGCAAAATCCAATTTGAGGTACTCAGGAACTAAAACAACATCCCCTGTACCTTTAGGAAAAGGTTTTTTCAGGAATTCTAGTTTTACTAACACTTGATCAATTAAGTGGCATTACCATGGTAGTTTCCATGAAAAGAGCTATTTTAGCTGTTAGGTGCTCAAGTCCTTCATTATTTGTGCAGAAAAGGCACATACATATTCATTAAAAATTAATGAATCTGGAATTAGTGAAAAGTACCTACTTAAGAAGGTTTGAATCATATATTCTTCAAAGCTTGAAATGATCTGTTGATTTCGGTGGGAGGTTGGATGCCTGCGAATGTCTAGCCACAAGTAATACAAATCCTGTGGAAAGTCATTGGCATTTATGATTCTGAATTGCTTAGGAGCTGGGGTTTTTTTTAAAAAAAAAAAAAAAACACTATTTTGTCCTTCATGTAAAATGGTGTCTGCACAGTTATGTGATTTAGCTCTTTATCCCTAGCTCTTTCAAATACACTTGCCAGCATCCTGAGCGTGCACCACATTAGCATATTTGCTTATGCTAAGTCAGTCCCCACTTTTAGAGCCAGACATTTATCTCAGTTAAAAGGCAGCAAATAGGAGGAAATTGCTTGCTAAACCTTCTCTTGGGTGTTTTTCACTCTGAGCGCTGCTTCTGTGCTTTCTTCCGCCTGAAATGGAACAGGTTGCCTTAAATACTTGCTCTCAACCAGGAGAGCAAAACAACTTAATTTCTTAGGTAGTCTGATAGAGGCCATCCATCAGCTAATAAAAGATAACTGGCTGTTTAAAAGGCTAGGGTTACTTTCTGGCTTGAACCTAATTGAAAGTTCTCTTCCTTCTCACACTGTTTTCTCAAATATTTAGTAGCTTCCTCCTTATCTGCAAGGTTTCTTATGAGTCACTACTTAAAGAGTGTAAAAAAAAGGAGAAAGAAACTGAGAGTGCATTTAGAATGGAAAAGACTGGAGACTATGGAGGCATGGCCTGCAGAGTACAAAAACGCTCCAGAATGCAGCTTTCCAGAGTAACTAGAAGTTGTCTAAGGGAGGAAAAGGAAAAAAATCTCACAAAAGCAGCTGGAAATACTACAAAGGAGGATAAATAGAAATTAGCTTTTCATTATTTCTGTGGTAGTGTGTTGAGGCATTTATTTCATATGCTTCAGTTAAAAAACATCAAACTTTTAGGCTCTTCTAAAATTTTCTGAAAGACCGCTACATGCTTAGAAGGAAGGAAACAATTGAGAATTATTGGTTCCACACAAGAACTCAAACATCTGAAATGCCAATAATGAAACTGTTGTGTTGCAGACACAACAGTCTTTTGTAACAGACCTGGAATCGTCATTCCCGAATGTGCAAGTTGGGAAGCTTTATGGACTCTTCCAGTCCAGGTGAGGTTGCAGTCAGGAAGGATCCAAAGCTGAGAATCACACTTCCAGTGTGGACTTAAACATGAAAAAAACCAGCTTTAGCTTAGCTTAGTGGTAGACCAGATGTATTCTCTTAATTTTAGCTAAAAACCTATTTTGGAAGCTCTTCCTTACCATCTCTCAGATACTCAGGGACTGCCTCTGGCTTAAAAGCAGTGTTTCATCTTCATAGGTAAGATAGGGAGGTAAAGGGTAGAGATGAGGATGAAAAACAGTCCTTCTAACTTTAATATGCCACAACATGGGATAAGAAGCTAAGATGCACTTTAGGAGACTGCTTCCTCTTACCTCTCAATAGGTAGTTACCAGCCCTTTGAAAAGGCCCAGAAAGTGACTACAAGAGTTTGTGTTTGTTTGCTTTTCAACCGGGGTGGAAACCTGGGTATGCCATTAACAGAACATCCATCTTTGTTTTCTTTGCAAAATCAGCATACAATGGCAGAATTTTATTGACGGCAATGTCAGCTTCTCACCTTATCAGCTACTGAGAATATAAATTACAGCAACCAGAATAAACACAGTTTTTACATAGGAGCTCCAGACAAAAATGCATTCAAAGCATTAATCCAGCCAATTTCATTGCAGTCAATAGTGGATATGCAGAAAAGGCTTGAGAGAGTTATTTAGAGGGAGGATTGCAGAGACAGCTCTTTTATTGACTGCTGCTCTCATGTAACAAAAAAACAGGAAAGAGGATTTTTGTAAGGCATTTATATGCCACAACTGTCTGTTTAGATGGTTTAGTTGTGTTAAAGACTGGATTATGGAAGTATCCTCATGTTCTGTGTTGAATTAAAAAAAGATTTGCTGCCTTGGACAATGGGAAGTCATGCAGTCCAATACTAAGTAACATCTGCTATGTACTTTTATGCCACTTGCAGACTGTAAAACACGTAGTAGGGATCTATTGAAAAAGAGGCAGATTTCAAGGTCCAGAATATAACAACTGGTAACAGATGTTTTGGTCAGATGGTTAAATTAAAATATACCTTTTAGTACTGGTATCTGAAGCAGCAAATAAAAACAGGATTTATGACTTAACGAACTTCTTACTCAGTAATTTGCCTGGAAACCTCCTCAGGACACACAGCAACATTACAAATATATTTCATTTTCTTATCATCAAGTAATTTTATTTTGTGTGTTTCTGAATGGATCTTTAATTTTGTATTGATACATTCTGCCATGTCTAGTACTTCGGCTGGGAAATGGAAACACAGCCTGATGTTTCTTAAACTGAATGCTTTTCATATTGCTAGAATGTTTTGCTTTCCTTTTCTTCTTTTTAGTATTAAGATTTGGCATGCTTTTTGCTTTCCTTCTTTTTTTCTTTTTTTTTCCCCCCAAGACATCTGATGAGACCTTCATCTGACCCTTCTAATGAGCTGCTTGTCTTTAATTGACAGACACATAGCAGTTGTGAAGGCCATGAACGAATTTCCAGGGTTCTCTGAAATTACAGGGCTGCAGGAACCTGAGTATTTCAATGTGTTACAGAAAGCAGATGAGTTCATTCAGTTGTTCTGGGGCCGCTGCCACTGCTCACGGAGGCCCGCAGCAGGACGGCCCCTGCCTTCTGGCATCACTGTGGGAGGGCGAAAGGCCAGGAAGCAGCCTATGAAGTGGCTGCTGACTGATGGGGCGCCCCGGGACTCCAGGAGAGGCCTGGATCCATGGAAAGTTTTAGGAGTGGCTGCTTCCTGCTACACACTTTGCCAGGCATCTCTTCTGGCAGTTTGTAACCGTAAAGGCTGAAAGATCACACAAACCGAAAGAAACTGTAGATATTCACATAGTGTTGCCGCTAGTTTATCCTGTCTTGATTTATGGAAAGTAATCCAGTTACTGAGGTATTGTAGCACCCTTAAAATGTGATTTCCCTGCCACGTGCTGTGCATGGTGTGTTTGCCTGTCATTGCCTCTCTCTTTCACCTGATGCGCTCAAGTTCCCCACCACTGGGAGTGGGGAACCTGGATTCTCTCCCACTTCAGTATGGTGCAGCCCAGCGCTCCTCAGCTTAATGCATGCTGCTAGGTCATCCCTTCTTTTTTAACTGAGAAATACAGAATTAGGCAGAGATTCTTTTAAGATCTGCTATTTATTAATCTGAATCAGTTGAGACAAAAATCTTTTTTTTTTCTCCTTCCATTTAGTTTGATTCGTGTATTTTCATGCATCAGATTCCGAAACTGACAGGATGCATAGAATTTTCAAAAAATAAACATAAAGAATCGCTTATCAGAGCCCTGCAGGATGATCTCTATCCTTCCCCATGGTAACACTTTTTCAGCACTGTAGCAGCCAGCAGAGTAGATAATGGGGCACTTCTGAACCTGAAAATTAGACGCTGCCTGCCATGACTAAAAAGAAAAATCTCACAGTGGAGGGACATGAGGAAAAGGGGATGATGTTAATTTTTATTTGTTTGTATTAAAAAAAACAAAAGCAGATTGAAAATATAAAAGGCAGGTAATAAGAGAGAGAGAAGTGCATGTGAATTTGGGGAGATGACCAAACAAACCAACCTATGCAATTGCCTGAAAAGGGCAATGCAAACTTTTTTCACTCATTTAATAGGTAGAAAGTTTTTTTGGCCTATTTACTGAGAATTACTGATTGGCTAAAAGAGAAAGAATCTCTTGTTTCCTTTCAGATAATTACCCTAGCCAGCTTATTTGGGTATGTAAGAAAGTGTCTTGCAGAGTATATATATTGATGATGGTACTGCAACATCTGTATTGCCATTTGCTTTTTATAGTGGCAATATTCACAAATAAGAATGTGAAAGGAATAGGTGAATTTTTCTAAGCAGGCACCAATAAAAAGCTTAAGGACTATTACAAGATGAGAATGACTAAGAGTTATTTTCTAAAAAAAAAAAAAAATTGGATTTCTATTTCATTTTTTTACTACTTTTAAATTGTCATGCCTGTGTACTGCGTGCCTATTAATGAATTAGTTGATACAGGGGAGATGAGAGGAGAAAAGATTAAAGCTTATATTTTCTTATACAAACAGTCCTTTGAATTTTCCATCAATCTAGGGATGTTTTATAAAGTAAAAAGGATGAATGAATTTCCTTGAAAATTTCTCAGTACTGATTCCTGACTCTGGCCAACAATACCACTTTTCTGACTGACAGCTACAGCAGTCTAACTCTGTCTCTTAAAATACAAACATCACACTGAATCTTTCACGAATAGATATAGTCTTCTTCCCTTTATTAGCTTTCTCATCCCATAGACAAAGCACAGCCAGTACAGGCATCATTCCTTTTCTTTAGAAAGAAGTAGATTAGTCCATTTCCTCATGGGGGTTTGCAAAGTCCTTCAATAGACGTGACTGGAAGAGGAAGAGGCTGAAGATGGTGGCCTAAGGGAATAAACTGCTGACTTGATAAATCTTTGGGTCTTAAGAGGTCATCTCTTGATGTCTGAAAAAAAGATTGACTTACCAGCAAATATGAGCACTACTCTTTATGGCTTTGTGAGTTTTTTTAAAGTAATATAGAAAACATATTTGTATATGAGTTTCTTATAATTTTTCAACAACTATAGAAGCAGTGTTCTCCTTTCTGAAGCCTTATGAAATTCTCATAGATTTATCTATTCCTTTTTACATAGTGTGTACACTGTTCATGTGATGTGCAGGGAATTTTAAGGAGCTTTTACACTAACATGCAGCTGTGAAATACAATGTGAAAAAATGTGAAACTCTGAACTTTAGCAGCACCTCATAGACTCTAAAGACCATGGAAGCAGTAAACAACAGATTATTAATGGAATTATGATGTTTCATATGCATTGCCCTGAGATGAAGGATCAGTCGAAGCTAGGAGCAGATTAATTCATTTGATTTTCCTAGAGTATTTCATAACTTGTGAAGATTTACTCTGTCATGGGAGAATATACAGATTTTGGGTTTTTTGCCACAAGCATTTAGCTTTTATTGCTCCTTACTTATCACCAGGACCTAAAAACTCAGAGCCCAATCACTAGTAATGGAAACTGAAGTGATGCTCCAGGAATCAGTGGAATGATCTGTGTTTGCTATTTTGCAGTTTATAATTTTGCTTTTTTTTTTTTTTTTTTTGGTAACAATAGCATTTACATAGGGTGAGACAAAAGAATGAAAACTGCACATGTTCAGACTGTGATTTAAGAAGTATTCACTTCTAAGACAGGCAGACCACACAGTCTCTAGAGGGTTAAGGGTATGGATTGAGACCTAAAGTTGGCGTTTCAAAGGAGTTATACCTTAGGGGATGCCCTCTGCGTATTTCTGCCTGGCAGTAAATCTGCAGGTAGACTACGCTTTCTATCTTTTGTTGTTGCAACTTGCTCTCAGCAAATTTGCTGCTGCTGCTTAGTACCAGAAGTCCAGAAAAGGACTGTGTGCTTTTGTGGGTATAAGAGACTGTTCCAAGCCTAGAAGTATTTTTGTTGTATGTGGGAAATAGAGAAGTATTATTCTTTTATGTGATGCGCTCAGAGTAGCTCTCATTATCTGTAGCTGAGCAGGGATTCAAATTCAGATGTTGTAAGCTCTAGACAATTTTGATTTCAATTTGACACTTGGGTGCAAATACAGACATTGCACCTGTGGATTGTATTTTGCAGAAGCACTGGAAATCTGTGAACAGTCTCTGATCTAGTTCCATTACAAGATTTTTCTTAATTCCTTATCATTGGAGTCTTGCATCATGAAGCAGATTGATATTATTTTTAAATAAGGGCTGTGAGGGCACACTGTTGTATAGAGTTTGTTCTGTTTTTTCTTTTTTTCTTTAAACAACAATCTCATGAGGGCTGTACAGTCTAAATCCAGATTGCAGCTGTCCTCCCCTGACCGGCTGGCAGAGAATTATTGATCCATCATGGGAGGATCTGATGAAGTGACAGCAGCAGAGACTTTTATTTGCTCATCTCAGAAAAGAAAAGAAACAGACACCAGTGTTAGCTAATTTCATATATTACTCTTCAAGGAGGAGGAAGATGGGCAAAGAATAAGGTGAAGAATGCATGTGCTTATTGCTTCCATTACAATTCAGGCAAAGGTGTGTTGGGAGTAAAGTTGCCTTGCTGAGAGTAAAAACCCCATAATTTATTTTCATCTTATGATCATAGCAAAAGACTGAAAGAACCACTTGAGGCCCACCCCCAGAGTCAAAACTAATCGCATGGGAGTTGCTTTGTCCAAGGCACCCAAAGAACGTCTTTGGTCCACCACCTGAGGCCACAACACATTGTAAATATTTAGGACAAATATAAACTGTAAAAGAACAAAAATATTAACTTTAAACAGGTAGATACTGTTTTTTGTCATAGAAGAAAGTGCAGGCTGAAATAAAAAGAGGGAGAAAGGAGTGTTGTGGGGCACTAGCTAAAGTCAGCACTGAATAAACAGAGCGATACTTGTTTCTACAAAACTTTTGATGGAACAGAGATTAATACCATTTTCAAAAAGAATAGCAAAACAAATTTGTAGTAGAAACATATATAATTTTCAAATGCAATCTGCATTTCTAGCCTAGCAGTTCATCAAGTACTACACGCTTTGCTAAAAAGGACAAAAAGTAAAATGTTGCAGAAAACAGATAGGCTTAGTTAGGGTTAGGAGATCAGAGATGCACGGAAAGAAATCTATTAGTATTGATCAGAATACCTGATTTCTAGGCCATTCACATGAAAAGCAATTGTTCTGGTGCTTAGGTGTTGAGTTTCACATTTTATATTATGCCATGGTACTCTATGCCATGCTGTGCCCCAGTTCTGCAAAGTGTTGTGTATGGCTGGATTACTGCATTCTCATTCAGGCAGACACAGGGAAGTCAGCCAGCGCACAGCAAATTCCGAAACAAGGGCGAAAGTGAAGAATGTTAAATAGGAGAATCAAAGCATGATGATGCTTATTTTTGCAAAAAAAAATAAATGCACAAAATGTTGCTAGCTGGGATAGCACAGGGCTGGGATTCAAACACAGAAGTGCACTATGGAAAAAGAGCATTGCATAAATTGCACTGGTTTCTAGATTTTTTTCCTATACATATTGTGGAATTGCTTTCTTTGCAGAAACAGTTTTGACTGTAAAGTATCTTCCTGTCCCTCTCCTGGGGAGCACTGCTGAAAGTCAATGAGAGATACTTATCACAGCTTGATATTATTTTGTATACAGAGGTAAAAAATTCATTTTATTAGGCAATATAAAGCATCTAGAAACTAACAGTCCTCACCAAATAGCAACATGCTGTCTGTAATATGTTTAATATCTTGTGAAAATTAGGGAAGTTTTGTGGAGATATACATATATATCCCACTTAATCCCAGTTAAGTCCCATGTCTACTAATTATAATTTATTTGTAGGCTAGCTGGCATCAGTGCTAAACAATTTTTCATGACCCTAATATTTCAGTTGCCAGAAGGTGGTCTGCAGTGAGCCTTCTGTGATTTTTAAGGAAATAGAGCTAAACTGTCATTCGTACACGGTGGTTTGCAAAGAAAGGGTAAAAACGAAAACAAGTCCTCCTCCAGAAACACTCCTGACTAGTCATCCCAGCTTTGTATCTCTGAAAAATATTCTCTGTATCTAGCATTTCTCAAAGACACCTTAGAAGCTTGCCAGCTGTGTTGTAATAGCCTGGTAAAATAGTAGCTGTCTCATAAGAATGGCTCAGAAAGATTGCATTAGGTACATACATAATACAGTAATTTTGGAAGTGGGTTGGTATATTTTCAAAACAAAGATGTTTGGAAATAATTGCCTGAACTAAGCTAAGCATGTTTAGTCACCCACTTGCCTGCTGACTCCTTAATGACTGTGCTGCTATCTCTTGGTGTTGAGAGTCCCTCTCTCTCTTCCTTGCAGTCTCTGGTTTTGACAAGAAAATGTTTTCCTTGTTGACAGAATGGATACTTTTTATTGGCACAAAAAAGGAAAAGAGAATGTAAGAAGGTAGCAGCAATGAAGCAAAACTCAGCTCTTTAATTGGAGACACTACTAATAATTGTGTCTAATAATTCTCATCACTAATTTCCTAACCTAGATTCATACTGAAGAGTAAATAGTGTATATGAGCGTACCTACCAAGGGTATCCACATAGAATGACTTATGACACTTTCAAAAATGAAAATCTGTAAAAAAGATCTTTTTAATCCTGCTTTGTTTGTTTGTTTGGAGATAACCTGTTTTATCATTAGCACATTTTCACTGTGTTCAGCAGAGCTGGAAGGCATGTGGAATTTCTGTTGACTTCAAAATGACATCGGTAAGATTAAAAGATTTTATGTAGGCAAGACTAAAATTATGATATTATCAAAAAGCAGAAAAATACCATATTGAGTACGAGATAGTAATATAGTATATTATATAACGATACTATAGTAATAGTATATGTAATATTTCTGATTGGCTTAGCAAATCTGTGTTATTTCTTGCCTCATACACCAAGTCAACCTAGCCTACTATATTTTACTATGGATCAGGTAACTGAATATAGGTGAATAATTATGTTTGCACGAGAGTTTGAAAGGTGTGAGCTAGCCCCTGAACTTGTTATACATAGCTAATGTAGTGTCTACAGCACTACAATATGGCTTCAGCACATATCAGCCACTCATAGAAGAACTCAAGATACAGGGCTCACTTTATGACAGTCATTCAAGACTACATTGCCTCAGGATGGTCCCAAGTTATGGTACCTGAGATAATTAGATTAAAGTTACTGGAGTTATTAAAATAGGTAGTTTACTTATTATTAAGGTAAACACAGTGCCTGTGTGAACAGTAATCACACGTGATTTCTATTGCCACAGCAACAGCCCCTTTAACATTACTCACATTTTTAAAGAAGCTGGAAACTTAATGTGCTATGGAAAAAGAACAAAGCGAAAGAACATTGCAGTTTCTGTAAAAAAAAACACCATAGGCATAGAGTCCTAGAGGAGAAAATATTGAATTAAGATAATACTCTCTTTTCATTTATTCAAATTATTAATATGTGTAAATGTATGCATGCGGAAGAACTTAAACTACATAGCAGATATACATTTATGCTATGTACACATATATAATGGATGGAAATGGATTAAAATCTACCTGTACCCTGAGGTAAAGAGAAGATGGTAGCAACCTGTATTCTTACGTGTGTAATCAAGTATTGCAAATTTCCTTCATATATTTGTTTAGTACTCTGGATAGCAGGAAAGCATAATGTCAGTCTGAAAAAGCCTCAAAATGATAAGTGAAAAGGGGATGAAAAGTAGTTCTGGTAATCAACATTTTCAATTGAAGAACAGTTTTGTATATGACTACTTTACATCCTCTATTTGAAATGTAAAGAGAATTCAGTTCTGTTCCTTTTGTGGAGAGCAGATAAAAATACATTTTAAGGGAGACCTTTTGGAAGGTCTATTGTAAATATTTTAATGCTTATAAAACTTTAACTCTGCATGAAACAGCCTGGAATGTTGACCTTGCAATTTGCTTTAGGAAAGTATAGCATTTTCTGCAAAAACTAGCCTTAAAGTAGGGAGAAATTGATTCTGTAATGATGCCCTTTTACTATTACTTTGTTTCTGTTATACTAAATGGTTGATGTAGATATAATCATTCAATCTGATGTTGTTGCAGGAGAACAAAAATTGATCAATATATCATTATTGATCAGTTTATTTCTGACTGGCTTAGCAAATCTGTGTGTTATTTCTTGCCTCATGCAGCCAGGCTATCTAGCCCATCCAGAATTAATCTAAATAAACGTTTGCCTCTACAAACATATGAGGTTACAAAACAAGTAGATTATATAAAAATGAACTGAACAATAGCATAATTAGAGATATAGATATATTAAAGCATTGAAATATGCACTTAAAATTAGGCATGAAATTGAAGTCTCTCTTAAATTGAGGCAAAACCCAAATTACTTTGCTTAGTCACAGTCATGCTAATCAAATGGCCATCTCTGTTCTGCTCAACTTATGCAAAGCCTTTAAAAATTACAGTTTCTAGAAACCACGCACTATAACTTTGAGTGTTTTCTAATTGAATTCACTTAGGTGCTTTATTAATAAAGCTTTTAAAATAGATTGAAATATTTTACAGCACTATAAAAGACACGTTGCTACCTGTGCATTTAGCACAATCCAATGAAATAACATCTGAATCATGCTCTATCTACTTTTGATATATTCTTTACATACTATGTGAATCACATTCAAGAAATATTCATGATTCTGTGATTGCATTGTCAGTGTTACCTGATGATCCTGTTTGGCTCCTGCACATGAAGCAGTCTGATTTTTTTTTCTTTTTATTTCCTAGTTCAGCCATATGACTTTTAATTTCTACTTCATCAGGATGCTAACCAGCAAACCACAATAAGTTCATCAGCTTAGAGTGCTTTTTTGTCCAGTTGTGGAGTTTTTTGTCCAGTTTCAAGTCTCTACCTGGTAACATGCTGAAAAACTAGTTACTTTACCAATTGCACGTCTTTCCCTGCCTGCTTTCTGTGTAGAATGACATCTGATTAAGAAACTCTGTCACAGTACAGTTTCAGTCCTTATTACCATATATCCAGTAGTAGAGAAATGTGTAGGAGGAAGGGTCAAGAAACATTCATGTAGTTCAAGTTGAGAGGTCAGATTAGGCTTCTGCTACTCAGGTATCATACATTTGAACTAACTGAATTATGGTGTTATCCTATTATGTCAACAAAAAGGTGTCTGGCACTGATTATTTTGCTGCTCCATTACTAGCCTCCTTCAACTACTTTTTCTCAGTAAAGCATTCTAAAAAAAAAATGCTGACAATGAAAGTATATTAATTTTCACTTGCTTAGAGCTTAATTTTTGGCCAGTGTATGCAGTGTATGCTGCAATTTTATGTTAGAAATCATTTTGAAATAGAAATGGAGAGGTAAAGGCCAAATCCAAAGGACTGGTCCTTTTGGCATCAGGCATAGTTGAGAACTGTGTGAAGAAGGTTACAATAAAAATAGATGTTTTCGGCCAGTCTCAGGAAGTAATTTATAGCTGCTTTGAGATTGCTTGGTCTCTTGGTCAGGGACACCCTGTCTGCTGAGACACTTCTGCTTTTAGAAATGTCTATGAAAGACAAGATTATGCCTCAATATATGCCCACTAGCTTCCTAGTCCCCAGTTTCCTTGGTCAGATGGATACCAGCTAAGCTGAGGGCCAGATCCACACTGATTTTTCAAAGAAGAGGAGATGAAATTATAGAGTCAATCAGTATTCAATAGTCAGTATTCAAAAATTGTACATGACAAGAAGCATTGCAGATGAGCACAGAAACTTAATGTTTCTCCTGAAAGTTGATTCCTTTTCCAGGTTCTTCTTTGTCTCCAAATAATTCCAGCGTTTCCCCTCACCTTCCTGCTAATGTGCACTATTTTCTTTAGTCTGCTCATTGCCTCATTTTATACAGCATAAAGTTTTTTAGTTTCCTACGGATGGCCTTGGTCAGATGCTCTCCTAGGTCAAGGATTCTCATTGCTCTCCTTAGACTCTGCTAATGCAGGCCAGGTGCGGCCTGAAACCATTTCCCCTTTTTCTGAATCTCATCCCTGAGATGAGAGAGTTCACCCAGTATTAGTCTTCCTCCTTCTAGTTTGTGAACTCTTGTTATGGGAAGCAGAAAATATGTTGCCTTATCCCCATTCAGTTTATAGATTTCCTTGACCCTGACAAGTTTGGGTCCAGTAAGGCACATCCCATAGAGCCTCATTCCTAGCTGAGCTGGGGGCTAGGATTTGAACTGTGAACAGTCTGGCTCACCAGAGTCCCCCAAAGAGAAGACAAATTTTTATTACTAGAGTAAATGAACACATACCTTTTTGTTAACAAAAATCTTCTCTCTCTCTCTTTTTTTTTTATTTTTTTTGTTCACGGTATGTGTGTGTTAAGCCACATACCTGTGTGAATGGCAAGAATAAAAGAGAATAAAAGTCATGGTAAATCAGGTTGGGAATATCATAAAATAAGATTAGGGAAAAGCTAGCTGGAACACAGAGGGTGGATGAACTGTTTTTCTCTTTGTGCATCTTTAAGAAAATACTCCAGCCAGCTCAGGAAATAGTGAAGAGCCTTGGATACAAATCTCTGTTTTGTGAATTGACATAAATGACAGCCAGCCTGTGCTCAGCTACTGTCTGCTTATTACTGGGCCTAAGGGTAAAAGGAGGTTGAGATTTACTAATCTTATGTTTCCAGTCTCTAGAATGTGAAAGTCAGGAGTTGAGCGCTATAGCCTTACCAGGCTGCCACATTTTTCTTAAAGTGAATTTTGTTGCTTTTAAATTTTCTTTCTGGCTTCTGAGCTTTTGAGGTCTATCCAACTCATTTTTGTGAAAGGCTACAAACTTTCTTGAGATGAAACCCAAGATTTTTACTAAATTGCAGACTACAAAAAAAAAAAAAAAAAAGAATCTTTAGGAACAGTATAAGTAACAGTGAGATTCCCAGTAAAACAGAAAAGCTTCTTCATTATTCTTTGTATACATTTGTGAGGAAACAAGCCAGCCATAATAGGAACAAAACATATGACCACTCAAATTTAGAGCTAAACAGATTTTAGCTAAACAAGTAAAAGAATTCCCAGAGGGACCATTAAGAACACAATTGACCATCAGTTGTCAGGCATTGGTATCTCAGAGGTAACAACTGTTTCCCATACAAAAGGATAATATTCCATTCTTTGTTCATACAAAGTGTCTGGTGAGGTCATTCAGAATTTTAAGTATAAATTGTGGAACTGATATTATTATTGTCATATATGATAAACTTTCCATGTTTTACATTGCATCACCTTTTTGAAGAAATACATTCCTGGACATTCTCAGTTATTCCCTGGGAGCTGCTTAATACTAGGTATTTCTTCTATCTTATCCCTGCTCTTTCGGCAGCTGTTCTTTACCACGTGTAAAGGGCTAGATGTAATAGCAATAACAGAACGGTTAAATACACAGCTCATTCAGGGGGCTGTAGCTGGAGGCAGATGGTCCCTGTCAGTTGGTCCCATACACAAGAAACCTCCTCGGTGCTGGCCGTCTTCCGAAGTGACACAACTCTGTGAGCTGTTGCTTTAACTGTAATTTATTGAAGGGATGATTAAATCAGAAGGAAGGAGAAGTAGTGGAGTTAAAGCAGGCAGGGAGCAGGTCTAGGTTTTGACTGGGCAACTCTGCTTGTCGGCTGCAATTGCTGCGGGGCCTGATCCAGAGACCCCCAGTGAGAACGATGCTGAAAGATAACGGGGGGGTTCTCTGAGGGCAGTGGGGGGATTTGCAGCCCCCATTTTCGGGTAGGAAATACTAGATATGATCAGTCCTGTAGCACAGCATCTTCTCTGTGATTCTCACTGTAACAAAAATAAAGCCTTTACATTAAACAAAGTATAGAAGAGGATATGAGTAATTTTACAGTGAATTCAAGACCGGTTCTTCTCCTACCGGTATTCTGGTAGCTATGCCAGCAAAACAGAATTAACTTGTGTTACCAAATGGCCCAGCAGTGATAGTTATGTGAATAACTGATTTGTAATGACAACAGAACGGAAAAATTGAGAGGAAAAAAATCTACTTGACTTGAAAAAAATTGCTTTCTCTCTAGCTGCTTTGGGTCAAATGAAACCTTTGGAGTCTGAGTGTATATCTTCACATAAAGTTTATCCAAATTTGATTTCAAATACAAAATTAATTTAATGCCTATTTAGCTAAAATACTTTGATTTTTTTTTTACTAATTTTCTTTCCTCTTTTTCTGCACAAATGATTTACCAAATTACCCCTTACTTGTATGATAAATGTTTTTACTTAGATGCTAAGTAAGAATTGAACAAAATTGAGAGCTAAATTTCAGCTAAGGTGTTCATTTTTAATTGCAGGAATTCAAGTGACTCTGAACCTGTGTGAAGCTAAGCAGATGGTGAATGTCAACCACAACTCAAAAGGATTCTGCAGAGCTTAGGAATAGCTAATGAAAATTAAAAGTTCACTCTAGAAACCCACTTAAATATATCTGCTCTGTGTGTCTCTTTTCCTGAGCCCCCAGACTGAACAGAATATTATCACTGAAGCAATGCAAACCCATGAGTGCTCATCTGTCTGACTGAACAGCAGAAATACCTGCTGAAATCCAGCTCAAAAACTGGCTTTTTTCATTTATTCTCTAACTGAATTTGTAAATTGATGTTTAGCTAATAATAACCCACCATTACATCTACAAGCTGTATCATTTCAGCTCATGAATGGTGCTTCATGGTAAATAAGCCTATTTTTTCTGATATTATAACAGTGATCTGTGCAATAGGATAGCCATTCACTCAGTAGCATTTGGCAGAAATGGAATTCTGCAATTCCTGTAGTACATTCTCTAATGCACTTTTTCTTGTAATCCCTACTCCTGGTGATGAAGGCTGACTTACAGCAGAAACTCACCCTCTTCAGGATTATTGTCAATAAATTTGAAGATGTAATTTGAGTGATAATGAAAGAACATTTTTATTGAAAATCTCCAGGGAGTCTGTTTCACAAGATATAATTGGAAGGGGGCTAAGTGTCTCCTGCACCAATTTCTAAGCTAAGTATCTCAATCATCAAGATGTGTATATTTTAAATCTGTCTAGGCAGAGAAAAAAAGTAAAATAATCAATAACAACATGAGATTAGAATATGGCTATGCTGAAATGGGGTGGGGAGAGGGGATTGGTAAAGAACTCCAAAATTGATGCATAGTTCTCTGAAATGTTGCCTACCAATGTGTTCTTAATATTCCCTTTCATCCATTTCTTTGGAAGTGCGGGGACAGACCATCATGTGTTGTAAATTCTGCAGCTGCACTGACTAGCAAGGTTTTCAATCATAGAAGACACACCTTTTTTAATTTTTTTTTAAATTTTTTAAATAGACAAAGCTCCAGGCTGTGTTGGTAGAGCGGGAGGTTGCTTGCCGACACTTCTGTTTAAGAACTTACTCAGAACCCAACAAACATCTCTCCCGTCTCTGTGGGTCTAAAATCACATCTAGAAATCAAATACTATGCTTGGAACAACAGCAATATCTTGTCAGTGCTTTTTCTAAGAGTTTATGACACTAGAGCTGCAAGGTCTGCTTTGGTTGTATATTTATTTCCTGGTAATGTTGAATTCTTTAAGGCTTTAGACTGAAGTGATTTGAGACTTCAGAGGTGACCTAATTTCCTTCATGATTAGTGCTGTGGTCACAAAAGCTGAAGCTGGAGTCCATCATTTAAAAAGACAGCAGATTGCTGGCTGTTCATTTCAAGAGAATTTGGTAGCTGGAGTCTGTTTTTCTCCCTGGTCCAAAATAATTCAAATCAATTGACCCTTAGTTGCCTTTACTTTTGTTTTTTTTTTTTTTTTTTTTTTTAACTGAGCTCTTGTGAAAAAGCATAAAGACTGGTATTTGAGAGTAAGGAGTCAATTGAACTTCATTTGATGGCTGATTTGTCATTTTCTTTTATTGGTGCTGATGAGAAGCTCCTGGTTATTATAAAAAAAATCATGTCAAAAGTGTTGAGAGATGGTTTTTCCCTTGTATGTTTATTTAATACAGTAATAATAAATTTTTGCATATTATGCTTGACCTTCCTTTTACAAAGGCAATGTACGTTAAAAATCATCATCTAGCACAGATTGAAAATAAATGAATATTCCTTTTGCAAGCGTAGGAGAACTTAGACAATGTCACCAACTTTCTAAGTGCTGAGAATGATGTTGCATTGTTTGTCTCTGATATACAAACCAATTTTTTTGTAGTAAGGAATATGTTCCACTCAAATGTGAATTAGGTATGATTTCCTTTTGGGTCCATTAGGATCATTAGTGGAGCCAGTGGTCCCATGAGAGTCCATAATTTTAAGAGGGTTCTTGAACCAGTGAGGAACAGTTTGCCTTTTGCTGTTAGAAAAATAATTTTTGTACTCATGTAATATTCTGTCTGATGGATTCCTTCCTCTTCTCCACTCTGTCAATCTTTTGCTAATACAATGTATTTTGCTCCTGATTTCAAACATACTGATCTTTATGCTTCTAGGCTTAAAATAAATATTTTGCTTGGAAGTACAAACTTTTGTGTAAGCAAAATACACGTGTGTGTGTGTGTACACACATATACTTGTGTGTGCGTATATATATACACACACATATATTTTCTTCATTACTCTCGCTGCTAACTAAAAAAAGATCTTGGTGTGCATTATTACGAGACAGGCTTACAGTCTCCTTTGCTTCAAAGACTGAAAATACAGAAAAACATTTATTTTTAATGATATTTGATTTTAACAGCACTCAGTTTCTTTCCTTACAAAACTTGTTTTTTGTTTCTTTACTCTGCTTACCTGTAGAAGGAAGTGAGCAGTTAAAACTGACATTCCTATTCATTCATATTAGGACAACCTGAGCACTAAAACGGACTGTAATGATGGTGATATTTCCGAGTTTCCTTTCAGACACCAAGAAATAATTTAGAGCATTGGTGCTTGACATTTAACAGCTTGAGAAACACTCTGCTGCTAAACAAAGTTGCATAAGGTATACATAGTCCTAATGACCTGACTTTGTGCAGCCATTTTTACATAGTACTTGAAGTCGACCTTTTGAATTTGTGTAACCAGCTGTCAGTCTCACTCTTAGTTGTCTTTCGGAGTTGCTTATTCCTGGGTACCATAGACAAGTTACTGTTCTCTCCTTTGTGGATTCCCAGCAAGGCATTCTAGTCATGAGTTGTTTGCCTAACTGTCAGGACTCCCGTCTGTAACCTTTACTCATTATCCTACATGCCTCACATTAATCACATCCAAGCCAGTTCATTTTTAACTATTTTATTTCAACTGTTTCATGCTGTTAGTTATGTAATGTCATTCATTTTTAAAAATATACGTGTTATAAAGCTATGCATTTCTTGAGGTGTTGTAGGGCTTTTTTTTTCTTTCCCTGACATGTTTAATGGCTATGGAATATTCATATTGGCACAAAAATTACCAAAAGCAGTTTGCCAGCTGGGAAGCTGGATAGAGAGTAAAAGTGTGGTGGCGTGATCAAATAATGCAAAGTGACTGGACAGACCACCTGAGCTAACGAGTGGGAAGAAGAATATTGCTGAAAATATGGATTGCAAGGGACCCCATGGTAGAGAGAGAGACAGTGATAGCCTGTGCTCCAAACACAGCCAGCTTAGCTTCAACAGAGGGGTTCACTTTAGCTCAGCCCTGGTCTTACTGGACCTTAACTGGTTCTGTAATGAGCCCCAATCCAGATAAATCAACTATGGATTACTTGGCGGTGGTTGTAATTTGAGAATCATTGGTTTAAACCCTTTTTCTAGAAAATGGAACATCTTATACTGACACTAAACACCAACAAACAAATTTTACTATGGGTAGAACGGAAAGGGAGGGAAAAACTATAGTTGTCTTATCACTTCTCCTACATCTGCCATGCTAAACCAGATCTGGAAATGTTTGAACATCCTCTCCTTTTTGTTGTAACAGAAGCACCAAAATTCAGAAATGTAAAAATAGCGGTGATGTTTTTATAAAGAGTTCACTTTGCTAAAAGTTCACACCATAGAAAAGTGCCAGATAATACTAAGGAGCTTGTTTCAGTTTCTTTTTATTTTAAAATGTCAAGTCATTCTTGAATAAAAAGATTGGTCATATATTATGCTCTGAAAAACGTCAGATACTGACATATCTGATCTGCTCAATGGAGAAGTGATAGACACAAGCCTGACAAAGCTTCATACATGATAAAATTTTAGAATAATATTACTGCTCTTTACAGGCGTAAGTGGGTGACATTCTCCATTATACAAGTCAGACTATATGATATATGCACCCTTCTGTTCTTAAGATACATAAATCTGAGAGTTGCTTACTGTGCTCCTCTGCTGCTCCATGGAAAAGAATGAGGGATGCCATCTTAGACCCCCACAATCTGTGTTTATATACTAGATTTCACAGATAGGCACATATTTTACAGTGATAAGTGCATCATGGAAATGCTTTAGCTAAGAGGCAGCACAGTTAAAGGAAGTTAGAATGTTGAAGTCCAGAACTGTTTTCCAGTTCTGATATAAACTATAAAATATCTGTGGGAGAAGGGTGTGCCTGAGGCAGCCTTACCAATTCTGTTTGTTTACACACATCTGTGCACACACAGGCATGCACACACACACACAGGTGCACTTTTATACATATATATCTACACACACACATGCACGTGTATATACAGTTTGGGCATGTGGCTATGGGCCACATAGTCATCATCCCAGAGGAAGATTCCTCACGATCTTAATTAACTTCATTTTTTGACAATCGATCTCTTTTTGAGGTGGCTAAATTTCATGAAAAATCCAAACCTGAACAGGGTAGGAGAAGAATGAGGAGATGTGATATTGCTATAGCTTTTCACTTCAGCATAAATTTGGGTGATCAATGGTACGCTTCAAAAGACATTAACTGGGGGGTTTTAGTTTTTCCCACAAGAAATGATTGATTAAGTAAGTTGATGGCATGTTCTCACAATAAAATGTCTTTTCCACTCTTCTTTAATTATTATAAACTAATATCATTGTGCAATAAAGTGTTTCCACATTGTACGGTGGATATTTCCTCTCTTAAAACTCTCTCTTTAGAGATGTGGCAAGTAGGGTCAAATGCCTCTTAATGTGAATAAAAATGAAAAGCACTACCTCATTGATTTCTTCCCCACTTCCAAAAATGAGATCTTTTTTTATCTCTTCGCCTCATCATGATGATTCCAGATAAGTACCTCCATAATAACAGTCTAGTATGGAGGGTTATAATGCTTCATTTCAATGATATCCTACAGTAAGTTTATCATAGATTCAATTCACGGCTGTGAGATTGTGGCTGCAGTTACTAAGAAAAGCTCTCAATGAAAGAATTCATCTGTGAGTGGCAGATAGTGAACCAAATTCATCCCTGCTGTAAGTCATCTGACTTTATTGGACTTACCTCAGAAGAAAAATTTTGGCCCACTCCATTTATCCGTCACTCTGTGAGAGGATGCCTTTCATAAAAGCTATTTTCCTCTTTGTTGCTCTGCTACTTGCATATTTCATTCTTTGAGTGGCAAAAGCAGATGATAAAGATGAATATTTGGAGCTCTACTTCTTTTACAATGAATTTCTTATGCAAAGTAATATAATAACCTCTGAACATTTCACTTGAAATGGCCGGTGAGATTCCTGTAAAGAAACTGTAAGCCATGGGACTAGAATCAAAACTATATAAAAATATTATTTTATAAAAGTGTTTCCATCAATTTAATAGAAACTATACTTACATAGCAATTCTAGTATTCAGCTTACTGAACCATTCATAAATTACCGTTCCTCACATCACTATCAATGAGGAAATATTATTGTCCCCGTATTATTAAGATGTTAACCGATTTGATTAACACCACAAACAGGGATACGCGTTTAATTATCTGCTGAAAGAGTAACTCCCATTTAAAATAAAATATACTTCCTACTAAAAAGATAAGAAGTCTTTTAGCTAATAAATCAAGTGCATTTCTTGAATTATGTTTCTGAGTAGTTAACTTATTATCTTGGAAAAGCCAAGTTAAAAGGGGATTTTTCATTCCTTTTATGAACCAATTTGGCAAGGAGTTAAATTTGCAAAGCAATATCTGGGGGTGAGTATGAGAAAGGTGGTTCGTTCCTATTTAACTTCTTCTTTATAGTAACACTGAAAATTAGAATGGGCAGAGAGGCCAAGGTTTTACTGAAGTCTGCCTAAGACAAAGTGCTAAAAATCAGATAACTCGCTTATAAGCCTTCCTATGTATCTATGTCACATTTTAAAGTACTACTGCATATAAAATTGTGTATCTACCTTGAACATGCTTACGTCTGTTATGAATACGATAAAAGTTTTGCATGTATGCTTATTCTTCACAAGAATCTAAAAATTCAGCTCCAGCTTTGTGTTGCCTTGTTCCCTTAATTAATGGTAATTAGCAACATTTACTCACTTTGCAATTTTACCTTTATGTACTAATCCCTTCTGATACACAACTTTGTACTTACAGAAAGCTGTCAGTCATGAAACATTTTAAAACTGGCAGAATAGCAAAAAAAGAAATCCAATGGCATTTAAAATACAGTTACTGCTTGTATGCTACATAGGGAGAAAGTTTAATTAGTATTGTATAGTTTGGATGACTGATATATATTCACAGTATGCTGATTACATATCAAGAAAGCTGTCTTAGTTTTGCTTCAGCGCTCAGCTAGCCTGACTCCTGCTTATTGCATAGTTCACATCCACTCATTAGCAATATTTCAATCTGACATCTTCTGTTCCAATATATTCAGCCTATCCTATTGTTTAACAAATACGTCATTGAAAATTAACTGCCTAAATCAGCAATTAGATTTTCAACTGCAGGTAATAGTCTCTTAAATATCCAGATAGTTTCCTTTTCTTTTTCTTTCCCTCTGATTTGATCTTTTTTTTTATTATTTATTTTTATTTTTTTTAACCTGCAGAGGGTGCAGTTTGCAAGATTTGGGATGTATATTCAAAAATGAAGATTAAATCTAAGAAATCTGTGTGGGCTGTTTATATAATCAAATGTGATTGATGTGGAAGTGACCTTTTTCATGTATGGTTCTGGTATTGAACATGTTTGCTCTTTCTGTGGATCTGAATTCAGTTACAGCTGTAAAAACTACTAGAAAACCTCTTGGAAAATCTATTATACAGAAGATGAAGGTGAAGGAACTAGGGCCAAGCTCACCGAAGCCTTTAAACATATGCCTACCTTTTGAACAGGTGAACAGTTCCATTCATGTTAAATGGGATTATTTGGCTACTTTAGGTGAAATATGTATGTAAATACCTTCCTGAATCAGGACTTATACTGCTTGTTTCTTGTGAAGGCTAGGCCCCGCATCACTGCAGACATAAAAATCTGATCTGGTGCCACATGGTTCTTATGACCTTATACGATTTGCAATATTTCTCTAGCGTTCCAACTATTTTTCCTCCAAACATCAAAAATGTAAGATGTCATATAAGTTCAGATTGTCTCTGTCCTGCAAGCCTAAATGAATGGATGAATTCTTTCCATCTTTAGAAAGGTCCAAATCATTTTATGCTCCCATCTGGAGAGTAAAAGAAATATGTGAAAGTTGGCTGAGGTGAACTGAGAGGAAAAGTATTTTGCATGATGAATCCACCTGAATGACGATATATACTTTAGCAAGAGAAATAATTTCATCCAAAGCTCTCTGAGATCAGTTGAAAGTCTCATGGTGACTAAAATAGCCTTTAGATCAGACCATATTTGCTAGGGAAAAATGTAAACAGTCTTACTGAAAATATTTTCAAACTCGTAGTAGTCAGATAAAATGAGCAATAACACAAGTGATTGAAAAAATACAGTACTATAATGTTTACTGGAGTACTTAGTACTGCTTGAGTGCTGTAACAACGACTGAATATATCAGATCAGCTCATCCAACATATAATTGGATGCATGGGGTGGAATATATTGGGATGTTGATCATGTAGCACGTTAGTGAGCTGTATATTGACAGGGAGCTTCCATAGTCGTGGTGTTGATTTTGATTTCTTGTTAAGCTCTCTCAGTGATTTGTGACTAATCTATATTTAATATAAAGTATTCAATAGAATCTCCCACATCTCTATTTTGAAGTCCCTCTTTTTTGATAGAAATTTTTCTGAACGTTATTACTCCCTGATTACAGTTAAACATGTAGTGCACAAGCCTTGAGAGAGCTTGTCTAATGACTCATAATTAGTTTGATAGCCAGCTCCATTAGATGATCCACAAAATTTTCTTCCCCACCTGTTAGTTTGATGAGCTGCGACCACTTCATGGGAATTACAGCATGAGATATTGCAAAACATGCATTAAAATGGAATTGAATAGTGCTATTTCCTTATGATTGCAACTCTAATTGTTTAAGTATCAGCATTATGCACCCAGCAGAAGCCTGACTCTCAGCTGCCCATACTGTTCAATGTAGCACTTGCTTCCCCTCTGAGTGTGTTACCAATTTTAGCTGTTCTGTTTTCCTCATTATTGAATGTGACTTTGACTAATGTAAATGGAATTGACCAGGGAACATGAGCACTCAGTTTTTACTTTGAAAAGTTGAAAATTTATTCCTGAAATACGAAAGAAGCTTGTGTTTTTAAAAAAATCAAAATCATGCTTTTAAAGCAGACATTTTCCATGCACAAGACCAAAAGTTGTATAAATCATCATTAAATCATCATTAAATGGAAAAAGTAATACCTATAGCAATAAAAAAGGAAAGATTGAGAGACATTTCACAATCTTTTTTCCACAATTTTCAGTGGAAAAAATAGAAAATCGGACAAGCAGAGGTTTTTTGTTTCCCTTTAGAATAAAGGCATACATGGTAGAAACAAAGACGAATGAGGAGATGAAATAACTGTAGCCCCTAAAGCCTAATGGTGTGGACACTTCGACCACTCTGGGATGATCTGGGAGACCCCCGATTCAAAGTAGGTATTTGAATTTGTATTCAGACAGTGAATCTGTCCCTTCAGTGCTGTGTCACGAGAGCAAGGGCCCAGATCCCTTGCTCCCCCACTTCTCCCTCTGCGAATGGCCAGATCACTAAGTTATTCTTGCTCTCTTTCTTGTCCATGGTGAATAATAACTATTTTACACAAAGTGAAACATTTTAAGGGGGAACATTGGCATCTTCTGGTTGACATGCACTCAGCGAGCAAGGAGCCTGTTCCTAACGGGAAAGGGAAGAGAAAACTGAGAGCAGTCCTTCTTCACGCTTTTAGCTTTTGTTTGTTTTATTTTGCTTTTACCACAGCAGCTGGTAGGAAACAAGTTCTGAGGCAAACCCTGAAGGCTTGCTGGGGATTAGGAACAAAACCTGCACTATGACTCACAAAAGCTCAAGCTAAGTAATGAAAAGCATTAGGTGCTTAAACGACTTCACACTGATTTCTCCAAGGTAGGATCACAGATGGATTGCAATCTGAGCACCTAAATTTACTATTTAGGCAGCTGTTGGCAGCAGTAGACAGAAGTCTCTGTAAACCTTACACAGAGCCTTTCTGAGCAAATTACGATATACTAGATGCTAAAGATAGACTGATGAATAGGAGGCTGTGAAGGATAGTTTGCGTCTTACTTCCAAACCCCAGTAACAGGGTAATGAAAACAGTAATATTGAAACATTATGCACTCTCTTTCTAAGCAGTAAAACAATGAAAAAAATCACTGTCCATTGCCATTTATCCCTTGCATTTTCTCCATTTAAAAATACCTAAACTTTTCATATAAAGTGATGATTTTAATAAGGTACTAGAATGCTGACTACAGTAATGCAAATTGCTGCTTAAAATGATAATTAATTCCTCTGACAAAACAGATGAGCAGTAAATATTTCTTAGGAAATCCATGTTTCTGTATATGCCACCACATGAGAATGGGAAGTCAAAGAAGAAGCTTTGTTCCAGATGACATCCTCACAGGGGACTCTGCAAGCTGCTGGTGGAGAAGAGAGCATGTATGAGATTCTGCTGTATAGTTCTCTCACTAGCTGTCTTATCATAACTGGGTGAAATATTCTTATTAATGTATTTTGCAAACTGTTGCCAAAAGTAAATAGAGCTTTCTTCTTTTGCTTTCTAGTTTTAACTGTTACTACTACAGTGGCAGACCTTATTAATGTAATTGCTGTTATATTGTTTCCCATATGCTTTCATTATCAAATGTCTTTTAAAGAAACACCCATGATGCCCTGGAGAAAGTAAAGTCCATTTCTACGTAGAGAGGAAGCAGGGAGCTCCCAGATAGACTTCAAACTCTGCAAAGAGCATACCAAATGTTGCAGTTAGACCTGTTTGCTGCACATGAGAAGAAATCAGGGGAAGATTATTGCAGAAGTTCTAGAGAAAAGCTGATTAAATGCCAATGGCTATCATGAAAGTGCCCTCTGATAACTGAGCCGGCTTGTTCACCTACGCAGCACGTCAAGGAAAAGATGCTCGCTGTCTAGCCTGACTCTGTGTCCCAAGCACTACACAGCTGCAGTGAGGGGCACTGCTAGAAAAAACATAAGACATTCATGACGTACAAAAGTTTTATTTTTGCAGAGGCTGAAACCAGAAGGTGCCAGGAGAAATAAGGTTATATATAATAGGTCGTATATCCCCTTCTGGATCTAGACATCTTGGCCGAAGATTGGCTGCTTATAGTGGCTCATGAATTTTCAGCAAGTGCTACTATTCACCACACCTCTGACATTTATACTACAGGATCAATTCAAAGTCGGATGGATTAGATCACGTCTATTTTTGCCAGTGTTTTAGCCTAACCTCACTCCTTTGTCTGAAAGAGTCTTGTAACACTTGGTTCTCTCAGTAGGGGTAGAGAGTTGACTATCTGAAGAAGAGACACCAGAACTAAAACCCTGAGTTTACTATCATCTGTACAGAGGATGCTGTTGGTGAAAAACATATGCCAGTCTATAATTTAATAGATAACGTTATATAGAGAGTTCGGGAGGGGAACCGGGGTTCAGGTTGAGGAGTGTGGTGCAAGGCAAAGCCTGGCATAGTGTTGTCGTTTACTTGTATTTCCTCGTACATGTCATCCTTTTCCACCTAGAATTTTTATTTGCCTAGGCAATAAAAAGAAAAATAATTTCTCAATTTATTCAGGATTTCAGGACACCACGTGGCTGCGCTCCAGCTGAGCTGCCTTACATATGGAAGCGTTCCTCAGCTGAGCTCCAGAGGTTCTGGACAAAGGCCCTGGCCTTCTGGATGTGTCACACACACTACTCACATTGCAGCTCAGCTACACTGTGTGTCCATTCATGCATATATCTATCTGAAATTTCTCAGCTGGAAATGCAAGAGCCCAAACTTACTCTGGCTATATTCCAGGAAGGTGCAATGTTACAAAGAGTTCCTTTAGTGTATATCTGGTATCGACAGTGAAAGGGACCACAGTAATACATATTCTCCTCACTAGGAATTGCATTAGCAAAGAGTGAGGTCATTGGTATCTCCCTTAGTATTTTTCCAGTTTTGTAACTCGTTCATGGTGTTGTGAGGAGCGTGGGTTTTGTGGGTGAGCTGGAGAACTGCGAAAGACTGACAGTGGCTGAAATGTCTGGGAACCAGTGAATCTGAAATGCTAACAAGAATGGATTATGCGGTAATTTCCGAGGTGTAACTGTTTCACTTCTTTTCCCCTAGTCGTCTTCCTCCTTCCTCTCTCTTCCTTCTCATAAACAAATGCTTATAAAAACAAAAATGTAGATTATATTGCTTTGCATGGCTTTGCTTGGATTTTACTGACAGATAGAGAGTATTGTGCTCTGGTCTGGCTCCCTGCCAGAGCAATAATCAAATCCAATGCCAAATTGCAGCACAAGACTATTTTGAATGACAGACTAAAGTGTGCATAAGGATGTGAAAACAGGTGGTCTGGGATGTCTGATATCAACAGAGCATCTGGTCACTGGAGTGTGACTGCATTATACTTCATACTCCTAATCTAGAGTGGTATTAGCAATGAGGGAAGAAGCTGGCATCTTTTCCAGTCCTATCATTTTGTAACCTATTCTGAGTATCAAAATACTGACAAACCTGTATTTTGGGTTAAAAATATTTCAGCCAATCCACAGTTTATTTATATAATCTGTGTTTCATAAAAGACTGGAAGCCAGATTATCTTCCCATATGATAGAATATTTGTACAATATGGCTTCACTTGCTTTTGTGAAGATGCACATCTGTTGCAAAACACATGAATGAATTTTGACCTCTTTGTTCGGTTATGACTAGCTAAAGCAAACATATTTTTATGCCCGCTTAATGTTATCAGCTGTATTAATATTCGGCCTGTTAAGTCTTTAAATAGCCTTTTAAAGTGAGCATCCTTTCTCTCTTTGCAACCATATACCTGTTAATTTATCAGCAGTCTTACAGGTACAATACTTGTAGATAACCAAAGGCCTGGAACACTTTCTGTGAGAGAGCAACAGCATTTGCTAGGGATGCTTTTGCATTTGTCAGGGACAGATCCTGAAGAGAGTGTGCTTTTTGTTAATGAGACAGGTTGTGAATTCTTTGATGAGAGGAGCACATTTTTTCTTAGCATATGAATGAAGTTTTAGATACAGAATTCTAATAGCAGGTAAGAGAGTATATGGTCACATAAAACATGTAAAATGTTCAACATTATGTAGCATGTCGCATCTTTCCTGGTAACTACTTGTGTACACTTAATTGCCTCCAGTAAATAGGAAGTAATTCGTGGCAGTTTATCATGCAATCAAAGATGAAACATAGGCCATGATTTCATATGGCAACATTTTTCAACTAGCTTTCTGTCAATGACTAGGTTTTATGAACATGATTGTTTTGCTGAAATCCAAATGAGACAGGTTTATGTTTTGTTATAAGTTTTGTTATAAGTTAAGAAGGACTGATGAGGAAGTTGATAATTTTCCTGAATGTTCTCTTTGTATAGGACACCCACAAAAATGTTTCTTCACTTCTGTTCAGGTGATTACAGGCTGTAAGGACTCCAGGAATTACCTGGAATATCCCTGTCCATATTTAAACTCAGACTTAAAAATACAAAATTAAAAAAGTCTCTCAAGACATTGCTGAAGCAAGTCCTTTCTTTCATTATTACAACTCCTCTGTTACTATGATGACAAGTTAGCTTTATTGTTTCTGAATCAGGATCTGCACAAGAATTCAGCACCAATGAGGATTGTCCCAAAAGGACTTACGGTGCCAGCATTATTCATTTGCCCTTGTGAGAAAGTAGAAGAGAAATACCATGGTGATATGTGATGAATATGTATTTTGTTAAAAAAAAAAAAAAAAAAAAAAAAAAAAAAAAAAAGGAGGGATAGCAACATCAGGAACAGCTATTCCTCTCTATTCATGAAAAGGAAAATTATTCTGAATTATTCTGTAGAATATAGCCATAGATGATAACCATGATTGGATAACCTCTGATTGCAGGGATGATAGCTTTCGATTGCACAGAGCTGATAACCCTTTTCTTAAATTTTAGAGGTTATTGAAGGAGATCCTGTACAGGTGTGTGCATAACTGGATAACTGCTATGACCAGTGGCCTGAATTCCTTACGGTAAGTATCACTTTATAATTCCCAAGGCACTGGGCTAGCAAGTTTTAAAAAAAAAAAGTGTTTTATTTTTAAGGCCTGTTCACAGTATTATAAATTTACACTTACTAGGTGCTCTAATAGGTCTAACTGAGAAGATGGGAAATCAAATGTTAAGCTTCTGCTCAATAATGAGCGGTAGAGAGATGGTAGTCCAGCTCAGATGAGATCATGATGTTATAAAGAAAAGATCAATATAAATTTTTATTATATTTCAAGTTCATATTAGCACTAAAGCAAAGCAGAGAGTGAGGAAAATAGCTCTGTGACAGATGAAAACATACTTCTATTTTTATTCTTATTCCAAATGCTTTTTTGGCTGTTTTTTAAACTACTGTGTCTTGTTTTGTGAGATTTCACCCAGGAATACCTGTCAGCATTAAAAAGTCTGCATTTTAAGATGGTACAGCATGTATGCTCTCACTCAAATAGCTTGAAATACCAAAGGTCATTACCTGCTCCAGCACCAGAACTCTTGTAACATGCTGTGGTGTCGTAGATACATCTGTGTGCTCATGTTAACTTTTTAATGGTGACAGCTTCATGGAGAAATGACTGTTGGTATGAGGTGTTTCAGACATTTTCACTTCTTCTCCATCCACTTGAGAAAGAATTTCAGGTTTTGCATCCTGAATTATAAGCTATTTTTTAAAATGAATTTATTTATGCTCATTAATGTAGTGCTATTAGCATCACAATTATAAAGAATGCAGGGGATGCACCATCGAACCAATGTGGCGATCGTTAAAATAAAGACAAACATGAGTCAATTAACGAAGAGTCTCTGTCAGCACTGCACTGAAATCCAATGACACTCTGCAGCTTTTAGCTAAAATACGTTTTTCTATTCCACTAGAAAAAGTCTAAAAGAATAGAGATTTTAAATCAGATTTGAAGATACTTTTGCCCTTTTGGACTGTCAGAGTGACACAAGGCAGCAGGAAAACTGGCCTTGGCCGGGAGAGCTGTGTACAAGCCCACTCTGGCACATCCCTTGCTGTGGCTGGAAGTGTGGGGTGGTGGGTTCTAGGTAGGTGGAGGGGTGGTGGTGCTGTGCTCTGTGCCTGTTATCCTCAGTGAGTCAAAATGACCTTTGGAGTCATCAAAACTCAGGCAAAGCCAGCCTGGCGGCTTCGGTAAGTAGCCTATCGAGCCGTGGTGGTGTGAAGGCTGACAAGGACAGTGGCAGGGCTCTGGTGCACGTGAGAAACTGGGTCTGGCCAGGTGCATGGTCTTGAGATGGCTCAGGCTGCAAACCATGACCACTGCCCTGTATTTTAAGCTTTTCCTTTATTTATTTATTTACAAATAGCAAATTTTGGAGTATTGCAAAACACTTTTTGCAGAAGGAGAGAGTAAAGCGCTCAAAACATACGGCAGCAGTATCACTAAGGGCTCTCCTAGGCTCACTTATCTTACAGTTCATTCATGTCAGACTGTTTGGCAAAAGTCAAGTTTGTCACCAGCTAGCTTATGCCAGGCTTACTGCAATGACCCAGTGACACCACAGAAGCAGGCCTGCGCTCTGACTAGCTTTGAAAAATTACACGCCTTTGGATGTTTCTGTTCAAAATACTTTTCTTGAAGTTCATGCAGGGAAAAGGCTGTTTAGAAAGGTTACTTCATTCTCATCCCTACCTGGACCTTCTACATAAAACTGTTTAATAAACAAGAATTCTGGAAGGAGAGGGAGCAGTATTTTCAAGCTGATAATAATAATGATAAAAAATAAAAGAACTGGACATTAAATTTGCTCCAAGATTAAATTTCAATTTTATTACCTCTAGCTCTGGATTAAAAATTAGGTTACTACTTAATACTTAAAGTACTAGAAATAGAATTTCACAGGGGAACAATGATGGACCCAGATAGTGAGCTGTTACTATAACACTTCACAGAAACATCATGATGTTTTGAAAGGCCTGTAAGTACAAAATACAGGAATGATACCAGATGTATTTTAAATATCACAGGTGCTCTATATTATTTCTCTATAAATGTGTTGCCCTACTTTTTTAATCAAGGCTATCATCTGTAACATAGTTCTCTGCCCAAACCAAGATCTTAAATTATTTTAAAATATTCTTCATTAATTTTGTCAGAGCTGTATTATGAATTAAAACTTGCATAGAAATGTAACAGCCAGAGTAATAAGACCAGAACCAGAATTCATTTTAGCTTCTAAATTAGTCTTCTATAATAAATGGTAAATTGTAATGCCATTACAGAAAGGTTACCATCTTTTATTACATGAAGTTAAGAACTTAAATTTTACTAATGGTGCAATTTTCTCTGTAATTCATCTTTTACTTAGTAGCATATAATTGTTTAAATAACATTTTAGTCCCTATAAAAAGAAGGTATTGTTAGCAAGGAAAATCAGAATGTTAGCTAGTTCAAGAAAACCACAAAGAGTCCTCCTTTTTAGGTGTTCAGATATATTACATTGTATTTCACTAAGCTGCAGGAGCATACCATTTTCTGCACCACCAATTGATTTATATTCTGGCTGATGACCTCAATCTCTTTCCCCTTTTTTCCTAACAAAACACTTGGGGGATTTTGTTTAAAATTCATTCTGTTTTGTTTTTTTACTAATCTTAATAAGATGCTATGAATACAATTTACTGAAATAGATTTGTAAGTGAAAGAAAAGTGTGCTCAGAATTGCAATTAAGCCTAAGAGCATATAGACAAGCATGCACAATTTTTAAGCTTAAAACTTTCAAACCCTCAGGTCTACTCTGCTCTCAAGGGATTCAGTCTCTCAGACTCCATAACTCTTACAGGTCTGGATGCTTTTCAAAATCCAGGTAGGAAGCTCTCACCAAAATGCTAACCCACTTCTGCATCTACAAACCATACTTGGGTAGCTGCATTTCTTTCAGTGCGCGCACCCCTGTCGCTTAGGTACGATGGCAGTAAGTGTCCATCTCCTGCACGGCAGCTTTGTGGCTGGAGCCCAGCAGTGGGAAGGGTGGACAGCGACATGGAGAGCTTAGCCCAGGAGCACCCAGAGCCCCAGCTCCTTCCAACAAGGGAGCTTGCCTCCATCAACACACAGGGGAGCGGCAACCGTGCCTGGCATGGGGGCCTCCCACCGCAGCCAGATGGCTGCAACATCTCCTGGGGACTGCCACGCATGAGCGAGTGCAAGACTCATGGGGACAGGATGAAAACAAGCAAGATCTGGAGACACACACACCCCTGTAAGAAGAAAACCTGTCCCTGCTCTACCTGTTGTTAGGTATTTTATCCAAAGACTTCTTAATGCAAATGTTTAAGCTGTCCCTGGAGCGGGAAAGAAATTTATAATATGTCTATTGCCACAATATCTATGTGCCAAATGCAGACATTTGTTTGATTTGGCCTCTGGCATTTTTCTCTGGCAGGCACTCCATTTCATTTCTTCTATCCTGTATCAATTTTAAGTCATCTTTGACAAAACAAAACAAAATTGCTGTACCACGTAAAAAATTGCATTACATGCTGTACCATGTAAAAAATTTTAGTTGAGATGCAAATGCAAAAGCCTTCCCTTCTGAAATGTTGGTGCTAACATGATGGTAACCCTACAGAAGAGCTGCAGCAAACATTCTGCTGGTTGCGGTTGCCTGTGCAATGTCCCCCCCCAGGCCCACTGTCATTCAGGTCCTAAACAGAGAATGCTCCAGCTGACACATGCCTCGCTGAGCAGGGTAGTGCGGTGGCACCCCGCTCTGGCATCATAATGTCACTTCAAATTGCTGCTTTGGAATATAAATTAATCTCAGAAATTACCCTTCTGATAAGTGTATATATTTTGCTTTTTCGGTATATACATTTCTTCACACCTAGGGGAGGGGTTCTGGAGGAAATTCTGTTAGGTGGTAGAGATGTGGCTCTCTAGCATCTCAGTTTACTATGTAATTTAGGCTATTAATTTGGGTTCTGACACATTAAGTGGAAAACCAAAAGCTTATTAATCTTTCAGGTACCAACTAAATGGTACTCAAGTTAAAAGTAGCATTCTTGATGAGCCACGAGGCTCCAGTTCCCAGTTAGATTAAATTATTTGTAAATTTTACAAGCAATATTCCAGTGAGAGCACAGCACAATTAGCAAAAATGTCTTAACCAATTGTGTGGAATAAAGACACTCTCGTGCTGTAGGAAAAGGAACTCATTTAGGTCAAAGCAAAGTCTCCCCTGTCTTTCAGCCATGTGACAAACTTTGTGTAGATTCTAGATGCTGCCTAGATTTCTGTTGATTAGAGGAGGAGAAAGCCTGAAATTAACAGTTATGCTGCAGTGAAACAAGAGTTGGGATTACTGGTATTAGTTTAATATTTTTCTCTTTTAGTATATTCATAACTCTCCCTCAGGTTATGGAAATCCAGAAAAATTATTTCAGAATCATCTTTCTCTACTTTATATATTTTTTTCATATTACCTGCTTTACATTCCGTGGCAAGCATTTGAGAGTCCTTAATTTCAAATGGCTGAATAAACATTGCTTACTTGACAGGCACTTATTTAAATGCATTATTTTTGGCATAAGGTCTAAAATTATGTTTGCAAGAGATGGCAGCATTTTTTGGCTCTTTTTCCTTCATCACATTGCAATCTGGCATTATTTTCCCACTCTGTCCTGTCTTGCCTTACCATAGCAATGAGCTTAATGGTCAAACTTAAAAGGATGGAAAGCACCCACACCTAGAAATATGCAGGAATTTTTTCCTTAGATCTCTTTTTTTAAGCCATCCTCTGATGTTTAGCTGTGTTGCTTTGTCTGGAATCTCCATGGAATAGACTATGCCAATAAAGGAACATTTTTTAACTCCTTGTGTCAACAACTTAAATGGTGAAGAACAGCAATTTCAGCAATGGAGACCCACACATTTTAATTTTCAATAATAGATTTTAAATGAACAATAGAAAGCTGTTTTAATGAATTTGTAGTTCTTTTATGCAGCCGTTCATTGCTTCTTAGTTTAACTCTAATTATGCTCCTTTGTAGAATTATTTATGCAGTTCTGTTGGCTCTCTTTCTGTTCTATTGTCTGAGATCTAATTACAGTACTTGTCAATATAGCTAAATTGTTTTGAGGAATTGAAAAAAAAATACTCTGTGGGAAAAGTGCATTCTGAAATGTGGAAAGTAATTTACTGTGGAATCTGGTATTCCCTGAATCACTCTGTCCTCTGTTCTAAAAGACATTGCAAAGTGGTCTGAAAAAACAACTACAAACAAAGAGATACCCCCTGCACACATTCCTGTGCAGTTGCCAGATATGGCATAGTGCATTCTGGCAGATGTACCCACAGACTGTCTGCTGCCTGCTACCAGTACCTGCAAGCAGACAGTTCTTGCAGGCAGACAGAGGTTCATATGATATAGATTTATTGTGAGAAATACTTAAATTATTTTAAAATTGACTATTTTAAATTTAAAAGTAATTAGTATGGTAGTAAATGTATTATTTTTATAAAATATGAAAGCATTGGTTAGTTAAATTTAAAGAAATTGAATTATTACATTGAAGACAGTATCTTGATCTGGAGCTGCTGTCTCCATTCTGATATTCTTAAGAATATATTATTCAACCTGTGCTCATGAAGTATCATCATTATGCTTCTTCCTAAGCTATTAGAAAGTGCAAACTAACAGACAATACTAGACAGAAGATATTTCAAGACTACCAAACATCGGAACATTTATGAAATGCTTTTTTTTTATGGAGTGGATGGACACTGGAGCGATGTAACACACTGTTTACAAGGCCTTTGTGTATGATCGTGCATAATTATGTTATGTATTCTGTTGTCATATATCACCTGTGACTTCTGTAGTGCAAGAGCTACCAAAATGATATCTGAGAGTTGTGACAGCATGCAGCTGATACTCTGATTTGGCACACAGGGTTATACTGGTTTACACTGGTGATGCTCCTATCTTAGGCATCTCGATTAAGTGCCTAAAGAGCAGTGAGATGAACTTGGGACACACTTCAGCTGGTTGACAGGTGTGTCCTAGAAGCAAAAATGTAGAACTTAATTTGTCATGTTGTGGTTACCTCAGGCCCTTCCGCTTCAGTGGATGGACCCAGCTTTCCTGCTATTGTTCTGAATGTTGTGTAATCATTTATATCCACACAAAGCAAGTGAAATGCCCATTTTCTTATACATTCTTCATTCTTTAAGAGAATTGGGCCCAAATGATTCTTTCTAAATTGAATTCCAATATAAAGTTAGCTTACACCACTTGAGAGCAAGCTACTACATTTTGCTATTTTAATGGTTATCTATTTACAGGTGTACAGACACGAAATGGGCTTTGTCAAGAGTAGTTATGAATCAGGCCTCGTATTTTACATCATGAAGTTGGTTGATCCCTTTAGCTGAAATTCCTCCTTAAATTGAGATCTGATCTGGGAAGGAAAGTACCACTTGAATTTCCCATTTCTACAAATCTTGATAATATCATGAAAGTTCTTTTTTTTAATTTAAAAAGAAAATCTGAAATACAACTTCATTTTTGATTTTTTTTCAGTATTTGTATAGAAAATATTAGGAAAGTTACAAATTATGCACAATATTTTGCAAGAGCTAATAGAGATCTTTAAGACTGTTGGAGCTGATGAACTGCATTAAACATGCATTTTAAAAAATGAAAACCTACCAGTGAGATGTATAGAGTGGGAATAATATGGAACTGTAGAGCAAGCAATCCTGATATGGGAATAAAGACAGGAAATCTGCATCCCAACCCAAATTAAGTCATGCATGAAGCAAAGCTGACAGGGCTAGATCAAACTTCTGGGTTTCTGATGTCATAGGCAAAGTAAATGCTGTAGTACCTTTATGATGGTTGCCACCACCATATCAAGGGGAATGCCTTGTGTCCTGGTTGAAGAGAAATTGTGATTATTAAAAGGCCCCTGAAAAGTAACAAAATATTTTAGCGCTGAGTTTCAACTAACCTCTATAATTTAGCAAAGTAACTGTAGTTCTGCAAGAGAATGAAGCAAAGCCCTCCAGAAGCTTTCATAAAATCATATTTTATTAAATTATCTGCTTTTGGATGGAAAAGCTTAAGTTTCTGTTGTTCAGGAGATCTGAAACTAAAATTTCCTAGCAAAAAAATTCATACTTAGTGAATGTTTAGTGAAAAGTCTCCATTCCGACGTGTAAGAGGTTTCTAACCAGAGAAATCTTTCGAGCACTAGCTAGATTTTCTCTCACTGGACACTAAGAATCAAACATCAAATCCCACTTCAACATTTCAGAGATATTCACTGATTTTAAATCTCTCCCTTTTTGTTTGACTACGTTGAACTTGGCTTGAGGCAAGAAGTACAGGACAGTATTCAGAAGTTGGGAATCTTCCCGCTTGCAGCCAGGGAGCTGCCAGCCCTTGACACTGCTCCTGCTGCAGCAGAGCACAACTGGGGCCCACAAAGGAAACTCCCCAGAGGAGCAGTGTCATGGGCTCTACAGTAGTGCTCTGCCAGTAAAATTTCATGAAGATTGCATCTTATAGGATAACTTTAAGGAGATCCAAGAGGCATAATGCATCTGCCAGTATCCACTACTGCATCTGCAATTGCAGTTTGCTCTCAGGAGCAGGTCTGCGGTGATACTGATGCTATGCTGCAGCCCAGGTCAAAAGGTACTTTATTTACGCTAGCTGACCATGCATATATATTACCTTTAAATTGAAAAGGAGACCAGAAACAACCAGAAATTCCTGAAATGGGTGTTTTGGGACTGTGATTTCCTGTCACATTTGAGAAACCTGAAGTGCTAGTAACTGATCTGTTTTATGTGTATGAGCATAGAGCTTCTGTTTTTTATTGTAGAATAGTGCTTTCAATTTAGAAGAAATCAATCCACAGAAACAGTAAATGGCACCAAGCTCCACATTTCTCTTTGGGAGCACCATTATAGCATTTAGACTTGCTCAACGAGAAGTTTTATATTGCTTCTGTTTATACATAGGATAACATAATGTGGATGCAGGGCTTCCTTTTAGAAAGGTTATTGACACTCTTGGTTCTCTGTTGGCATTTATTCTTCATATTTTTATTGCTTCTGATCTGTGGTATTTATGTCTCTGGGTTGAGCACTTTTGTCTGTGATACATATTCATAATTTATGGACTAGATGGTGCCCTGATGTTGTCTGCAGGAACAGGAAATTAAACAATTAAACTGGAGACAGATAGGAAGAATAAAACAAGCTATTACCCTCAGCATACTTCTTTTTCAATATTTTTGTCTATTGTTCAGAGGAGGCTGAAAACCATTGCCTTATCCAATGACTTTGAGGGAAGTCTGACAGGTTTCAGTAGATGAGCAAGAGAAAATGCCAAAGCAGCTCAAGAAAGGGAAGTAACCAAGCAGAATATAAATTCAGCCTTTAGTAGCAGTTTGAGCTTTTGTGTTTCACCTGTGATTCAGCTTCCCTGTACCTACATGGTATGGCTGACGCCATTTTTGTTGGCCTTTGAATGGTTCCTCAACAGGATGGTTCCTCCACTTCCCCCTGCAACTCCAGCTGTCTGAAATGACCATTGCCAAGCTCCTGGTGATTACTTTAAGTGTAATAACATTTATAAATCACTTTATTAATTGCAGATTGCCCTATCTGAAGATGGTGACAACAGATATTGAGAAAGGTACAGATTATCCTAATTTTTCATAGTATAATCAGCCTGTTTGGAGGCCCAGATAAAAATAAATTACCTCAACCTTACAATATACTTGACATGTATTTATTGCAGCCTTCTCTATCAGCAATTGCCATACTTACGTGGGCTAACTTCTCACACATTACCTCGAAACGTGAAGCGAAGTGTTAATGAGAAAGCGCAGTTTGGTTGTCAAAGCATGGACCCCCGTGCCAGATCTGCATTCCAGCCATCGCACAGTCGCTGTGTGTTAGCTTGTACGAGCCTCTTAACCCCTCTCCAGGTGGTAACTCGCCCACCTGTATAGTAGGCCTGATGAGAATTTTCTGTCCGATATCTTGAGAATAAACATATGACAGTAAAGGACTTCATAATCCTTCTGTGGTAGGAAACAACTTAATAGATATTGTTACATAAGAATGCTAAATATTGAAAAAGAAATTAATTGTGACATGCATAAAGAAGGAAAGAACAGTTTCAGTGGCTTGAGAGTGAAAGCTGGGAAAATTAGCTTAATTTTGAAGAGCTGGAGAGCATTACTACGGACCTATTGTTTATCCATTCTCACAAGCCTGAGTTTGCAAGACATTATAATAGAAGGCGACAATTTTTCACTTCCTGTTTGCTGCTTACTGCTGGTTTTGTGATGTCCTAAGTTGTTTGATACAAAGTCTAAATTAGGCTTGAGAAACGGGATTAACCTTTCCAATCACATTTAAGGTGAAATTGCTTAACTACAGCACACAATATCATGCTGCAGATAATCCATGTCCTTGATTAATGCTTTTATAATCAATTGCTGTCTGGAAGTGACTCCTTCCCATCACACTCTTCACAAAAAGAGCAGATGGTATTTAAAAGGTTATGGCAAGAGGGCATTTCAGAGGTCAAATAGAACATCGATCAAGTGGGCAGAAAAATTGCTTTTTTCCTTCCCCTTCTCCTTATCCTCACAATCCATAAGGGAATATGGCCTATGAATTATAGTTTGATCTATAGTTCAAGCACTAAAATGTTTTCTTGTTTCAAATTTCTATGTTGTTTTGGGTAATGAACCTGGAAATTGGATTCCTTTTGTGCCAATAAAAAATTGTGCCCAATACACGTATCTCAGCGTATATAATTCTTAGGCCCATGGAGATTTTCTTGCTATTACCTTGAATGCACTCAGAACACCACCTTTGAATAAAGGCTATACTAATATCTAAAATGTCCTTAGATCAATTTGTAGCAATGGTAATGACTCTGTGAAAAAAAGTTGCACTCCGTTTCCATGATCTTTTATACAAACCAGTACAAAAGTGAACATATTGTATGATTTATTCTCTCTCTCTCTTCTCCCTGTACACAGTTGCCATTCTGCATTGGAATACAAGGAGAACTATTCTCCCCTGGATTGAAGGGGGCAGGGAGAGACACTACACCCACTGAGGCAATATCCCAAACCAGAAATCAGTGTTCTGCCCTTTTGCAACACATGAAATATATCAGCACTTGTTTTCTTCATCTTTCTTTTTCTTTTCAAGCTAAATACACAGCTTATGAATAAAGGAAACAGAAGAGTAAAATTGTTGTGTATATGCTTTAGTAATTTGGGGAATTTTATTAACTAAAAGGTATTTTTTTCATATTGGTTTGGAAATGAGTATCATCATCTTTGCTGCCAAATAAGAATACATTTTTGTCAGTTTTCATATCCTAAAGGCCAGTCATTGTTATGAATGCTTCGTTACATGTGTTACGGTGGACAAGTGAAGTGCTCATCCTAATGGGCCTTTAAAGTAGACTTTCTTCTAGGAAGGAAAAAGCAAAAACCTATCGTCCTTCTTTGTGGTCGAAAATAGGATTGATTGGCTAAGATATTTTTTAGCATTTTAGCTTATATTTAAGGGCCTCAGCCTACCAAATTGTTTTTATTGGAGCAGTTCTCATTCACATCGTGTGAGTAGCCACACAGGAGCTTGCTGAGCTCATTTTCATGAGACACAGATTTATGTTTATTCAAGAGTGGTTAGTATCTAGCATACACTGCATTACTGAAGTTATTAAGCATGAACTTTCCAAATGAGGACAAAAGCAGAACCTGATGAAACCATGCTAACTAATCCTATTAAAGTGACATCTGGGTGTCTTGCTATCCAAGAGTGGTGGAAAAACTATCACTGAAGCTAATGTCACATTATCACTGAAGCTATATGACATTAATATACACAGCTATTTCTAATGCTTAAACTATCTGTAGTTAATAGCATAACATACAACAGAAAAAATGGCAAAAAACCTGATACCCCTTTCAATGTCAGCTTTGTAGCTTAATTTCCTTTTTTCTTTTCTTTTTTTTTTTGAAGACTAAAATGCAGATACATTAAAAGAATTTTGCAGTCTATGAGACACTTTGACCAAATCAGGTCTGTCATTACAGAAAAACAAACACAAATGCAAAGGTATATTGCAGGACTTTTTCCATGATTTGCTGGCTAACAGAGAGAAATTCTTTCAATATAGCTGAGGTATTGCTGTTTTACCGCTTAATTAGAGGTTCTTAAGAGGTACCGTATGGTAAAAAGATGTTAACTTAAATATTTGCATAGTTATGAACGAGGAGATATGAGTCATAGTTACGAACGAGGAGAGATTTACTTCCAGCATTAATATAGAATGTGTAGATTTCTCAGGAAGAGTAATTCTTAGGGATTAGTTGTATTCAAGGCATTCTTCACACGGATTTTTGAGCTGATATACAATACCGGCCCTTAGAAGACAGTTAATGTCAGTTGCCTTGTTATGACTAGGACCCAAATGATCAGAGCTGCCATATTAAATGCAAATTGAAAAATGAAAGTCTTCACTACTTGTTAGAGGCAAAAAAGGGTGAAAATAATACTAGATATATTGACACTATCCAAGCATTTTTCATAATGTTTAATGCAGATACTTCATCGCTAATCCTTTAGAAATTCTAATATTAAATCTTTTGTCTTCTATTGTGTGTGCATATTGATCTGATCTTGAAGCATTGCTTGTGACTGAGAGAGATTATTCATTATTTTTGGAAGCTGTTTGATCAGAAAAGAAAACAATAAAGCACGATTTCAAAAGAGGGAGAAAATTAAATGAACTTATTAGAGAAAAAGAAATAGTTAAGTGGTGCTTTTCTTTTTGAACTTCCTTTAATTTATTTGTCTTTTTTTTTTCCTAAAGAAACAAAGGAGCCTTCAGATACATTGACAGCTTCTTAAGTACCCTAATAAATAGCCGAAGCCATCAGCTAGCTTTTAACAATAGCGATGAAAAAGAATAAATGTGTCATTTTGGCTCTTTTTTCCCAAGCTTAATTTCAAGCACATTTTTATTTCTGGTTTTATTGAGATTTAAATAATGTTCTGGATCAAGTAATGTAATCATATGTATGATTATAACCTGATGATGTAAAATCTGTTGTATATGATTGTTTGCTAGTCTTTTAAATGCTAAGTGTGGAACAAGAGTTTCGTATATATTATCAATCAAACAAAGGGAGGAAGGTATAGAAACCATTAAAGGCATTCTTCTTAACCATCTCCCCTGTAACTCAACCAATTACACTTCTGTGCATTTCCCATCACTCTCTCTCTACTCTGTCACTTTCCAAGCCATAGCTCACTCTTGGCTTTCATAACCATTCACAATCAATCCTGCACATCTCTTTTCTGTTTAGTTGGAGAGTACGCAAAGGCTTCCTTTTCCAACATCTTCTGTTCCTGAGCTTGTATGCGATATCAATCATTGGGGCCATCACATATATCTGCTAGGTGATCACTCTTCTACATCCTCAGAGTATTTCCTTGGCCCAATTATACTCCTGCTGGGGATGTTTTTTCTTTCTCAGAAATCTATAATACACTATCCATTGGAAGGGGGAGGGCAGGAATGCCCTGGGCTTTCTGGTAGTTGTTGCTGTTGTATAGTTTACATTGCTACTCGGTCCATAAACATAGCCCTAAAATGAATCTACAGTGCCTGTGTTTGGATGGCTGTTAGATGACGGAAGCTGTACGGTGTTCTTGTACGATCAATAACTTACATGTGAAACCTAAGACACTACTTTAAATTACAAAAAATAATTGGATAATAAAATATTAACAGTGATAGCTATCACTGCTTTGATTGTGTATTGCTGGTGTTTCACGCCTAAGTACTCTATCTCAGATCTTTGAGTCCACTGACATGCGCTAGAGAGTGACACTGATGCAGAGTGTGCTATAAACACTCTGCATGTGTCAGATATGCTTCCTCACACACTGTAAGCATTTGCTTCTTCATTTCTTCATTTTCTGAAATGTCCGCTGATTTTTAGGTGTTGCAGTTTTAAGTAAGCCTTATCTGCTATACTTACAGTTTCATCTGAAAAGGTGAGAGTGCAGCTGCCTATGGACATGGGGAAAAAAGGGGCAAAAAACCAGGCAACTAACAAGAGAGAAAGTGATTAACAAAACAATGTTTTTTTTCCTGGTGGTAAATTTAATCAAAATGCATAACATGAAACCGGTTGTTTTTGTAGAGGTACAAAGCTAATAATACCTGAAACTAGACTACAACAGTAGTGTGATATGACTAAAATTTTTCAGTTCTTTGGGTCTGATAATTCTAAACCTATCTGCCTGTTGGCACTCTTAGGCACACAAATTCCTCCACTAATTTGGTTTTCTGTGCCTAGATTGTCAGAGGGAGGGCAAGAAATCTGTGGTAGAATATGTAATAAACAAATGAGTTCCGCTCAAGTAGATTACAGATTTGGATTTTTTATTTTTCTTTATTTTCACTAATTTCTCACAGTCAGATAACTTTATTTGTGTAGCTTTCCTGAGGGTAGTGCAGTCACCTAGGAGTCAGACACCCAGGATGGGTTGCCCACACTTCTTTTCCATTGTGATGGAAAAATGGCTATGTGTGTTGCTGAGCTGGCACACATATATAGTCCAATGTGTTGAGTTACCCTGCAGACTGATTCTAGAGTGTGCATATTACACCAAAATAAAGCTAATAAATCTAAGACTCAAAATAAATGTGCTGGACTAACTGCACGTGCCACAGCATTCATGTGCACACATCCGGCTCGCCTAAGCCCTGGTGTGCTGAACACCCAGCACAGTGGCATTTCCAACCGGACTGTGAGGTGTTCAGACATCCCCTGTATTGGCTGTTTCTCCTTTTCCACCTGGACCTAGTTTCTTCATAAGAAAAGAAAGCATGTCCAGGATAACTTAGATAAGAACTGTCTTTACCTTTCGTCCAACAGTATCTTCACTATATCACAGTTAAGAAAAAAATTAGCTGTGTGGAGTTAACTGACCTGACAGTTAGGAAAACAAATGATCATTTTGCTTCACTGGTAAACCCAGCACACATTATTTGGAATTTTTTCCATGAGAAAATATATAGAATCCTTTTGTCAGATATGACTATATTATTTTAAAGCAGAATTGGACTTTAATCCCCAAATAAGCAAAGCTGATAAGCAAAGCTAAGTATTTATGTATAAATACACATTGTCTTTACATATATTTGGTATTGCTGAACTTTTTGCTGTGAAAAGCACTACCTTTTAAAGTAAGGGAAATTTCTTGGCTTTTTTCATTCTGGTTTTCTAATGGAGGTGCAGATGTATTATGTTGCAAGGGGGAATTTTGAAAGAGTCCTGACAGGGGGACTAAACAAGAAGTATATTTGGTAATAAGCAATAATTTTTCATAATTTAAATGTGTGACTTAACCTCCTCTTTGTGGTGTCCATATGCTGAAGAAAGAAACAAAGAGAGAGGTGTTGGCTTTGCTTAGGGAATGGGAGTTCCCCAAGCAAAGAAGGTGTAACAGATATTTGCAAGAGCCATAATGTGCTTCACAAGAGCCTCCTTTCAGATTACGCTGCTGAGGTCAGGAGGACACAGTGGGAGATGAAGATCTGTACAACTCATAACATTACAGTCTGGTAGAAAGCTAGGCATTGCTCTTATTTACAACAGTATAAATGTGGAATGATTCCTCCAGAATCAATGGAGTTCCTCTTGATTCAAGGCTGAAGAACTGAGAAGAGAATTTGGCCTCCAAAACTTGAATTTTTTTTTTTCCTAATGCACAGCATTCAATCTGAAGACATTTAATAGTTGTCTTTTAACTTTATTTTGGATCCAGAGCATTTCCTACTTTGTTTTTCCTCAGTAAGTGGATAACTCAATATGTCAGGTCAGATTTACAAGGATGATCAGATTTCTTTATATCCTTGAGGAAAAATATTATTAAACTAGCCACTTGAGGAAGTGAAATGTATTATAACATCTAACCCATTACGCGTATGATGTTTTGGTAAAAAATATCTTGTAAGACATTCAGCTCAGTCACTGTCTTGTAGCTGAAACAACATGTATTTATTTGATGATTATCTGATTGAAATAAAATTGACACATCGGGCTAACTTCTTCACTTTTCTTTAGTGTCACACTCATTAAAGGTTGACATGGGCTGGTGGACTCTGAAGACAAATTGACCACCAGGAGGTACATATTTTGAGGCAGCTGTCTTCAACAAATGAAAATTGTAATGTCCCTGACCCAAGAGGCATGCCAAGAGCTACCGATGGAAACAAAGGCTTGGTATTCAGTGAGGGGAAAAATTAAAAAAAAAAGAGTTGGTATCAGCTGAGCTGGGGAATAAGAAGCCTAAGATGGCCTATGTGTGAGAGAGATGATACTATCCAAATTTTAGGATGCATGGATGCACTTTAGTAAGCAACTGCAATAAAAATGAAGATACATAGCAACATCTATCACAGAAACATGTAGCATGTAACTCAGCTTTTTATTTTGTTTCTACTGTATAATCTTTGGGGACTATTTACCGCTAAGAACTCATATAAGATTAAGAAAGTAGTTCATGAATATTTAAGCTGTTAACATTCAATTAATTTTAACTGTGTTAATTACATTCTGTTATGTATAAATGTGCCTACCAGGAACTGTTCTTAGGTGACCAAAATACTTTCATATTTAAAAAACAAGCAAATAAACTTAAATGAGGCAAAAGAGAAAATACTGACAGCAAACTAGGAATTAATAAGAGATAGAGAATACTACAAATAAGAGAAGATAGAGGCTCAGACATGGGAAACTCAAAAGAGATTTAAAAAAAAAAGCTTTGACTCCAGAGACAAAAATATAATGTATTATTAAACCTTTATATTGTGGTACCATGTAGAGGCCAAATGGCACAATTCCCCATTTTGCTCTGAGCTGTACAAACATTGAAAATGACAGATATTCCCTTTTCAACCCAATGAGCGGATAGAGCAAACTCACAGCTACTCAATATTTATATTATTTCATCTTTCTGGCATATTTTATATCTGTTTCTATTCTTTACACAATACCTAGACTATTTTTGTGTAACTAGTGGATGCACAGTACTTCTAATCTGCCAACAGCTTGTGTCATTTACCCAAATGACAAATATAGAAGCCAGAATGTGCCCGTTTGCTACAAGAACTCCAACAGTTGCCCCTGCTGAAATGTTATAATGACAAGAAATGCACCCAGTGTCCAGGCTGATTCATTATAAATACCATGGTGCCTTGGGATTACAGTTTTCTCTCCAAAACTTCCAAAATTGACTTTTGCTAGTGTGTATGGTGGAATGTGGAAGGCCAAAAAATAGACATGGCAATCTCAAATCCTGCTACTCTTCAGGCTTAGATTTTTGGAAATGACATTTAAGGAAAGAATCCCTGGCATATGTTTTCTGCTGCTGTTTTTTGATGCTAAATTATTGTGAATGAGTGAATGAAAGAATTTGTGAGCTGCTGCTCCAGGAAAGAAGCATTAAAATGGTACGGTTTCGTGCAGTCCAGGGCTACTCAAGTGACTTGCAGATAAGCTAGCCCAAGGGCTGGAAGCTGTCACAGCAGGATTACTTGAAGCTCTTCCTGAGCAGCCAGAATTGGCCAGCCAAGGCAAATAGATCTATTTAGCTGGGGCAGGGCACCGCATTAATGATGCTGGGTTGCTTCCAGGCACTCAAGGCTAGCTCTGGTATCTCAGAGCAGTTCCACTCTGGCTCCACCAGCAAAATGTGCTGTCTAAGGGGACTGCCCTTTACTTAATAGGGCCTGTTTATTCTTTGAAATTGGGCTATTCCTTCATAAATCAGTAAGGGTCTGATTCCAGGCTCACTGAATTCTTAGAGAGCTCTTCACTGATTTCAGAGAGATTTAGAGTGAACTTTCTAAGTGTAAACTTCACTTTACACCTGGGCTGGCATGTTTTGTGTTAATACTTTAAATTAAATTTTGATTTATATGCTGGCAACATACATGAAGTGCAATATAAAATACAGTGATATATATCTGATCACATGCCTCAGGAAGAGTGTTACATATGCTGGCTGCAACAAACAGTGATTCCCCCAGGTTATTTACATAGCCTTATTAATTCTCCATTTAATTAACATACAGAAAAGATGACATTTTTGGGCTGGGAACCATAGGAATCTTTAATCTTTGCTACATATATTAGAAGAGATCATGGGAGCCAAAAAAGAACTGAAATAGGGAATTTAGTAGTATAAAGTAGATAACCTTCTATTCTTGGACCCCATTTCATGATCTTTTTAACTTTATCGTTTAATTTTATATTTTAGTCATTAACAGATAGATATAAAGAATGCCTATCTCATTCAAGTATCTTTAGACATTATAATGGAAAGCAATATTCCATTTGCAATAAAGTGAATGACAGAATTCCTATTAACTTTAGTAAGACTAAAATCACGTGTTAGATACTAGCAAATATTTTGACTTTATCTGCTTCTGCAAGAGGAAACATCTGTGAAAATCAAATTTTCTAAAAGAAGTATAAAAGGTGAAGTGATATTTTAATCAAATTATTTGAAGAAATACGAGATCGTCCATGCTTTACCTGGGCCACTACGTGATATGCACTACTTTAATAAGCTAGTATACGTTTATACCATATGAAAGTGTATATTTATATTATCTTCATAAGATAGTATAAACAAATCCTCTTCTTTCATAAATTGGAAAAAAGAATGGCTGAGTTCTGTTTAATATGCTGTATTTCCAGGGCATATAATATACTTTTCTCATTCTCCCTTCCCGAAACTATACACCTGGATGATTAGATACTTCCTCCTAGAGCTGGTGCTGCATTGCCACTGCCCTGATCTGCCCTGATCTTGCTACCCAATGCCAGTGCCACTGTGGTAGAGGCAGCAAGTAGTTTCAATATATAAGATATGCAAAAATTTAGAAATCTTCTAGACCATTTTGGGGATGTTAACTGTTTTAATCTATCTTTTTAAAAGCATGATTATTGCTCCATGAAAGACTAGATGTTTATTGTTTTTTTCTGCTTTGAAAAGATTTATGTCCTTTACCACATCTCAGGATTTTCCCAGGAGGGCTGTAGACACCTTTGTGAAATTTCAGTGCTGTGAAGCTGTGAGCTTTTGGCCAGACCTTGCAAATGTGAAAGGTGAAAAGTAAGGGCTTGCTTTAACCTTTCTGTTTTTCATAAGCTAATCCTGACAGATGGATGGAAGAAGGATCATGGGTGTTGCAGATGAACCCTGAAGAGGAAAATCTGACCCATTTGCAGTCAGTCATAACGCAGCCAACTGATCCTTGCCCTGCAAGTTGGAAAGTACAGCTAAAAAAAGTAGTTCAGTGTGCAAATCAGTTTTACTGTTTTAACTGCAGTACTTATGTAGTAGTAAAGCATTTGGGAAGCAAATAAGTATGGGAGGAAGGGCGGTAAGCAGAACCCCCACAACATCCCATTAGATACTGTATGACACTGTAGGCACTAATAGAGAACAAACTGCAGACCCATGGGGAACATGCCAGGCATTTCAGGATGTGCTTGATTACAGCTGTTTGGTGTTTCTCTCTGTTTTTTCATTAACTGAATTCTTTTTTTTTAGCTTGTTTGTTGAGGGGAGATAATTGTGTCTTTGGTTTATTTTTTAAATTCTGCAGTACTAACCATGAGTTTTGATACTGCTGTAAAACCATAGTAGCTGCCCTGTCAAATGTCGGGGCTGTTGTCCCAAACAGTGTCACATGTAATTTGTACAAGATGGTAACATGATTATCCCCATAGTTTCTTAACTTTACTGATGTACATGATCTGCACCGTGTGCCTGTGTTTACGTTTAACTAACTGCGATGTTATAGTCCGGAGAAGGCAGATGGGTTTAGGATGTGTTTGACTGTAGCTAGCCAGGGACAATAGTTTAAAAGAGACTTAATTGCTGTAATATATTTTCATATGTTTGTGATATTTCTGATGCATTGTCGTGCAAATGCACTAGTTATCATGCCTGTCTGTACTCAACTGAGTTATTTTTTTGTGATTAGACAGCCAAAACTAGATGCAATTTTTAAATGTTTTTCTTTTATCACAGATTCACATTTTAATTCTTACCTGCCTTAAGAATCTATAAAGAAGGAAATTTGATTACTTCTTAGCCTGCTTTCCTAGGAAATGAGGCTTGAGAAACCAAACACTGTGTACATATACATTTGTGTGTATGTACAAGTGAGTGTGCACAGAGATTTTTCTTCTTCATATACCTCTTGCATCTATTTACCTTGTAAATTTACACATTTACATTGACCAATGTCAAACAAATCTAATAGAATGGCAGATGTCAGAATGACAGTATGTTTTTTTGAGTTCCAGGAAAATAGACAGATGAGGAAAAGGTGATAGACACTATTTTCCCATTAATGAAAGAAAGTTCCAGTGCAAGGCTTGCTTTCTTATAGGGAAATACGCACAAGAACACAGCCTTGAAGCCCTGCAAAACTGGGCTTCAAATGTTTTGGTGTTCCTGCAATTATTTGTTTTCTAATAATGTAGCAAATTCTCATAGCCTAACAAGAGGAACTTAGAATAATTTTCTCTCCAACTATAATGTTACTGAATTTAATATTTCCCTTTCTTCCCAAGTTTATATTGCACAAACTGAACAACTTTCAATTCCAGCATCCATATAGAATACTTAATGGGCAACTTCATGTCACGGTATAAGTAATATGGAAAAAGAAATAAACATATTTGTGAGATCATTTGAGAATGTCCAATAATAGGCTGCCCAAACAAACATTTCTTAGTCAGAAATGCTGAGGAATGAGCTAAAGAATTTCAGTTGCTCTCCTTGTAGTAATATTGTCTGAAGCAGCAGCCTTTCAACTGAAAATAAAAGAGCTAGAAAAACAAATCAGGATAAGGGGGACTGACATCTTTTGAGTTCTGCCATATATACTTGATGAGACAGAAAGAGTGATGATGCTCATGCTGACTGGAATATTTGATTTTTCCTTCCCTGTTTCATCAAATGGCATTACTACTTTGCTTTCTTATTATGGCTCACTGCTTTCTGTCTGATCCAATTCCTTTCTCTTAAATTGGTAACAGGTACCAAGCATACCATTACCAGTGTTGTTACTACAGATGTTTGATCTCTCTTTTGACTTTCAAACTTGGGTGTCTGCACAAAATATAAGCCTGATAAATTTCAGGTCTTACCAAAAAAAAAAAAAAAAAAAAAGGTAATGACCGTAAATTTTCTGAATGAAAACATATTTTCAGTATTTCTCAGGCATTCTCTTTTCTATAGTCTTGAAATGGATGTGCCTGGAAGTGCAACCAGCTCATTTTGCATCACAGCTAAGTCTTCTATTTTTGAATGCCAATGCTTTTCACATATAGTTTTAAAAATTCTTTATCTAGTTCTGAAATGATGCTTTTGGCATCTCAGCATCAACTGTTTAAGCTCTGTGAGTAGTCTCAAAACCTGCTTTCAATCCAGGGGTTGAATTAGTAGGCCAGATACTCAGATTATGAAATCAGCACGGCTTCATTGACTCCAATACCTCTCTAATGAATAATTTGAGGTGATTGATTTGATTCATCATATTTTACAAAATAGGGTCAATTTGCCATGGAGAGAAGTTTGGAGTGACTTATTTGTTTTAGTGAAAGAAGATTTCTGGGACTCTTATTCAGTCAGATTTTTAACTCCAAGTGACTGCTGATGATCATAGCCATTCAAGCTGTCACAGGTGTTGAGTTAAGCAAGTTATTGACCGTCAGTGGGTAGTAACATTTTTCTGCTCTCACTTTATTGCTGCCCCCATTACACCATCCTCTCAGATCCTATATTTGTGTTACTGGTTCTATCCCCTATGGTCTGGAGCCATTAGCCCATTTTTCAGTAGTGTACTATATAATGCTTTCTTAATTAACCCTGTGGATCTTGTTGCCCCAAATAAAATTTAAATGGGAGTCTGTAGTTCTAATATCTTGATATAGATTTCCACTTGAAGTGCTTGAAGTGAATATATAATTTCAGGGAGAAAATAAATATATCCTGCATAAATAATTCTAAAACCTACAAGACACTTTTGAGATAATTACAACTCAGAAAGTTTCAGAACAGAAGGCCTGAATTTATTGTCAAGACGGCATCCCACTTTTCTGTGCCGTTCTTACTCAGTTGTAAGTCATATGAGATTCTGCTAACCCAAATAAACCGAAAACAGTAAGGCAGTATCTGTCAAAATATTATCATGCTATATACACTGAAATATTAACACACTAAAACGTCATGAGAATTAATACAAATGACTTCTTAAGTCACAATTCTACCACAACCAGCATCTTTAATTGGTCAGTACATTATGCTTCTTGAATTAGAAACTTATCATATATTTTGTTTCCATACCTTTTGAACCATTGGTCTCCAACTTTTCTTTCTGTACATATCTTCAGATTTAGTCCGAGCTATTTGATGGTACAATTAAACAAACTCTTTTGTTGAGCATGTTGAGCCTGTCCAGCATTAGTCTATCTTTATGAATTTATGCGGTCTATTTTCTTTTCAGTAAAAGGATCAGTAGCCTTAGTACTTTGGATAAATTATTTTCTTGTGATGATTTTTGAGAGTTTGCTGTGTTTTGCAGCTATCCTTGCTTTTGTCATTGGAACTGGTCCTGTTCAGGCTGAGTAATCTATAAGGAGACTTGCTGAGGGATCTGTCCAAGCTGGTCCTCCCTTCTAGATGAAATTCCAGACCACAGATCAGAGGAGAAATAGTGAGCTACTTTGCACAGACAAGTTTTTAATCATTGTAGATGGCACAAAAGATCATTTTACCTGCTCCACCATTATTTTCATTTCTTTTTTTACTCCAAAGTAGTCTGACTTCATTCAAGATTATCCCTACTATCTTTAGGGATAATTAACTTCTGTCTAGTTGCCATTAATTTCTCTGGAATAGTGGTTCACTGACAACATTTTTCATGTGCTCTGTCTGCTATGCCATAATCCTTCTGCATTATGCACAAGTTACTGCTGGAATTACTAGTAACGCCAGAATTAGTGCCCGTTCTGAAGAACCTCCCAGGAATCGAATCATGCAAATGTTCAGTGGTGAAGTCCTCTGATTGTGGCAGCATATGGCCCACTGCAATTTTCTGAAGAGGAAATGAGAGAAGATACTCTTTAAAGAGTAGAAGCTGAATAGAATGTGACATTAATAGATTGAGGTTTTTTTCTTAAGTATGAAACGGAAGAATTTTTAAAAGCAAGAATGTATTTTAAAAATACTAATTTAGTAGTTGGCACAAAAAACTAAGGAACTGTTTTCTGACTGCAGTCACAGCAGTGCTCTGGCTTAATCTGCTCCCCATTTTGTAAAAGGATTATTAACACATCTAATTTACAGGTGCATTATGATTTTATCTGTTGATTACATGAGAGCTTCGGATGAAAAATAATTAACTACAAAGTACTCACCTTTTTCCTGAACTGGGCAAGACATATTATCAGTAAATATATTTTTTGATTGTAATTAAGGAAAGATTTTCACCTGATAACTAGTTGTTCAATATGCCTCACTATTTTTATTTAAGAAAATCTGCTAATGAGAAATATAAACCAAATGTTTGGTGTTACTGTCTCTTGAATAAATAAGATATTGAACAAAATTTTTGGCTTCTGGTTATTGGAATAGATCCCTTACAGAGGGATATCTTACAGAATGGAGAGCTCTGAGTATTCTCTGTCTTCGATAATCTTCTCAGGAATATGGAAGTTGTTCCTTTCTTAAGCAAGGCGACACAGACAGGTAAAGTTGGATCCCATGAACAGAGACATGTTATAGAACAGATGACCACAGCAATTTACTGATAGAACCAGAAAGAAAATATTATGTAATCTTCCATTTTTTTCAGAAGTGCTCCTTAAAACTCATGGAGATTTTTAGGTAACCTGTAATAGAGTTTTCTGATTACTCATCTCAGTTAATAGACAATATGCCCCTTCTGCGTCCTTTCTATCTCCTTTGCCTCCAGCTTTTCTCAAAAATGCTGAGAGAAAGAATGAGCACCTTGTCACTACTCATTATTTGTCTTAGCTAACAAGTGCTATAGAACAAAGCTATCTTTCATATTTTTTTCCATTAAAATGGAAAGTGGTGAAGATCAAAGCAACAGTTTGTAGCTCTTGTCTGTGTGTTCAGTCTACAACTTCTACAACCACAAGGAATTTACACATTGAACACACATGCCAAGTAAGAGATTAATGTTCCCACTGGATGTGATGGGGCTCTATAATGTCTGAGTTTTCTTTCTTATTAGTCAAAGATGTTATCATGGAACCAAACACTTGCTGTACTACATTTCTCACTGTCCTTGAGAAAATGGATGGCTAAGTTATAACCCTAATTATATCCACTCACAGGTCTAATGAAGAGCATTAGAGAAAGTGTAAACAATGGCTGTGCTGGGGAGAGTATGCATAATTGGGGACTATTAATCTAATGGCGAGAGATAGAGACGGGTGAGAATGATTAATATTTGCCACGTAGAACAATCATTTGTGATAAAGATGAGTGAGAAGACACTGACATTACTTACTGACAAGGAGAACATGAGTAAAAATAAAATTAAACCCAGGATTGGTCAGCAGGTGTAGTGTAGCAGCTTTTCAGCACTCAGTTTTCTGTAGAGTTTTGGTACTTTCTCTGCAGAAAAATCCCACAAGTTTTCCTTCCCTTTCCATGTTATTAGTATCATAAAAAGTGCTGAAAGGTAGTGTAAAATAGCAAATGTCTAATAAAAGAAAAAGTTTCTGTGTCATTTTCTGGGGCAGACAAGTGTGTTGGAGGTTACGGAAGGCAGAAGTTTAGGTTCTTGCTTACTTATATCTTCTGTCCTCTGAGATGTCCTTCCTTTGTTGCAGGCAGAGTAATGGGTACTATTATTTAGAAAAAAAGAGAGAAGAGGAGGTAGACAGTGCACAGAAAGGAAGCAAGTTAGTAGTTCACTGGAGGTGAGAGTAGAAAAGGCTGTGGGGACTGGTTGTGAGAGGAAGTTGAGAGGAGGATACTAAAGGATGCCTGGGACAGAGACCCACTGAGGCAGATGGGGACACTGAGCAATTGACATTTATTGGGTGAAGCATTGGAACTTTTTCAGTTGTGAGGATGAATTCCCTCAGTGGAGGAGGAACTGGATAGAGGAATAAGAAGCAGAAGGGCACACAAATCTGGTAAGAAGCTAGAAAGTGGGATGGAAGCTGAGACAGAAAAAGAAAGGGAGGGTCTAAATAGGATCCAGACCAGGCAAAAGTGAGAGAGACTACCTGCAAGGTTGAGAGGAACTTCTTTAAGAGATTACAGCCAGATGATTGAAAACTGGCATTAGAAATATCTGAGAAGACTAGGGAATAAAGAGAGAAGCCAGACAGACAAAAGTGGAGCTTCAAATGTGGGTGGGTGGATAAGAGACAAGACTAAATTAGTGTTTAGTGTCAAGTTTGGAAGAGCATGAGTACACTGTAGGACACTTTCCTCCGGCTCCTGGAATGGCAACCAAGACCCATAAATATGTTCTTCTCCTGACAGCAAAGAACCAGACAACAGCTTCACCACACATATCCTCCGCAGTCACCAGCACAGGTTCATCTTGTGTGCATAAGTGGGGAATCCCAGGGAAAAAATACAAGGTAGTCATTTAATTAAAAATTAGGAAATTTTGAGTCTCCTGAGGCTCTAGTGAGCTAAAAGAGTTTCCACTACCTGCCTTAAATTTATTATTTTCTCTTTATGGTTTTGATTTTCCTTTACTTGAACCTGGCAGATGTTTTCATGTATGTCTACACAGTTGCTAGTAAGAAGGCATGCAGATTGCCTCAGATTGGAGAAAGGCACACCAACACAATAAACTCTAGCTATCTGACCATCCCACGTGAAAGTCCCTGATTCTTCTCAGTGCCTACTGTGCAGTGTAGAGGGTTTTTCTACTGAAAAAATCCACCCCAAAGGCATAGCTGATGCCATTGAACTCAAAAATTATTTTGTGTTGCCACAGGCTTTCCTGAGTGTAGCTAGGAGAAAACTTGAAAAGATAATAAAGAAGGAAGTGTAGGGAAAAGCATAATCTTGATCACTGAGGTCTCAATCTCAGTTTGTATTTCTCCAGATGACCATCTCAGAATAGGATCTATACACATAAAAAAAGAAATATTAATGAAAATTATGAGATGGTCGTGTACTTTGCCTGTCACATATAGTTCCTTCTGCTTTCGGCAAGAACCAAGAAAACATTTCTATTGGATTCATGTGGGCAGGAGTGCAGAAGTATAGCGCTTCAAAGCATATATTGCAAGGAACATATTTTATGAAAAAAATGCCAAGTACTGCTTCTGTGAAGCAAAAAACAAGTTAAAAAAAACACACCCAAAGCCAAAACCAGGAGAATACAGAAAATGGACAACCTGAAATCTCCTGAAAGCTAATACTTAACTGATTCAAGCTGATTCTCAGACAGTCCATCTGTTCTGAGGACTCTGTTAATGCATCCTGCCTTCCCAAGTGCTCCCGAGACAGAATGCTTCCAAAAACTGTCAGTGGAATGAAGTCCTTCCTCCTTTTCTTTAGTGTGGTTTTGACTGCTTGAAACAGATTCAAATCCTGAGCATTTATTATAGAAATTGTCTTCTTTTTACTAAAGCATCATGTGTTATTTGAAGAATATGTATTTACTTTACTAATGAATCACAGATGATATTTATCAGCTGTAGACTGTGGAATTAAGTACAAGACCATAGGTTTATTTTTCTTTTCCCAAAACAGCCTAACATCAGCTTAATATTAAATTGCCTGTGAGCTCAAAAACATTCATATCTCTAATTTTTTTTACACAGTGATACAAATCAAACGAAAAGGCTATGTAACTTTTTTCCCCTTTCAAAATCAAGACTTGTAAGCTTCTTTCCACTGAAACCCCTCTCTCTTTTATTAGTTATCCTGTGCTAGAGCATTTCAAAGATCATTGAGAACTGCTGGAAACCAGTTCAGAAAATGAAAACCAAGTACAATTACATTAGGCAAGTGGTGCTCTTTTAAATAACAATTTCTGAACAAGACACAATGCTAGACTCTTAAAATATCATTTTAAAATTAAAATAAAATGTTTCAGAGAAAGCCAATGAAATCTATCTATATGCATACAGTTAAAAGTAAATGATCAGTAAATGGTAAGTATATGAACTTTAACTACTGACGAATCTCCACCCTTCTGCTTCTGTCCCACAGATTAAGCAATAGGAACTGTGAGATTTCCCTTCCGTGTGACATGAGCCAATATGACTGTCCCTGAGAATGCTAATTTAAAATTGTTCCAACTGGTTTGGAAAGACTGCACTTTTATCCACACATGTAATGTTTCAGTATTTGTGATACTGTAGAGCAGCACAGCAGACAGCAGATAAGTGGGTACTGTCACAAACTTCTCTGGGGCACTGGAGCCCTTTCACACTGCTTACTACTTTGAAGCAGTCAGGAAAACTTTTCTTTTGGCTATCATCACCTGCAAGAGGTGTCCCTTTCTCCACACAAGACCACAGAAATACATAGTGGTTTTGGTGGCAAAATCTCCTAGATGCTTAGTTTCTGAGGTGAGGAATGCGTGGAAATCAGTCATAATTGGAAACAGGGTAGGGTAAAATATGATTTATAACAATTTTATTCATAAACAGAATTTATTTTCAGTATCCAAGTAGACAAGCCAAATGTGTTTATAGACAATTTAAGTGAAGATATACAAATAAAATTATGCCTACCACACTTACATCAAGATCTAAAGTAGAACTATCTTCTTCTTGTATTTCGTGTGTTCAGCTATAGGTGTTGCTTGATTCAACTCTAGGGATTTTTTTTCTTCCTGTATAGCCTGTCCTTGAGCATACATCATACTCTCCAGATACAACCCCTTTCTGGTAGAACTCGTTAAATTTTACAAACACATCTTTGAGTTTTCCTTGGACTCCTACCATTCAATTTCTCTTCCCAAAGTTTATCCATCTCTAAGTTAGCCAGGAGAACTCCTTGCCAAAGGATTTAGAGAATGCTAAAATTTATGTACTTTCAAAAAAAAAACAATTGGAAAAATTTATAGAAGCCCATCTAGGACTCTTAAAATACAAAGAAATAATTCCTGACTCAAGCAGTGCCTGAATCGTTAATCCCTGGATACTGTGATACTTGCCTGCTCCTTATATCTGAGGGATACTGCAGCTGAGGCCCAGAAGCTCCACACATCTTCTCCAACAAAGTTCAGAAGAGAGATTCACCTTTCCTCTCTCTGAAGTCCATCCTTCATGGGGTCCTGCAATTTCTTCTCAGTGTGTACAGAAAACCTTTTCAAAAGAGACTGAGATTCCCTGTTCTTAGCTGACAGCAACATGGTGACAGCACCTTTCACATTTTTTATTCCCAGCTGATACAGCTGCCAATGCCAAAGCAGCTGCCAATACCAAAGCAGCTACTTGCTTGAAAACAGCAGCTGGTTCACACAGAATCCACACAAGACTTAAGTGAAGTTAATTAGAAAGGTGGAAAAATTTCAAAACAAGATGAGATGTTATCCTCACCTTCTATTAAAAAGCTAGAACTCCCATTTATCTAAATGGCGCACACCCTCAAAGTCTGATTTGACTCTTTCCTCCTTTTGAAACTAGCATAATAATAAATATATATAAATAAAATATAATAATAAGGTTTTTTTGAATTACAGCTTACTAGAAACAGTGACAATTTCTCATGAATAAGGACTTGTCATGGCAGTAGTAGTGCATATATTTGTCAGTTGTCTGGGTAATTTTAGTTCATTGTACCTGTGAGTTAAATGTGAAGTAAATGCCTAAGAATTAACTAGTTAAGAGTACATCTGACTTATTTCCTATGGTGCTGGCTGCCAAGAGTTTATCCAGGTCCCTCTAACAGGTCCCAGTTCCAAGCCAGTTGAAGTCAAGTGTTTTGAACTGCAAAACAATAGTTTTTTCAAGTCCAGTTGTGTCAAAAATCAAACTACAGTCTCTGAATCCCTGGTATATTTTATTCCTAGTGAGAGAAACCCTACAGATTAGAGCATTTTCAATCAGGTGCAACACACTTCTTGAAGAGAAGAATCTAGAATCTCACTTTCTTGATTCCTGGAAAAAAAATCCTCCTGAAAAGGTCTTTCCATAATAAGGACACACACAGCACAAGCAAAGTCTTCCATCAAATAATCTCAGCAACAACAACCCAAAAAAGAACTAAAAGATAATGAATTTGTTTGTGCTAGTTATTTTGATTTTTCTTTAACATAGTAATTCGTTAATGACATTAATGACATTAACCAAGAAAGAGTGTTGCAAAAGGAACTCCATGATGGCCTCTGTGGGTTTCCAAGTCACTGCTGATTTTATCTGGAAATTCTCTGATATTACAGGAATCAAATGGTTTCAATGACAGGCGGAAACCTGCTAATAGTCATATGCCTGCAGGATCAGAAATGAGATTTGGATTGCTCTGTTGGATAGCAGAAATACAAGCAGAGCAGAAATTTTAGGATATGACTATTAATTTGAGACAGAAATAATGTAAACTATTGTCTCACCCCCCAGTCATTTAACAGGGGCTTTTATGGGCACAGGGACAATAACCCATGACCCCTAACCCAGCATTATCCATCCTGCCCCAGGACTCCCCTCTGGCAATAACAAGCCAGACTCGTTCGAGGAAGACTTCAGGCCTCTCTTTAAAAGCAAAAAGTCTACCAAATAATCTCCCAAGTTTTATTTGCCGCTAGGAGTCTGCCTTTTTGCTCTTAATCTGCGCTGGAAATGTGCCACCTCCCATATTTCATTTTAACGTCAAGAAGCTAAACTTCAGTTTTGTTTACTTCAGCGGGGCCTCCCAACATTTTAAAGACATGGAAAAAGCTTTACTGCAGCCAGTATGGCCCAGTGCAAATAATGCTTTTCTAATGTTTCAGAACAGGCAATCAGTCAGGCTCTCAGCATCCTGGAGATACAGCTCATGTGTGGTGAATATAAGAAAAGGAGCGAGGGGGTGGGGAGCTTACAGCTGTAAAGACAAGAAGCTGCAGACGCCTAGGGAGAGTTTTCCTTCGGGCAGGGGCAAAGGAGAGAGCCAGAAAGCCAAATGCTACCATTTACTCTTCTGGGTGATGTGGGATGCAGCACAACAAGGGAGGTTCCACTTCTCAGTTTCTCTTGTGCTTTGTGGTTTAGTGTTAGGTTTTGAAGGATTACAGCTTGGGTTAAGCTTCGCTTACTTTTAGTAATAAAATTACTGCTCTACTAAAGTGGGATCATGAAGTTGTAACTTTAAAAAGCTGTCACGTTTCATACTTGCACAGCCTCTCCTGTACAATGAAGAAAGAGAGAAGTGCCTAAATTAACCCGGGCATGCTGGCACATATTAAAAGTGTTAATAAAATATATTCAGCATTGTCCTAAAGAATAAATTTCAGCCTGTGTTAAGAAAAAGGAAATCCAAAGTCATAAAGTTTTTACAGAATAGACCCTGAAACCATTCCAATTCTTTTCAAGTTTTATTTCACTAAAACAAATTAAAAAACAAAAAGAAAGAGAACTTTGATGAGAGTCCATAAATACAAGCAAGACTATATAATCTATAATACAACACATAATAATTGATATTCCTGTTTTTTTTCTGTCAACAGAGAAAGAAAGGAATACAGTCAGAGATTTATCACTCTTTCTTCATCAATACTATGAGCAAATAAAAAGACTCTTAAAACTCCAATAATATTAACTAAGAAAATGAGGAAGAAGAATGTGAAGCTGAAGCAGAGAGTGATATAATGCTATTAAATTAAAATTCATTATGTCAAAGAATTAAATGCATGCAATGTGTATGTGGCATATGTCTCAAGTATCTTACAGTTGAGTCCATAAATTAAAATAATAATATTAATAATAATGAAATGCTTTAAGGTAATGAGACAGTCATCAGGATACCTTTTGGTATTTATTATAATATGAATCATGATGAACTCACTTAGTACTAAAATAAACATTCCACTTGCAAATTGTAAATAGACTGGGGCCAAAAACAGCTTTTCATGGGAAAAATGAGGGTAAGAAAACCAATAATTTTTGAACTTTCAAACTGGAATAGAACAAACACTCAGGCAAAACCCCCAAGCACACTAAATAAGTTTGTATTTCCTGGAAAGTAAGATCTTTTCAAAGAAACATTTCAGGTTGAGCCAAGTAAAATTTACTGTACAGTATGTGACACACATCCTCTGGAAACAACTGCTCGGAAGAGGCAAACCAGAACCCCTCAAGATGTGAACTTTTGGGAGGGGGTAGCTTTGCAACTGGGATGTCCTGGCCCTTTAGATTACAAGCTTCATTTTCTGTAGATCCTAAACCAAGAAGTATCTTCAGGCCAGTCACACACCTCCATTCTCCTTCCATGCCCCCCTCCAAAAATAGGGCTAGATCTTTAAATTTGAAGTACCTAAGTCCAGTGTGACAGAATGCAGATGAAGCATCTCAATTACTGTTCACCAGGGGAAACTTTTCATGACTTCGACAGTTAATTTTTGTATGGCAGTGTTATAAATATCTGTGAGCAGAGCCTGGAGAAAGAATTTTCTAGTTCCAGTTGTTTGCACAACCTGCTACAAGCTTGGGGCTACACCGGAGCCCTGGCTTTGTTAAGCTGAGGGGATTTGCCTGAATCATTGCTGCAGAGGCTGACTGTGACACTTGCACTTTCTCTTAGCACTTTTTTAAAAAAAAAATCAGCTCCTGAAATGCAAGCAAAATATGCCTGTAAAAGCAGAGTTACAAGCCATGTCTGTAATTCATGACTGTCAGAGATTGCCAGTTGGCTTTCCAATTTTAATTATTACTCTATTACAATCGTATTATATTCAAGATGTCATGAGCTGTGCTTTTTGTTCAGATTACACAAAATAGAGTTATGCCTGAGCACGTTCTGGTTTTGCTTTCTTCCTTCAGCTGTTGTGGATGTGACAAACACTGAATTTAGGAAGAACTTAAAGTTCGCCTTTTTCATTGAAATCTGGCTTTTTCCTGAAAAAGTTCTCACAGATTGGCACCATGCCTCACAATTTAAAGATGACAACATCTTCGCTTATGCTAACATCTCATTTGCACATTTTAACATACAGAATTCCTCCTTGATTGGCATTCTTATTAACTTGACATTATAAAAGACTGTCTGTTAAACAATGTAAGCAGTACTTAAATGCGACTGCTGTTAATTCATCTGCTTTACAGGAAGGAATACTTAATGGTTACTTCTTTTTGAAAAACTGCATTGGAGATGAATGCTGAAAATTAGGCTGTTCGTGCTGAGGTATATGTCTATGTTTTTGCCATACAGTGTCATTCAGTATAGGTACTGACTTCATGTTAAAGATGATAATACAGACAAGAGGAGGAGACATGCTTTTTTAGATCTCTAGAATCTACAAGATCTTTAGCATTTATATATAACTGTGTGGAGATAATAGAGCTTTTCTAATTTCTGTTCTTCTAATGGGAAGAACTGCTCTAAGAACTAGTTTGTGGTATTATTTGGAAATTAGCATTGTTGTCTTGATTAAAAACAGATCTTTAGGAAGATCTTTAGGAAGATTTTTAATTTTAAAACCTAGTCTTGAGACTTATACTTCTTCTCCAAAGCATATCATTGGACTGAGGCTTTATATAAGCTTGATTCTTCCTTTTTGAAACCTTCAATATCTTTTGTATTCCTAGTACCAATACTATATGCAGATTCTTATCCCAAGTACCAACAGCTTTACAAAAAGCTAAGGACAAAACCGCTGTAGTTTATTAGGACATCTGTGGTTTAGCTTGTCAAATAATGCATCATCAAATGCAATATAGGCCCACCAAATTTCCGGTTGATCCTATGACGGCATAAATCAACCCAAGTCAAGAATACTGTATTATGTATATTGACTGGTATGTATGCTCTACCAGTCAACACCAGCTGTAGGTATGATCTGTCGTGACTCTTTCAGAAATCTGAAAGCTGCTGGGTTCTTAAAAAGCCTGAGTTCCATAAATTTTTAAGGGCTTGTATTCCACACATTTGACATGGCAATGCCTGGCAAATAGCTTACACACCTAGGCCAGCTCTGTTTTGTCCCATTGAAAGTGAAAATATTTTAGAACTGTTTTTTTCACACACTGTCCCAAAGGTTTTATTTCACAGGAAAAGCAAATTTCAAGATTTTGACTTAAAGCTACCTTTTGAATAAAAAAATTCTCACCTACCTGTCTGACACAGAGATGTCTTTTGATGGTAAAATGTATGGAGAGAAAGAGCTGCAAATCAGGTCTCTTGGAAAGCAGTCTTAAGCCATTGATTTTCAGTTCCTATGGGGGGGAATTGGTGAGTTTCTTGGGCTCAATTAATAGCTCCTTTTCTATGAAGTTAAAGCAGTAAATTAGATTACCTTTATGTTCTTCTTAGATGATGTCTGCTTCTTAAAATCCCAACATTTCCAAATAGCTTGTTTCCAAATCAAAAGCAAAGATTACTTTGCAAAAGGACATATTGTTTTTCCTCCCTGGTTATGGCCTGATGCATTTTTTTTAAATTCAACTCTAATTTACCATTGACCTTACTGTGAACAATTCTTCATTAGAAGTACTGCAATTCTAATTCTACTGCATTAGAAATATTATAGCGATGCATGCCATGTCTGTCTTTCTAGGTTCTGTGGTCTCTGAAATTACTAGCAGTCAGTTGATGGGATGTAACTTGATTTAAGAGAAAGGAAGACCTCATGGAGGCTTGGATGCTCACGTCTGCCCTTCTTTCCTCAGCAATCAATTTTGCTTTCTAATCCAAATCATTCCTATCTGCACAATTCCTATATTAGTTTTGCTCTCATCATTTCTGCCTGCTCCACAGTTCCTGTTTGTTCCTGTTCCTGTTTGTTCCTTCTGTATCCCCTTTCAAAGAGACCACCACTTTCATAGCTCCCTTTGTGTTCCTACTGGAAAAATCAGTTTAGTGCTTTCAGACTGAGGACTCCCTGAGTTTTCTCCCTTGCAAGCTACAGGAGCAATTTCAGTAGGGTACCTTTTGCCCTGCACCCTCCCTACACAGGAGATTGCAGGCAAGAGAAGAGAGATGGAGCAGGCCAGCTGGGAAATTGCTTGTGCTTTGCTAGCAGAAGGGTAGAAGGAAAGCTGCATAGTTGTTTTTGTTTTTGTTTTTTTTTTTTTTTTTTGCTTCCTTCTAGGAAAGCTGTCAGGTTACTGATATAATGGAAAGACAATGCTCCCTGCTCATGAAGTGGCTGCTCATAACCCAAGAGCTGGAAAAGCAGGTCGGAAAGACAGTCATAGGGGCTTTTTCCCAGTCCATCCCAGCTGGGCTAGAGCTTCTGGGAGACTGCTGTTTCACACTGAAGGATCTTGGCTCTTTCCCTAGCCAGAATTCCATTGTGATATTTAGTAATGCTTTAGTATAATACTTCTTTATGCTGTGCTTCCTTATTGAAGAAGTGTGGAACAAGATCTGGGAAACAAATTGCTCAATGTTGGCTAGATCTATAAAAATTTTCCAAGCCCACAAAACTTTATGTGCAAATTGATAATCTGCAAAGCAGTCACCTTGACTTTAGAAGGAGCAAAGTCAAGATTAAATCTCCCTGATCATTGAATCTTAGAAGCACGATATGTAGCAGCCAGGGGAAGAGGAGAAATTAAATGCCCATGCATGGGCAACCTAACCTATAGGCTAATAAATGAGCAGCATATTTTTTTATCTGTTGACTGAAGTGGGAGATGGAAAGTGAGTGCCAAGTAGCAGCTATTATAGCATTGTGCACATGACATTAAAGTTCGGGGTCAGTTGTTTCCATTATAAACCCCATTTTTCAGAGTTTATAACTTGGCTGCCTTAAATCATATCTAGCTGAAACTGGCATGCAACTTGTCAGGACAGCTGTAGGAGATTTTTTTTTTCCCCTTTCTTTCAGCAAAAAAATGGCTTTATATCATTTAAACCATTTATCTTTGTGATGCAGTTAAAGAGCTTTTTAGTCACTTCAGGCACTTCAGGGGAACATAAAGGCTCTAAGAAATAGGAAAATACAAAAACTTCTTATTTAAGTTATCCTAGACTCTAGGAAAACTGAGCATATGAATCCAAAATTTGCAAGTCAAGTCAATCTTTCACTTGTTAAGGTGGTGTCAAGCTGTGTCTTCAGCCATACAGCCAGATGAAGATACACTTCTCACTATTTCACTTTTTTCCTCCATTTACTTGAAAACTATTAGTGAGCTATCTGATTCAAGAAGTGCATTTGTGCCTGCAGTGCCGAAATCAGTAGAATTTTGATTCCTGCATGTGATGTCCCACAGTGAAAACAAAAGATGACTTTATTCTTTCTTTAAGTCTGTGAAAATGCAGATGCAATACCCATCAAGACAAGTCGAGGGAAAAAAAAGAAATAAATAGAAGAAACACTGTTTGCATTAGAAGTGATGTATAAACTCAGACCATTTAGTCCAGGCTTTCCTGAAGGAGGAAGGACAGGGCACCTGCGGTTACAGTCAAACTCCTGCATACAGGTACTACTAAGATATGTCGTCTTCTGTTGCTTCTTGATGGTTCTGCTGCAAACATCAGTTCGATTATGTGCATTTGAGAGAGCTCTTCTGAGACCTCTTCAAGCTGCCACTACCTCCTCAGCACATGGCACTCCTTCTAGTAAACAGGCATAATATAGACACTGCGTGGGAATGATTTCCTCATGTCCGCCTTTACTCAGCCTCCACTTTTCTACATGATTAAAGAAGATTCCTGTGGTACATTAGAGATGCATCAGAAAGTGTTAAAAACAACCAGACTATCTAGCTTATTTTTTACCTGTTGGAGCAAATATGTGGAGAATATAGTGGTAAGCCACATGCTACATCCTACAAGGGACTTACGTTTTGAGTGGGTGGTCACAGCACCTTATAAGGGTGTCATGGCACATTCAAAAACATCTTATGACCATGCTCCATGCTCCTCTCCAGCTGTATAAGCACAGCTTGAATAGGGTTCAACTGGTTCATCTCTGAAACTAGCCCTGAGAACATCTTTATACTACTGTGCTGCTCAAGCTGAATTCCCTCTGTTTGGTAGCACACCTAGGCATCAGCTAGAAGGGCCTGTTATCACCCAGCATGGATAAGCAATAAGTAATGAGCACTTAGGGAGAAGTTATCTAGCAGTCAGAGTTTTAAGGACTCCTTACCAAGCCTTGTATTTTGGTGGTAGGTGTTAATCCTGTATATGAACAGTGCCTCACAGTGTTACCCTTTCAGTAATATCGTAACTGTCTGCATCATGGCTGCAAAGTTTTAAATAATACTGGAATTTCACAGAGATTTCTGGTTTAAATGTTCAACATTAAGCAAAATTCAGAAAGAGTTGCTTGGACTTACATAGCCTTCCATATTGATTGTGGTAGTCCTCTTAACCAAAATTTTAGCCATTCAAAATGTGTCCACTTTCAACACCATTTGCCTAAAGGCATCCAAATCTACAGCTCCCAGGAGAATGAAGTGCTATCAAGTGGGATGGAAAAGGGTCTCATTACCTTGTTGTTGTCATTCTTCTGATTTCAGCTTTCCAGGAGAAAAGATTGGATTCTTGCTGTCTCACCTGCATGGAGTGTCCCAGCCACTGGGCTCAAGTCACCCTCACACTTCCTCTCTAGCTCAATCGATGTTTAACTAGTTTTCCAGTTCCAATAAAAAGCATTACAAATGCCTCATCTCAAAGTGCTCTGCAGCAGGAGCAAGTCTCTGAAAAAGCCCATGTACTGGAAGACAAGAGAGTCCACCTTATTCAAATCAGGGATTTGATTCAAGATCTTTTGTCCCCAGATAAATATCATAAGAAGCAGGCCTCAGAGTATTTAAAATTAGGGCAGCTGAAACATTTCCTGCTGGAGATGGGTCATAATACACAAAAATACTTATGTGTTAATTGAACCTCTGAGTAAGTACGTTAGCATGACTCCTTAACCTTGTAACTGAGATGCTCACCTGGGAGTTTAACTATTTATGTTGAATTATCGTGTCAGCAGGAGAGGCTGAGAGCAGCTGACCCAGGATATGCTATAACTAGAGGGTGAAAATATATATTTTTTGGTAAGGCTGAGGAATGATAATTGTGGATTCACACAAATTCAGATCCTCCTAGTGAAAGAAACAGACTCTATGACATTCAGATTGTCCTATGCCAGATAGTAATGTGATGCCTCATTATTTTTGCTCCTTTTTTGACTCTAATTCTTTGTTTTCTTTACCTTTTTATAATGCTTGGGGATGAAAAGTTTCATTTTTAGTTGGAGATTTTTTTTGTGCCTTTTTTTTTTTTTTTTTTTTTTTTGGAGAGCAGAGGAAAGAGGAAGATATTTCATTCTGGTCACTGATTTTATTGAACAAAATGTACTTTAATACAGCTAGGAAAATTTTCACCTTGTCAATTTATAGTAAAATCTATTGTTTAGCTTCAGGCTTCCTTGCAAGCATTTGGCACATATTGGATAGAATGATAATTTCTGTGACTTTAGGTTGTTTCTGCTGAGCTCTAAGTGATTTCATTGGGGTTTACTAGACTATCAGCCATTTTGATTCTCCTGAAAAGAACTGTTAAAATTTCTGTCAGGACAGGTATATTTTATTTTTATAAAAGAAATAACTGACAACATTTTGGGGAGAGAAAATGGTGGTAGTTGCCTATTACTCTGTGTGTGTCCCTTTGTATATAAAAAGCTGCATATGATAACTGATTTTCCTAGACAGAAGTACAATATAGAACAGCTCTGTAGTCTCAGTTTATAAAGCTAGACTCATGCTGTATAGGAGAGCCCACTTGAGTTCCTTAGGGGAATCTAGACACACAATTAGAGGTAAACACAAAAACATCCCCAGGGAAAAACATAATAATAAAAAAGCATTTTTTATAATAAAGAACTATATTAAAAAAAAGGAAAGTTGAGCATTGTATAATAAAAGCACAGAACCCAAGGCAAAAAAGATGCAGTCAATCTTCCAAAAGATCTTTAAGAGGGTAAAGGGAGAGCTGGTGATTTCATGAGAGACCTTGCAGAGTAAGGTACATACAGCCTCATTATACAGCAGTGTCTGGGCAATAATGTCAGGGGTAGGGAGAGGGTAGATACAAAGACTATCATTTGGCTTGTCATACATAACTAATAAAGCAGGACTGGAGACCAGTTGTCACTGCTTGTTCATATGGGGCCAATTTCTGGCAAGGGCTGAATATGGGCATCTGCCAATAACCCCAGGCAGAGCAATGAGAGCAAGCATCTTCTCTGGGCTCTCCAGCACGGAGCGGCTGTGATGTTAACCCACTCTGACGTGCCAGAGAAGAGCATCCCAAGGTGCTGCTAAGACCTGCCAAGTTTCTCTCTGTGTCTCTCGCATGTTTGTACACCTCTGAGCAAACAGCAGCCTTAATCCATTTCTCTGGTTTGCACTGAAGGCATTTGCTGCCTCCTCTTTATGAAAATGATCCGAGCAAATCCAGGTGAGCAGGGAATCCAAGGGAAATTTCAGAATTTGAAAGCTTAATAGAGAACCGCATTCTCTTCATGTAAACTTTAACAGCTAGAGCAACAATCAGTATAGCCAGACCAGTCTAAGCAGAATTTGACCAGTAATTTTTTTCTTACAATTATCTATCAAAAGACAAGGCTAACTAGATTAATGTCATCTCAATTTGAAGTTCTTATTTTATAGCTGTATGTGACACTGTATTCTTTATAAGAAAAATACCCTCTGAGATCAATAGATACGCCTTCCCTAGGAGTGCAGAAACAATGTCAGTGAATTTCATATATAGTAGGCCTCAGGTCTGACACACTTCATAATCACAGGGAAAACAAGTCCAATAGATACTGCTCTAAATTATGTACCCAACAAACTACAATTTCAGGGCTCTGGAATTTTTAAGCACAATAAAAAGTTTACTCAATGGCTGTGTATATTATTAATTTACAGATAGAACTAGATGAAAGATGAAACATTCAGTTGTAATTTGTTTATGGAGATAGTCATGCAATTATATTGGACAAGGGAATTCATTTTGCAGAGTAAGATTTAGTAATTAGCCATGGAGCCCTCATTTTGTCTCTTCGCCTATAAAATTCAGTGGTCTATCTAATCTATTGAACACACCATTGAGATACCTGTGGCATTAGCTTTGTATTCAGTCCCTGCAGCCCTAATCTACAGAATTAATGTGGAAGTGAATAGCCTTATATAGAACTGGTCCTTAAAGTACATGGAGAAATACTATTAATATTTTTATTTCATCGCTTTTCCCTCTACTACTCATGATAATTTCTGAAAGTTATTCAGGATATTTCTTGCCTAACTGGTTATTTATTCCCCCACATACAGATATTTTTCATAAATGTTGTTACCTTCCATACCCATAAAACATACAGTATGTGGAGCGTATATATACTGTAATTAAAAAGAGATACTTGGGTTGATGAAAACCCAGTTGTTCCCACATAAGTGTAACGACTGTCTTCTCTACCAATTAAGAATCAGCAGAATATGGGCTTTAATGGCCCTCTTGGGGAACTTGTCTTTTGTATCTATGATAAATACATGATTATAAGGACAAATTATATGAGCAGCAATAATTTCCTAGTAATGTGATCATTAAAAGCCTTCACAACTGCAATACATCAGTATTAATTGGGGACAGATGATCATTTTACTGACATGTTCAAGTCATTATCCATATTTCAGTACTTCATGAATACCTGAATAGTCTTAATGATGTGATTTTTTTAAGATTCTTTCTTCAGTGATCCTAATATGATTGTTTATCTAAAAATTACGAAAAAAGGGGAAGAAGGCAAAATGAATTACAGGTAGTGTCGGTAGTTGTGGGTTAAAGGTAAGTAAGATCCAGCAAATTTTAAGTTTCTCTTCATATGGGAGAACAATTTAGCAACCACAACTACTGTGCAGAACAGCAGACTAAACTGTGCCTGCTGGGCCTGGATCCCATTAAGTCCATGGTAAACTTCTCCTCCTGAAATGGAGGACACTAGCACTGGTAGCAGTTGAGGATAGGTAGCCTTTTATACCAATTTGCTGAATCATATCCTTAATCCTATCCTTTCCTTCCAATCTGCTTCAAAAAACATTCTGCATCTGGGAAATTAATACAGATTCTCTGTTTGCATAGGTCTGTCTTTTTTTATTTTGATCACCTGTGACAAAGGACTGGTGAAGTTTGTTCCCTGTCATGGGTTGATCATTAAAAAGCCAAACCAATCTGACTATATTTGCAAGCAGAATGGTAAGCCCTATGTGGATAGTCTCCTGAAAACTAAAATGAAATGACAGAATATAACCTAAGACTATGTTTTGATTCTGAAAGGGTTTTATACACTCAGAACCCCCCACTGATGGGAATGTGAGTGTCAGCCATTAGGTTCCGTAATATTATACTTGCTGATTTCTATCGCACTACAGACTCCTGTCATGATTTAATACAAACTAAAGATTGTCCTGACTCTGTGCAGTTCTTTATAACTATGGATGAAATATAGAAATATAATAGATAAGACTTATAAATAAACACGTAAATTATGTTTTGCATGAAGGTAGCTAGACAAATTCATCACATTTATACGCACGTTAAAAAGCCTCGGAGAGTTCATTTTCACTGCAGTTGTTTAATAAGACACCAGGTGTCATCATTAGGGCTGCTATCAAGAACATTTGTTTTGCCTAAGCAGTTTACTAGTCATAAAATGATAAGTTTAACTTTTGCAATCTAGACTGCACTGTGACCACAGTATCTCTTAGTGTGCTCCTCCTAGCAAATATGACTGTCAAAGTGAATTAATCTGACATAAAAATAATCAATAGTCCTAACAAAAACATACCTACAAGCCTGTGCATAGAACAATACACTTGGTAACATGCAATATTGGCAAAAACTGCATTAGTGTGCTTCTACAGTAATGAAATTAAACATTCGACTGTAGCGCAGGTGTAATGTGGTTGTTAACATTAAAGTTTTATAGTTAAATTTTAATTAGCATTCTTTACAGTTAAATATAAATCTAGAACTCATATTGCACAGCACATAGAAGTCCTACTGTGGTACGCTCATGCATCACAAGAGAAAATAAACTTTTTTATTTGAGTTTGTCTTCTGCAAATGAAGCTCTCTCCACAGGAACCAAAGATTTCAAGCCACAGACTATTTTGCAGCCTTGAAATCTAGAGCCCAATTTCAATTTAAAATGTTCTAGTTGGATATTAAACAATATGGACTAGGATATAAAGTATTTCAGAAATAATTTATGTTACAATTGTTCCAAATGCCTCAGTTTAGATTAGGGTCTGGTTGTGTGATAAGAAATATTCCGCCCTCTTCTGAACAGCTTGCGTTAGTGAAATCAGCAGAATAAACTGATTTATTATCTGGACCTCACCAACAATCACCATTTTACAGGAGCAGCACCCCACTATACCTGAGCTGACAACTGTGTGGAGACCTATGGACGTCTGTGTTGCACAGGGCCACTCTCGTTGTGGGACTATGCTTAAGTCTGTGAGGCTAGCTATTGGGAATGGGGAAGAACAGAGATGCCCAAATAGTATAGAACCGAAAATCAGTTGAGATCAGCACCAAATTAAAATGTTGTTCTTTTTTATCAATTAAATGCTAAGGTTGGTTTTTGGTTTGGAGATTAACTGGTTTGTTTTTATTTTCAACTTTGAAACAAGGAAAATACAAGCAAAGGGACTTCTGAAGTTATTCAATTTGCTGGTTTTGGGTTTAGAATACTGTGGGCCAATTTCTTCACCTTCCTACAGAGTCTTGACTCCAATGCTCCCAGGACAATATTTTAATGATCAGGCTCTTAGGCATTGCAAAGTCCTTGATCTTTTCTTTAAGTGCGGTTGAATTTTTTAGAAAACATTTTTATAGGAAAAAAAGAGACTATTTAGTGATTAGGACATTTCCGTATGTTTGAAATAGTTCAGATGAAGCAGAAAAGCTTCAGGAGAGTCAGAGAGAGATATACTGCTCAAGATCTGTGTTGAAGCCATTTGTATGGGAGAAAGGAATTCTTGGTCCAAATGCAATGGCTGGCTGATTTATTTAATCTGACTGTTTTAACTTATTCTCTCATAACCATGGTAGGACTCTGAAAATATGAATTACACTTACTTGGTTTTGAAAATTATGTTCTTTTTGTACATGGGAAACATAATAAGTGCTTTTTGTTATCTTTTGTATACCAGGCACTAGCTAGATAATCATTTGTGGTCAAAATCTGTAAATGGTATATCAGAGGTTTAATCTGATGCTTTTTAGAGTAATGGCACTATCACATTCAAAAAGAATATGTGAATTCTCCACTGTTAGGAACATTAGTATATTGGGTTACACATTACTGTTTTTACTATAGAAGAATATATGTATTTAACTAATTGAAAAGATGCCAAGAACTATGAAAGTAGAAACGTAGCCCAATATTATTCATATAAGATGTATCTATACTAAACTATTCAAGTAATTTCACTTCTGCTTGGAAGAAGGAACAAATATGTCAAGTATAAAGCACTGACTACAAGAGCTTAATACATCTATAGCATAATTCAGTTCAAAAATAGAACTTCAAGATAACTTTAGACAAAATTTTGTCTTTTATAAACCCAAAGCAAGAAAATGTTCCTATGTTGCATAAAGATTGTGCAGTCTGACAAGATAGCAAAACTTCTAATTACTACATGTGTTCACGCTCTTGTTGTTATCAGGTAGTAGCACAAGAGTTGAAGGTCTTTCAGGTGTAATAAAACACAGCATTCAGCTGTATTGTCTGGTCTTTTGCTTGTGAAAGCAGAGAACATGAATTGTGAATTTGATTTTGTATCTATGGCAAATACAAGTAGAACATGAAGAAAATAATTTGCAAGTAATGAAAGACTTCCTTGGTTTAATCTTCAGATTGAAATATGCAACCATAGCATTAAATTTCTCATTTTCTTTATTTTCACATTTCTATACATAAATGCAGCTCATTTCTCAGCAAATAAATAGTAGAACAACTTTCCCGGGCCACACTGGATATCTCTGGGTCATTCCATCCCTTCCTTCCCTCTCTTTTTATCTTCCAGGTTGGTGTTGTAGGAGATGTACACTCACTATCATAAAGAATGTTCAATGCTGGGGACTCCCAGGTTGTGTTCTACAAATGGAAATTAGGCCACATCTATTAGCTACTAGACTAAATGATTTTGTAGTTGAATGTCATAGATGTTTTGCCAACAGAAAATTGAGGGAGAGAGATCGTGACCAAAATAAAGATATTTAAAACAGTTATGATGAAATGGTATTTCCTCCAGAATTCCTTTTTTATTGGTCATTGGACTTGCCATTCTTCAGATTTCTCAGCTTGAGAAATTGAGAAATTGAATAGCCTCTCACTGAAGTGAAATTTGGAGAGTCTGAGGCTTTTTAGATTTTTCACCATAATGTGATTCAGGACATTAAAAAAATCACACCTACTCAAAAATTCATTTTTTATTAATTCTTATTGCAAGAAGTAAACAGTTTTACAGTATTTGGGGCTGAATGTCTTCTATTTGAAATTGCCATCCAAAGTCATAAATGTACTGTCTATTACTCACCTACTTTTTCCTGCTTCTAAATTTGTATGAGTCCAAGCACTTCATGAATAAAACACCTTCAGGGATTCAAACGGATGTTGCTTCTGTAGGACTTCTTACAAGGAGCATGTGTACTGCATGTTGGTAGGGTTATTTGAAAACTGCATGTGTCCTCTAAATTTAAAAGTATGAAACACTGTCAAAAAAGAATTCTTCCACCACTAATATCTCTATGGCATATGGTCATAGACAACTAATTCCTGGTAACACGGGAATAACAACCTCATGTGCCTCATGTTATATTCAGTAATACTGAAATGTGTTCCTCCCAGAGTAGTCTCAGGATTGTTTGGTATCATACACACACCACTTGTTAATAATAATAATTTCACATGGAATCATCTGTTTGATCTTTAAGGGCTAGAAAAAGCCCTGAAAAGCAATGAGAATCAGTTAACACTGGAGGGACTTGGCTATTTGCTTCATTTTGCAATTCACATACTAAAATTGAGTCCATCTATACAGCTATGCTCTTCAAAATAATCCACCTGAAAATCTGGAAGGAAGCTACTGTTAATGCAATGGACCCAATTCTAGTCCAAGTCACACTGTGCTTTTTAGAGCCTGTCCCTTTTTAACTTCCTGACTTGTCTTTATGACTTAATTCCCTTTTTATCCTGTTCTCTTGTTTCTGGGCCTTGCTACCTAGGAGTCTTCCAGTTTTCTGGTCTTAAAGAATGAAAGGAAAAAATTGCTTCAATAGTAAATTCAAACACTGCTACAGAATTATCCAGCTAATTTCCTGAGAAAGTACTATTCATCCAGTTTACTGCTTAACATCTGTTCAGTCTTTTCTGTAAAAGGGCATGGCAATGCTGGCCACAACAGAGCTTCCTGGTTGGCTATCAAATTTCATAACTATAACCAAATCCCTAATAACTGCAAAGTCCTTGAAGAGGCTTATGAGGAATTCCAGGCAGCTATATAAACCAAGAAGCAAGAAAAGAAGATGCATTTCGCTTGGACAAATACACTATATTACATACTCAAATCTGTTTTCATGAAAAGTCTCTGAACTGGGACAATGCCCTGATGAATCAGGCTACAGCATGCCCAGGGGAGTCCCCTGATGATCCCTGCAGAGTGTAGCAATATTCGGAATTCGGAAAGATATCTGCAAAATTTTAGAGGGCAACAAACTAGCACCATTCTTCTACAAAGCGCCCAGATAGGTTGTCACTTTCCATTTAGATTTATTCATGAGTAAAGTGGGAATAGTGCACAATTGCCACAGAAAGAGTGAGGGCTGTGAGAACATCCTTCTTACAGCTTCTATACTTTGTGCTACAATGACTTTTTTTTTTTTTTTTTAATCCTGACTGGTGGTGTTAGGCTGAGATCTGGTCTCATTAGTCACGCTCTTTGTTCATTGTTCAACTAAAGCCCTTTGAAGATAAGATTCAAAATGAACATTTAGTGAATTCTTTTACTAATGTGTAAGGTGGCAAACAGCTTCCTTTTTTTACGCGTAGCATGCAGAAAAATACCTATTCTCCTCAGGCAGGTACATAGGCTGGCTGCCCAAAGTCTTTCTAAAAGATAACTTGTTAATTGACAAAACAAGTCATCACCTCACTATTTTTGGGATGCTTTGAATATTTACAAAAATTTTATGTATATCTATAAAGTTTAATTAAACTGTAGGAATTTTCACATTACCTTTCTTTTAAAAAAATTTGTATTGCAAAAAATTCTTTTCTGCACCACAGCCGTGTTTTCACTCTTCAGATTATCTTTGGTTGGTCTCTTGTTTGCCTAGAAATTTGGAATTGTTCTTTTGATATAGGGTAGCTGTCCTAAACATTGACTATGTATAGCCACCAAACTGCAAAGCTCAGAAGCAGCAGGTATGATTGGGGTTAGGAGTATTTGTAACAAGTTCAGTAGACTTTTTTCACCAGATTCTCAAGAAAGGTGTATATATATATAAGAAGTTATATACATCTCAAGAAAAATGTATATGTACACCTATATATGCGTGTGTATGTATGTATGTATACATATAAATATCTTTATACATGCCCATACCTTATTAAAACAGTCAACCTCTCTCTGAAAAAAATGCCTTTCATAGGATGTACATTTGTCTTGTCACGGAAATAGAAGATAGAGAGTTCTTAGATTATTTTTGATTTTCTTTTTCACATGACACAATTTTTGAGTGAACATGTGCCAGTGAACACTAGGCTCTTTCAATAACGGTATCTTTCGACATACATGATCCCTGCTTTAATGGCTGTGGGTAGCTGGAAACCTGTAGACATCACTAGACATTTTAAAAAAGAGGAATGTGCTCTTGGTGATCTATTATCCTACGATTTTTCTTCAGTTTTGCTTAAAGATCATTTGACCTCTACTGTGGAACAGCAAAGTATTATTTTAACATTTTAGTTAGTCTGGTCAGTAGCTCTGGTCCCACATTCTAAAGCTTTTTGCTTGAGTTCTCCAGAGAGGCTTTGATCAGAGGCAAAATTGCTTTTTCATGACCTCATTTAATATGCAGAATAAGCTTCACTACCAGGTGCTATGGTTTTCCTTCATTGAGATTTCCCTAAGGACGTTCTGGCCTTTGTGTAAATCTCCTTTGTTCTTATTCAAAATGTAGGCAGTGCTGAAACTCCCAATTCTGCATTTGGAAGCCTTTCTTCTATGATTTTTGTTTTCATTCAAACCCAAGCCAATCCCTTTCCTGTATCTGTGCCTATGAGAAGTGAGGTTTCACGGAGCCCTCTTGCATATTCAAGTTCTGTATACCGGAGTTTCCCAGAACAATTTTCCTCCACTCAGATTTTACCTCTTGGTTTTTATTCTAGTTCTTTTATTTAAATACCTTTACACAAATTCTCTGTTGCTGTTCTTGTACTATGGTGCTATCTCTCTCTCTCTCTCTCTCCCTCTCCCTCTCTCTCTCCGACCTAGGGAGGCATGCCCCATGAATCCGATTTTCTTAGCTAATACTTGGCAATGTTGTATTTCTCATAAGGAAAAGAATGCATGCACCCAAATTTTTACTCACATATCTGAGGCATGATGCATCAGCTTTCTTTTTCACACACAGTGCCTTAGTCTGTGCTGCTGAAAATACCATTGTTGGCACTGTAATCCACAAGTGAGGTGTTGTCGTTATACTTCCCTCCCTAACAAGAAAAAAGGATCCTAGTTATATAAGATGGAAGTAAAATTTTGAAAACCTAAATGAAGGGTTTGCCTTTAGGTATTACTTTACTTTGAATCAGCAAATTTTATATTGCCAGTTTTATTAAATCTGTTATATGACATTCCTTATGTTTCAATTCAGTAGATCAGTTTCTGCCCAAGTGTAGCTTCATTAATAAATGAATTATGTTCAATAAGTTTGCATTCAAGAAGGAAATGTATTAGAGTATTTGTACACTATACTAAAAATAGATACTCGTAGCTACACAAAGGGAACACACCTTTCTCTCCAAAATAATTACCATAATGAAAAAAATGATTTTTTACAAGTAGAAAGTTACACAATTATCAAAATCATCTTTCTGAGTTACCTAACCTAGGAATGTCTAGGAAATAGGAAGTGAATTTTACCGGGTAAAAGCTTGATCTTTTCAGTACAGAGTGATAAGAAACCACGGCATAACTATTTATGGGTCGCCTAACATGGAGTGAACTTCTTCAGAGACTCTTACAGGAACTGGCTCAATATGATTCATGGTACGTAGCCAGATCCTCAGTGGCAATAAGAGACCACTGATCACTGCCCAGGTGAGCCTTTGGTCCATGAAACAGTTCTGTCTGTTAACTCAGAAAAAATTCAGAGTTCAAAGCAAGAACAGCTTGAGTCTCAGGGAACTTTAGCATTTTCAGGTGGTACAGAATTTTTATGAGGGTAAAAGGTAACAAAACAGGTCCCACAGCAGTGCTTAGGTGCAGAACGATATTTAGACTATGTCACACAAGGTTTGCACAGCGACCACTATGCTGGTAGACACGCAGGCTGTGGGCCTCCAGAGTTAAGATACTGCATGGCTTCGGTTTGCACAAAAAAAAGCTTAGTGGGTTCTGTAGCAATATCAGTAGCACATTCCCAGGGGAACTATGTAATACCAGTGAGTTACATGTTCACACCTCTGAAGGCTGCTTTTAGGGACGCCCTGTCAAAAACAGAATAGTAAAGCTTTTTTTTATATACCCTTCAGGTTCAGCACATGTTGGGAAAAGAACTGCCTTGTACTTGTGAATACATCTGTCTGCAGGTGCAAGAGATTTCCAACAGGAACAACAAGCAAAGAAAAATATTTGTTCTGACCTAATGCAATTTCACAGAAGGGCATAATACTGGGGCGAGGAAAGGAGGGCAGGCTGATCCTCCATCACAGCAGTGAGGAGGAGTATGGCATAGAAAAACAATGAAGATTAATGGCGATAGTTCCTAAAAATCTCATGCAGTTTATACTTCACAATCTTTCCACTAGAAAGGCTACGTAATGGCACTGTGGCTCATGTTTTTTTTTCTGGGATCTTTTAGAAAGCAGTATCTCCTAATCTGAATTTATGCTCTTAATCAAGGAGAAGTAGAAAATTTTCCTATGTGTTCATCTCCTCTCTATGTCTTATCAGGAAGCCGCTCAGTAGCAGGGACTCTTTCTGTTTTTTTCTGAGGAGTAATACTGGTCAGGATGACCAAGCGTTGCATGCATTCTCGAGGTAACAGATGCTAGAGCAAAGAGCCAGTGTTGGATGGAAATGATCCTGATAAGCGTCTCTAAAATGAAACGTGTCCTTTGAGGACAATGATATAATAACACATCTTCCAGACTACAGCTTCTTCTAGCTTTTTGTTCCTTTTGAAATCAGACTACCTTATTCCATTAAGCTTGGTGAAAAACAAACAAAAACAAACACATAGCAGGTCCTGATCTAACCCTTTAGGTATTTAAAAGGAGAGAATAAGTCCACTTTTTTAAAGCAAGATTTTTATTTCCAGAAATTATTTCCATTAAAATCTTATTCTTGAAGAGTAGTATATTCACCTAAAAATCCCGTTCCTCCTCTCCTGATGGAAGCACCTGGAGTTGTAGAGAGATGATCACAGAGACCTTTTCAGAAGCTTTTTCCTGCTGAGGATCATTCTACAAACCCAGACTCCAGTGATCTTTGAAGCCTGTTTTGTTTCTGCATCAGATTTTTGCCCTCTTTTCAATGGATTCAGTTGTGACTGAAGTGAATGGGTACCCTATTAATGAATCTCATATCCTCTTGATTTGTGGATCTCTAGACCTATGTACAGTCAGAGATGACTGGTCTTCGTCAGGAAGTTGTTGAAAAAACTGATATTGTTTGAGGTCAGACTGATGCCTTACAGATGTTTGAGAAGTTAATATCAAATTCTGGCTTCCTTGAGCAAGCACAGGCAGTTGAAACTCAGCTTCAGCAAATGTGAAAAATGTAGCTAAAACCTAAAGCTAAAAAGTAAGCAGTGTTTACTATAGCCATGCACTATTCTCTTTTCTAATCTTATCTCTATTTTGTACTGTACAGAGCACACTGTTTCTATTTGGTACAAGTCCACATTTTTTTAATCGTCTTTCATTCGGGTTTTCACATAAATGATAAATTCAGGCTGAAAAAAAAGTCATTTTTATTTTTTTCTTGCTCCAGTTAGTGAAAGAAATTGCTTCAAATTCAGTCTGAAAAAGATAATCAGTTACAGTGCGAAAGGAGGCAGTCATCTCTGAAATCCAAAATTAAGCTGTCCCAGACAAAGTTAAATGCTTTGTGGTATTGCTGTAAGATGACTGATGAATTTTTTGGTTTAGCTGTAGTGGTAATTCAAGGTAGCAGAACAATATAATGAACCAAATGTTGACTGAGTGAATAGTTCTACTCATCTTTTTTTTCTTGGTAGAAATGATGGCTAAAAGAATTCTTACTTTCCATTTCTCCTGCAGCTCTCTCTTAACCATGCCATATTTTCACTGTTCTGCTACGCTGCAGGGTAGTTTAGTGCTAGAGAGTGTCACTGACCTGATTCTCATTCCAGTTCCACAAAATGCAATCTGTATGTATTCCGACCTTTGTCATAAAGGGAATTTTAATCAGAAAACCGCCTAGGCCCCTATGAAGTTCCTGAGAACTTCTACAAAAGACAAAAAATTAACAGCAGGAAAAAAAAATAGCAAGGTGGTACAAACCATATGCCTATCTGGAGTTTAATGCTATTCTAATAATAAACTTTAAAATATAGTTTATAATGTATTTTCTGCAAGTTTTTTAACTTCTGTTGCATTTTTCTGTACCTGGACTCTTATTTTATAGCAACAATCCAGTACTGGTATTACTACGGAAGATGGCACTAGGTATATTAAAAAAAAAAAGATTTTCTGTGAAATCTTCTGTGACATATTCATAAAGCAACTCACTGGAAAGTCCACTTTAGATGTGATCAGATGCTTGGGAAATTATACCAACAGGCATGGAAAAACAACAAAAATCATTGTAAAATCATGTAGAAATATGATAGAAAATATTACTGATGTGTAAAATTTTTTCTAGATGGATATTCCACGTAATATAGGCTTATAAATAGGTTTCACATCATCTAAATCCTCCTCCTATTTCTTCTGATTTTAATTCAAACCTCTTTAGTGAAGTTTTCTTTATTAACTCTGATGTCTATCAGGGTGGTTCTTGGTCTTTTGTGTACATTTATAAATGCACTGACAGGAATGATAGTGTTTATCAAAGATGCATTAACTATTTCTTGTAATGACAGTGGACAAATGTCATTAATTAATGGTCAAAGTGAGCAAACTAAGAGAGTGATGTGTACTTGTGTCATTACATTTGCTTGAAAACAGGTATATTTTTTTCACAGCTGCACATATTAATAATCTAAATGTAGGATTTCCAATCTTGTTCAATGGTCATGTTTTCAAGAAGCGGCATTGATAGCAATGGTGTACCAGGCTATCAGAAAGCAGTTGATAATGAGCACTGACACAGGGAAGATGGCATTTTTGCTCTAAGGTGTGTGATTAAGGTGTGTGAAATTGCAAGTGTTAGGATAATGTGTGACAATCACATGATGAAGCAGAACTGCTTTTATCTTTGAATCACATGCTGGTTTATGTAAAATGTATGTTAAAAAGATACTGATATCATAAAAAATAGATATTGTGTTAAAAAAATAGCGAAGGAGGAAAATACAGTTTATCCATTATTATCAATGATGTAAATAGTTTAGGGAGCATTCAACCAGTGTACTGAGCAGGTGTGTAGAATGTATGATGCATCCTGAAGAACTGAGTTTATTATTACTGACACAGCATGCATTTTGAACTTTTTCACGTATATCATATGGAATAGGTAAGATATGTGCAGTGCTCGTGAGATAGATAAGTGAGATAAAAATATTACTGGCTTAAAAAAAAGATCCCATAACATGCCTGTTATATTCATCTGCAGTTACTAAAAGTAACTGAGTTTATAAAAGCTTGTTAAAAGGAGGGAAAACACTGAAAGAAATGAATTAAATAACTGTGTCTTTCGAAAGTAACAGTAAAAAAAACAGGTTAGCAATCTATCTCTATTTACTGGATTTTGTGCATATACATAGTGTTTAAAAATACTGACATGTCATAAATGTGCTGTACTGAGAAGCTGTTAAAATATAATTCAAAACGTGTAAAACTACATGCAAGATCAATTCAAAAAGGAGAAATTATTTCCAACAGAAGCTAAAGAGATTACACTGTTATGGGGACCAATATGATTTTATCGAGGAAGGATTTTATGAAGACAAGATTTTATGGAAGAAGAAACTGAATGGCAGCTGACTTGCAAGCAAGAAGTTTGAGGATGTTTCATAAAAAGAATGGAGGTATAGAGCTGGGATTAAGTACTAGAAGCTGGGGGGGGGCAACAGAGAGAGAAAGCTTTCATGAAAATTTTGAGAGCAATCTGAAGGTGTGAATGAACCTGACTAAATCCTTGAAGGTGATAAATTGGAATTTGAATTTGAGGTGCTAAAAGGCTGGAACAAAAGAAACAACTTACTGTCAGAGGACAGACTAAAACTGTAGTCCTGAAACTAAAAGTCCCTTTCAAGGCATATGGGATGTTGAGGAAGGAAGGTACAACTTCACTGCACACTGTGCATCCTCCTTTCCGGGAGAGGGGGGAGAGTCTGTAAGCCCTTAGCAGTGTGGAGAGAATTAATCCATCTTTCCTAACTCTGGGAGCTCAGACAACATGGTACTCTCAACTCTAGTAGTGGCATGCCCTTGAGAGTTCATCGGACCTGAGTTTTAGAGTGTTCTCTAGAAAAGCTCTCTGTGGGGTCCTGACTGCACTGGCTTTGTGGTGACCCAGTTAATGAGCAGAATACAGGGGGAAGAAAGAAGCAAGAAGGAAAAAAAGAAAACGCAGCCTGACAGACCACAGGTCACAGAATCACAGAATGGCTGGGGATGGAAGGGACCTCTGGAGTTCATCTAGTCCAACCCCTCTGCTCCAGCAGGGTCACCTACAGCATGTTGCCCAGGATCACCTCCAGACATCTTTTGAATATCTCCAGAGAAGGAGACTCCACAACCTCTCTGGGCAACCTGTTCCAGTGGTCTGTCACCCTCACAGTGAAGAATTTTTTCCTCATATTCAGATGGAGCTTCCCGTGTTTCAGTTTGTGCCCATCACCTCTTGTCCTGTCACTGGGTACCACTGAAAAGAGTCTGGCCCGATCTTCCTTACACCTTCCCTTCAAATACTTATACACAATGATAGGACCCCCTCTTGGTCTTCTCTTCTCCAGGCTAAACAGGTCCAGCTCTCTCAGCCTTTCCTCATAGGAGAGATGCTCCAGTCCCATAATCATCTTCATAGCCCTCTGTTGGACCCTCTCCAGTAGTGCCATGTCTCTCTTGTACTGGGGAGCCCAGAATTGGACACGGTACTCCAGATGTGGCCTCACCAAGGCTAAGCAGAGGCAAAGGATCAGCTCCCTCAACCTGCTGGCAACACTCTTCCTAATGCAGCCCAGGATACCATTGGCCTTCTTGACCACAAGCACACATTGCTGGCTCATGGTTGCCTTGTCCCCCAGGACTCCCAGGTCCTTCTCTGCAGAGCTATTTTCCAGCAGGTCAACCCCCAACCTGTACTGGCACATGGGGTTATTCCTTCCTAGGTGCAGGACCTTGCACTTGCCTTTGTTGAACTTCAGGAGGCTCCTCTCCACCCAACTCTCCAGTCTGTCCAGGAGGCTCCTCTCCACCCAACTCTCCAGTCTGTCCAGGTCCCTCTGAATGGCAGCACAGCCCTCTGCTCTATCAGCCACTCCTCCCAGTTTTGTATCATCAGCAAACTTGCTGAGGAGGCACTCTGTCCCTTCATCCAGGTCACCGATGAATAACTTGAACAATGCTGGACCCAGTATTGACCCCTGGGGGACACCACTTATTATAGGCCTCCAGCTAGACTATGCACTGCTGACCACAACCCTCTGAGCTCTGCCATTCAGCCAGTTCTCAATCCACCTCACTGTCCACTCATCTAGCCCACACTTCCTGAACTTACCTATGAGGATGTCGTGGGAGACAGTGTCAAAAGTCTCGCTGAGGTCAAGGTAGTCAACATCCACTGCTCAAGGATATAGCTACCAGTAATAAGGGAAAAGGCTGTATTTTAATGACATCATTTTTGTGTCTTAATTCTGATATGTAACAATGGCCTGAACAATCATATTTATGCCCCACAAAGTATCCACACTTCAGATTTGATGTACAAGAGGTACTGGATGTGATAGTGTATTCATGTGACACTCACAAGAAGGTTAATAGAATAATTAGCACTGTTCTGGAAGAAAAATAAAAGGATGTGAGGGAGCTCAAAATGGCCCGGGATTGACTCTGATATTGATTCGTGGTTAAGGAATTCACCTGAATGATGAGAAATACTTAGAAATATTCGGCTTCTGATATATTCACTATGAAGTTATGCTATAAGTGAAGCTGGTGTCAAAGGTTAAAAGCTGTAAGAGGACAACTGAAGAGAAGACAACAAACTGCTAAATATAACACATATGCATGCATTCCTCAGTGGTGGTGGTGAGGAGGATACTTTTTAGACAAGAGGCTGTTCCTACCTGTGCTTTGAGACTTGAGTCCAAGCAGTTTACCAGCCTTGCAATACATTTGCCTTGGAATTACAGCATAGTGCTACACTAATTTCTGTTCAGTTTAGTTTCTTCTTCAAAGAACTAGTGGTGACAGATTTTAAGCACTGGTCCCATAAACATTTATAATATCACAGTTATGAAATGCATCAGATATTTTTACTAGATAGCATAACAAGTGTGATGATGAAAAGGTTGTGTGAGAGGTTTCCAGTGGGTTTTAATTACCCCTGCCAAGGGCTATGTGAATAACAGATACCTTCGTTCAGCTGGGACTAGATATTGGAAGCATGTCCTACCCATCAAACAGGATGTGCTGAGGTAGAGTGCTGTCTGGTGTTACCACGGGAAACTTCCAATTTGTATAAGTTTCTATAAATTACTTGAACAGGCATTATGAAAGGAAGCACAAGATGAGTGAGACTGAATCTAGGACATCCACAACAGAAGGGAAACAATATAATGTATAAAACAGGACAATGAATGAACCTACAGAACTATATTATGAAGACCTTGTCACTGGTTATGCAAGTAGCATACCTCTAGGAAAAGAATTTTGCTGTGGATTTTCAAAATGCTAAAGGGAAAATGATCCTAACTTTCATTAATTTGACTTTTTTTGTTTTGCAAGTATTTTTTAACATACTACTTTTAACAACTACTTGTATATGTTGAAACAGAAAATGAAATATTTTTTCTTTAAAAGTTCATCATTGTGTCTTTTTCAACCTGCTCTTTCAAAGAAAGAACATTTAAAAGGAAACAAGATACAAGGAGGAAGAACGGAGGAGAAGAATATAATTGATTTATTTCTTCTCTCTAATTGATTCTTTCTTTATTCTTCTCTCAGAGTGATCAGCTCAGTTGAGTTAGGAACTTCTATTTAATGGGAATCTTTTGTGAGGCAATTTTTGCCTTTCCCTTGAGTTACTGTCCTCATGCTACATTGATATGGGAAAGGCCCTGTTAGCATGCTAACATAAAGTGCAATTACGCAGACTGCTGCAAAAATTATGAAATTAACAGTCAAGTATGTCCTGTATCTGCAGCAGAGCAGTGTCTCCCCATGAAGAATTTTTCTTCTGGACTTGAGGCTTCAATTTCCAGCCTGTGTACTGCTACCATATCCATCCTTTCCCTACTGATAGCTGTTGCCTCCAATACCAGAGGCCAGCTTCAGAGAAAGGACACATCATCAGGCTTTGCTTATAGGAAATGTGTTCAAAAAAGAAGAACAACATAGTCTGGAGTGGCAATGATGTCTCTACCCTCATGAAGCTTAGCTCTTCCTCTATGAAGCTGGGTAGCTAAAAGTGAAATGTTAGTAAGGAATGCTTAAAAAAGTTTGGACCATCTACTGAGATGGACTCAAATTCCATGTAATTTGACCAACTTCATATCAGATTGTGTAAATGTTAAAGCAAAGACTGATATTTCACATCTAAATCTGTCTAGAGAGCATGAAGCTGATTTTAGTATTACATAACCAGCTTTGTTTGAAGAACAATGAAAAAGCACATGTAAACGCAATAACATCTTGGAGATTCCCCTAACTCCAAATCCGATGGCTTTATTAGAAATTAAAATAGGAGAAATATTATTTACTTTTTTTTTTTTTTGGTCCTCAAAGAGTATTTCAAAACCACTTAGGCTTTTAAGAGACTGAAGTGATTCAAATGTGAATACTAGGAGCATTAATCTGATTATCACCATTCTTGACAAGTATGTCTACGAGTTCATTAGGCTTTTGCATAAGAGAGTACACTATAAGAGCAATAGAATCTGGCTTTAAATTGTTAAAACAAGCTTTTATTTTACTCCCATTATTCTCCTGATCTGTCAAGACTCTGATTATGGGTTCATTCAGTTGCTCTTTTTACAGCCATTTACCATGGTCTGTGTATCTCATGATTTTGAAGAACAGCACAGCAATGTCTTCCTGGATCTGGGCTGCTCCGTATTGGCTCATGGAGCAGTAACAACACTGTGGCATTGTACAGCATCATAGTCCATGATCCGTGTGAAATGCTGCCAAAACATAGCGCCTTCTGGAAGAGATATTCAACCAGCAGCCAGCAATCCCATACTCCAGCCACGTGGCCTGACATGCTTGTCACTTGAACCCAACATCCTGGATGCCTGCTACTCTCTGTTTCTAAACACTCAGTGTCTTATGCATCAGCATTGAGATAGATGTGAAACTGTGTTGTATAAAGTCTTTTGATTCTCATTTCTTTCCCTATAATCACAATTTTATGTAAAAGAAGATGCCTCTCAGTTGCTTGGAGAGGTCACGAAGTTGGTTTCATGTTCAAAACTGGCACAGCTATTCCTTTCAAATGCACCAGATGTCAAAATGGCATGAACACATCCAACAATATAGGATGAGGAGGATAATTGGGGTTTTATGACAGGACAGTAAGTGATAAATTAGTTAGCAGTGTTACAATGTAAATGGTAATGGGAATAATTGGGCTTCACAAATGACATGTTATTTAAATGAATAGGTAAAGTTCATGTTTTTCTTACTGCTATTGCTGAAATGTGTGTGACCTCTAAAAGACATGGCACATCATTTACATGAATTAAGAAATAATTACTTTAAAACACCTAATGAAAAGTTTTTTAATTATATATTTTTTCTTTATAAGTATAGGGAAATCTTAACTAAATATAGATCTGGACTTCAGAGCTGAAACTGGTATAGCCTTCTGCAGACTTCAATAGAGGAGCAAAGATTTTATGCGCAAAGGAGCTAGCATCCTGGATTTCTGTCTTTTCCATTTCTTATATGCTTATTTTTCCTGGTCTGTCTTATCTTTATGAACAAAAGCCTCAGCCAGCTATACAGTCCCTTCTACAGGTCCGTATTTATGCTGATACTCCTTGCTTTATGGTAGTTGTTCATACCCAAGCAGCAATATGACTGAGAACTCCTACCGAAAGCACATATGGTTGCTGTTATGCATGGTTTACCATGGGCGATAATGAGAAAATACAACGTGCTTTAATTAAACAACAATAAATTAGCACTGATGATTTACGGAGCATAATTATTCTTTATTAAAAAGTGGAGCATGATATGGGTTGTTCTTTTCATGCTTCATCAACTTCCTTCTAAGTAGCCAGTCTTACACTTTCACGGTAAGTGTTTGCGTAGTGTTTGCTGTAAGGCTGAAACAACTGGTGATTAGAAACAGTGTCCGCTATGTTTTTGAAGGAGCTAATGGCCCCCTTTGGAGTTGCTAATTGGCAAGTTCTGCAACTCCAGGCTTTTGAGGCATGGTTGCCATGGAAAAATTGCTTTGAAGTTGGCAGTTGTGAATATTTGACCACAATTTTTCCCAGTTTGGAGACTGGATGAAAAGCACTGTCATCTCTCCCACAGGGCAAAAGATATCTAGAGAAACTGTGCAAAATGATTACCCATCAGAGTGGGCAGAACAGTGGCAGATGATGATAAACAAGGTTTTCCCAAAGGATTGCATTTTCCCCGTCTCTTGTGTGTTTGTTTGGACCTTTTCTTGTTTCTGTTTTGGTTGTGTGGGTTTTTTTTTTTTTTTTTTTTTGGTCAGTCTTTGATCTGATTAGAAGATTTGTGGATGAATAAAGGTTAATGACTTCTGTTTAACCTGAGCATTTGTAAAGAAAATGCACTGACTGTCACAGAGAGATAAGTTGACATTCCTACAGTACAGTATAAGAAAAAAACCTTTTGAAAAGTTATTTCAATAATTCACACCATCTTTATAGGAAAAAAATTCAGGCCAGCTTGTTCCATTACTACTAAAATGACTCAAAGGTATTTCTGTAAATTGTTTATGCTATATCACAATGTCAAGAAAAACACTAAATGGACCACCCCTTCATGCAATCTCTTGGCACAATTTGTGATGTTGTCCAATGATGCAACAGAATGCCTACTGTCTGCTTGTCAGATCTAAAGTAATCTTTTTTAAAATCAGTTTGCCAGTTTGCACAAAACTTAAACTGACAGTCTTTGACCTTAAACAATTTATGCACTGAATGCAATGAAAGCAGAGAAAGAGACTGATGTTACATATGGAAAAGCAACTTCCTCTTGTTTTTCTGGCTCCTCATTATTTTTCTTCTGTTATTCTCATAAAACCATGAAAGGCGTGTTGATACTGCTGGACACTAGTGAATTATTCTCACACAGCTTTGCTGATCTACTTCAGCTTTATACTTCAGTTTCTTTTAAACAGAGACTACCTGTCATGCTAGATTATATGTTGATATGGTTACTAGGTATTAATCTGCAAGAGACAAACCTATTTCATGCTGTAATTTAAGCTTAATTTGGAGAAACTGTTTCAAGACGGATGAAGGGTTTGTTATCTGTAGAAACATTTATCCCTACCTCATTAAAAAAATCTTTTCGTGGTACGCTGACAGAGTGGTTACAAATCTTGCATATGCAGCAGATGAATTTTGAAGAAAAACTTTGCCTTAAGAAATCAGAAAACCTTGTAGTAGTCCCTAAAATACTGAGAGATAAAGGAAGGAAAGGATCTAAATACATATATATATATAATATACATATATAAACATATAATATATATAAATAAATATATGTATATAAATATGATGTGAGGATACTGAGGAAGAGCAAGATATTTTTTCAGTTATGTAGTCTGACCTGAAGTAAGTCAGACATACCTATTACCTCTGGGAAAATGAGAGTTCGTGAGGTTAACAGATTGTGCTGAAAATTTGAAGCTAGAAAGTGAAATAATTATATGAGTTCTTTTAAAAGAATGAAATTTTGATGTAAAATCTGAAATGTGTCCATCTTCTTCTTGTTGAACATACACAAGATGATCATGGTTTAGTACTGGGATGAAATGGTACAACTTTTTGATATCAAACAAAAATATTCAAATGACTACAATGAGGCCTGTATTTTAAGCATATATTGGGATTTTGATATCTAAACTAACCAGTTCAGCTCTGCCTGAAGACGGAGTTGACTGTCTTAATTGACTGCAGTGAACTTTGGCTTAATATATTGCAATCCACTGTTAATTATTTTTTAATGCACAATGTCCCCCACCTGCACCCCAAAATGGGCTGGTTTGCAGTTTAAATAAAACTCCTTTTCTTTTTTTTTTTTTTTTTTACCACAGGAAGAGCTCTTAGGTGACTTTGTGGCTAATATATAACAATGGTTAAAGCCAGGCCTTCCCTAGACTCCAGTTCTATCCTACTATCCTATTAGTCACATTTATTTTAGAACTTTGGAAACGCTAGTTTGTTTATATGCTGTCACAGAACATGCAGAAATTTTATTTAGAGTACTTATTCAAACAATGCTATAGGGCAAAATAAGTCGACTTTGTTTTGAGGTACAGAGAGTTGTAAAATGATCTGAAATTGAATTTGAGATGCTCAGGAACACTGCAGACCAACACGGCATATTGGAGCAAGGCAACTGAAATCTGTGGACATTTGCACTTCAAAGGGTAGTATAAAATAGCTGAATATTAACTCTGTGGTGATCTAGTTTATATATTATATAGAAATGAATGAAGCTACAGATGAAGGAATTGGAGCCTGATCCTAAAATTACTGAGGTCAGTGTGAAGTCTTCTCTTCTCTAGGGCAGCAAAGATGACAGCATATGAAGAGACCACATATCCATGCTCTTACAAGCCCAGAACTCTCTTACAGCAGGCTTTATACTATACTCTTTGGCATAGGAAATGCCCAAACCTACTGCTTTTGCAGACTAGGTGTGAAAACCCAGAATCATTTCTGTGTTTAAACAGGGGTAAAAGATTGCCAGTGTTGATGGTAAAAGCAGAACGAGTCAGAGAAAAAAATATGTTCCTCCACAGGAAACGTATTCAAAGGGAAAATTCACCCTATGTTTTAGTCTGACAGTAAATATGCTAGATTTAGTCTATAAATAAACTGAAGGTGTCATCCCACTTTACTTCTTCATCTGCAAAGATTGCTCAATATGTCTTTTTTCTACCATACAGAGGGCCATTTGCTGAAATTTCTCACTTATGCCATGTAAATGTTTGTGATCTGTTTTAAAGGACTCTCTCTCTTTTTTTTTTGTTTTTTTGTTTTTTTGTTTTTTCGTTTCACTAACCTGTTTTAGTGTACAGAATACCTCTTGCAGCAGTGTGACTGAAGGGTGATAAAGTGCACAGGCAATGTAGGCATGAGCGGACAGGGTATGGAAGGACTCAGTGTAGTTTTGCTGAATAGGTCATCCAGTGCTTAGTGTTGCAAGCAAGAATAAGAGACGATGGATCAGAAAACTAGATTTTTCTCTTCTTCTATCCTCTGAAGATACACATGTACTCTGATAAGTGTTTTTGGAAAATATTAAAATAGGGCTCCATAAAAATTCTTTAATTTAAAACTCAGTAGAGGCAGACTGGCCTCTCCTCTCGTACATGATGACAGAGCACTCACCTTGCAGGACCCTTGCATTTGCTCCTTGTGAATTTCAATCCCCACTATTCACATTTGCAAAATATGGCCTGACCAGCAAACTGTTTCCTATTTCACTGCACAGAAAAATAAATATGTTCAGAAAAGCAGTATTCAATAAATGAGCATATCTCTTTAACTTGATGCACAGGACGAGGAGGATGTAGGCTTATTCTACAGGCTCTTCTCCAAGGACTGTTCAATCATTATGTCTGATAACAAAAAAATCAGAAAATGCCCCATGAGTAAAAACGGATCCTTTCCAGGAAATGTCATTATCACCAGTCTACAGTCTACATCAGTCTATCATACATATGCTTCTGCTCTCATTCTGAAGCAAAGAATCTTTAGTGCTTTTTTCTAAGGCAAATAGCTTTGACATGCAAGACTTCCTAGCCCTTCCTTAAAAGATGCACAAGCACTATGGAAGTAGGCAGTAGCCGGGTAAATAGGCCGTTTTCTATGGTGATGAACATTTTAGCCCACTAAGCAAAGCAGGGTTTGAAAGTGGGACCCACGTACTCTAAATTGCTATTCTATCCAGTAGGATACTCCTTAAAAAAAAGAGACCATCCTCTTTCCTCTTTTAGAAGAAACCAGTCATGTTTATAATTCTCAGAGAAACAAAAATGATGAACATGATAGACAAGAAGAGGGTCTGAAGTGTGGATAGCAAGGAAATGAAGGTACCTCTGGAGGAATGAAGTAGGTTCCTCTGCCCTTAAATTTCCTGTCCTGAGGGATGAAATTAAAGGCAAACTATAATTCTTAGTGGTTTCCATACATAGCTCCAGATTCAATTCTTTTGGATCCTCGTTCAAGATGAAGTCACACTTGGGTTCTAGATGTAGACCAGTCCTATAATGTTTCTTCAGTTTTGCACTTATCTCAGCATTTTATTTCCTGCAATAAGTCACAGGTTAATCTTGCAGGTTTTTTTAATTAAGAATATTATTGGAAAAAATACTTTACGATCTTGACAATCATTTATATTTTAAAGAGTTGTTTAAAAACACAATATTTCTATGGGCTTGTTTGATTTCAATGAACATAATGCATCTGTATATAATGGATATGCTTTGCTCTGTGTCTGTAATGCATTTTGCACAGATCCTTTCTCTTTTTCTAAATATAACACCACCACAGTTCCACTAAATTCATTAAGGAAGGATAGACAGCGTTTCTCAAGTGCAATACCACACGAGTGCTTTCAAGATGTAATGTTTACTTGCTTTTTCTGATAGTAACTCAAGACAGGCTAATAATAGGTTGATGAGAATTTAGCGTGCAGGAGAAGGGACGCCTGCAAAACATCGTAAGCGCTATTGATTTTTCTTAAGTGCTAAAGCTTTTAAAGGGATTCCTACAAAGCAGCCTGCTATATGGAGCAGGACTCCATACTCTGTCAATTTAGCTGGACAGTGAAAGGGAGACACAGACTGGAAAAGCCAAACAAATGGAGAGACCTCTGGGGTTAATAAAAGAGAAGGAAGGTTCCTTCAAAATTGCTTTGTAGGCAATTGGAAAGGCATCGCAACCATTCAGCTTCACTTCAGTGGAGCACCTTATATGGGGGATGTTATCAGCCCTAGTCTTCAAAGGTTACAGAGAGACTCTGAGATAACTTGCCGGTTAACTTATGCTTCAGCACGCTGCAGACACCAGAGATACGGCCGATTCACCCGTCATGTTCAAAACCTGAGATCAACATCAAACATGTGCGTGACAAAAATATCTCGCGCAGCGCCACATTCACAAATAAAGTCGCAATGCTAAATGATCTGTTTCAACCTTCCATTACATTCGCTGTTCACTTTCTGACAGATTACTGTATGTGGCACTCAGCATACCATAAAAAGTATACTTTCCCAAGGCCAGCTGCTGAGCAAGAGATCCATCAAGGCTCCTGAAATGTATTTTCAAAGAGGTTGAAGTAATCTGGTGATGTGCTGAATGTGAAGCGTTTTTCTACATAGAAAACTGAAGTCAAGAAGACAACAATTTAAAATGAAGTTAAAAAGATATTTACAACATATTTATTCTTCCTACATAGGCAAAGGTGTATTTTGAGGCTTTTTATGAATGTTTTGACAATTAGAAATGAAACCAATAAATTAAACTGAACCAGCTCAAAACACTAACTGACCTTTCAACTTTTCAGAAGGAAAGTACTGATCAGCTGGAAATATGAGCATTTTGTTCTGAATAACATACAGGGAGATTAAAGAGATGCAGCACAAGAGCAGAAACATGGTGCTTAGGTAGTCTGCAAACAAATTCTTCATCAGTTGAAAACAAGCCCAGATTTCTGCCTCAAGCAAGCTTTAATCTGTGCAAGAAAAACAATTTCTGTTTTCGTTTTGCATAGAATTACAGCACTAAGAAGGAGATATTGCCTGTGGAGAAATATACCTTTCTTAACCTCTGTGGATTTAGAGAAGATTTGCATGTAAAGTGAAAATCAGGTATTTTCAATAAACAAGTAAACATCAGGAACTCTCACATTACCTGATTTCATTTCGTTTGCATTTAATAACAGCAAAATGGAAGCTTTTACAGCAGTGAAGTATTCTAGTGCAAGCTAAATACAGGAAGGCTAAACAGATAGTTTGCCACCTGGAAATTTTTCTTCCCATGCTGGCTGTAGAGTACTATAGGAGTTATTCCCAGTTTCTTTGGACTGTAACAAGACTATGCAAAGTGTAAGAGAAAAATGGCTAACACTTTGAGAATGAGGAGGTACCATTTATCTGACTTTTAATACGTAATGCACATAACAATGAGGAGCAAGAGACCGCAAAACATCAAGGCACTGTGGAATGAGTAACATATAAACACAGGTTTATTGAGCTGGACAGGCTGCACACAATGAAATGCAAGATGAGAACAGGCACAGCATGTATCTGCTAATGAGGGTGAAGAAGGAGGAGGTAAAAGGAACGTGTATATCCTGGAATAAATGCCATGTTATGTGAAATTCAGTCTTTTTGCTTTTTTTTTTTTTTTTTTTTTTTTTTTAGAAAATTAATTAAACCTTACTGAGTTAAAAAATGTCACCAGGGAATAAAAAAAAATCAAAAGGTGCTTCCACCTTTCAGCCAGATCTATTAATGCATTGAAAATAACATGAATGATATAAAAAATGTTTTTTTACTATCATATCCAGCAGGGAATACTCTTTAGCAGAGAAAACCTCATGAGGAAAGGCTTTTGGATTCTCTAACATTTTCTGAACCAAAATAAGCCTGAAATTAGTATTCTGCTCGGCCAAATTACGTTTAACTTGGTCGAGCTTTTTCTTTTTGCTAAAAGCTTTGCCAACAGAATAAAACCCCCATTGCTAATGCCCTCTGAATTACAGAAGATTGTGTACACATACACATGCATGCTTCCCATTTTGGATCTTTCCAATTATCTCAGCTGCGCTTTGGCTCTTTGACACGCCTACTTTATTTTTCATGCAGGAAAAATAAAGAAATAATTGTTAAGAGGGCTCCAATAGAAAGGCCTGCCAATCAAGACGTAACATATTGAAAAGGTCAAATATTTTCCATCAATACATTCAGAGTCAGAGTTCTCTTTGTTCTTCTGTTTCTTCAATGCTACAATTAATTCAATTAAGCTAACTTTAAAGCTGAGAAACGTTGTCATAGATCATAACCTTTAAAAATGTCTGCATCCTCTCCTACACATTTACCTTAGTTAGCATATTTTAATGGTATCTCAAGGAAGAACTGCATTAAGTGTTTTTGACTTCTAAAAAAAATTAAAATTAATAAATAAGGTAACTGTCAAAAGCAACCAGAAAGCTTTAGAGATATTGTACTTAAAGATCAAAAGCGATCCACACAGAGAACTGGACACAGAAAAATAAGGTGATAGGAAAGGATAAAATGTTGGGGGGAAAAAAAAATCTGAGACTGAAATCCTTAAATAGTTCTGACATCAGCATCTCTCTGCATCTTCTTTCTCTCTCTCTTCCTCTCCCAGGAAAGGATAGTGGTCATTTGATGAGTTAAAGTAGATAACTGTGAAAAAAAGGAAGACGAAGCATATATACCAGGCTTTGGGTGACTGTCATAACTAAATAGCTGAACAGCTAGCTGCCTGGTATTAGGCTGGGTGATCTTCTTTCAAAATGCCTGAGGTAAAGATGAGTCATTTCATCATTTTGAGCAATATTGGCATGGGAAGGTTTTATGACAAGTGACACCTAAAACATGATAGAACAGATTGTTATGCAGGCAATATAACTAGGCTTTTCTAGTCCTTTTACACTTATCCAGGTGTCTCAGAAAATGTTACTGTCACTGCCAACTAATCCATAGAGAGTTATTTAATAAGTTATGATGATTAAGACTAGCTTCACTCTTTTTTAACTTTCTGATCTTACAGAAGGCAATTGCTTTCGGTATAGGTCTCTTGCCTTGTCTGGAGATGGACTCTTGCAGCTCTTCCATGTTTAGACTGGTTTCCAGGTAAACTCCTCTACATACCCCACTGGTCTTAAATCAAACATTTTGCATTAAGGTGCTTGAATTCAGAAGAAAAACAGTCATTAATAACAAACAGCACACACCCAGATAGGATCTCATACTTCTGTATACGCTAAATTTGATGGGTCTTCCTGTTTGTTTGCAGGACTAGAACCAAAGCAAGTAACATTTTCCTAACCCACACATCTTTTTCTTGAAATGATGAGTCTCAGCACTCAGCACTGAATCAAATTACACAGCTATAAAATAAAACTTTTTTTTTTTTGACCAGTCCTGTTCAAACAGGTCTAGATGCTGACATAATGAAAACGGAGTCTGGCTTCTAAACTACATTTATGATAGAGGCCTTTGGCTTTTCAGTGTATAAAGAAAGGGATAAATTTAGAGCTAAACATTTTTAAAAAAAAAAGTAAAAACCTATATTTTGAGGAGTGCATGCCTGCCCAGCATGAATGAGGGAAAGAAGGCTTTGGTCTTTATCTCTTCAATTTCCCAGCACTCATTGGCAGACACAGTGGGAAGCATCAGTGATATAGGAGAGAGACAAGAGAAAGAAAACAGAGCGGCAGAGCAGAGCTGCATTTCCATTAGTACTGTCCATAAATCTACATCTGGAAATTCCCATTCCCCAAAAGTTAGGCAAACTCTGTTACACACATGTATTTATGTGACATATATAGTATAGTAGCTGGAGATGCTGATGCATAGAGCACCTATACATTCATCCTTTATAATATATCCAATTATTCTACTTTCTTGTTTAACGAAAGCATCCCTACAGCAGGAATTATTGTCAACAGCATTATCCTCTGCAAGTACAGCTGATGGGGCACATAGCTGGTTAGAGCAAGGCCTCACACTTCCCTGGGAAAAAATGACCAGCTATAAAAATCAAGAAATTTGTACTATATAGCAATGCCACTCGCTCTCCTAAACATTAGAAGCCAACTGTGGCCGCTCCCGGTCCCCATCCCCATCCCATCCTGGCTCCACTTGCTGGGGGCTGGGGCTGGCTGGGGAGGGGGCACTGCATGGCCCTGCCACCACCTGTGGCTCCCCACAGCCTGGTTCTCGCTTCCACTGCGCCCTGGCCTGCAGCATGGCAAATAATTACAAAATATTGTGGACTGGCCTATGAGCAGAGGAGTTTGGCTTTGCTAGGTTGTTTTTTAAAAAACAACTCATAGCTTGTGTGTTATTGTTAGATATTTATGAAGATAGAGAGACAGGAAGAAAAGAAACCAAGCACAGTAATTTAAAACCTTGTTGCACTCCATATTCTACTTTAAAAAATCTCTGTCAGTGAAGCACTTAGTATTTCTTCCCTGACAGGATAAACCATAACTCTCTTTAAATATTGAAGCTTCAGTAGAAGTTAAATGAATGTGAAGTGTATTTATCTATCTTGTGCATGTAAATGATAACACACAGAGTTATGAATTTACCCCACTGCCCTGTCATCTAAACAATTATGAATTTGTGACCCCCCCCCCCCAAATACAGGAAAAAAGGTAAAAACTCACTTATATTATTCCATGTTTTAGGCAAGAATTATACTCTGTTATATTTAGACCTCAGTCCTCTCTGCCAAAGGCCATAACCCCCAGAATATCAAATCAAAACAAAACCTGGATATTTGCCTTTATGCTCAGCACTGGTTAGAAGCAAAAGTTTTGCCTTGTGTAATTTTTTGGTGCAATTACTAATAAAATCTATAATTTACACAAACATACCACTGTACATTTAAACATGGCACTTCTGGAACGCATTAGTTCAAAGATATTATGTTGATTTAAATTGAAATGAATTAGCTTTCAGGGAAAATGCATTAACTTCAGTGAAGAGACATGGCAGTGCATATAAATGAAAAAAAAAAAAAGTTATTTCACTAGACTATTTTGGCCTGAGTTCACATGAATTGTTTTTTTTGTGAAATAAATTGAATCCAAAGCCACACTGACTTATGACATTCTGTATGTATGAATTTCAACAGGGAGAAAAAAAAGAAGGAAAAATGGAAGAGATATGAAATATGAATCAGGTGGCTGTAAGGTCCCCCTTTTTCCTGAGGATTTTACTTGACCGCCTTTATTTATTGTCTTGAAGAATTTTATTGCATTATTTGGGGGAGGGGACAGTAAATCAGTTTAAGCACTTAATGTGATTTCTGGTTCAAATAGCATCCTGTAAGCAGACTGATTAATGCTTTTTATTTTGTATATCTTCCAAAGTAATACAACCTTGTGTATTACCTGTTTTTTTCCCATATTGCTTCTCATACATAATATTTTTATCAGAGCCCCCACTGAAGAAAATATAGTTCATAATGTCAGATTTTTTATTTATTTACTAAAATTGTATTTGCATGCTTAAGCGGGAGATAAGGCTTGCAGTACCAGAGTTAATCATTTGTGTTATGAGAACCCCAGAACAAAAGAGAAAAAATATAGAAATGCATTCAAGTAAATATGATTCTTTCATGAGGGGAAAGTCATTTGGATATATTTACCGATGAGGACAAGTTAAGTAGGAGGTTCAGTTATAAAGGCTTTATTCAAATTGAAGAAAGGCACTGGGGTCTTTTCTGTGACTTATGTCAGCATAATACAGTCACTGTATTATCCTGTAAGTTTACTTATAATTTTTGTATCAGTACATACAAACTCAGACACTCCCCCATCCAGTATTCCCTCTCTGACTTTCAGCTACCATCTTGGCAATATTCTGATGAGTCTGGCCCATGTAAATTGTATCTTTTATTGAATTCATATTGATTCATTATTCCCTAGCTAGGCCAAGGGTGCTCAAATAAGCCTTGAAGCAGGAGGCTCTGACACGACATTGAAAGAGAGCGGTGAATGATCAAAGTAGTAGCACTGGTTTGAGGGACTGAGAGGCAGGCTAAAGAAAGATCTGACTGTAGGAGAGAGGAGACAGAGAAGTTGCCTTATTAAGAAACTGAGCGAAAAACAAGGAGGTGAAGAAAATGCATTAGTTGGAACCTCTTGTAATACATGCCTTGGTACTCAGAAACTGGTCATCCCCTGGAACCAGATCTGAAAGGGCGGGAACCAAATTTGATAGTCCAGTATTTTAAAGTACTTAGCCTACTGCAGAACAAATAATAAAAAAAAGTATATATTTGTTATCTTTGTGAGGCTGTAGTATCATTAAACTAGAGCATACGGACTAAAGTTGTAGGTAGTTGTAGACTTATTCACTCAGTCACCAAAATCCTATTGGTCAGAAGGAAATTATCACACACACTGTCTTCCTAACCGGTGCCCAGCAGCTGACTATTTCAGCAGTCCAGGTATGTTTTAACAGAAGGTAAAAAAGAGTAGTTCAGATGATTTGGTACTGCACATTGCATTTCATTTCAGTATCAGTCACTACCATTTGAACGCTACCTCAGGGAGGAAATGTGACTTTGGTATTCCTTAACTGCACAGTTTAACGATACACAACCTAACGATACATCTAAAATTTAGATTTTAATTATTTGTCACATGGAACTGGTAGTTCACTAATATAACAAAGAAGATAAGACATTCTTAATATTACCTGTTGGTAGTTCCTTTTATTGGTTTCTGCTCCAACCTCTGGAGTATCCATTGATGTTTTATAGTCATAGTGATCATTTAGCTAGCCACTTGATGTCACCATAACTCCACAGAAATATTGCTCTTCATACAGTAACAGGGTGCAAATAAGTGGCTGAAATAAAAATGTATCTGGAATTAATGTTTCTGTCATTAGTCATATGAGCTAGACAATATACATCATTACACTTATTCTTTTCTGCAGAAAGGTAAAGGGTAGTTATAAAAAAGCCCTGTTTCATGTTTGCACTCATGATTATTTTTAATTAGGCATTTATTGAAGAGGAATTAGTCCTTGCAACAAAGAACGAAAACCATTGATGAAGAACGAAAACCATTGATGAAAAAAAGAATATTGGCAGAAGCAGAAACTATTGCAAGAAACAGAAGAAGACAGAAGCATGGTTGGGTCAGACATTTGTCATTGCTGAGTAAAATTATTCTTTGTTGTTGTGTTGTTGTCATTAGAAACTGCCAAAGTGTAGTTTGGACTTGTTTGTCTGGAGAGATTTTCGTACATGCGGAAAACAAGGTTTTGTGCCCAACACCATGTTTTGGTACATCAAAAAGATCAAAGCTTTTTATATTGCAACAAAGGTCAGATCCCCAATGTAGACATTTCACTTTTCAAAACTGTTACTTTTCCAAAAGGCAGATTTTCTCTGAAAAATGTGTGCACCTCAATAACACTAGTAAGTCTCAATTTTTATATAAATCTAGCATTGTATATCGCTGTAAGGTGTGGCATTAAACCCTGAATCAGCAAATATCTCAGGAAAAAAGATAACAGATTTACTGAAAAAAATCTGACAGACCCTGGTTATTTTTGGCATTAAAGCAAAACTGGGGAACATTTTTCACAGAACAGATGAGGGTCAAATATTTGGAAAAATTTCAGAATATGCTGTTCTCATTTTTTTTAAATTGCATATGCATAAATGCTTCACTATTTTGATATTACTAAGCAATCTTATTTCAATTTTAGTTACAAATATATTTAAAATTAAAAAAAAATCCGGTAATAACTTTTTTCTTTTCCACTTTGGACTGGATGGACGAATTGTTGGGGATTGACCTGAGCCGAGTTTTTTCATATTGCTATTTTTTAAAAGAAAAACAAAAGAAGAAACTAGTGTTGATTTTACTCAAATCTGCTTTTTCTACCTGGTTTTAGCTTGGTTTTGAACTATTTCTCTCTCTGAGTACCCACCAGACCAACTCACCAGTAAGAAACCCCCAAACACCTGGATCTATTAAAAACTCGGAGGGATATGTGTGTGTGTGTGTGTGGGGGGGGGGGTTAGGAGGTGCAGAGAATAAAGACCTTAAACTCAGTTTAAAAAAGAACGCAGGTACCTAAGTCTTGTAGAGAAAGTTGCATACCTAGGCTCCATATAAAAAAAGAATGAGACATTGAGCAGGGAATACTAAAATGTGTCTATGGTTTTTTTTCCCAAGCCATTTTCGGAGTATATGTCTTGAAAAGTTTCTTTCAAGAACTGCCCAGAATGGTCATTCCTCTCTTTTAAAATACAGTCAGAGTTGGGAACAGCTAACCATACTCTCCATCCTTCTTACTGAAAAGAGAGTTTAACCATTAGGCTGAGGAGTTAGGCTTGCTTTAGCCAAGACATCTTATTAACTGATGAAAGATGCCACAGCTTCAAAAGGGGGAGCTGTGAACCTTTTCCAAAGCTAAAACTTCATCTGGTAGCCAGAGTGTTTTTCTCAAACGAGATTTTGGATTCCACAGCAGACAGAGAATGAAAATGAACCTGGCATTCCACATACTCAAGGAGAGAAACTGAGCCACGGAGCCGTTGTTTAAATAAATAGCAGAGGGCAAGGGAGATGGACTGCCATGTTTCTAAACAAATAATTGCTGTGATTTGCAGGATCCCTGATCTGTTAGGCATACCCAGGATTTAGCATTTCAGGAGCAGCAGCAAAGTACCTTGCTTGGGTTTTCCAATAGGGCTTAGACAAGTGGCTGCTCAGAGCATTTGGGGTTTGGGAAGTCGGACACAGATCTGGAAACTGACCTTGGGGAACTGAAGAGCTTGCATCTCTCTGGCCTCTAGGCAAGGTCCAGATCAGATTCAAGCTGCTTTAAGGATTTGCAGGAAATCAATCTAATTACATACTACTTAAGCATGTGAAAAGGTGTTTGCTGGGATATTAACATCTAATAACTTGTGGATATAACATTGCATACATCCTGCCAACCAGGAAAAAGATTTTTTCTGACTGTTATGTATAGTACTTTAAGAACAGATTCTTTATTTCATCTAAGATAGAATTGCTCAGTAACTTCAGTGTCATTAATAGTGATTTAGATCAACTGAGAAAATGAATCTTTTTCTGGTAACGGCTTTTAAATTGCAACATATGTGGAACACCCAGCTCTAAGGGCGTCACATACATCTTCACTGAGTACTTGAGCAATCCACTCAGCTTTGAAAAGTAATTCTGGTTGGTCACTCAGCTGCTGAAGGACTACAATACCTTAAATATAGATGATTGACTTGGTTGTCTGCATGTCTTATGATTCTCTAGCAAGTGAATCAGCAGGGCAAAAGGCAGTCAAACTGATCAAAATTTACTATAGAACACAGTAATCTAAAAGTAAATAAATCAGTGTAACCTTTCATTTGGTATTCTGGCTTCCAGTAGGATGTAATTTCAGCTCCTTCACTTTTTATAAGAGTTTAAATATGAGCTGGTATCCAAGCTAATGAAAACATGACAAGACAAAAGCTGACTGAACGCAAGTGGACTTATACTAGCAAGACCTAAAAGGAACAAAAACTAAATGATAACATTGCTTTTCCTGCCCATGCCTTAGTTTCCGGTTACGGACATCCATAGGCCATGCCATAAATTTTGATAGAGAAAAGAATGTGATTTGGCAGCTTTAAAAATGTAACCATGCTAATCTTTTACTCTACTTCACTCCTGCACCTTGTTCCTTGAGGTGTATGTTAATGATCTGGTGATCTATACTGCAAAGACGTTGACGCACTTTCTCAGTATCTTCCTTGTCATTTTAAAAGCAATTCGGAAGAAAAGGGGGATTAATAGCCAGTTAGATTTAAAGCGAAAGATAGTCTCCCCAAAAGAAATATGTAACAGAAAAACCAGTGGGGTTGCTACTGTTAGTTTCTCTTTCACAAGCTATTTTCTGGAACACTAGGAGTCTACCTGAGTCTATTTTATTACTGTGCTTTACCTATTAATTAAGCATAGCAATTACTATGTTAAACACCAAAACCAATTTAGAGTATAATAAATGCAATGGTTTAATTCTGATTGTCCTAGTTCAAAACAAAAGACTGACAGAGATGCTACAAATTACAAGGAAGGAAAGTATCATTGAATTAAGAACAAAAATAACAGTAATATGTTTTAGGTCTTGCACTTAGTGGGCACTATACTTAATGATCTGTCAGTGTTTTCATTATAAAGACTGTTATAGAGGTGCTTAACTCATTTTAATCAGTGCGTAGTTGAAACTTCAGATCTACTTTCAGTCCTGAGTGCCAAATGCAATTTTGAAGGGGAATAAATTACAAGAAATCATTATATGTAAGTTTTTAGGGTTTATTTGTTTTATAGTTCAAAAGCACAGCTGATGCTCTCAAGACAATTCATCTTCAGGTACTTTCTAAAGGCAGTCTTTTACCCCAAAATTTTTATTAAAATAGGGATGGGCAGTGGATGTGATTGCTAATATCCAACTGTCATCTAGCATAAGACAAAGTCATTTTGAGTCGTATCAGTGTCTACTCAGCTGGGGACTCGACTTATTTTTTTCTCTGTAATATTTATGTTATATGGCAGTGAGCAATTCTATACACGGTATATTTAAGCAATAAAAGCAGAGGAACAGGGCTTTTTCTGAGAATTAACAACCTCCTGGGAGCAGCTGATCCATGACCTGGAAAGGGTCATTAACCCCAAAGGAATGTCCAGTGCTGACGTTGTTATTGATATGAGCTGAAAGTGTGTCTATTTGTCTGTGGAAGAAAGGGGAAAGGTAGAGCATTTGGCATTTATATTTTTATATGTGGCAAAATCTTTAGTAAACCAAGTAAATGATGTACCTAGAATAAGAAAAATGTCTTTTGTAACCATTCATCATATTCTGGAAATTTCAGGTAGTCATATAACATGGTGAACTGTATTTAATTATATGGTTCTTGAAAGCCTCTAATAACATGAGACTCTGACAGAGGAAACTTGTTGTGAGGGAAGAGAATGGACATGCAAAACAAAACAGATGATGAAAAACCTTGAAAGACTGAGAAGCGAATGACAGAATGAAAAGAAATTCAGGAAGGAGACTAGAAATAAAGACATCTGGAGAAGTTGGAGAAGAAGAAAAAATTAAAACCGGACTGAACCTGTTTTCGCATTTTGGTGGTTTTCTCTATGGACTCATGTACAAAAAGAGAGGTACCCTAAGGTACAGAAGTGCCTAATGGACATATTTCAGATTAAGTTTCTTTCTGGATGACTGGCTCCATTCCAACATTATCTATGTGGATAAATTTAATATGATTTCTTTTTTTATTCTGAGAACAGCACTTTGTCATAGACAAGTAGAAATTCAGCAATTTCTACATGAAATTAGGCTTCACGGACCAGTGACTTGAAAAGGCTAAGCAGAGTAAAGACATGCTTTGTAAAGGGCAGAAAGCTTAGGATGTATGGTTTTCCTTCTGTCTCTGATTTATACCTTTTCTCACAGCATCTAGGTTTTTTTGGCATGCAGCTCCTACTTTCACTCTAGTTTGGACAATTGTTGAAATCCAGAAAATGCTGAAACTTGTTTTCTAAACAGAAGCTATTTCCAAGGCTTCAGTTTTAATTTTTGTTGTTAAACTTCTTGATAGAGATCATAATCAGGATATTTCTGATGCAAAACAATATGAAGCCAAAATGTTCTTATTAAATAAATCTCCTTGGAAAGTTTGCAGGATAGTATTTCACTTATCCAGAACATATTTAACATCTTTGACTTTAGTATTTGCTGTAGGACATTCTTTCAGATATTATAGAACTTCAAATCTGTGACTTTGCTTCTTCTCTAGTATTGAAATAAATCATATACTGGAGACAAAGTCAAATTACCTAATCTGAGAGAAGAACCTGACCCTAGATTTTTCATTCTGCCTAGGGCAATCTGAAAGTGAAAAAGAAGCCTCTGAGACTAGATGGAGTTCCAAGAAAAGCTATTTAAAAGCTGCTCAAATATTATGTTTGATATTCTGAGGTCCAAGTTCCTAATGTAAGGATTCTAAAAGATGCAATAAGAAAAAAATTATACAGATGAAAAACATATTCCAATATATGTCAGAAATATCATGGGCATTGGAAGTGGTTTCTTTATGCATTCTGTGCAGTACTGTAGCAAACCATATGATATCAGGTGTAACATATTTCACAGTGAAATCATTTTCATTCAGCCTCATGCAAGGTTATGACCAGCAGTACACATACACAAGGCTATAAAAATGTCCTATAAATAAATTGTAGTTTTAATTTCTATTCATGGTAAAAGTAGCATATATTTTACCTAGCATATAAAATACCAAGCCTTGGAAGCACAATAAAGAACATTAGAAAAAGATAAGCTGTTCCAAAACCTAGTGTTTGTTATGATTAATCATAAACCACGAACAAGTGCATTCATACATATTTCACCCTGCTTATTGCTACCTCACTAGTGTTATCTGTTAAAGTTTCCTATCAGTAAAACCTAAACATAATTCAAAAGGAATCAGTATGAATTTATTGCTACTAATAAAAGCAAAACAAAATAGAAAATGTAATTTTCTATGATGTCTCATAGGACTTACAATTAATTTCAGAAAGAAATTGAAATTAAATTAGACATTATAGTCAGTATAAGCTTTTTGGGGAACCCATCAATAGGTCATTTTTCTGAAGGGTATATTTACAATTGCGCATTGAAGAAATGCATGCATTCTAATGTAAATGCAAGTAAAAGCCTGGAAAGACCTGCAAAGGCCATGTTCTCCTTGCAGCATAAGCTTTCCAACTTCTCTATATCTTCTTTATCTTTGGGGTATCTCCTTCCTGATTATATAATTTCAGGTACACTAAAGCTTTTGGGAAGCTCATGATTGCCTTCAATGGCTTTCAACAAGACCCAGAGTTAACTGAGAATTCTTTTATTAGTAGGTGGGAAGACAGTTCCTATCTTATTTACTCTAATTTCACAGAATAGTTAATAATTTGGGGCATCAAGTACAATTTTTCCTGATTTTACACTTGAATTTAATTCCACTAACTTGAGAGGAATAGATCTTGATCTATGCTGCTGTGAAGGAAGTTATCAGAACATGAGTTTCCACATTTCTGACAAAATTTTTGCTTATGTCTCTATTGCTGTTTTCCTGTCTTCTTGTTACCATTATCTTTTTTTTTTTTTTTTTTTTTTTTTTTTGGGGGGGGGGTGCATTTTACGGTTGTACTATAAGTATCCAGTAAGGTATTTAAGTTTATGAGAAGATTAAGTATGTATTTCTACCTTATTATTTTTAAGAAGATATAAACATGCTTAAAGAAATGTGTAACTTTTCTTTCTAATTAGGAACACTTTCTAAATATGATTTTTCAAGAAGTGCTTATATGAGATTAGACAATAAGTTTAAAAAGGTGCTCAGAACTAAGCTTTTCTGACTTGTGGCTTAAGCCCCAAGCACTACAGGTAACCATCATTACTACTAAGTTCAGTGGGTCCCTCTGTGTGGGTTATTACTGTGGTAATCATGTGTCCAGTGTACGGGTCTTGGAAATTCTCACCTTGGGCACATTTCCACTGACTTTGGGGTTGGGAGCTGTGTGTGCATCACCCATCTGCACAATGTGGTTTGGTTTGAAATGGCACGTATATATGTGTATGTATACACATGCATACACATATATGTATGTATGCCTGTATGCATTGTGTATTTACATTACAGTTTTCCAGGAATAGACCCTCCAAATATAATTACAGTTCCAGGAATGTTAACTTCATGGTCCAAAAGATTCTTGAGCAGCATTCTTCCTCCCCTGCAGATTGAGTTGCCTGCCTGTGTAAGCAGGAGGAAAAATGCTTGATAGAAAGGAAATGGATTTGCGATGATTTGTTTAATCCCTCAGTTTGGAAAAATTGGTTCAAATTTACAGTTCTCTGAGATTTCTGAAATTCAGAATAGTCACAAAACCACTGTTGAGTCCAGAAGAAATATCTTTCTTTAACAGAGGAATCTGAATGCTCCATTCTGCCTGTATTTTCTTCCCAGTAGTCTTTATCAGCTGCCTGTTTGTTCTGCACCTCTTCTAGTTTTTCGGGGTTCTGTTGTGGTTGTTCTCATAGGAATAAAGTTTTTGCTTTCTCTGTTTAGTACTGTTTTCATTACTAAAATAGACTTCCAGTATGGAGTTTTTGCTCATGATGAGAATTTATAAGCAGGCACTTTATCAAACTGTTGTCCAAGTTCTGATAGCATAAAGCTCTTGCATTGGAATAATTCATCAAGCATGCATTTAGATCATGTTAATATTACTCACCCAATCAGAAAATTCTACGTGACCAATTTCTTCACTTGCATAGATTTGTGTAGTTTTGATACAACTAATTCAATTTAGATCTGATGAGTATTTGACGGCATTTATTTTTCTTTCTTTTTTTTTTACAAGTCCCCCATTAACTTCAAATATCCAATTGTTTAAGCACCTGTAGTAATATTTTTTAACATTTTTGAGAATGGGCATGCCCTTAAAATGTATAGCAAGTACTACTTTTTCAACACAGACTTCTTTCAGTATCTTTTTAGTGACAAATGTCACTTTCTGACAAATGTCAGAAATAGAACAGCACTGAAACTATTACCAATTCATACATGTAATATTCACATGTCGATAGAGCAGCTTATTCTTTTCTCCTTGTAACTACCATTTACAGACATGAACACTGCCACCTTTTCCTCCCTCAAGTCTCCTGTCTCTCTCTAAATACTCCAAAATTTTAAATATTTTACTATAAGCCATATTTTCCTGATCACTGGTCAGTCTCTTTATTGTTCTCCTCCTGTGATCTAAGGAATCCAAGTTTTTTTCTTTTTTCTTTTTTTTTTTTAATGTAGTTTGAATGCTGGGAAACTACTTGTGATGAGTGTTGTGGAAAGGTTATGCCATATGTTCCACTGACACACTCACATTTTACATCCAGTAGGATGTCAATCTTTCTGAAAAAAGCACAGCATCGTTACAGTGAGTTTTAATTCCCTGCTTTTAGGTATTTTCTGCACAAAAACTAATTTGTGAGGTGGTACCCAATTGAATAATTACCTGTGTAAGTGAAGACATTGTCCTTTTTCTTTTTAAATTTGAACTCCATCTCCTTAGAGAGCTGCCACTTTTTAAAAAATGAACTGCATCTGCAAAGTCAATATGCCTATTATCTTCTATCATTAAGCTTATTCTAAAAATATTGAATAGTACTCAACTCAGAACAGACTTTTGAAGAACTGGTGGTATGCTATTCCGGTTTGATAATGAACCAATGTTAAGTGCCCTCCTTGAGTATGCTTTTCCAGTTGTTTTTTTTTTTAGTACTTTCATTTAGGTCATGTTTTTCTTACCATGATATGAGTGTAATATGCAACATCATCAAAAGCATTTCTGAAGTCAGGACATATAGCATGCACACCTCTGCTCCGCAGTCCTATAACAGAGAGAGAAATTACATTGCTTTAACACCATTTGTTCTCGACAAATCTATGTTTGCTTTTATTCTTTTTCTAGTTACCATCCAAGTGATTATTTCACTTGAGTATTTGCTCTGATATTTTCCCAGGAATTGAAGTTAAGATGATCAGACTATAATTCTGAGGATATTCTTTCCTCTCTTGTAAAAAAACAGTCTACAGTTACCATTTTGCAGTCCTCCAGAATGCCTGAATGTTCTTAAACATTCCTACTTTAGATAATTTTACCAATTCTCTGAATTTGTCACATTAAATCATACCATTTGAAAACATCTAAAATATCTGAGTAAATTCTAGCTATCCTTATTCCAAACTATATCCACATCTCATTCTTTTCCCCCTCTGTTTGGGTGTTGATAGTGTGAGCTACCTAATCAGACTTGACCTTTGGAATGACATGTGATTTATGTTTGATTGACAGTTTAATTTGTTATTCATGTTCACTAGTCAAAACTAGTACTTTTACCCTTGATCAGAACTTTGATCCCTGAATTCTACCAATTAAAGAGGTAGGATCAGTATGCATATGGCACTACTTAATGTCTATTTTTGCTACTTAAACTGTCATAAAGTGGTCCTAAATATTGACTTACTGAATAGGGAAAAAATTATCATTCTTGGGCAGGTTTAGTTTTGTACTTACTTTGGTATGGATCACTTTCACTAGTATGAAACTATTGGATATATTCTTCAGGCACTTTTAGCAGTCTGAAAAAATTCTAATAATCTTTTTCAGTTCCAAGAGACGTAGAAAGATATTCGTCAGTTATGTGCATTTAACACATGCCTTATCCATTTTATAACACACAGGAAAGAAGAATCTCACTAGGCCTCTTACCTGCTTAAAATATTCAGCATTTGCTTTGGCTATAACTCCCAGCCTAGTTTCACTGGAGAATTTCTACCCTTTTTATTCAAGCAGCACATGCAATTTATAAATAATAAAAACTGATTTAAACCTGAACTTTTTACCAGTTCTGGAATTCCACAAGAAAATATTTTATTGATCAGTTTGCCCTTTATCTTTTATCCTCTAGTCATCTTTCTCTTATCCTCTCATTTCTTCTATGCCAATGTACTGCACCCTTGATAATAACACTTTTGAAAAATACCAGTAATTTTTATTGAACTCACTGGTCCCACTCTTTAAGAAGCAGTCCTTCAAATAAACCGTCATCTGTTCTTGGTAAAAATAATTTCTGGCCTAATAAAGGTTGTATGATATCTTTTAGTGTAACTTATAGTGTATTTTCTGAAATTTTAAGTATGGTAAATTGTATCTTCTTTCCTTTCTACAACAGTCAAATTCTCTCTGCAAACTATTTCAGGGAATCGATGAAGCATGATAACTCATGATGATTTCTTTTGAAACTATATTGACAATTCATTTCATTCACTGAATGGAATGGTATATTTAGACAGCATATGCTGCAAAGTTTCCTTGAGAGCAGGGGTGTTCCTCTGAAAAATAGCAGTCATGTAAATATAACCATTCATTTTTGAACTGAATTTCTGTAAACTTTCCTAGATTCTGATGAAGCTTCTTCCAGCTATTCTTCAGAGAATAGCATGGAATAATGAAAAAAGAGGTTCTAAAAATTTTTCACAGAAAAAGAAAAATATCCTTTAATCCAGCAAAGACCTGAGCAAACTCAGCACTGATTCACCACACAGCAAACCATGAGGACTCTGCTGCTGCTTCTCACTGATACAGTCCAAATTTACACTTGATGAAACACTACTGAGGGTATGGACGTAAAAGCAAAAATTCGTCCCAGTGCTTCCAGGCTCTTTGAGAACAAAGCATTCTCAAAGGGCCGATCTATTTGAATTTCTAGGTGAACAAGATCTGCTTCAGAAAACATAGCATCAATTCAAAATCATTTGTTCCTTTTGCCAGCCTTGCAATGTAGGGAGCATAACTCCGTTGTCTTTCGGGAACAGTCACTATCGTCATAATTTAGAGCAGTCTAGGTGACTGTTGTTAAGACGCATAAATGAAGCTCAGCTAACCTCAGGATTAGGAATCAGGGAGTGCTCTTTTTACAGTTCGCCTTTTTTTTTTTTTTTTTTTTTTTTTTTACAGTTTTTCCTTCTCTATTATCTTGAACAATCTAATTTTAAACCATGAAGTGCAGTAGCTTTTATCATTTCTTTTTATGAGTATTCCACAATCTTACAGACTCTCATTCTAAATTTAAGTATTTTAATAAATTCTCATTGCTTTTCCTGTTTAAGCTTCCAAGTAGTGCACAAAATAGTCTCCTTTCTTCCATTTTGTGGTAACTCTCTTCAAACACTAAGTTTAAAAGTTTCTCATTTTTTCACTCAGAAGAGTGTATGCACTTTGCAGTTATGACATATGGCTTGCAGTGTTCTGAGTGAATCATTTGCTGTAATTTACTTATGTTTAATTTAAAAATATTTTTATAGAGTAGGTTACAGGATGTTCATAGACTGCTTGCAGAAGCAGGTGAGCCACGGACATAAGATCTCTGCTACTGACTCTGCCACCAGGATGGTAACCTCCGCTGGAGCAGACTGTTAAGTATTCACCATAAACTGCTGTAGCAAGATGATGCACTAGAATTAATTTGTAAAATTCCAGTTCTAAATGATAATCACAAGGTTAGCACTTAGGGCTTCTGCATGTAATAACTGGGAGGACACTTTCTGCAATGCTCTGGAGAACGTGTTAATGACAACGAACAAAAAATTAAATGTCACCAAAGCAGTATGCAAATAGGAAAAAGGACTTTTCAAATAAAGTAGAAATGGTTCTGAGTCAGGAAACTATCTCGAATTAAGTGAAGTCTTTAATTTACCTGAATAATTAATTTAAGCTGCCATAATTAAAACCTATTGTGTTTGAAAAATGACTTTGCTCAGATAGTCATGTTTAAAAGTGCTAGTACAGAACAAGTTTAAAAGGAGAGAATTTGCTTGAAAAGATTTAGAGCCAACTCTTTAGCTGTGACAGATTGGAACAGTTCCATTATTGCCAGTGGAGTTAGCTGGATTTATACCAGGTGAGGTTAAGACTGACAGTGTCTAACACATCATTTTCCAACATAGAATTGTGAATTGTGGTCTCTGCCTTCTCTTAAGTTGTTTTTTTTTGTACCTGTAATTTATGATTTCAAAATGATATTTATTTTAATTGTATCATTTACTGCTTTTTTTCTAAATCAATGATTTCTTGGTATATGCTTTTTTACATCTGTTCAGAAAAACTGTTTTATGCAATTGCTTATTAAATCCATCCAAGTGATAGAAAGCCAAAGCAATGAGGTGACTTATATGAGTAGAAACATTGCGAGTAATTTTTACACCTACTAAAACAGTATTTGAAAATATTATTGTATTTTATAAATAATATAAATATACATTTTAATTATAAATATTTTAGAAAAAATATGTGCATGTATGTTTGCATGCATATACATATTCATCTTTGTAATGGACAGGGAGAGGAATTTGACTGGCTGATTATTTTAGCCCCATAGAACTATATTTACTAAAAGGATAATTATAATTAATAAGTTTCCACCTCTTGTATGCAAACATTAAGTATCGTTGCTAACAAATACTTATAGATAAATTAAAATACATTTTGATAATGAATATTTATAAGGCCTCACATTTAATGCTTTACCATGGATCCGAATGTATAGAAAATGCTGATAACGTCCTTTACTTCAGTTCAAAATTCTGAATCAATAGTTCGTTCAGTAGAAATCCTTCATACTCATCTGATCTAGGTATGCACAGAGGGGTCCAAAGAATGAGTAAATACAAACTTCAGGAAAATGTTCTTGTTAAAATGATCATTTTTCCTTAAAAAAAAAAAAGCCCCAAAACCCCCCAAAACACAAGTCCATTTTTAAGAAATGGGGCAAAAAATAATATGTTTTTAACTAGCAGCCGTCCATTTTTCTTTATTCATTGGAAGTTTAATCTCTAAATTATACATTCTCAGACATAACAGAAATTTGACTCCTGGTCCAAAAGACACTTTAATAAAAATGTTAGGACACCTTCAAAGTGGCTTAAGGATTTTGCTTGAAAACCAAAGCATTTTAAGGACAGCACAGAACTAGTATGTGCTGTGCTGCCTTATCTATAATGATAATTACTACTGTCGCATCTATAGACATCTTAGGTAATTATCAAATTAATTCCCCCTCAGCAAGCTGCTAGGTCTACATGTCTGCCAGTCCAGCTGGAGCAGAGAAAATTATACCGAAGACATTCCCAAGTTTTACTGGAAATGCTAGAGTTGTCCCTGGGAAGCTGTCTTCCCCTGCACTTGTGCTGTGACCATTGAGGGAGGCCAGCACCATTGGGCAGGGCCGCCAGCAGGCACATACAAGGATACGCTGCGTGCATTGTCTTACAGCAATTTTGTACATTTAGTTTTAAACAAGCCTAAGTGCAATTCCAAACATATGCAGAAATTACTTGCTTTTTTCAGTTAAAGCTTTTGCTACGTCTTTGCAATCTAGTTATTGCAATACTGTGCAGAAGTGCAGGAAAGACTAAGTATGGAACATGCATAGAAAACATGATATTTGCTAATGCCTCTCTATTCCCATGCTGTAAGAAATGCAAACAATAAACACCAGTAATCATAGAAAATATATATTTAAATTCCTCCTTTCACCTACTGTAATAGGGGAGCACTATTATAAAGGATTTTTTTTCATTCAGCACCATTTTATGCTCTTGAACTAAGTTTAGATTCTCTGCTGAAAATCAGTATCATGATATTGCTCATAATTTTTAGCTGACCAGATTTCTGTCCTTTTCCAGAGACAACATTTTGATGATGAAAAGCTTTTCTCTGTTGTGCAACATTTCAGTGCGAGATTAGGCTATTAAGCAACTAGTCTATTTATAATAAAAAAAGCCCAGATCTTCTGCTTTAGTTTCTAAAAATATTGAGACATATGAGATAAATGGCTTTTTTGCTTATAATATGTGTAATTGTAGGTATTGGTCATTTGGCACAGTAGACATAATTTGAAGAGAAAATATAACTTCATTTTCATTTGAAATCAGTCTGAAAATTTTGTCCTGTGGCAGGAAAGCTCAATATAGGAAATAATATCTTACTTTAAGTAGTTTCTTCTAATATTAAAAAAAAAGTCTTACTGATATGAACTTAGTTTTTGTAAACAAAACAAAATAAAACAGACAAGCCTATTTGCCTCTACTAGAATGATACTGCCCTATCATTTGCAAAATGAAAATTTGCAATCCAAAACACTGTGTGAATGAGAAAGAATGGAAAGAAAGCAAAATTAAATGCAAAGAAATAAGGATACATGCTATTCAAATGAAATAACTATATAATTACAAAATGTAGAGCCTGGCATACAAATGCAAGCTTTGGTAGTACAGCATTTTTTTTTCTACAACCAACAGTCAAAAAATTATTATCTGAAGAAGCTGATCAGATTCTTTTAATGTTATAGCTGTGTTACAGCATATTGAAATAACTAGTGAAAAAGATCCTTCTCTAGACCCTGAAAAGCTGACACAACTTACCTTTAGGAATGAAAGTCATGTCTGTTTATAACAATGAGCAAAGGACAGAAAATGGATGAAATATATGTGATTCTTCAGTGATTCTTAATCTTTCTCAGCTGACATTTAAATATATCTATAGATGCAGTCTTTTTAGTATTTTTGTTTTGTTTTGTTTTTTTAACAAACAGACCAATTATCTAGGAGATAATTATGTAATTTACAATCTATGGGTTGTCATTTTTTCCCTATAGAAAAATCTGCCTCACTGAATTCTATTGTTCAAGAAGCAATTTAGTACTTATTCCACTTCATAATCAGACATATTCATTCTCATATTCATGTTCAGAGAAATTGAGTTAAGACGAGGAGTTAAGATTTTTCAATACACATCTCAAATTGGATTTCCGGCCTTGGGATAAGTCCTCTCTAGCAGATATGATTCATTATGTGCTACAAAATAGAATGTTTTGACCCTGGTCCTCTCCTCACTTACAGGGTAAATTTCTAACAGGGACTTCCCGCAAGTCCCTGGGGCCATCTTAGCACATGATTGCGAAATGGGCCAGCTGGATGGAAGTAAGAAAGATGCACCCACTTGGCTGCCATTTAAGATCCCAGGAGAAAAGCACAGGTCAATTTTCTCCACATGAAAATTCAGGAGAGTTTTGTGGGTCATCCCTGGATATCTATACAGCAAGTGGAGACCGTACTGCATTGATAGTAAGACCGGGAGTTATACCAGATTTGAATTGACTTTTCTTTGTCTTTTTGGACTGCGAATCTGGAACAAACCTCAAAGAGGTATTCCACATCATTGACTCATTTCTGTGGTTTCAGTTTCCTCAGAGTGAAAATTTATACACAATTCTGTGCAACTGAAATACTTTAAAAAAAAGTTTGTTTATTTACTAATTTCCTTCATTATAGTTCAGCCAGTAAATGGATAATATATGATATTTTTACCCACCTCTTCCCAAATACAGCATGGACTATTGCAGCACCCTACGGAAAAGAACATGCCCTTTGAGTTAAGCATAGCAGTATGTGATGCTGCTCTAAGGTACATTGCAATATTTCATGAAATATCAACCTTTGAGTAATTATGGAAAAAAATCTGAAAAATGTCATATGAAGAAATTGAATTTTTAAGGGTTCTACTGAAATTTTTTTATACAGTGTCATTTGAATTATTTCAACTATCCAGTTGAATTTGATAACAGAAACACACTTTTTATTAAATTCTAAATGTTTAAAAATACATTAATACATTAAAGAATACCAAACACTGACAATTCAAAGGAACTTTTTAAAGAAAAGGAGAAGAGGAGGAATAATAAGTAGATCTGTAATTGACCTACTAATTTCCAGAGGAACCTGCTTCCAAAGGTGTTTACAGTCCCAGTCCCTATATTCCTGCCTGTAGAATGGTCCAGGAAAACAGATTTATCCAAAGATTTGAAAGCAATAGTCTCTATTGCAAGTGTAAAATGTTAATTAACCTGAGTAGATACAGCTTTACAAAACTGTTAATAGCTGCATAGATTCAATGCTAGGAGATGCACAGACTTTTCAAGTGACTTTTCATCTTCGATGGGCAATTTGAAGGAGGTTGTTGACCCTTTTGGTGAGATAGTTCAGACTACAAACAGTTAACACAGGTTAGGAAATAAGGGCTGTGGCTCTTCTTGCTGAGGTCAGGCTATCACAGCTCTCCCTGCCATTTCTTTAGCCATCCTTTCCAATTATGGTTAATCTCTGATATGAGAGAGACAACAGGGATGGATATCCCAGACCACCTCCTAGCTGAGCCTGGATTGCTGCGAAGATCCCCTTTCTTCACATTTTCCTGTATCCTGGCTTTTTTCACTATTTTGGAAAGTTTTTGTATTCCTCACTCAGCATCATGCAGTATTCTTACAAAAACAGTTCTTTTTACAGGAGAAGATTTTAAAACAGTGGACGTTTCTGATTTGTATTTAGATAGGAATCTGCAAGGAATACATAGACCTTATTAACAATAGCTAATATCATTTTGTAGACTTGGAGGATGTTAGGGGAGAAAAAGAAAAGAATATTTAGACCAATCTGTAGCCTTGAAAATTTTCTGCTAGTGAATATAGATCCATCTTTTCCAAGAAATTAATAGGTCAGGTTATCCATGAAAAAATGGAATCCTTTTAGCTTCAACGGCAGAGTATATTGGGGGAATTTAGTCTCTTCACGCATCTTGTCAGGAAATAATGAGATGTAATGCCTCATAAATTATAAAACAAGCATTGGTTCTGAAGTGACATGACTTTTGAAATGCTTGTAAGCTGTCAAAGAAAACTCATCCTATTCATTTACAAGGAAAAAAAAAAATTTATCTTATACTTTAGGAATCATTTATCAATAGCACATTTTGAGCCTGTGTGGAGGCACAGAATTTTGTACATAGAGGCAAAGACCAGGGGCCCTGTATTTCTTAACCATTAACACCAAGACCTTTTGTCCAATATTTCCAGATGTTTAGAAATCCTGTCAGACTGCTCAGGGCCCTGACGTCCTGAGCAGATGGCAGAGTTTAGCTGTGTAGTACATGCACAGAAATGTGCCAGAGCATTCCAGTCCTGCCATGCCTGTCTTGCAGAGCAGGGAGCCAGCCGCGTGCAAAATGCTTGATCCCCTTGGGTATCTCAGTTTCACAGCAGATTGCTTGTAAAGTCGATCTGTGAACAGGATGTGTCATACTCGTTGCATACATGCTGGCCGTTTGCCCCGTACAGGTGCAGTAGTTCTGGTACATCTCTGCATGTCATTGTAGGTATGATTTCCCAGAGATAAAGATGGAAGATCTCAGTACATTGACTCCCATCACATCATGTGGCACTGGGGTTTTGTGCCACTATTTGGGACAGGGGCTGTGTTTGCCCTGGTCTTTTCACTTTCATCCCTTTTTTCTGTCTTTGGAAATACAGTGTTGAGGACTTCATCCAACTAGAGACAAGTCAATTTCCTTACTGTCACTAATTCTTGACAGAGTTGTGTTAATTGTGAGAACATGCTGAGCTTAGAAAAATTCAAAAAAACCCCAAAGGCAGCAACCTGATAAATTAAAATTAATGTGGAATTAAGAAGAGAGGATCATGGATTTTATTTAACTTTTATGGCCAGTTAAGAATAAACTGTTTGAGCAAAGGTCTGAGTAGAAAGCTAAATTTTCAGCCAGTGAAAATGTTGGTAACGATGAGAGCCTGGTCAGCTTCACAGAAAGCACAGAATGGTTGAGGTCGGAAGGGACCTCAGAAGATCATTTAGTTCAACCTCCCCCCCCCCCGTTCAAGCAGGGTCACATACAGCACGTTGTCCAGGATTGCATCCAGACGGCTTTTGAATATTTCCAAGGATGGAGACTCTACAGCTTCTCTGGGCAACTTGTTCCAGTGCTCAGTCACCCTCACAATAAAGAAGTTTTTCCTCATATTCAGATAGAGCTTCCTGTGTTTCAGTTTGTGCCCATTGCCTCTTGTCCTGTTGCTGGGCACCACTGAAGAGAGCCTAGCCCCATCCTCTTGACACTTTCCCTTCAAATACTTATACACATTGATAAGATCTCCTCTCGGTCTTCTCTTCTCCAGGCTAAACAGTCCCAGCTCTCTCAGCCTCTCCTCATAGGAGAGATGCTCCAGTTCCTTAATCATCTGAAATCTGAAGACTACACTGAGTTAAAACTGGAGTCACTGATAATGGCTTTGAACTGAAATACTGGTGTTAATATCTTGAATAAATGGATGTGTTTCATGCTGCGCGGAATTATCAGTTTCCCTACCCTGGAAAGCTTTGTGTTTTGTCCAGGTGTTAGTTGATGGGGAAAAAAAAGATAATTTGACTATTCTGGAGCACACAGCTGTGATGATGGGTGAATTTTCCAAGTGTGGAACAAAAAGACAGCAAGGATGTGTAGTATAGACACAATGTGCCTGCTTCTTTGTATAGCTGTATTTAGGGGAAAAAAAATAGCAATTAATGTACTTAAAAAGAGGCCTACAATGCCTGTTCTGGAACGTGAAGAAAAGCTAAGAAGAAAAGAAATGGCAGCTAAGCAGAAGCTCAGATTGTCTAATGTGGAGCTGCTCTGTGAACAGTGGTCTCCAAGTCTACAGAAATAATCTTTGTGTGCCTATTTTATTTAACAAAAACAAGAAATGTTTTTTCACAGGCTCTTTACCAGGATCTGTAAGAGTAAGCTGAAAGCATGCAGTATTATGTATATTTGTTATACAGACAGAAAAACTTGGCTCTTTGTTACTTATTTGCAAAACTCCAAACTTTGTTTCCATAAAAGATTTCTCAGTATAGAAACTCTAATGTCATCCTGACTTTTGTTTTCAGTAAAACAGTTTCTTTTAGAAAGAAATCCTATATCCAACTTTTTCAGGTTAAATGCAAGTTAGAGTTCAAAAGACTATTCAGAGTAATATTGCTCATGATGCTAAAGCTTTTTAATTAATTTCAAATGTAGTGGTTATAAGCTTACAGTCAGTTATCTTGTTTAACAGATTTCTATTTTTCTGTGCTAAGTAAAGAAACACTAGATAGAATACCGCTCCTAGGCTGTATGGATCTATGTAGCATAGGTGTTACTTTGGCAGAAAATAAATGCATACAATATTAACATCTACAATCTCAGACATAATAATGTGCCCATATATAATTAAGATAGTACCTCAAATCCCATAGAAATGCAAATGTTCATAATGCCAGAGAAGCAAATGGGGCTGAATTATTTTCTGACAGTGAGGAATGTAGTTCGTTTGAATGTTACAGTCATATCAGTGTTTTTTCTCTGCTACTGTTTGATCTCCATGTAAATCACACTCACTTTTCTACACTCACTAGATGCCCAGTTAGCGAAGGTTCACTACCTCACTAGCATATTTGCATGTCAACATGCCTTTACTTTCCTGGGCTGTTTTTACTGCAGTGGAACTACCGCTGATTTATACTGTATAAGAGCAGGGAGAACAAAGCGCATCACGTGCAACTTGCTGTTCTACTGAATCATTCATGATCACACAGCAATGTTTTTTTGTATATATTGTATTACTCTGCTTCAGAATGTTCCTTTTTACCACAACACAAGAAAGAAATATAGATGCAATTACCAAAAACACCTTAAGAGAGAGACTTGATAGAACATAGGTTGCCCATCTGCTAGCAAGATCCTGTACTGAGTTTGCAGACATTTTCACATGATTTAACAGAGAAAGGAAAGACTTAATACATGTATTTTCCCTTTTGTTTTGAGAATTAGTTCAAGCACCATCTAAATCAAGATTTGCTTTGATGAGTTCCTATATGCTTTCTGCTCTCTATCTGAAAATTACTATTTAGCTGTACATGTCCCATTGGGTTCTGTCATCAATGAAGTATGTCATTACAAAGGAAAAAAATACATGCAAGCCAATGGAAAGAAATGCTCAGATGACAAAATGATTTTGAAAGCATAGACTCAATATATGTAAACACAAATAGAAAATATTCCCTCGAAAACCTCCTGGAATTGGAGGCAAATGACCTCCTGAACCTGAAGTCTTGCATTACTGTGATATGAGTGAAAACAAAGAAACGAACAATAGCCTCCCTCAAAAGAATCAAAGTATAACTTCACACAAAGTTGCAGTATACAGTATAAATGTAGTATACAGAGTAGATCTTATGATTGTAATGTAGGATTTAGAGGAAGGAGGTTAAGTCAGAAGAGAGATTTGATGGAGATAAAATAACAATTCAAGTATTAGGATGTATTCTGCAAATATAATGAAATAAAACACTAGATGTATGGAAGAATAATTAACACGATCAGTTCCAGATATGCATACGTGTTTAATCAACCCTTCCTCTCAAATAATATTTCCCTCCCTCAAGAAAAGATGTGAAAGTCTGGTATTCGAGGCTACAGGATACAGTATTGTCATATCTTACTGTTTTTCTCTGACATCCTGTAGGGTAATAAGCTTACTTTTTCCTTTAAAAAGAAAGTTTTTGTTTTTGTTTTTTTTTTTGACCATCTGAATTTGGTAGCTAGTGCTCTCTTAATTATATATATATACAAAAAAATATATATATACATATACTAATATATATACATATACTAATAATTTTGCCACCTACTGTGTTCCCACTAATTTATCATGCTAGTCTGATAATAAATAAATGGAAAATGAACTGATCACTCATATAAGTTGTAATGATCTTCTCTTTTTCTCTTCAGCCAAAATAGTTGATCCTAATATGAAACTGAAATGCTAGAGAGGAAGAGAACAATATATCAATATTTTAATGAAAACATTTTCTACAATAATAGTCTTTTTTTCTTTTTTCTTTTCTTTTTTTTGCAAATCTTGTAACATGTAGAAAATGCAGCACTGTAAAGCCATTTAAAGATTTACTATTTCTCGGGTGACTGAAGAGCTGACAGCCAATGATACTTTACAGTCATATTCTGAATTGTACAGAAGGCTTGTGCTGCTTAACCTGCTAAGCCCCACTGTGGGATGCAATGTGTAAGGGAATAAGCACAAAATAAAATGGTTCACAAAGGAAATTAAAAGCATTGTGGAACTCAGTACACTACCGTAAATGATTTATCCTATAACCTCAGACTACCCATTCCTGCATTCTGACATCAATCATTTTCAACACTGGCTCTGCAGAGAAAGTGCTGTATGTTTTCAGAAATATTGGGAACTCTGAGATAGGTAGGCACTCACTTTCCTGAAACAAGGGTCATTTGAGAGCTGTGGTTTATCTGTTAAGCTAAAAGCACAACCAAGAGTGCTTAGGACCTCCTGGGCGGGCTCCACGGGGCGGCTCTAGGTATATATCCCCGTGACCCTGGACTCTGGGATTCCACCAAAGGCCATTTGCCTTCACGCTGCTCCTGGGGTCCCTTCAACATTCCCACAGAAAACCATTGACACTTTAACTCAGATAAGCCAAACTGCCAAGGGCTTAATGAAAGAAAGAGCTTGTATGCCTAGAGGCTGAATCAGTTATTTCCAGTACATTTTGACAAGCTGGGAATAAGTCATATTAAAAATTGTCATTTGCCTTTTTAACTGATACCATCAACCAAAGTGCAGTCCTCTAATATTCCCTTAATTAGAAAAAGCTACTCTATTACTGTATGAAGATACAGCTCCAAATAGAATACTGTCTTGATCACTCAATTGCCATTAAATGGCTGTAATACAGCACAGTAGTTCATGACTGCAGACTTGTAAACTGCTTTGTGGTACCATGCATTGCAGCCACTCCATTTATACTTGGCTCAAGACAATGCTATCAGTCACTTCCTTCCAGAATCACAGAAGCTAACTTCCCTCACACTAGTACAGGCTGGGAAGAATAAATTTCATTCTCTGCTTATTGATTGCTTACAAAATCTCAAGTATGAGTGGAGGTACAAAAGTACAAGCAGAAAGTCTGACATTTATTTATTCTATTTTATATTATTATTATGCATCATTAATTATTTATTATTGCTGTTGTATTATGTATTACTATTACATGGTTATACATATATTATTTTTATATATTTTATATTCCAATATATAAGTAGAGTTGCAAACAAGACACAAATAAGCACTGCTAAGATGAAATGTGGAAAGAATCCTTCAAAGACTGAGATAGCTACTACTACCTAAAAAGGATCCTTCTTTCATCATAAAAATAATTTAAAAGATACACTTCAAGACCACAGTGTGGAATAAGCTTTCAGGCTCTAACCTGCTAAACCTGAGGCTTGTTTCTGAATGATCTTGAGACCTAGCACTACGCCGCACATCTGTACAAAAATTACAAAAATCATAGAAGAACCATTGACCTAATGCTATTAAATACAAAAATACTGCCCCTGACAATGGAAATTTCTGAACTGCGGTTTACTGAAGAGTGTAAGAGTGCTCATGGAAGGTTATCATAACATGCTGGTCCTTCTACACTCTTCCTTAAGCAGCTGCCGTTGCTTGCTGTGGGAGACAGGGCACAGTCTGTGCCATACCTGGCTGGGCGAATCCGCTGTGGTCCTTCTTGCATTCTTCTGTTCTTATGATGACAACCAGTGGCAGTGGTAGTGTAGCCACACGGTATCCCAAACTGGAGATGAGAGCCAGTGTCCTGTAAAATCAAGGGAGCAATCCATGAGTAAACAGCTATTTAGAGTCCTGACCCCGTCAGCAGATGCAGAATTTCCCTCCGTCTGTGGTTTATGTTTGACAGTTTTGCTGAAAGAACCAAAAAGCAGGCATTGTAGCTGGCCATGCAACGATTAAAGCAAAAAAGTGTCCCATTTCTTTGCCGCTGAGGCTGTCTCCCGTGGCAATGCCAGTGTAATGAATTCCTCTCGTTTACCTGAAACTTCTCAGTCCTTTCTCCATTCACATCTCCGCATGTAAAGTAGCAGCCCTTTAGTTATGCCAAGAAAACTGTGTGTCCAAGCTACAAACTTGGTTGGAGTAAAGGGTTGAGGTTAGAATCAGTACACTGAAGTGGTCTAGGTTTCGCCATTGCATGACATAACGATAATATTATCCACTGGGGGGCAGAGGAAAACAACCAGAGGCGGGAATTTCTCAAGTCAATACTGCTGCTAGAGGCAGCATCTCACAAAACTGGCCTACGAAAGATCACTTCACAGACTGATACATTCACTCTAAAAAAAAATCAAAAGTTTTGATAGGATTTGTCTCACAGAACCACTCCACAACTTACATTTTTCTGTTTTCCCCCACCTCTTTTTATATCTGCATGACCGATTATATTATCAAAGTGTGTCATGAATTCTATTTTTCCACAGGCTTCTGTTGACCCAGGTCAATACTTGAAACATCAAACCTGGTTAAGTGCTTTAGCAGAGCCTAATGCTAGGGCTATGTTAAGGGCACTGGGCCATTCGTTCCATCTTGATTAAGAAAACATTGCATACTTCTGTATATTCCAGAACTGGAGGCTGTTAGCATGAGCTCAAGTGCAACTGGCTAATGAGATCCAGTGCTTAAAAGTTAAACACATGTATCAGTGCTTTGTTGAACTGAGACTTTGCCAAGACAGATGATCAAAGTAGAAATGAAAAATGGAAAAAAGGTAATGGGATGAAAACGGCAAATGATAACAATTACACTAGGAATGTAACTTTAAGGAACTTTGTGTTATGCCCATCACTGAATATAATATTTCTTGTGAGATTTAATTAGAAGTTGATTGGTAATTCTTCAAATGTCTCTAAATATCAATATTTTATAAAGTCTTTTCCTATCCAAATGCCACAAACCATAGTTCACTCAATTATGTAAATGAAGAATGTACAGATCTCTAAAAAGGAGGCAGATTTCTGCTGAATAATTGGGAAAACAGAGCAAGCAAAGAAACAACAAGGAAACTATATATAATTATAGTTATCAAGGAAAGTATCTCTGGATACTAAATAAATTATCTTAACAGTGATTACATTAATCACCTGGTCCAAAAACTAACAGGCTTGAATATTCTTCCAGAGGTAAACTGAACCTAATTTCTACAAACAACTGACATCGCTAGTGATGCACTTTGGATGAACATGCTCACAAAGTATACATATTTAGTACATTAAATTCTAATACATATTCACAAGTTGCTGATAATTTCCAAAAGATACCCAACTACTGATTTTGCTGCAGTCTTTGAGGTTTTGCCCCCGCATAAGCAAGAAATGGAAGCTTTGGTTGTCATAAAAATGACGATGCATTTGAGGATACTTAACTCACTCTTTGCCTCTTTCCTCATGTACAAACAAAGGGCTGCCTAAATAACAGCATTTTGGGACTGAGGAGCAAAGTCTTAGCTTTCCTGCTCTGCATAGGATCTGATTGTAGCTAGCCTTCATATTGCTATCCAGATAACTGTGTGGTACATAGCAGAAGCCTATAGGTTCTAGTAAAGACAAACCTATATACCCACAGAGAAAAGATCAGAGTTTTCCCTTGGACTGAGGCCCTGACAATACTTTTGCTACTACTTAGCATGTATCTTTGTGCAAAGTTATGTAATTCAGAACCACAAAAGTATGCACAGGTGATTTATGAAGTCTGCTTCTTTTATTGGTAAGCTACTCCTGCACCGCAAAGATAGCTGGTTGATGACTCATTCTGGTGCTTATTTCACAGTTTTTTCTGGAAAATGAGATCCTCAGTGCCATGGGACAAACACAGAGCTTCATTTCATTGCCCTGGATGCATTCAGCTTGCCTGAGCTTCAGAGAAAGTTAAGAATAATCATCAGAAGGCAATATGTTCTGCTTCAGAGAGCATAAAGTGCACTTGATAATGGCCTAAAAATCTAAATTATTTGAAAAGCAAAAAAAAAAAAAAAAAAAAAAAAAGTGCTAGATTCTGGTGGTGAAATACTGCGCTGTGGATAGAATTAAAAGACCTCTTTCCTATAACATATAGGCAACATCATTTGCATCACAGATGGAACTAGTATGGGTATTCTTGTATGTGCAGAGCATGACCCCTGATTCAGCAAATTACTTTCGTATATGCAAAACCTAAATCATAGGAGTAATCCCTCTGTGAACCTAATCATGACTTTGGAACTAGACATGTGCTTAAACTGCTAGTCGAGTCCAGCTCTAGAGAATTAAAAAAAAAAAGAAGAAGAAGAAGAAGAAGAAGAAGAAGAAGAAGGTTTCTTTTTGTGGTAAGTGTTTCTCTTATTATCCTGCAGAGAAAATAGGAAAAATTTCATGTAGAGTGATAACATTTTCAAAAAGCTATCTCATTGCTTCGTGATTGCTCTATATAGGTGCCAACCTATTATGCAAATCAAGATAAAAATCGTAGCTTCTGGTGTTTGCAGAACTACTTCCACTTGCATTTACCAGCATTTTCGTGGCTTTGTGAATATTATCAAGTAAGGTAATGGAAGACTACGTGGAAGCAAGTTTTCTCTGACCTGTAGCACTATATATCTACAGAATAATTTTTTTAGGTCAGATTTACTGGCAAATCCTTCTCATTCTGTTCTTCATCCCTAAGGAAAATGAAACTGCTTCCGCTTCCAAAAAACTGTACAAGTCACTCCTGGGTTTGTAATTCTTTTCTGCTTTTGTTAAAGGAATTGCAAACTTATTATCAGCTTTTCAAAAGCCAGATGTTCCTGGCAAAGAAGCATGTTTTCTGAGCACACCGAGAACATGCCACAGCTGATGGGAGGCATGCTGCCATGTTATAATTTTGTTTTGGTTTGTTTTCGTATCCAAAAGAACCCTAGGGTCACTAATTGCCCTGATAAACATCTCTCCCAAACCCTTTATTATGAAAGCAAATAATAAATAAAAAATGACCTATCATCCAAAAGCTTAAACATGGTGCAGCAGTGCTACTACTCATTAAAAAGATCACTTTTGCTCAGATCAAATGATTAATCATTAAATACAGTTAGATGACTGCATGTAGATAAACACCAGAGGAGGTTATGGAAAAGGCAGAGGAAAAAAAGCTCTGTTTTTCACTCTGAATGAGGACAAAAAAACCCTAAAAATCCAAGATTAGATCAATTTCCAAGTTTTTGCTCTAATTATAGAGTTGTTATCATATCTCTTTTTTTAGACTTGTATCTACAAAATATATTTTTAATACATATAGATATGTTTATCCTGTAAGACAGGAATAGTAAATAATAATTTTCTGTTTTTGTAAACAAATATATATTTCATTAATAGTAGAAGTGCACCTACTATCTAATCAGGGATATACAGTCAAGTGGGTTGGTATTATGCACAAATATTTAATTTGTAACTATAGTCCATGAGTCTGCTTTCACACTAATTTTATATTGCCGCGACTAGCAGTGCAGTCAGGCTACATATAAGTGAAAAGAGTTTATGCATGACTAATATGGGCAATACCAAACTCATCCATTGTCTGAATATACCAAGCAGGAAGTTTGCCCACGGTTGTATTTACCACTATACCAGTAGCTTTGACTGTTGATTTAAAATTTTAATGAAAGGAGAAAAAAAAATGTGCATAGCTAATAGTCATGTCACTATGTTTCACTCTGTGAAACTGCTACTATTCCAAGACCACACATAGGTGCCTTCAAGGACTACTTCAAG